>NW_018743850.1:699815-1399630 GCF_001683475.1 Chenopodium quinoa | reverse complement strand
CTAGAAACACCCACCCTTCAAATCCAGAACCCACCACCACGAACCCACCACCACGAACCACGAACTCATCACACCACGAAACCAAAACCCCGACTCACCTAGCTCACCCACGCGAACCTAAATCCACGACCCACCACCCACGAACCACCCACCTAACCCACGATTCACCACCCACCAACCCACAAAACCACCAAAGTTAAACAGAACGACCTAGCACCACCACCGACGCCACCTAGAAACACCCACCCTTCAAATCCAGAACCCACCACCACGAACCCAGAACCACGAACCCACCACCACGAACACAAACTCATCACACCGCGAAACCAAAACTCTCGACTCACCTAGCTCACCCACGCGAACCCAAATCCACGAATCAAAATGGGTAATTTACTGTTTTACCATGGCATGATCTGCTGCAATTTGAAGAATTTTCGATCGATTTTGCTAATAGAAAACAAAACCTAGAGGAGAGAGAAAGTGAGAGAGATGATGAACAAGTTTATTTTTTTGAGGGGTTGTTTGTTGTTGTTTGAGTATTAAATTTGAGTTAAATTTAATCATTTATTGAGACAGTTTTTTGGGCAGTTAGCATTAATACATAATTTAGGTGGACCACTTTTCATAATTTTTCTACCATTTTCCTATTTTGGGTGATAGTCGAAATGAATAGGAAGAAATTTGGAGGGTAAGCTAATTTGTGGGGCCATGCAAAATTTCCGTCACGGAATCCGTTTTCTGGTGGTGAAACCAAAATTTTAATTTTTTAGTAGGTGTTATAATAAAACTTTGAAATGTTAAGGTGTTAAAATCAAAATACGGTCTTTTAACAGGTGTTATTTTCTAATTTGGCCTAATAATAATCCCTCCGTTACGAGTTACTCGCAACAAAGGGAGGAATTGCGGACTCCTAGGCGAAATATCTTAAGTGTGATTATTGGAAAATAAGGGATGTGCTTAGTATTAATCCAATAAAAAAAAATTTTAAAAAAAAACCCTAAACAACAAGCACCACAACCACGAAACCACCACCACCTAGCAAAACCACAACCACGAAAACACCACCAGTCAGCGCGCCACCAACAAAACCCAGCACCACCACCACCTGTGAACCCTTTGCGAAGCCGCCGAACCACTACAACCCACCACCACCCACCCCGAAACCAACAACCCACGAACCTAGAGCCACAACCCCGAAACCCACCACCACAAACCCAGACCCACAACCGCCGAACCCACTACAACCCACCACCACCCACCCCGAAACCCATAACCCACGAACCCAGACCCACAACCCCGAAACCCACCACCACGAGACCACCACGAATTCAAACCCAGAAATTCAAACCCACGAAACCACTCACGAAATTCAAACCCAGCACCACCAAAACTTGAAATTCGAAACCAGAAATTCAACCCACCAAACCCTGAAATTCGACCCACCAAACACCAAATCCAGAAATTCGACCCACCAAAATGCACAACGAACTCAGAAAAAGTCAGATCTAGAAAAGGAAGAGAGAGAAAACAAAGGTGTCGATAAGGAAGGAGACGACGGCGGCGATTTTCTGCGTTAGGAGCGATCGGTGGTGGTGGTGATTGTTGCAAATGAAGGTGATGGTGGTGGTGATGATGAAGAATTTAGATGGGAGGTGATTAAATCAATGTTAGGGTTTAAATTAATAAGATAAAATCAGTATTTTAATTAGGGTGTTTAGGAAAAAAAAAGTAAGGGTAATGTTGTAATATCACACAAAAAAACTTACCATAAAAGAAAAGAAATAAGTTTGTTGCAAGTAATGTGTACCAGCCATTTTTAGTAATTGTTGCGAGTAATTCGTAACGGAGGGAGTAATAATAATAATAATAATAATGGAGTCTGACATTTTGAGTAATTCTAGTGAGGTCGCTGCCCCTAAACTCATGAAGAAATTGGCAGATATATATTTCACAAAGGTTACCGCTTCTGCAGAATCTGCTTATTCTTTAACTCCTCGACAATCAACATTATGGAAATCACAGCAGGGTGATCACACCTCTACTCGGGCGGTTCCTATTTTCAGGGTTGGGTCAGACGATGAACGCCAAGACTTATCGCTGTGTGTTGTCCTATCGGTTGGGTGTTCCATTGTTCTCTATCTCGACGTTGGACTCTGCTTGTTCGAGGGTTTTTGCTGGAGATATTTTTCGGTGATCACGCGGTGTCTTGTGCTGGTATTGTGGGTATTAAACATCGGCATAATGTTGTTCGGGATACCCTTGTTGATGTTTGCTATCGTTCTGGGATTTCAGCGAGAAAAGAGGTTGCCATTGGGTTGGCCGAGGGAACGACGAGGCCCTCAGACCCGCGGATGTGTTACTTTATTCATGGGATCGTGGTCGCGATGTCTGTGTTGATTTGACAGGGTCTTCTCCTTTGACACGGTCAGGACTATCTGACTTCATTCCTGGGCGGGCTGAGGCAGCTCATCGGAAGCGGGTTAAGTATGAAGCTCGATGTCAGGCGATTGGTTATGGTTTCATTCCCTTCTCCTTTTCTTCGCTTGGGGAATTAGAGAAAGAGGCTGTTGCGTTACTGAAGTGGATTCAGAGGTTCTCGACGACGCAAGACATTGGGGCTCGTGCTGCAGCTCATATCTTCACTAGGGTAGGATTTGCAATAGCTAGAGGAGTGGGGGCCCAGATTGTATCTCGGCTTCCCACTAATTTATTGTAGGTTGTATGACTTTTTGTTTTTTGAGATAATAATAATAATAATAATAATAATAATAATAATAATAATAATAATAATAATAATAATAATAATAATAATAATAATAATAATAATAGTATTAGGGTGAGCATTTCAAAAGATGCTCTGGCAGCAAATGGCAAACCGCAAATGCCTTGGGAATAATTTTACAAAAGCTTGTGATTACTCAACACCAAAATGTACATGTCTGCGATACAAAGGACATGTCTAAGTTTAGTTATTTACAATTACCTAGAGAAGTATTATCAATGATTGCCATCCATAAAAGTGTTCTTACAAGGGACGGCTAAGATTTTGCTACTAAATGATTTCCTCCGCACCTGGGTTGTCGACAAGTTAAGGCCAAAAACTTCCTTAGGCACCTGGGGTTCATTCAACCGAACCAGTTTAGCTACAATTTTGGCACTTTCCAAGATATGGTCCATATCTACGGTATTGGCCCAAAGGAGATGTGCAAGTTGTGAGCTCCGCCTTTTGCTATCCAAATTGATGCCCCATCTCACATACAGATCCATTCTCTCTTGGCTAGAGAACCTTCGCTTCATTAGCTTGGTCAACATTTTCCTCTCTTTGTGGAGAGACCGTCTACTGCTTCAAAACAACAGTGTTAACTTATCATTCCAAATTCTCCCTTTTAACCCCTTCCCCTAGGCCCTAACACACACACACAGAAAATGAGCCCACTTTTTCTAGAAATAGGCTAGCAGTGAGACTTCAAAGTGGTTTTAAGCTTTACAAGATCTCACAAATCATGTTTGGCCAAACAACATGCATTATTAATCAACAATTTCCTAATATAAGCAGGCCACACAAATGGAAAGAAAATTTGCTATGATTCCTGCGCAAATTTGGCGGTGAAGGCGTCTACACAATGCTCACTGTGCATGCAATAAACTTATAAACATTAAACCTAAACCAAATGAATCCTGCGCAAATTTTGGTGGTGAAGGCGTCTACACAATGCTCACCATGCATGCAATAAACTTATAAACATCAAACCTAAACCAAAGAGCATGAAGACTAACTCCAATAAACATAATAGCTATAACTAAGATGATGTTATGTTCATTGGAGTTCATGTTCTTTTATTTTACTCTTCATGTGTTTTGGTTTTACCCTTGATGTTCATCGGATGTATAGTGTGTGCGTTTTGCATACGCCTTGACCATCCCTACTAATCCATATTGTTTTTAATTGATCACAACCATTGACATCAATCAATTAATCAATCAAAGTCTTAATCCCATAAGTAGGGTCAGCACAGCCATTGACATCAATCAATTAATCAATCAAAGTCTTAATCTCATAAGTAGGGTCAGCACAGCTTTTGAGATAATTCACATAAATAAGGTAGAATGGCATCATTTCCAAATTACCATTTAATGTCACCTACTTTCTCATCCTATAAGTAATGCTACTCTCACCGTTTTTAAATACTTGCTCCACTTTTTCATTTTCAGTCTTTTTAAAAATACTTGCTCCATTTCCTTATTTCGAAAACTTTTACAATATTTAATTTATTTCTCACCCAGTGAACACAACATAAATCATATTTTATTAATTTCTTATTCTCTCTTCTCCCATTCTCTCATATACTTTTGGTTTTTACAATTATTCTTCCACCAACCCCACTCCGCGCATAGGAAATGAAACAAGTATTTAAAAATGGACGGAGTATAATAGTGTATTAGTTTTAATACGGAGTATAGAAAGTAATGCAAGTTAAGAATTGGAACCTCAGACATGGATTCCTGAGCTCAAAGCACCGAATTTTGGATTGTCATACCTTGAACCAGGTGTCAGTTGGCGACCATCTAAGACAATAGAATTGCCCCAAGAAAATGCATTGTTTATGCACGAGAGCCTTCGACGTTCTACTTCCATGTAAATTGTGTCTGCCTGATCACCCTTTATAAAAAGAAGGAAAAAAGATGTTCTGTGTACTAATAAAATGTTGCAGGAATCCCAGAGATCAATTATCTCCCTCTGTAGTCTCTTAACATCTGCAGACCAAAGAGAACTATCACACAAATCATCTTTAGGATTCAAGCCAGAATCTTTCATGTTTTTTATAGAGTTATTTGCCTTCTGAAAAGTATCCTCCACCTGAAACAGATATAATCGGTTCAGAGAAAAATTGTGAAAATAGAAGTACAGCTAGAAAGTAAACTGCAGATCGATTTCCACGATAGACACACACACCAGTACACCACCAATATTTCAAACGATCACTAATGAAATACAGATTGAGCACAAGAGAGGAGGTAAAATCTGAAATATTACCTGCAATTTTTGAAGTTGAACTTGATCCATAGACTTGCCCCTGGTAACTTCTTTTTTGATTGAAACAGATGTATGGTTCTCAGTTTTATCCATGTGATTGGATACATTAACATCTGCAACTTGAGTTTCATCAAGACCCACATCTCCAATAGAAATCTGAGGTAATTTATAGTCATTATTATTATTCAGTGCAGAAAGCTTCCCGTTGCTATCCTCGAGTGTGAAAACCTCTCCATCTCCACTCTCATATTTTATCTTATACTTGACATCGACTAGTGATGATGGAGATGAGATACTTACATCATTGGATAGAGAACTATTCTCTACACCATTCAAATTCTGAATTTTAGGCACACCATTCATTAGCTGTCTGCCAGGTTCTTCATAATCCTGACGAGAAGACGAATTCATGTTATCCAATTCACTGTGTTCTTTTGGCTCCTTGTCTGTGCAACTATCATTCACACAACCCAATAAAAATAATGATTTTCTTTCCTCTTCTGGAGCCCATATATTGCCAAGTACATTTTCAGATACTATGCAATGAACTTCCTTGCAGTGTTTTTCCAAATTATTATCAATTTGTTCCCCAACTGCCTCCGAAGCTTGTTGTGGATTAATGTCATCATAGTAGGAGGTTGTCTCTGCAATTCTCTCAGAGTCGTGGTACTGATAAATTTCATAGGAGTTGGGGGTTGTCTCTGCAGTTCCCTCAGAGAGGTGGTACTGATCAAATTCATAGGAGTTAAGGGTTTTCTCTGCAGTCTCCACAGACCCGTGGTACTGCTCAAAGTCACAGGAGTTGGGGGTTTTCTCCGCAATTCCCTCAGCAACATGGTACTGATCAAATTCATAGGAGTTGGGGGTTTTCTCTCCATTTTTTTCAGAAACTTGGTACGGATCAAATTCGACAAAGTTGGGGAATTGGGATTCATTTCCAACAGAAACATGCTGGAGACATAGTTCAAAAGTATTAGACGCTTCCTCTCCAATTTCCTCAGTCATGTGGTGCAGATCAATTTCAAAGGAGTTTGGTGCTCGGCCCCCTGTTTCCTCAGATACTCTGTTTTGATCAGCTTCTGGAAAGTCATTTGTTTGTTCTTCAAATCCTTTGGGAACTCGAGGATGGTCATTTCCACTGACAATAGTAGTCTGGATATGCATGGCCAGGGAGGCATCAAAAGGTTTCTCAATAAAAACCCCTTCAAACGAGCTGCTTGGGGAGTTGTTTTCATCAATATCAGAAACTGAATAGTTTTCATCATAACTAAGTCTACTCTGTCTATCTGGAGACTCAAGGGGGTTGAAAGTCAGAGAATGAGCACTTAAGGAGTTATGATCCACCATAGTAGTCGTAAAGGAAGAGGAGTGTTCTGAAGCTTGTCGAACATGCAGCTTAGGGTAAGAAGAATCTTCCTCCTGCATGAAAATAAAAAGACTAAGCAAACAAAGAAAAAAGTTTTTTATCCTGTTTGATGATATCTTCGGAGTTTATAAACTGCAAATTCTCTTACAAATGGTCTTCGTTCTCTAATCCCCTGCTGCAAGTTTTGAATCTGTGATAGAGCAAGGTCCAGCTGCACAGTCAGCTCTTTCACTCTTCTCTCTAACTAAATTACAGAAAGAAAACAAAATCAGTTAATGAACATTGGACAATAGATCAGCTGGGTTAATCCTAGGAGAATAATATAGGTCCCAAGTCACTGCTATGAGACACCAGAGGCTAGGATTTAGTGAGATACATCAACACATGTTGCACACATGGATGTAACTTAGCACAAGCACCATGTATAATTTGAAATGAAATTTACAGATACCTATGGCCAGTCCATTAAAAAGTTTTCCCCTAGCAATGCAAGTAAGATGCTCAAATATTCACCATATATTAGGATAAAATAAATAAGAAAGCCTAAAATTTACATCAGAGAGCTTAAAAGTTAAAACTAACTTGATCTAAACAGCAAAACCATTATTCTGACTTGTGTGATACTGGGATAAAGACAGGCCTGTGGATTTGCATGGTGGGGATCATGGAGACTGGATAGAGGCAGTGATTAGTGGGAGTGGAGAGATGGAAGCTCCAGATGTGGGCGGTTGTGAGAGGAATAAGTAGTCAATAGGGTGGTTGTAGTAATATATATAAATGTTTTTTTTTTTTAATCTCTTATAAACGGAATAATTTATCAAAATTAATTGGCCATAAATGTCAGCAAGTCCTTGCCTATGTGGTCAAAAAATTTAATGTCAGATGGGAGTTTTCATGTTCAAGACTCACAAACTCCAACTCCTATGAAGAGTTAGAAAAAAGAGTTATCAACCAATTGTTTTTGACACATAGAAAGCCACAGAGGGTAAATGACGTAGATGAGAATCTGAGATTTAATTCTCATGTCTTGCATACCACCCTCTAAGACTTTAACCAACTAAGCTAGCTGGCATATATAGATGATAGCAATTGTTGTGTCAAGATATATAATATGCAAAAATGTTGTGGTACTATGTCATAGTCAAGTGCATGGCACCACATGGTGAATAATTGTGGAAGGTAACACTGGTACTCAAACATGCTTATAACGTGAGTGCATTGTTCACAGATTTCTGTTTGGCTCCTACCGCTAACACAGTTCATATCCAATGTCTTAAAACAGAACAAAATAATATTTTTGCTCTCTTGCGTGGCTGGATCATTAAAAAAAATACCTCATCTATTTTATAGTCTTTTTCTCTTAACTGGTCAGTAGCATCAGATCTGGTAGAGGGGCTTGCATTCCTTAACTCACCCTCAAGTCTCGCCAGTTCTCTTTGCAAGTGCTTCATCAAGGCTTTGTCAGACATGACAACATTGACACGTGCATCAGTAGTAACTTCTTTTGCACAACTTGCAAAAAGGAGTGTGTTTCTTGATTGTTCAACATAACTACGTGCAGGACTCATGGTACATATGAGGGCAGTTCTAGCATTGCCTCCCAGAGAGGATTGCAGAATGCGGGTGAGCTTAGAGTCTCGGTAAGGAATATGACCAGTTTGTCCCTTGCTGTACATGAAGTATACGATGTATATCAGTAACACACTTGTAATCATATATTGACTGACTCTCGCCTTGTTCAAGTAAAGAAAAAATCACAAAGGACACTATAGTGGAAGTATTATGAGACCTACCATGCACCATAATAGCAACAAAGAGCAGAAAAAAAAAAAAAAAAAAAAAAAACGTAGTAGTTAAACTAGTAGCAGAAGAAACGCAACAGGATAGAGAGAACAAAATGTGGAAATGCTCTAAGCCAAGAAATATGTGCAATCCGACCTTTAACAGTTAAGGCAAAGTGGAAAACAATAGATTCTACTCTTTTAATGTTGTCTGAAGGGAATCATCAGTGAAAAAACTTGTAAAATTGGGGTTTTCAATTGCCACTTGACAGAAAAATATGAGATGGGATGTTAAGAACTGTACACAAGAGCACAGGGTGAACATCACTAGTAAATAAACACAAGAGAAAAAAAACAATAAGAGCAGAAACAGCAATCTGCAAAGTAAACCAGAATAGCTCTAAGAAGTAGATAAAACCACCTCAGTTTGCGAATAACTGTTCCCAATGTTAACAAACTACGATTTATGTGTGATCCTTCCTTTAACCTTGATCCAGCAGATAACGCTTGTGATGCACGTTCACTTCCCGCAAGATCAACAAAATTCTGCAGACAGGTAAAAGAGCATCAAAAGAGAGGCATTATCTATTATCACTGCATAGAAGCTACCGCCCCTACCATGTGTTTAATTGGTTCAACATATCAAATCTTACCAAAGTAGCTGCAAGGGTGCTACAATTGTTCTTGCCTAAAAACTCACGATTAGAACTTTCAATTGTCTGCAAAAACCAAGAGTGATTGATCAAATGAGATTAGCTTGAAAATTTGTTCCTCTTTCATTCACCCTAATCAGTAAGTTTAGGAGCCAATAACATTTTGTCAGTCACTGAGTCATTTTCTAGTCCTTATTTTGATGAAAAACATACCAATCTGAGAATTTGGTGAGATCGCGAGCTTACTTCATTCAGAAAAGTTTCTCCTATCTGTCTTTGTGCTGCAAATATAAAAGAAGGTGCTTATATAGTCTCCAATATTCAATGAAAACACATGTTATTTTGGACATCAAATTTTTGTACCTTCACACATGGCAAGAAGTTCTTTGAAGTGGCTCCAGTCATGCAGAACCTCTTCCGTAAGTTTTTCAACCACCGTACCTCTCTGCAAGGGAAAATGCGACAAATTGCAAACCCGAATAATGAAGAGGGAGGTCTCATCCAGTCAATATACTATTTTATTTGAAGTAATAAATATATATATATATATATATATATATATATTATAGTCCGATAAAAAGAAATATCACCTCTGGGTCATCCAAAAGGCGAAGGGGACTGTTATCTGCTGTGAGGAGGTCCCTAACTGATTCATTGTAAATCTCCATAGCAGAGAACCTCAAGTGGAAGTCTCTTTCTTTGTGCTACAAGGATACAGGCATCTTTAAGTGGAGAGTTGAAATTGGGTAAAGGCAGCTTAAAAAGCAGTGGTGATTTCACCTTGTATATGTAGTTAAATATGTCCTCCATAGTATATTCTGTTATCCCAGACATGGTAAATGTTTTACCACTGCTTGTTTGACCATATGCAAAAACACTTGCTGCAAAAACAGGATTGGTAAACAACAAGCTTTACAAGAAGAGAAGCTGACAAATGCGTAAGATGATGAGCTCACAGTTGATGCCACTGAGAGCTGAAAGAACAACTGCTTTTGCTCCTTCCTCGTACACCTGCCTTGTGGAGGAATCAGACCTGAACACCCTATCTAAATCAAAAGCAATTGCCAGTATAAGGATGATGAGCAGAGCATCTGTAGACCGTATATCCACATAAAACGATTGATGAGCATAATGAAAACACTTATCAACTTCAATAGCCTAATATATGGAATTAATATACTAGTATAAAAAATAGAAGGCTGGCAGAAAGCAGGATTGATGAAATATGAATACCAAATGTAAAGGAATTTGGATAGAGTGATCGCTCAGGAGATAAGTTGTTGTTGTTGTAAACAATAGTGGTATGATCGATGCATTCCCAATCCAGTGGCTCGTTCCTACAAGTTTCCTTGTGATTCAAAGGACGCAAACGAACGGACACCAAGATCCTCTCCTCGGCGGGGTCGGGGCAGCTGGAGGCTTGTTCAGCATCAGCACTAGCCATCCTATCAGTCTGTAAACATGTAATCAACACTCTAAATTAACAATGTAGTACTAGTCCAAACTCAATTATCACCTCCCACAGTCCACAGATCGATCATAGTTGATTCCTTCCCCCCTTTTTAGTTTGTAATTCCCAAAGCATAACCCTATATATATATATATATATATAATACTTTTGTCTGTCTATAAACCATTAAAAAAATAAAAATGGCATATGGTCTGCTGTGTACTAGCGCAACACATGGGGCAGGGCCACGGCTACGGCCACCCTTCTTTTTTAGCTTTTACACCTTGATCATCTTGTCGTTTCACAAAGTTTTAAAGATAATTAATCTAAACATTTAACAAAGTCTGGGTTATAATATATAAGAATTGAAACAAGTAACGGCGCAACTTTGGAGTTTAGTTGATATCATATACTCTATAAAACAGTAATTATAGGGACTTGGGAGTATCAAGAATTGAAGACAATTAGGTACTGTAATTAGAAGACAAAAACAATACTACTAAGTAGAAGGTACTCCGTATTATTTAGAGCAGAATAAGTTACCTAACTCCACAATATTCTCTCTCCTCCTTGTCGGCATTAATTCATCATCGACTCCAATTCTGGGATCCAAGATCCAATGCTTGCACCGACACTTTTCAAGATACCAAAACCAAATGTGAAGAATGCAGAGAAATCAGAGAAGGTTGTAGCAAAGTGAAAGAAGAGAGAGAGAGAGAGAGAGATTTGCCCTGTTGCTTGAGTTGGTTGGGCGGGTAGAGTGTCACTCCATTCTCTCTCTCTGTCTCACTGTTGCTTCTTAGCTCCTCTGATTTTCATTCATCTTCTCTGTCTCACTTAATATTCACTCATTACGCCGTAGTTTACCGCGCGCTTCTAAATTACAGTATTACCCTGGTTTTAAAATAAATACTCTTTTAAGTATCGGCTTTTGAGGTCTTTGGGTAATTTCCTTACATTCCAAGTCAAAGATTGCCACTTGCCAGTAATGCGGTGTTAGAATTTCAAATCCAAATTATTTCCCATCCACAACCCATCCATATAATTTTAGCATAAATGCCTTTAGATTTGGGACCACATTAATTTATTTTTCCCCTTTTATTATGTTTGTTTGACCAGCAAATACTACTAATTTTGATACAAGCACCCATGTGCTTGGTTACTAAACATTATGCATGACTACGGACTATGTATCCTTTTTTTTTTTTTTTTTTTTTTTTGAAATTTTACAAATTATACCTATTTAAAGTTAGTAATTTGTAAATTGTAGTCATTTAAAAAATAATTGCAAATTGCAGTCTAAAAGTTCTTTAAATTAAATTGTAGATTGCAGCCCAATTTTACTTTTTCATCGGTTTACGTGTCAAAAAATATTCAGTTAAGATTTAAGCAGTCATTTTTAATTCTTAAGGGTCCGAATTGAGATCGAAATTAGCAAAAAAAATAATGTAAATGTCACGGTGCAGTGGCTAGGTTTTACGGTGGTTTGATTGGGCAGTAGGATGGTTGGTGTTGTTGGGGTGGCTGGGGAATTAGAATGGAAATACCTAGAGAATAATGGAGAATCAACTTCAAAGAATTTGGGGGAATGAAAAGGGAAAAGGGAATGGAAAAATAACCTAACAAACAATAACAAAGAAAATGATAGTAGTTGATAGGGGTGAGCAAACCAGGTATCCGGTCAAAATTTTAGGACCCGGACTTGGAATTGGTTGGAACCGGATCCTAAAATTTGAACCTGAAATTGGAATTAGTTCAACTGGGTCCTAAAATTTAGGAATTGATATTGGAACCACCGGGTACCGGTCTCGGTACGGTTCCGGGTACCCACTTATGTATGTAATTGTTAAAATATATACAAATTATAATTCTTATTTTAATTAGGTTCATTTTTAGCGTTTAATACTTTTATTTATATATGCATAAGCTATTTGTATTTATGTTAGGTATTAATAATACTTTTTTAATTTACAAATTAGATACATTCTACATATTTTTATTATTTAAAATTTTTTTAGTTTAACATATATTAGGTAAACGGATATCCAACCGGTTCCGGTTCCAAAAAATTGAGAATTGAAATTAGTATTAGTTATAACCGAGTCCTTAATTTATTACCCGGAATTGGAACCACCGGGTCCAATTCCGATTCTAGACCCACCGATTCCTAACCGGTTTCGATTCCGGTTTCAATTCTGGGTACCCGAAAATTTCTGCTCTACCCTAATAGTTGATTCCATTCTCTTTAATGAATACCCCAACCAAACAGCCCTAGTTTCCGCGGGGGGGGGGGGAACGACAAAAACAAGCAAACGATAGAAAACCCTAAAGGAGGAAGATAGGACGACGAAATCGTGGGTTTGAAGATGGAATCGGGCGGAAGAAGATGGATGGCGGTGTTGTTGGTGGTGTTGGGTGAGTTATCTCTGTCATCGTCTTACCTAAACCCCCGTTTGCTGCACGCCGGAAACAATTACTTGACCACACAAGAGCACTGGTTCAATCAGACCCTTGATCACTTCTCCCCTTATGTATGTATCACTTTAATTATAATTAAGACATGAATTATTGAATGTTTTAATTTAAACACGAAATTGATCATCTTACTAATTGCAGGACCATCGTGAATTCGAGCAGAGGTACTTTGAGTTTCTGGATTACTTCCGTGCCCCAGATGGGCCCATTTTCTTGAAAATTTGTGGTGAATCTTCTTGTAACGGAATTGCCAATGACTATCTAAGCGTGGGTTACTTAAGCTGTTTGTTTGGTATCATATGCCATTCCTAGTTTACTTGCTACACATTTTCATGAGATGTTGTTGCCAATGACTTCAGGTTCTTGCTAAGAAGTTCGGTGCTGCTATCGTTTCCCCTGAGCATCGCTACTATGGAAAAAGCTCTCCCTTTAAATTACATACTACTCAAAATCTTAAATTTCTTTCATCTAAGCAGGCACTTTTTGATTTGGCTGCTTTCCGCCAATTTTATCAGGTGAATTACTCTCTTCGGATTTAGCTATACTCCCTTGTCAATATAAGATCTTCTTACGACTTGGGTGCTTATGTCTCTATTTCTTTTTTCTTTAATATGTTTACCGATCAATCAAAACCTTAATCCCACAAGTGCCCTTGGCTACATGTTTTATTATATGAATGTATCTATATTCATTAATTTTTATTTTCTTTATCTCAAGGAATCCCTGAACCAAAAGTTTAATAGATCAAATGTTGAAAATCCCTGGTTTGTGTTCGGTATCTCCTACTCTGGAGCTCTTAGTGCTTGGTTCCGCCTAAAGTTTCCTCATTTGACTTGTGGAAGTCTTGCAAGTTCTGGTGTGGTTCTTGCTGTATACAACTTTACAGAGTTTGACCAGCAGGTGGGTGATCTTGGTTTGTGTTTCATCAATCTCTGTGTTCACCACTCTCGTTTAGTGGTGCTTGTTTTTCGTGAGGCTGCATAAAGTTATAATTTACTCCCATGTGTGTCTCTACTGCAGATAGGTGCCTCAGCTGGCCCAGAATGTAAATCTGCTTTGCAACAAGTTACACAGCTTGTTGAAGAAGGGTTGACCTCATACCCGAAGGCTCTAAAGTCAGCCTTTGGGGCTTCTGAGGTAAAATCTTGACAATGGATTTAATAAAGCATTTAGGAATTATGTTTGACTATGTCACATATTTATAACCTGTATTTGGGCTTGTTATGATTGGTTTTATTTAAAGCTTCTCCTTAATCTTCGTGTAGCTAACAATTGATGGGGACTTCCTGTATTTTCTGGCTGATGCTGCGGTTACTGCTGTAAGTTCACTCTAACCTATTGAATATATTTCCCGTCATTCCTTGTTAGTGGCTCACTACTTTCATAATCCCACAGTTTCAGTATGGAAATCCTGACAAGTTGTGCTCTCCTCTTGTTGAAGCAAAGAAAGCGGGTCAAGATTTAGTGGTATGCCCCCCTCATTTCTTTCATCGATGTATATCTGGTGCTCCATCCTTAATATCATCTAAGCTGCTATATTATGTATATCTTTGAGTATCAGGGATGGACTCTGTTCATTTTTAGATGCTTCTTTCTGTTGCATTTCAGTATTATTTCTGTGATTCTGCTATATTAAGCTGGAGTCCTTTATGCAGGGTGCTTATGCCTCATATGTGAAAGACAACTTTGGCTTTAGTGTTGAAACTTATAATCAAGAGCACCTGAAGAACGTTGTTTCTGGTAGTTCTGATAGATTGTGGTGGTTCCAAGTGTGCAGTGAAGTTGCATATTTCCAGGTAGCACCTGCAAACGATAGCATTCGATCATCTAAAGTCGACACAAGGTTTGCTTTCTTTTTTACCTCCCTCTCTTGCTCTTTCATGTAACTGCATGCTCCATTTTAAAACTCTTCTTATTCATCTGCTATAAAGCACCAAAATAAAGAAATTATGGACAAAAATGATGTATTAAGGGAACCAGAAGATGATTAGTGAAGAACAAGATGGATATGACTGAAATAATGCCAACTACAGCCTTGCCTATTTGCGAGAGAAATGGCACTCTCCCAAAGCTACAATTGATAACTTGTCTCAATATTTAACATAAATCCCCTCCTAATGACCTAATCTTCTATTTTATAAGTTCTTCCCTACCTACCTAGCTTATTTCCCAAGATACCCATAACTAAATAATAAAGATGCTACCTAAAGTGCTCCTCTCCTTAAATCAGTTCATTGTATCATCAAATTCATCATTTTTGAATGTTTGTATGTACAGATACCATTTGGACCTATGCAAGAATGTCTTTGGAGATGGAGTTTACCCTGAAGTTGATGAGACTAATTTGTACTATGGAGGCACAAAGATAGCTGGTTTGCACTTTCCATTTCCTTTGTCAATGATATAGTTATTACATAGGGCCTCCTCTCTGGATCTGACTTTTCACAGAAATGCTTGTCTGTTATGTAATTTGTAAAGGTTTGTGTTTTGTGCCTCTCATGTGCAAAGAGTTGTGCCTCTCATGTTAGAAGCTTTGGCCTACTTGAAAGAACTCTGGCCTGGATATTGGGAATCTGATTCATAGTAACAGGATAATAGAGAAAGTTTTTGCGTAAATTATATTATTTAAACAGTCTTGCTCTTTCATTGACAGGTACCAAGATAGTATTTACAAATGGCTCACAAGACCCCTGGCGACATGCATCCAAACAGATTTCATCTCCTGACAGTGAGTAGCCTTCACAATACTGCCTTTTTAGATAACTGTATTTGTATTTTTTTTTTCTTTTAAAAAAAAAAATGAGCAACAAATTATCCATTCTCTAGAGATACCTGTAGTAAGAGACACTTCCAGCTCTAATATCCGAATTTTATGTTTCAATTTCTTTTATATATCGAGTAAGCGACTCGCAACACCCTTAATTCAAACACTAAGCTAGTAAAAAACCATGATAAGAAAGACAAAATTCAACATCTCTAGGGAACCAAAATATTCTAGAATCTTTTATTAAACAACATTTGTTAAACGAAAAGAGCGGGATTTTTTTTGTCAAAAACTACCTTATAAAGCCCAAATTTTGTGAGAAACTACCTAATAAAAAATGTTGTAAGAAACTACCTAATAAAATGTAAATGTTGTAAAATACTACCTCTGCCGGAAATCTACCATTGACCTACCTCAAAACACCTCCAAAACCATCGCTTTCACCCTAAAACCAACACAACCTACTTGAAATTGCCTCCACCACGTTGAAACCACCCTCCAAACCTCAGAATCACCACCTCTAACCCCAAAAGCCAACATCCCGAATCACAAAACTACCGTGACCAACTCGGAATATCCTCTAACCACCCCGAAAATATCCTTACTACTTTGAAAACCAACCCCCGTGGTGGTTTTTGGGGTGTTTTGAGATGAGTCAACGCCATAAAATAAGATTAACGGTAAAAACTCGGCCAAAGGTAGTATCTTACAACATTTTATCATTTATTAGGTACTTTATTACAACATTTTTATATTAGGTAGTTTCTCACATAAGTTAGGTTTTATTAGGTGTTTCTGACAAAAAACCCTAAAAAAAAAAAAATATATCATTTTTGGTAAGTCATTTTTTGAAACGATGCACCTGACATAGAGTGTTTTAAACTTTAGTATAACTTGTATTATAAGTTTTACTCTGTGATAAAACATCTGTAGTGAAATTTGTTTATTGAAAATTGGGCGGTTAATTGGAATATCGTGAATCCTGATATAGGGACCAGGGAATCACAATCAAAAGTGATGGATATTGGGATAGAGCTTGTTTGCCACCATTTTTTTTTGTTTTTGTTTTTTCTACTGATGTATGTGTTGTCACATCTTCCAGGGCCTTCTTATGTTGTCACCTGTCACAATTGCGGCCATGGGACTGACTTGCGGGGCTGCCCTCAATCACCATTGAGTATTGAAGGTGTGTACATGTTGCACAAATATGCCATGTTTTTCAAGTCTTTTTGGAGGCATGGATTTCATTATCTAAGAATGATATTTCATATGTAGCTTCGTGTTTGAAGATCTAAAAAGTACGTTAGGGGCTATATGTATGAGTTGGGATTCATTCTAGTATATATGCAAAAGACTGTACAGAAAATGAGGCTGTATTTTGAAAAAATTTTCTCACCCGAAGTACCTGTTTTTAAAGACATACAGGAAAATTGAAAATTAGGTTTCAATCTTCCCTTTCTGAATTGAAAATCTAAACATCAGGAGGAATGATAAGATGTTTCTGTTGGATGTGTTGTACTTGAAGCTCTCGCTCTTAATTTTATTATTGGTAGTCTCTTACTCAACACACTCTCAAATGTTTTGACTCAGGTGATGACAAGAAATGTAGCTCTCCTGATGCTGTCAACAAAGTGAGACAACAGGTAACAGAGCACATAGATCTTTGGTTGTCTGAGTGCCAAAATACTGCTAGGGGTTGGAGTTCTGTGTAATGAGGGTGCTTATACATCTGGAAACACTTGTATTTAACCTGTCGAATATGTGCTATTTGCTATATAACCGTCCTAAGCTACTGTTGGGCATAATTATTGTTCTTATACTGTTATACAGCTGTGTGGACGTAATTTTTTTTTTTTTTTAAAAAAAAAAAAAAACTAAATGATGAAGGCACACCATATAGGGGCCGGGGTTAGGTTGGGGTGTGGGTAGAGGAAATCCCCTCAAAGTGTGCTTAGTAAAAATTGACCCAGGTGGAATTGACCCGGGTCTCATTATGCTGGGAAGTGTAGAAGCCACTACTTTGTACAATGTACTCTTTGACGAGGTCACTGTTTTATGACTAATGGATGTACTCTGTAATTTACTTCAGAATGTAATTTCATTTTAATTACTACGTATTTAAGGCCTTGTTTGTTTTAAATTGAAGTGAAACTTTAGTTTTAATCTCTTTCAGTTGTTGGATTATACGATGAAGCTTTGTTCTCTTGTTTCTTAACTGATGATTGGGAGCTGACTTTTTATGAAGTATTCAAAGGGAAGCATCTCGGGGTTTATAATATTGTTTGGAACCATACACGTTTGTTAGTCGATTACATAGAAACCATGGAAGCACCCTAACTAGTTTATTTCTTCTTTGAGTCCCCAAAAAAAAAAAAAAAAAAAAAATAAATAAAAAAATAAATAAAAAAAAAACTTAAATTGTGCAAAACTAAAATCTATAATCCATGCTTTTAAACTAATTTTTGAAGGCTCTAGGATCCGGTGTCGAAAACTCTTTGGATGGCAAGAAATGCACCTTTGAGGTCATATAATGTTGTTCGGAATCATATATGATCATTACTTATACACTTAAAAGCATATGGTGGTCTTGAGATAATTAAGGCATGTGTGAACGTCAACAACTAAATTGACAATTTAAAGGCTAATCGATCGACTTCAATCACTCAAATGTCCCAAGGTATTTTGGCCTTTTGGGGTCAATGGGAAGTACCAAGACCTCTTTTCTTTTGAGTCCGTAAAGAGTATAATACACAAAATCAAATCAATTTAGGATATTTCGTGATCTAGTGTCAAAATTCTCGAGATTGTAGGGGACGCTTCTCAGGGTCATATAATATTGCTTGAAATTATATATGACCACTAGTCGAGCATATAAAGTCTTACGGTTGAGTTGAATGATTATGAAGGGGTGTGTAAGTTATAAATGGCTAAATTGATAAGTTAATGGCAAAGCGGACGAATCCAATCACCCAAATGGACTCCCAAAGTATTATGGGCATTGGGGTCCATGAAAGCACCTCAACTTGTTACCTTTCCAAATCCAAAAAAGTGAAAAATTATCCAAAATTAAATGCTATTATCCACACTTTCAAGCCAATTTTGGAAGTGATAATAATTGGGTTGGAACTTTAACTAGTCTAACAATAGGTTCTTAAAGTTTTGAGAATGAGTTTGACTAGTCTAATACCCATATTGTTGAACCCATGAGAAAACCCACATATGAGTGGTGTGTTGTCCACATTAATTGAGTGTATAAGTGAGAGTTTGTATTGGGATGTGTATCCTACATCGAAGAAAGAAGATAATTGTGTCCACTTTATAAAGCTAAGGGGCTATTCCTTTCATTGTCATATGGTTTTGAGATGGAACCTCCTTGGTCGTATTAAGTGGACAATTGTGACGGGTGCACCCAGACTCGTTTATCACATACTCCCTTCGTTTTTAAATAATTGCCCCACTTTCCTTTTCCAGTCGTTTTTAAATACTTGCTCTATTTCCTCCTTTGGAAAGCTTTTACAATATTTAATTCATTTCTCACACTTAGTAGACTCAATATAATACTCTCTCTCTACCTATTCTTCCACTACTTTTGTTTTTTACAATTTTTTATTTTCTCAACTACCCTACTACCTCCATTTTATATTTCTCCAATTTATCCTAAAACTCCGCGCACGGAGAAATGAAGCAAGTGTTTAAAAACGGAGGGAGTACCTCTTATTTCACCGTCCTTTTCCCCATCTTTTGGGGCTATTCCCATTTTTTTCCCTGTTTTCCTTATTAACTCTTTTTTTTCTTCCTTTTTAATATATATATATACGGGTCTGTTCTCATACGTTGAAATTCATTTCAGTTCAGTTCATCTCCTAATTTCCTTCTCTTATAAAATATTCATTTCATTTCAGTTCAATTCAGCTGAATTCAGTCAATGAGAACAAATCCTATATATATATATATAGATATATATATAGAGAGAGAGAGAGAGAGCACATAAAACACTGGAGTGCTTGACGGGAAATATGATGACATCACTTGGCCATTTGCTTGAAATATAATCTTCTTTTTTTTTCTTTCTTTTTTCTTTTTTTAAGAGAAGGTGGCAATTACATTAACACAAAGTTTGTTTGGCTTTCCATAGGATAGCCCAAAAATGAAATATAATCTTCTTAGATCATATGATATGATATAATCATTATTACTACCTCCGTTACATATTATTTGCAACGATTTGACATAACATAGAGAGGAAAAATGTCTAATCGTTGCAAATAATATGGAACAGAGGTAATAATAAATTTCAGATCACTAGTACTATCTTTTACAGTGGAAAACTTCCAACTCTGGTTTACCTCACATGACCGAAGATGATTAGGGAAAACAAAATGTAGAGCTCAAGATCTTCAAACTAACTCTGAATACAATTATTACAGAATCTTAGCAACTTGTAATGTTTTGTTGCTGTTAAGAAAACAAAGAAATCTGCCACACAAATTAGAAAATGGAAAAACCACCATTTACATACAAGTTGTAGAGGCCAAAATTGACATCTACTAGAACGTTCTGTGAACAAGATTTGGTGTAGGGACCAAACATCCAAGTCTCAGGGGTTCTATCACTCTATGCAATCGCATAATACGAGTCGCAAATAATAATATAGTTTCACATCAATCAGTTCATATGAACTATGAGGATGATGTGGGTTCCATGTAGATAATTCCAATGGAAAAGAACAGCACAAGCCACAAAAAATGGCCAATCACATCTTTGATAAACCTATAATAACATTTAAGGTTGGGGGAAAGGCTTGACCTAATTAACAGTATATCATTTTAATAGAAAAATAAATACTCTTCCATTAATAATCTCTCTAAATTCCTTACATCTGCTGAAATTTAGTGTTCCCGTATAACAAATCTAATGGAAAAATCAGGAGAATGAAATCACTTAAGGCAGACAAATAGTGTGCAGCTGGCAAAAACTCATAGAGCTGAGAATATTATTTCAGATATGTAGAAGCAACCCAGAGAAGCACATAACTTAGCAAAGAAGTGGTCACTTCCAAACTCGTTGGTCCTTTTAGTATAGGCGGAACAACAGATACCATCAGAAAGGTACCCAAGAGCCATGAGAAAATAAATGCTCCCCCCCTGCACAAGGGAAAGCAATTGTCAGGACTCAATTTAGAGTAACAATTGACTGATCTTATAAACAAAAGAGATTGCAATCTACTTAGGTTCCATAAACCTAAAGAGGATATTGCTCAGACTTGCTACATGGAGGTGATGTAGCTGGACTGAAGAAGTTGAGCACGAGAAATGGACTTCATATGAGTAGCATTTGGCTGGGTATATGTGGTGTGTAGATTAAATAATTATTAATGTATTATTGTGCTTAGAAGGCAAGTCATATATTGTTACTACTTATATTTTTTTTGGCAAAGTGGTGATTAATATTCAAACATCCTAAATTTATACAATTCTGGACAGAGGAAGCATCAGAGCAGTGGCGGAGGGAGCATATGTCCTGGTAGGGCACGTGCCCTACCAGATTTAAAAAAAAAAAAAAAAAAAATCAGTTTTTTTTTTTTTTTTTACACCTACAAAACTTGTCAAAATTCAGTAAAAGTTGAATATGGTTTGGACTATTGTTTACTTAGCTAGGTTGTCTATGCATAAAAGCTGAATCTCTGACTTTTACTATCCCCAAGTTTTTTTAATAATAAAAATACCCACAAAATATTGATTCCCGTGTCATAGCTCATAGGAATATAAATTTAAAAACCAAAAAGCCCAAAAACAAAAATAGGGTTTATTTGGTAAATGACTTTTTATTGGCTTTTTAATTGTTTTTTGACTTTTTTATTTGGTCAAATATTTAAAATTTGTTTTGGTAAATGGTTTTTTTTTAGCTAGCTAAAAAACTGGCTTTTAAGCAAGCCAAAATAAAAAAGCTACTTGGAGTAACTTTTGGCTTTTGGTTTTTAACTACCTAAGTTACTAACAACATCCAATAGTCAATTTTACCAAACATGTTTTTAGACTGATAAAAAGTGAAACAACCAACAAAATAGCCGATACAAACAACCGGTCAAACCAGCTGACAGCCAACAACCAGCAGCCAATTGTCAAACAAGGGCAAATACTATATACTATGTATTCTCTTTTATCCAATACTGTGAGCAAACCTACATCCAGAAGATCTTTAACATGTTTAAATTTAATATTTTATTTTTTAACAAGTTTGTCTCCAATGAAATTATTTTCTATAAATGGTAGATCTTAATTAGTAATTTTATAGAATTAAAAGTATATTTAGCATTATATTCTAGAATTTCATTAGGCTTTTTTTGTCGATTACTCGATTAGTATGTAATAAATGGTGCCCTACCAACATAATAATCTTGGCTCCGCCACTGCATCAGAGCAACATTCTACAATCTATACTATATATTAAAAGGCGTTTATAAAATTGTGTATGTGCCACGTGTACCCCTTCTTACACCCGTATTACGCCACATCATCATTCAACAAGCTCTACCATCATGTCACATCATCATTCAATTATTCAATTTAATTAAAAAATGCATGCAAAGAGATTCGAACCTAAACTTCATTGAATAAAAACCACATGCATTGCCATCTTAGCTAAAATTAAATTATAATCTATGTTTCCACATTTATATATAAATACATATAGTACAAGTATTATAATATAATATAAAACAAAAAAATCCGAAAGGAGTTATTGTTGTCATTGTTTTCAAATTTACCACGTAAAAAAATTATGAATTACGTCTTTTAAAGCGTCTAATATAAAAACGAAATTATTCAAAGTATCACCCGGGGCAAAGCCCGGGCCACACACTAGTTTCAAATAAAAAAAAGCCCACAACTCAATCAGCCATATGCTTTCTTTTGGAAGAATCAATCAATGAGAGGTTGATTCAGCTTACTATAATCTCCCAAAAATCTATGCAGTGTCATATTCTTGCTTATGGAGATCAGATAAACAAAACAAGCGAAACATAGCTATTGAATGTGCCAATAGAAAACAATCAATTGATGTCCAGATTTAAACTTATATAAGCTTCTGCTAAAAAATCCTCTTCCTAGTGTATATTTAATTTCTTTGGTCAGCTAGATTTCAAGCCTAAGCAGTCAAAGTGGGAAGAAGCCAAGAAAAATATACTAAATCAAGCATTTTAACACGTCAAGCTAATCAAATTTATAATTATATCAAACAAAGGACCAAGTTAACTATAAGGTTAGCATGCATGGTGACACTAGAGAGTAGAGACGTAAATGAGAGGTTAGAAGCATCAGAGCAAACTAAACAGCACTTACCCATAAAGTGCAGCTCGGATTTTGCTTTTCAGCCTGCTATATATGAAGTATATGGTTGCCACTAGAGAAAGGGCAACCTGAAGAGTAGGCCCTTCTTCAGTAGGAAAGAGGACGGTTAGAGCTCCAAGCAACAAGAACGCAACAGACGTTATCACAATGAATTTGCTATCTGAAGGGGTGCGGAACCTGCTCATCACCGCCTGCACATAACGGGACTGAGTCACATCCCTTACCTTTTTTTTAATATTCAACTTTGGTTTCTTTCGGTCATAAAATTTCTGCATGATTATTTTATCATGAGCCGCTTCAATTGCATCTACACTTGGTTTGTGCCCAGCATATCTTTGTATTAGAAAGTTCCTTGCTGCTTGAATTTCTTCCTCAGAGGCATCAACACTTATTCCAAGTCGTTTGTATGGGTCTTTAATGTTGATTCTTGGAAAGACATCTGCATGAAGTGATGACGTCAAAACAACATTTCTAAGGAGTTTAAAGTATAGTCTTAACACCACCTCAAACAAATTAATGCAATTTACAATACCTAGTGTCAGACAATTCCTAAAGATTGAATTAACATACCAAAATTACATTTAGAGTTGGAATTGGTACAAAGGAACTTCTGACACATGGCATGATATCATTCAGAGTTTCAGACCAGAGCTTAAGATCATTGCCATGCTCAAGCATCATCTTTGCTGAGATACTTAACGAATTTTAGCAGAGAAAAGGAACAGAAGAAGAAGACTGATGATTACAATATTACTATATTAGCATATCGTTTGTTTTATCACTTTTATACTATTATAAGAATGAAAGGATGTAATCATTTTGTATCTCTCTGTAGGAACGTCTCCATTGTCTCTCCCAAATCTACTTAGAAAATCATTCAAGGTATACACATAATTGGCAAAATAGGCAACTAATTCCTTTGCAAGGTATGTTTCTAAAGTATCTAAGTGATGCTTTTATTTTCTTTCAAAAAAAAAAAAAAAAAAAGTGATGCTTTTATTTATTGAATGTCTAATCTGTAATCCGTATAATTAGTCAATACATGTAAATTGTAAATTATTTAATACGGAGTAATAAAGTTGTTAAATGTATTATTCAAAAAAAAAAAGTTGTTAAATGTAAATTCCCGATTTAAATGACTTGCATCGCCCTCTTTTCTGATGAGGTATATTGTTTATTACCAAGAGTGTGTCAACTTTTATTGTACTAAACGGTATCTGATTTAAATGATTATGTGTCATATTCTTCTATTGATTATAACTTAAACAGCTAGCTTGGTTCTAAAAATGGTTGGAAAGGAAAGGCGGAGGAGTGAGAGTGAAGAGAGAAAAGGAAGAAACTTGCATTTCTTTTGTTTGGCTTAATTAGTGGGCACTAAAAAAAATACCTCAAACCGAAAAGTGGGTAGGACCATTTTTTAATATTTTAAAAAAAAAAAAAAAAAAAAAAAAACAGAAAAACCCAAAGAGAACACAATTATTGAAGAATGTGAAAGACTGCCCAAGTCACCCTAAAATTTGTTCATGGTTGATTTTGGGAAGCACAAAATCTTTAAATCAATACCCTTTAGCATAAATCTATGATTGAGGAAGCAAGAAGCCCACAAAATGGCCTCCTTTGCAAGAAGTAGAGATAGACTGACAGTAGGCTTCCCCCTTATTTTTCTATACAATACATATGTGTTACTTGTTTCAATTGGTGCATATAAATTATAAGAGAACGAACAGAAAGTTACTCATTTCTTTCGTTTCGTTTCTTTTTCATCAAGTTGTGATGGATTATGATAGTTATGGACCGAATCACTCCATAAAGGTTGGAGTTATGACTCAGCTGTTGCATAAAATAAAACAAAATGAACAGCTTTCAGGCAGATACTAAAGAGACACAATACTATCATTATAATCAAATGTGTTTATAGCAATGAGCACAGGTTTGGAGTGAAACTCAAGTTTTCCTAAGGCCCATAGGAAATGCTGAATTTTGGATGAAAGTCTGTGGTCAACATTCTTTTCAAGAACTCTCTCACACTTAAATCTAAAGTTTTAAAAAGAAAAAAATACAATTTTTTACATGATTTTCTTTTTTAAAACGAGTGTCAATTCTAAATATAGCTTTTGTACTACCTTTCCTTTGAGTTATTTACAGATTACAACTATTTGCACAAAGATTATGGAGAGAAAGAAAAAGTGTAGTGCCATCAGCCACGTGGCATGTGGAAGAAGTAGGAACAAAATGTCACATGTAGAGTAGGAAAGTGTAAAAGCGTAATATATCATTACCAAATGGATGAAAGAGTAGGTGTAGCCAACTTACAGGAACGAAGGTAGTATAGGTTATCTTTTCAAAGGAAGATATCATTCTAATAGACCTTAGCTCATTCTTTATCATTCCCAAAAGATGACATAAAATAGCGGTCAAGAGGAGATACAGTATATCCTGCATATCAATACAAAATTTTTTCATAAATTTTAATTTATTGTTGTATTGAAAATAAGGATAGCTAAGGCTTATGAGGGACCGTATCATTACGAAAATGTGCATGTTAAGGTGATGTGCGGGAACACTCTATGAGATAGAATCAGATATGAGGTTATTCGCAAGATTGTAGGTGTGGCAGACATTACAGACAAACTAAGGGAATATCTTGGGCATGTAAGATGGAGACTTGAGGGTGCAACAGTACAAAGAATGGAAGAGTGGGACCATGGAGGATTAAACGAGGAGAGGGAGACTGAAAATGACTTGGTTAAAAGGAGTTAGGAAGGATATGAAGTATATGGATTTGCATGAGGATGAGGCATTTGATCGTAAGGGATGAAGGAGGAAGATTTTGGTATGACTATGCGAAATAATCAAATTTGGTTCATGTAGGTGACCCTACTTAAGGCTTTGATTGATTGATTTATTTGATTATTATAGTTACTTTGTGTACATGAGCCTTAGGGTCAAAAATAAATCAGATAAAATAAAAACCTCTAGGACGGCCATAAGCCCTGGTTCTTTTTTTGTTTAACCTAGAGATCTCAGATAAGAAAAGGATATGAAATCATGTATATACAAGAATGGTAGTTTTGAGCCCAAATGAGTGTTGAGAATTATGACGATATATAATAAACTACCACCAATTATGAGTTTTAATAACTAATTTACTGGTTGCTATACATGTATGAAGTACCCACCTCAAAATGAAGTTTTTGACCATGCAGGTTGTTGCTTACACTGTATGAAGAATTTTGTGCAAGGGCACCGTTTGCATCTAAGTATAGGCAAATAAGTGAAATCATGCCAGCTGGAATAGAGAATTGATACACTTACAAACAACCACTCTCCCTTGATACTTAGCCAAAGGTGAGGAATCATACTTCTTTGCAGAAAGCTTTCATTAGCCAAAGCTTAAAAGTAGTGGAATATAGGATGGCTGTTACAAATCAAATGCATTCAAAAGAAGCATCCATACATTTTGATATTTAATTGAGGCAATTACTAATGATGATATCCTAAAGCAATAAAACTACTACTTTTTTTAAATTAACACTACTACTACTACAGAAAATAATAATAATAATAATAATAATACTAAATAATAACTGAGGGTTTTTTTTTTTACGAATAATAATAATAATAAAAATGATGAAAATAACTCAAAGAAATTGGGAAAAGAAGGAAATTTGTAGTATTTATGGGTTTTTTGAAAGTATATCAAAATATATCAAAATGCATGTCTATTTATAGAGAAAAAAAAAATCTATCCGTTGGTGAATTTTGTTTTTTTTTTTTTTTTTATAATTACAACGGTTATATTTACCTTACAAAAATATAATCGTTGTAATAAAAGCAAAAAAATCTGATTGGTTGGAAGGACAAAGCCTGACGCGTGTCGCATCCCCATTGGCTGGGTCTGACGCGCGTCAGGCCAGCTGCCCCCTTATTTTTTTTTTCCCTTTTTGCCCCTCAAAACGGCGTCGTTTCGCCCTTCTTTAAGGCAAAACGACGTCGTTTTGCAAGTCAGAAAGGAAAAAAAAAAGGGAAAGCTGCGTGTACATGTGGGGCCCACCGGTTACTGTTCACGAGTATTTCCCCTCAACTCTTGTGCGTTTTCCATAGCTCTCAACGGTGAGGGTTTTTTCCCTCACTAATGTAATGCTCGGGTATTTTTTTTACACCTTTATTTTTACTCGTGAGGGCTTTTTTCCTCACTGCCGGAGTACTCTTATAATAAGCTACAAGTCCATAAAGGTTGACGAGTGTAGCTTACGATATGTTGTCATAGTCCATAATTTTGAGGAAAAGAGGTTTGAGAATACTAGAAATAACCAAGCAAGTGATAAGAAACAAGACTTGACTCCATTACAAAGTAGTGAAAAATGATAATAGTACAGGTAAATTATTAGTAATGCCATCATAATTCATTTTGTATACGAGCAAGCTAAAGAAATGGAGTAAATACATACATGCTCTCATCAATTTTCATGATTATAACCAAATGCCAAATTGTGGAGCTACCAATTTTTACCATTTAATGCAATTTTCTATCTTCCACTGGAAATGCAAGTCCAAGAGGTGCCATACTTGTTTGTTGCTTAGCTTTAGCTGTACGTAGTGTGAAGTGTGAAGTGTGAAGGCAATTGGTATGATACAAATTCCAAATTAGTGGGCACAACAGTACCCACATAAATACCAAGTATATGATATTATTACCCAGAAATTATAAAAGGGTATCACATGCGTGAGTTTTCTATACTAGATGACATTTTTTGCATTGGGGACTCCGACTTTACCCTGTCCTACTTACTCTGCTATAATACAACCATTTTCATATACTTGTGTCTTATCTCTACCTCTGATTTATGCTTCATTCATCCCTTTAATCTGTCTTTACAACTTAATCTCAAGCTAAGGATACTTATTACTCAAACTCACTTTAGACAATTACTGTATAACATTGAATCCTCAATCTATACGTTGAATCACTTTAGTGTTGCATCGAATCACTAAGCACTGCAAAAACAAAAAAACAAAAAAACAAATTTCTGAAAGTCAATACTGCATGCAGCCCAAGTAGGGCATGTCGTATAGTTGTGATGGAAATTGTTATTCACCATTTCCATACCCCTCTATTATGGACATTGTTATATAGGGCTACTTACTCGGGGCATTCAGTCTCCCTTTTTCACAATATCCTATTTTCTTGTATCAACCACATTTTCTGAATACACAAACATCTCTCCAGAGAAATTGTTAGACAACTCGATCAGTATGATAATACTCAAACTACTGCTGCTAGCTTCATTTCTCCAATGTGTTCGTACTGATTACTCCTTGGCTAATTCTAACCAAAATGTATCCACTGTCAAGTTGAGATCTGTTGAGAAAGACTTCTTTCAATGGGTCAACCACATTGCTTCCAAGACCAAATTCAAGTCTAACAAGCACAATACCAAATTCCAACAGCATAAACAAAAAACAAAGACTAAATCTAAGCCTTGCAAAACTATTAAAGTCAGAAAACACCCTAAACCATCATCAAAGCATTTTCCTAGTGTGCAGAAGGCTATCAAGTCACTCCCAATCCTTAACTCGTGTCGAGTGGTCATATCTATTGGTCCAGGAACATACAGGTTAGTGCTTCATTACAAGCCTTATCTCTACCTCTATATTAAGATAATGTTACACAGTTATCCACCAAACCTTGATTTATATATATATATTATTACTGAGTACATTACAATGCGATAAGATAATACTAATTGTAGGCATTGTGATTCCTCATATCAACAAATAGGGAAAAGGTGGAAGTTCCTGTAACAATGGCTTATATAACAATTAAAGGAGCAGGTGCAGATAAGACCATTATTGAGTGGGATGACACAGCTGATAGGTTAGGGCAAAGTAGGCAGCCATTAGGAACTTATGGCTCTGCTACTTTTGCTGTCAATTCCCCCTACTTCATTGCCAAGAATATTACTTTCAAGGTCAGTATTATGATTATACTACGCTACGATTTCAAACTACTAATAATTAAAGCTTAAATTACCAAATACATTTCGCTTGTATGCTACAATGTTTGCTTTACTTGTGTCTAGAGAGCTGGAAACTGAAATAATTTGATACAGAGATGATAGTTATAAGTTGTTTCAGGATAGAATCACTGAAATTTTAAAATTCATGATACTTAAACAATTTGATTGAATAATCATCCAATATTGAAATGCTCACAATCCATCATTTATGTGTTGAGTATTGTAACTCAAGTACCTCAAGTGTATGAAGTGTATACATTAACTTGGAGTATGGTGACCTTTTTTTTTTTTTTTTTAGTGTTTAGAGAGCCACAAGGGTGGGGGGTGAGAATCGATCCCAGGTTCTCCTGGAACCGGGAGGGAAGTTCTAACCACTTAAGCTATCCCTCACTCTCTGTATGGTGACCTTTTATGGATGATTGTCAAAAACAAATACGTGAATCCAAGTGAGATACTAGCTTTGTTTCAACATGTGGTGAATTTGTTTATTTCTGTATAAACAGAACGTTGCACCATTGCCGCCAACAGGAGCACTAGGGAAACAAGCAGTGGCACTGAGGATTTCAGCAGACAAAGCAGCATTTATAGGGTGCAAATTTATAGGGACACAGGATACTCTGTATGATCACATTGGAAGGCATTACTTCAGGGAATGCTACATCCAAGGGTCTGTGGACTTTGTGTTTGGTAACGGACTCTCACTCTATGATGCCTGCCATTTGCATGCCGTGTCCAACAATTATGGAGCTCTTACTGCCCAGAAGAGAGAGAGCTTCTTGGAAGAAACAGGGTTTTCTTTTCTGAATTGCAAGGTCACTGGATCAGGTGCACTTTACCTTGGCAGGGCTTGGGGTACCTTCTCTAGGGTTGTCTTCGCATACACTTACATGGACAAGATTATTGCCCCTGGGGGCTGGTATGATTGGGGTGACAAAAACAGGGATATGTATGCCTCTTCCTACATACTCCATTGCTATTAATTATTATTATGCCTCATGTATTCAGCTAACTAATTAATCGTTGGTGGTGGGTGCAGGACAGTATTTTATGGGCAATACAAGTGCTCAGGACCAGGAGCTAACTACGGGGGAAGGGTAGCGTGGTCAAGGGAGCTGACTTCACAAGAAGCTCAACCATTTATTTCCTATGATTTCATTGATGGCTATGAATGGCTTAGGAACCTAATTTGATAAGGGTTTGAGGTCCATTGGTTATCCTCTTCTGCAGTCTGTTGGCTCCCACTATATTGTAATTTGATGTTTATCCTTTCTCATTCATTATAAAATTGCGCACACTTTAAACCAATTAGTCTCCTTATGGCCTTGTGGCTAATAACAGCAGAGATGTGGGCTACTGGGCTGAACAGTGAGCACAATACAGATTCCAGAACAAATTGTCCAGGGTACCAAAATTAATAATTAATTAGGTAAAATAAATAAATAAAAATAAAATAAAAAAAGGTAACAACGTATCAAATACAATTATCGAGATAGTTGTATGCAGATCACGATTTGGAATTCTGAAACAGAAACTAGGTATAGAACATGAACTATAAGCAGCCATGACATCAATTACAGAAGGAGCTGGCAGTATATGCCCCTCCGATAAGAATTAGGAATGTACACTGAGTTGATGAATTATATATTTGCTTCAAAGAAATTCCATTCACTGTGAGTAGAACTGTACATGATACAGTGTGGCTGTACATTTAACATTGTGTTTCACTTGCTTCCTGACATTTCAACTAGGAAAAAGCGGGCAGGCATGAGCAAGTTTAGATATGACTTTAAACTTCCACTCCCTTCCTGCAGACAAAGCAAGTGCCCAAGAATAAATTAACTTGAAACAATTGGAAAACAATATTAACTAATAGTCCAATATTAATAGGTTGGTAATTAACAAGTAAAAAGCAACTGTAGGCTGTAGCATTATGGGGTAAGACCGTAAGATGAAGATTGAAAGGTTGAAGCATGAAAACTTTTATCTACATGCACTACCGTAATTTCAACAACTTGGGCTTCACAAATATAGTTAACCAAAAGTACCATTCTGATTATACAACAGTTGATCAATAATCAACATTCTCAAGCTGCAAGTAAACAGTACGAATGTGGTGACGTATGTGAATGTGATAAGGAAATGCACACAATCAAACTCCAATAAGTGGGGTCCAATATTGCAGTAGCAAAGATAATTAGATAATTTGAGATCAAAGAACCATACACACTTTAGCAACGGCTGTATCACACCATCAATAAGACCGCTTTCCAAAGGCTGCACACAGTCATTATTACCGTTATGGCTTGAAGATTCAATAGATGATATTCTAAGAAAACCAGAATTGAAGACAGTAAGCAGATAAGACACTGACTGATAATGAGTAATGTTAATTATCATACATCTATCATGACTGAAACAGAGTCACCGTGGCAACATAACCATTCTTCATAACCTACACCACAAAGTCCAAACTCACATAAGAAGCTCTAGGATAAGCAGAAATCAGCGAAGTTACAAACCACGAAATTCACCTCAAATGCAACATTTTGATAACCATATACAAAGGTAGATCCAAACGGATTGTTTGTAGAACCTTGAGTTTGAATAGCAGCACGACCACAATCACCAAGAATTTCCTAGAGGCCAGAAGAAGCTACATACAGTTAAATAGTAATAATAGATGCTCCAAGCAGTCCTAAGTAAACAAGTAGTGACAGAATAAAAAGAAACCACAGAAAGCAAAGCAACCATCGAGATAACACCCCCCCCCCAGGTCACACTTTTTCACAATTTCACTTTCCAATTGGAGATTGTCTTCTCACTCTGATAATACATTCATCCATATATGTCAACAAGAAGACAAGCATTTAAATGCACACATCTACTTGAGATGGAATCAGAGGATCATTCACAGGCAACACACCATTTCCATTCAACTAAAAATATTACCTTCACTTGTTCCCACTTAGTGCTTGCAGTAATGCAGTGCTTTGAGCTACTTTCATCTGGAAAAGATCCCACAACTACACACAACATAAGACACACCGGATAAGAAGTAAGAACTATTGCATATGCATTAAAACAAATTCCCACAAAAAAGTAACACTTACAGTCGGATGAATGGATAACAAAATTGCACTTTATGTACGAGTTAAAATCTGGATGCCCAGGGTAATTTGTGTGAAGAACAAACTTTTTGATTTTATGAGTCTGAAATTTTGACAACCAATCAAAGAAGTGTCAATGAGAAATACGCGTTCACAATAGGCCGAACAGGAGGTTGACAAGAAGCACACCTGCCCATCAAATAATATGTCCAAGCCACGCGTGAAATAATTATAGAAGTAATCTCCACAAAGGGTTGTTCGTGGACGTGGATCTGAGGCCGAATGAATCACCATCTGATCAACCTGAGCAGGCACGCAACATGTGCAATAATTCAACAGTTGAAAAGAAAGTAAAATCTGTATGCTTTAAGGAGGGGAAAAATGAAAAATGACAAAAGTACAGAAACATTGCTAACTAATCATAACCCACTCAATACGAGATTAAAAAAAAAAAAAAAAAAAAAAAAATTAATTAAATAAAAAACAGTTTAAGGAATCTAAAACCACTTTCCTACTCCACGGAACTCGAGTCTTCAGTTCTTCATCTTACCTGTATCTTTTTTACATACAGTTATACACTTCCAATAGAAAATTAGATCTATCCCACTTATCACAATGATTTCATTTAGTTCATTCTTAAGACCTTTTCAGCTCAATGTTTAATTTTTCAGTACAGCAACATTATATGTTTATCAACTTTGTAAACAATTCTACAAAAGTAACCATATGTGCTGGGAGTAATTTCCAAAAGAGATAAGCATAGAATAGTTGGTACCTGCTTCTGATGTATTCCACAAGGACGCCCTAATTCAGTCCAAACATCCTGCAAACTCGACAATTAATTACAGATCCTCAGTAGCAGCACCAGAGGGTTAAAAGCAATGCCATTTAAAAGCAATGACTGAAATTAACCCTTCTTTACTTTGAATTGCAATAGCCATATCTTACATGCATTTATTTCTTATTATGCTTATTCAAAATGTGATACGAATTTCTTTTATTATTACCAGTAAGTTGCCAGTATATCATGAGATCAGCCAGACTAAATAAATATAACAGTATTGCTTATAGGCTCAATGAAAAGATAAATATAACAGTATTGTAATTATAAGAGGAAAGAATAAAATAAATACCTGTGGGGATGCACCAAAAGGTACATGCTGACCACCAATAGAAAACCACAATTCCTCTCCTAACTGTAAATACATTCAAAACAGAATCAAAATTCTGCGACTATACCTCTATTGCAAGAAATTATAAAGTATCAAAGAAAAACTCAAATTGATTGCAGAGGGCTGCTTCTCTAATTGCCAATAAGACACCTTTGAGGGGAAGTGTGCAAACACCCATCAGAATTAAAAAATAAAAAAATAAAAATAATCAAAACAGCTTATAAGCTAGTAACAAGATGTACAATCACACACTTCATAAGTCAGAATCCAAACCTTCACATGCACTTCTTCCATGTAGAGGCTACCAACAGGCAGAGGAGGAACAGTAGCCTTGTCCATTAGTGATCCAACTCCAACCTTCTTGCCCAATGAACTGTCATATATGCAGACACGGCAAGTGACTGGAGTAGTACCATCAGGAAATTCAAGTGGCAATTCCGCTGATGTATAACAATATGAGGATGAGAACAAACGATATGGTAAACTAAAAGATTCGTTTAAGGACACACATAGAATATGCTACCTTGCCCATCATTGCAACAATCTGTGTACTGTGCAGGAATAGGAAAGGCAAACGACAATCCCTGCAAAATTCCAAAGTGAACGACTAAGCAAACTAGCACAAGTAGCTCCATGTGGATTGTGGAGATCCAAGAACAATGATGTTTCTCCAGAAAACTTACTGGATATAAAAGATTATAAATGCCTCTTTCTTTATCATAAATCCCTGGATATGTAGGACCAAAAAGCTGATATACAGCTACAAAGGTGGCAAGACTGGTCTGTCCTCTGAAAATAGATGATTTTGACAATAAGTATTTAAGACAGTTACATGAAGGAAGGGGGAGCGACCGCGTCACTGAGACTCACCCAATCAGAGAGGTGGCATACCGCATCTGAAGCCTTTTGACATCATAAATTTCAATAAGGCGCAACCTCTACAAAACAAAATTGAGGGTAATACAATAAAATTCATGTGGGATATTATGTTTAGCATTCAAAAGAAATACAGAACACGTCCAGCAGAACAAAGCAATGGCATACTTAACTAAAAGACCGGCCCCATGATTCCCAGAAAGTAACATCTGAGATTAAATCTTGTTAAAGGAAGCATGGTAATCTATGATAATAGGCAGCAAGTCCAAGCACAAAAATCAGCATATACAAATTCATGCATTCAGCCAACCCAAAATTGCCTTGTGCAGTCTTCTTTCTTTTTGTTTGTATTCCTGCCAGCTGTTGGCAGTTCCTTAGCAAGATATTTATAGTTTGTTGTTTTGTATTGCTGACCTAGGTGATGTTCCAGAGAATGTCCGATAAAATGGTTGGTGAATGATTGTGATGATAGCCACACTATATAAGGTACTAGAGTATAGGTTGTAAATCAGAATGATGAAATGAATAAAACTGTAGCAAACTTTCTCTAATCTCTGAATTCTTGTATATCATACTTAAATTCTGCAAATAATATTTCATTTGTTTTCATGGTATCCATTATCCAAGCTGAGGTAAAAAATAATTAAAAAAAAAAAAACAAACAGATATGATAAGGCTACTAGTCCCATAATACCAACCATAAACACATCACTTTCCCTTCTCATTTCTATACTCTTTCAGAATCTATATTATCGTTAAAATTTATTATCTAATGATATTAAATCTTTGTCATAAAATATGGCAAAACAAGATTAGGCACGCAGTAGACATCAATAGCACTCTAAAAGTCTATATCTTCATTTTTATAAGGAGCAAGCTCCGTCAATGTAAGGAAGCTCACGGATGTATCCGATTACAAAACAAGGAAGAAATCCATGAAGTAACTCTTTCATCCAACAAAAAGCTAGGACTGCTGACAGGAACTGTAAGTAAGGATCATAAGGATGCTAAAAACCAGATGTGGGACACTTGTAATGATATGGTAATCTCTTGGAAATTTTTATCGGAATCTGAAATTATTAAGAAATCCATCAATTAATTTTACTATGGCAAGAGTTATGTGGCTTAATCTTAAACAAAGAATTTCAATGGTTAAAGGATCTAAGAAACATAAACCAGTGGAGACTAGAGACTTTGTATGAATGCTAGGAAAATGGAAGTCCTATAAATGAATACCACATGAATAGGTTGCCTTTATTCACCACTTGTAAGGGAAACTTTTGAGTGTCGCAGGCGATTTACTGGGTTTTAATTACTACCTCCATTTTGTATAATCTGCAACAGATTCCTAAAACGGATGCTACATTTTATGTGCAACAAACCAAAACTTTCTCATATAGTAAAATTTTTTGTATAATATTACTATATTACCCTTAAAATTTCCAAATCAGAATTTAAGACTAAACGAGACTTGATTAAATTACAAACACAAATTAACTATCCTCAAACTAAATCAACCTCCCCAAACTAACCCCATTCAATCACCAATTCAACTCATCATCTTCCAGACTTTCCCTTATTCATCTTTCTCTCTCCTCCCTCAAACTTCACCAACAACCACCACCAGTCCACCACTACTGCTCCCTCCGGTCACCGCCACCAAACTTCTCCGGCCACCACGAAACTCCTCTCTCTCTCTCTCTCTCTTTTCTTTCACAATGGAGTGACACGTGACACGTCGACCCGAGTCGAAATCGTCGACGATGTCTCTTAGCCCGTGGTGATACCACCACCAAACTTTTCTCTTTTCCTTTTTTTATTACCACCATTATAACTTGAGAGGATATTATGGTCAAAACCACTAAAGCTTGAGGATTTTATGGTCAAATTTAACCAAAAAAAAGCCCAAAATGATGATTAGACGGTAATAATCTACCATTTACCAGCTTTGTGTTCATAATTTTAGGGTTGCTGGGTGGTTTTCTCTCGAAAAGGGGTGGTTTTTATGGTAGTGGGTTTTTCTAGGTTGATGGGATATGGTTTCGATATGGGTAAGTACAGTAGTTTTCGAGGTATGTGGTTGCATGGTGGTTTACAATGTTGATTTGGGGGTCGCCGAGGGTGAAGGGGTGTCGGGAATGAGGCATGTTAGGTTTAGGGGGTCACCGAGAGAGGATAGAGGTGGAGTTGGTGGTGGTATCATTGGGTGGATGTTGGTATTGTTAAGGTGGTGTCGGAGAGAAGGTGGGTGTTGGTGGTGAGTGTTGGTGGTGGGTGCTGGTGGAGATTACTTTCTCTCTCATCCAATTAATCACATGCCCCTTTCTTCACTAATCTTTACTTAAGAAATTTTGTCTTGGGAAATGTGCAACTCACTTTGTTGCAGATAATACGAAATGCAGATAGTATAAAAAAAACTTGTATAATAATGAAAAATAGACATAATAGAGTGATAAGTAATTGGTTGATATTTGAAGCAAAAAGATAATAAGTTTTGGAATAAAAAATTTCATACAAAAAGCATTCTATACCACTAAGACTATACTCCCTCTGTCCCACAAAAAACTTCTCATTCCTCATAGTTGCATGTTTTAAGAGAATATTGATGGTAGGGTTTTGTTGAGTGTACGTGAGTTATAAATAAGGTAGCGTGTATTATTTATTGCTTTTCAATTGTGATAAGAGAAAGTGGAGATCATAATGCGTTAATGGAAGAGAGAGGAGATAAATAAAGAAGAAAAATTGTATAAAAGAAGGGAAGTGGACCCAATATATGGGAAATACGAGAAGTTTTGTGAGACAAACATTTCAAAAGAATGATAAGTTTTTGTAGGATAGCAAGAATTATTTGTAGACAAGATTGTTTACAAAATCATAAGAGCATTTGGATGTCATGCCTATAAGCAAGAGAATCACATTGATGAAGGGGAGTGCCATGCATATTTTTGGACTATCCGCTCATACACGCTGCTTCATCTCATGTTCATCAGAAGGCATGCGAATTCTATAAGTAAGTGTAACCACATGCACTCAGCTCATGGGGCCTAAAACTGCTGAGTAGTGCACAATGCAATATAAAACAAAGGATGCACTTGGTGAAAATCTTATTGCTTATTGTCTGCATCCCTGCTAGTCTGATGCTGAGCATATGCATTCTATTTTGTGATTATGTGGCATGACGTCTCCCAGGGAATGTACTAGGTAAAAAGGTTGATAAATTATTGTGATGATAGTCACACAATACAAGTTGGTATAGTATAGGTTGTTAATCAGATTGATGAAAAAAAAAGGACAATTCTACTTCCATAAGCAACGGATATACATACATACATACTTCCTCCGTTCTTTTTTACTTGACCCGCTTTGACTTTTACACTATTCACCACTCCTCCTTTGACTGTCTTTTGTGAATAATTTGTAAGGAAAAATATGTTCATGTTGGATATATTGAATTCGTCTTAAGAAATACTATTATAATATATAACTTTTATAATTTTTACTTATGGAGAATTAAAGTTATTAATCGTTGAAGTTTTGGATTGGCAAGCGTGATAAAAGAAACAGGTCAAGTAAAAAAGAACAGAGGAAGTATGTAAATAGCATGATTGATGAAACAAAAGTTTAAATAAAATCCAATGAAAATTGAAGAATATCGAAAAATGAAGTGAAACCTGAGACCAAGGGTCAAAGCGGAGATGGAAGCCGTGATCTGGAAAGCTAATGACCGTATCCAACTTTAAAGGTTCCTGCAGTCAGAGTTAGGCAAATGTACCGAGTTGAAGAGTAGACAATTGAAGAAATATATGAGATTAAAAATTAGATACTAATACTAAAATCCAAAAAGATAAGGAAATCCCTCTTATTGAAAAGAATAATGACATTGATATGATATAGAGATGTCGCAATTTCAATTAAGTTCCAGATTTACATATTAAGTGATCAGTTCCGTCAATACATGGATGCGTTTATCGATTGAATGAAAATAAACAAACCTCGTCAAAATACTTGACGTGCACGACATCATAAATATTAGGCTGTTGTTCAATTTGCGCAAACGCTTCACAAATAGGCATTCCTGGGTATAAACAGAATGGAAAAACCTAAGGCGAAAATCCCTAAATTGATCGACAATTATAGAGAGAAATATAGAACCTAAAGTAAAAGGGCCGATGCCGAGGCCGGGACGGAGATCGAGGGCGATGGCGCCCATGGCAGTGCCTTCACAGCGCCGTCGAGCTCTCTCCCTCTGCTGCGGGTGTGCCGGTTGCTGTTGCAACATTTCTTCTTCCGGGAAAATGGAATTTCTTTCCTTTTCTATTTCTCTATTCTCTCTCCTCACTTTTCCGAGTCGTACTGGTGAGATAGGGAATTACTTATGTCAGTGAGTGGGAGTGATCAACTTGATTACTGTATTGTTGCAGGATATCTATCAAAAAAACCCATAAATTGAGACTTATTTTAAGACACTTTTTTTTTTTTTCCTTGCGTCTATTAGTTTTTTTTTTCCTCACTGCTGAGAATGGTCTTAGTTTCACATTGTTTCACCGCATTTCCCACCAGCCACCGGAATGTCAATTGACTCAATTCCGTAATTACTCCATCCCTTTTATGGAGTACTTGGTACAATAATTACTCCATCCCAAAAGTTAGCATAATTTTTATGGCAAATATTAGGGTAAAATAGGAAGATGACTTAATAAGGACAAAAAAATGAGGGTATAAAAATCTTTTTATGTATCTTAATATTTATAAAAAACTTCTTGCATAGAAGTTGTATTAACGCGTAGTTACACCTTTGGTTTGAGTGGTAGATCTGGTAGTTTTAATAAGTACTATTTAATTTATGTGCCTATATAGTGATTATGTAAGAATATAAAAAGCCACCAAAATCTTAAATGATAATTATTTTGTAAAACCCTCAAAAGTTTGATAGTGTTATTTCAAAATTATTATTAAATAATATTTAATTGATTTGCATCCCTTCATATCTTAAGCTAGTTTAGAACTTTTTAATTGATTTGCATGATTCAATAATACTTAACGTATTTTTCTTCAAACGTATTTTTTGTGAGCTTGGTCATACGGAGTAATAATATGTGAAATATTCGTTGTAGCTAAAAACTTAATAATGTAAGTTCAATGTTCTACGACCATCTAATATCTATATCTATATCTAATACTAAAGCAATAACCACTTAGTTATATTTTTCCTCTTAAATTCTCTCCATATTTAATACATTTTTTTTCTATCATCGATTTCCTTCGATTTTAGGATTTTAAAGTTAGTTATACCTCTTGATAACATCTGCTCAAATATCATTATTTAATATGAATGTCATTTAAATTCCACGTTGTTTATGTGCGTGCCATCAAATAATGTACAATTAAAAAGCTAATAAACCTTAACAATATTTGTAATAATTAAAGGACAAAAATTGTAAATAAGAAGAGCAACAACGAAGAAGTAAAAATAAATCATCTTGTGGTAATAAACAAAGTTTGCGTGCATACAATTTTTTTCCCCTTTTTATATAACAATAATAACATATGAAGTACAAAACATTTTAATTTTTTAATTTTTAAAAAAAAGGCATTACAAGTTTTTGTTAAAAAAAACTTTGTATTAATAGATGGTTTTTTTAAGGGAAAAAAAATACCCAATTAAATATATTAATGAGAGTAAACATATAAATGAGGGTAAAAAAGTAAATATACATTTTTGTACACAATTTTGCACATATTGAGGATATAGTTGGTAGCACACTATTTCTAAGAGTTATTTTCTACTTTTTATAAGGTAGGGATATGAAATGTGACGAGCATTTAGAAGCACCCGAAATGACAAAAGTGACAAACAAAAGGGGGCGGGGTTACTAATTAATTGGCAACTGTAACATGTTTAATAGTGTCAGCACTTCATTTGTACCTTTAATGTTGCTTAAAAATCATGTGAATCATAAAAATCATTGTATTTTTCAAATTCAATCAAATGCATCAGATAAAAATCATTTTGAAATAATATTCGTACTATATTACATCATTATGTCAACTCAATGCAACATATTCCCACAATACGTATAAGAGATACCTTACTGTACAAGATATAACTTACGCTTGTAATTTTTATGAGATTATATTTATTACAATTGATTTCCCTTTTTATATGTTGATTGACATGCCGAAAAACGGATACATAATTTAAAAAATTTGAGAGACAATACATGACTTGTCATTTAATTTGTCATAATTACTTGCTTTTTAAAATAATATATTATTCACGTTCACGCCAAAAGCTCTACATATCAAGTATTTGAATTACTAATACAAATAATAAAATGATATTATATTACAATGTATTGAAAATAATTACTCATGTTATTAACTATGCTAGAAATCTAGAATCCACCAAAGTCACAACATATACATTATTTCTCACTTAGGGCATGTTCACATTTACTTAATTTCAGTTCATTTAAGCTCCAATCGGTTCAGTTCAGTTTAGCTCATAATTTCCCTCTCTCATAAAATATTCATTTCTGCTCAATTCAGTTCAGCTCCAATCAGTTCAGTTCAGTTAAGCTTCAATCAGTTCAATTCAGTAAATGTGAATAGGCCCTTAATATTGATTTCGATGTTCCACTTTGCCCACTTAATATGGATTTTGGTGTTCCAGTGTGCAAAAATACATAACAAGCTTTAAATTTGTTTGTTTGTTTTTGATTTTTTTTTTTTTTTTAAAAAATAGAAGCATCAAAATATTATATTAATTTAAATCAAGATATTTACATCCACGAGCTAATCATGATCATAGTTGGCCTCCAACTAGACAAGAGGCTACATCTACAATTACGACTTAGAATTTATGGGGCAAATTATCATTTGCACTTAGCTTAGAATTAGATTTTCATCTCCTAGATTTTGCACTTTAAATTCTCTATGCGACTTCTCTTCTACCATTTGTTAATATTTTTGCTTCAATAAGGGTTATTTCAGTCATCGATATGATAGACATAACTTTGTTGCTCATTAGTAAGACTTTAAGATTATTTGAAAATGTGACATATCATACACAAACACAACCTACCAGTTCCAACTATTAGGTCAATGGCTCAATAATTACGTAGATAGGTAATTTATCTCTTCCATTATTTTTCCTTATCATCAATTGTTGCTGTCATCTTATCACTTTATGACAATTCAATGATACTTTCATCATATATTGTACGTTATATGTCACACTAATTAACATGTATAATACTAATTCATTAATTTTCCCCCTCATGATGTGAACGTTTCTTTATAATTACTTTTTATATATTTGGAAAAATTAACTCATATCGTATAATAAATAAAGGGTAATAATTACTATATATGTATAATAACATATTATAATTTGAAAAGTAGAAATATCTTGGAATTAAAAAAATATATAAGTATTAAAAATATTATTTTTATTTATTTCTGGATAAGTTATTGAGAAAATATAGTGAGAACTTGAATTGTATTGTACATCTAATGATATATATGTAAATAAATTGCTTAATTGTTTGCGCTTTGATGATATGTTTTTGTACTTTTTCAATAGCTAACCATTAGTTAACCTAGTTTGGCATCGTGAGTTCAAGAAGAGAAGTAGTTTCAATGGAGCGGTGGAGCCACTAAAAAGAGAGAAAGCTTAGAAGAAGCTTCAATATGTGGAGTGTCATAATTAGAAATTCACGAGCAGATTTTTTATGGAGAAAGTAATGGAGGAGGGAAAGCTCGTCTACCTTTTAGGATTAACCATGCTCTTAAATTTTTTTGTTGGGTTTATCAATTTATCGTCGAAAATGGTGACCGGTGAAGTCTCTATTGAAGTAACTCGAAGAAGGAGATGGAGGTCTGTGAGAATAAAAGGAAGTAGGAGGAGAAGATGACGATGGACGAACAAGTTCACAATCATCTAATGAGATACATTACGAATAATAAAATTAACCTCCACTATACTACCTTCGTTTTTTTTAGTTGACACTTATTCATTTTTAGGAAGTTTTTTTTTAGTTGACACGTTTTCTTTTGGGGTTAATTTACCTTGCACTTACAAGCTACCCCACTTGCTTTTTCATTCTCTCCTTCTCTCTTGCTCTCCTCTCCTTAATATATGAGCCTAAATCAAATACGTCAACTAAATAAAAAGGGAAAAAGTATATGAAAACTATAAATTTATCATTCAATAAATACTTTATCTGATGGTGAGCAGATGAGACACCATTGTTTGAGATGAAAGGTTGGAAAAAGAAATATTTATTTGTTAAAAAAAGAGAAAAAAAAAGGCAAGGTGAGAAAAGAGGATGAAAAAGGACATGAGTTGGAAGACGGAAAGAAAAAGGAAAGGAAAGGGAGGTGCATAAGCAATTAAGCATAATACGGAATATTAGTATATTACAGTAGTCTGAAGTCTGAAGGAGTAATTCCAGTAAAAAAAGTCCACGTACGGCAATTTGTAAAAATGAAACAGTGATGACGTGGCTTTTAAATATCGCTGAAGCCTGAAGGAGAACCCCAAGGCAAAGCCCCAAACCATGGTCCATGCCTGCAGAGTTTGAATTATTTTAGTTAAAAAATTGAAGATTAAATAAAAAAAAGTAATTAAAGTTGAGTGATGCATCCTTTGGTCTGAAGTTCCTACCTTGAAAACGACCCAAAACAACGCGCACCATTGTGATTGTGTAATTGTGTTTGTGTTTGTGTGTTTCTCTCTCCTACTGAGCCGTCCCATGTGCCGACCACCTCTTCTTCCTTCCCATGGCGCCTAATCTAGGGTTTTTCGTCTGAGTTCGATCTCACTTCCTTTCTGTTCATTTCTATGGCGGAGACTAGGATTACAGTCCAAGCTTTACCCAGCGTTGACAAAGTTGTTGATCGGAACAACCCAGATATCATCCCACTTGCCGATTCTCAGCTCGCCCAAGCTCATCCTCAAGCTCATCCTCATCATCCTCCTCCTCATCCTCCTCCAATGGCGGATGTCTCTGCTCGAAAGAAGCGCGGACGACCTCCCAAGAACATCGGAGTTGCTTCTCCACCGCCGATGCCGATTGCCAAAAAGACTAAGAAGGAGGATGAAGATGTTTGCTTCATCTGTTTTGATGGCGGCAACCTCGTGCTCTGTGACCACCGGTCAGCTTCCCTCTTTTTAACTTGCTTTCTCACTGTTTTAGGGTTTTTTTTTTTTTTTTTTTTTTTTTTTTTTTTTTTTTTTTATTTAAAAAAAAAACCTTATTCTTTGCCAGGGACTGCCCCAAGGCGTACCATCCTGCTTGTGTTAAACGAGACGAGTCCTTCTTTCGCCGGAGCATCCGATGGAACTGTGGTATGTATTTGCTTTTCGATCATTTAACAAACTTGTTATATTCATCACTTACCACAATTACGGAGTACTATTTAATGTTTCTAAATTTGTACTTCAACATTTACTTGTCTTATGTTCATCCAATTATATGCTGTTCCGGTACTTCAACATTTACTTGTCTTCCCTAAAAGGTCTTGCAACTGTCAGGCAACTCCACTAGTTTTTCTACCTCTCAATCTTGACCACGGACAATTGGGGAATTTGTAAAATGTATTCATCTTTTACTGGCTGTTACTAGGAAGTTTCTAGCCATCTTAAATTAAAATAATATGTAAATCTGACTTATTATTTCTGGATTTCTTTGTACTAGCCTCACTAGATTGGTTAAGATTTGAGCTTTCATTAAATGTGTACCTATGGGCTATGGATATAATTCCCTACCCCTTAAATACCCTGATTACATATTCAATTTGCTCTATCCTATTCAACCAAGTTTTTACATATTCAACCAAGTTTTTACTAGCTTGGATATAACTCAAGAAGACCGTCTCCCTTGTAATTTGGAGTGTCTTCTATGCTCATCCCTCAAGCTAATCCTTTTCAATATCTTTTGGGAAACTGATTTAATACCTAGTCATAGGCTTATTTACTATCTGTAGTTTATTTTACAGCATGATTTCTGTAAAAGCTTGTACATTTCGTAGATAATTAAACTATCAGCTACTGCTGGGAAGATGATGGATGGAAAAATGCCTGCAAAAATTTTGCTGGAAGAGTTTGGCATGCAGAAGTAGAATTGCTGGTTAGATGCATAGAGTTTGAAGTACCAAGGAAGATTATTTATTTAGATTTTAGTTTCACTTTTCAAAAATCCTTTCTCTTCTAATACAAGTATTATCAAAAGCCTAAAGATTATGATCGCAATCCAGAGTACCCCCCACCCCCCCCACCCCAAACCCCCCCACACACAAACCTCCCTTCTCTTTTTTGGCTGACAAAAGAAAGCATACATCTTGCCGTTGGAAGGATACCAAACAATGCTTCCATGTAGAGAATCAGTGGAATAACCAATGACATCATTCCCTTGAACTAATGCATGTTTATGTATCTTCATTGTAACATTAGAAAAGTATAGATGTCGTTAAGAATGGAGGACTTATCTCTGAATGCACTAGAGCCTTGTCTCATTTCACCTGACTGGTGAAGCTCTGCCTTCAGGAAAACTGTTAGTCTGTTTCCACAAGGCATGGGCACCACCAGATTGCAAAAAAATTGACTTCCACATTTGTTGAATCTGTCTTTTATCCATCCCATTCCTCCAGACCAGAATCTCAGTTATTATTATTTTTTAATCTTCTGGGAAGTACTCTTTAAACATCAAAACATGCTGTGTGAACAAGGATAACCCAAAATTTGTAAACTTGATACCAAAAGATGTAAACACATTATGATTGAGATTTGAGAGAGAGAATACTCGAGTACTAGGAACAAAGAGTTGATCAATTGATTTTTTATGATCTTGACCAAAACTGAACATTGCCTCATTTCGTAAAAAAGACTTTTTGGGATCTTCCCCAAAGTTAAGATGTGCTTGGAAGGAGCTTTAATTCTTCAAGTAGTCTCATAAAGGAAAGATGGCTTATCATTCACTTCTGCCAAATTAGAGATTTGGCCCTTGGGATGCAGAAGAGTAATTTGTAATCTGCACCAGTCTTATGGGCCATGTATTCATCTCCTCTTCATCACCTTCAAATTTAGTCAATGATGTGTAGCAGGCCTGTCAGTCTACAAAAGGTTTATCCTCTCTAGACCTAGAGAATCTAAGGTCCTAGTACTTACATTTTCCTCATCACAAGTCTCCTTAGAGCGTCATTACTCACAATGTTCTGGTTATGAGCCCTTTACTTTAATTAGCACATCCAGGGCTTTTTATACAGAAATCTCTCTAATTTTTTTTTTTTGGCTATTTAGTAGGGTAAGTTCTATTACTTCTGATCCTTCTTAGACCCAATTTGAATGGGACTTGTATTGGGTTGTTGATGTCCTCATTAGCGTTCGGTCCAAAATAACCTAATATTTTGTCTCTGAAAGAAAATTTAAGAAGTGGAAGAAGCATTATATCTAGATAATTAGAGAATCTTATTGTATAAGGGGATATATTTTACAGGTTTGGAGTATGATTGGCTAGTTTCATAATTTACTCTTCAATTCTCCATCAATTTAGGTGCTAAAATTTGTCTGTCATTGTTTAAAAGCACATGAGAGATAGTTACTAATACGATGTAAGTGATCAATCAATCCAGGTTCTTTATATTGCTTTAAAGGTAGGGATTAAAAAGATGCCTCCTTGATGATTTTTTCTTGTTCTGTTTTTGCTCTGTTTACTGCAACTACTTTCTTGGCCCCTTTAATGAAACTCTGTTTGTATTTTAAGATAATCCTGAACATTTCTGCATCTTTGAATTCTTTCTTGGCTGAGTTGGCTTCATTAAATTTTTAGGCATATGTTCTGACACTTTATAAACTGTGATAATGTAAAATTTTATTTATTTATTTTTTTTTTTTTTATAAAAACCTAGTAAGCAAGGATCATATAACCTCAAACTTGTTAATTTTTGCAATTTACAGTTGATAAAACCTCTAGAATCCTAAATCTGGAATTATAAGTACAATTCTCAAGGACTGGCTTTCTTTAACCCTTCATATTGTTTTACTTCTTAGTGAGCAGCAAGAGCAATATAACACTATTCACAGAATAGCGAGATATCATGTTCAATCTGTGTTGGTTGAGGAAAGTCTAGGCAATAGAGCAAACCACTTCTGCACTCAGTAATTTTAATTGGTACTTCGTAAGCAATAAATGGGCCACTAATTGTAAGTGAATGTCCAGGAAGCAGTCAGTGAGGGGTAACAATAGCATTAATTTTACATTAGTTTTTTATTTTTTATTGAGTTTTTTTATTTTTAATGTTTATTTTATAATGTATGTTTTCCAACATTATTAGGTTTGGAAAGGTGGTGGATGTTGATATCCTCCTGACATTTCCATACTATGAACATAACTATTGATCCTTGCAATGCTTTTTGAGACTAACTTAGCTTTTTGCGTGAATTAATACCATAATCATGGAGATACTGCAACTGTACATCATATCTTGCCAAGTGAATATGCTTCCCATTTGGCTTGCTCAAATTGACTTGTGTAAAACTTTAATTAAATCTTGTGGCTTAAGTTAGTTGTCAATACTTGTATTAACTGCAAATTATAATTTAAAGCACCCATATTTTTCCGTAAAAGCTCGATGTGTCATCAGTGGAAGTGCTGGCCAGTGGCCAATTACCATATGTATGACACCTCCGGTGTGTCTGTATATGGATACAACACAAGACCGAGCAAAGATATATAGCGAGCATGCAATTATAGGAGGATAATTAAGAGTTGTAAAAGTGTCATAATATTGGCGTAATGTGTTTTTAGCACATAGCAGATTTGTGATTCAAATCAAATCAATCAATATATGTAGGTTAAGTGTCACTCTTTTGCCAAAGAATGAATATTCACCGGCCCTATTAGAGTGGATGAAACATTGTAGTATATAACATTATCTATGTGGATACTTAATGGATTTGATGCATTAAGTTGTCATGTAGCCGACCGCACTTATGGGATTAAGGTTTTGATTGATTCATAACTGAGTTTCTCATTGTTTAGACTTTGGATGTGTGGCTTTGTAGGGGTTTAGGGTTGGATACAAGCATAGATCACGTATCAAAATTTAGGCAATTCAAAATTTACACTGGGCCTATTTTTTTGAAATACTTTGTTGTGTGCTATTAAATAATTACATGCATTAAAAAAGCGATCTTTTTAGTTTTTAGTGTATTGCTACAAAAATTTTCTTCTCCTTATTGTTTGTAGCCTGCTTGAGCCGTAAAGGGTGGAGGATGATTGCTTGACAGTTTGAGGTGCAAGGGGTGTGCTCTTTGGTGTCTGCATCACTGGCTATACCTTTTGTTACTTCATTTGAAATGCCCTGATCTCTAATTCTTTAAAACATCAGTTAACATAATCAATTCTATAATCAGCAAGTGGGACCTCAATGCGTAAAGCATTACCGACATGCTACGTACAAGAAAATAATGCTGCTAATTGAAACCTTTTAAAATAATATAAACTTTAGTTGCCACCTAAGCCTTTTAATTCTACTTAAACTTAGCAATTGCTCTAGTATTTGCTAAACATTCATATTACACTAATCTATGTTGCACGGGGACGCCTTATGGCTAGTGTCCCCCGTCCTCGTGACGTCACGGGTACGAATACGCCTCGGAAACGGCTTGGGGACGTCCTCAGGACGCGTTGACTTTTTGGGGATGTTTTTGGGGCGAGTGAGGCTGAACGCCGACCCCAAGTGTAATTTTGGGCATTTTAAATACTTGTTTTGAGTTTGTTGACCCATCAATTCAGTTTCACACTTCAAAACTCTCGGCGGTGTTTTTGGGGACGTGAGTGAGGCTGAACGCCAAGTGTAATTTTGGGCATTTTAAATACTTGTTTTGAGTTTGTCAACCCATCAATTCAGACTTTCACACTTCAAAACTCTCGGCGGTGGAGTTTGGCAGTGGCGGCCTTCGAAAATTCCCCACTTTTTCCCCAATTTTGAAACCCTAATTTCCCAATTCAATCACTACCCATGCTACACTCTTCATAATGCATAATTAGATTCTGTTATTTAAATCGTGGGATATAAATTGTAAAACTTGAGAGTAATAATGGCCGAATAAGGGAAACAATGGTGGAGCTTTCGACACTGGTGGACTATGAAGTGGAAGAAGTATTGGTGGACACTTTTATTTTGTTTTAATGCTTTTGATTTCGTGATTTTTTTATTTTAACTTTTTATGTTTCTGATTTCATGATTTGTTCTTATTTTAAATGTTGTGTTAAATATTAAACTAAATTGTTTTTATTATCAATTTATTTGGTTGCGTTAAAAATTTTACAATGCTCCATTTTTTTATATTTAAAATTTACTCCGTATATTTTAAAATATCACCGTCCCCGTACCCCGGAATGTTTAGATTTGCCGTTTTCTGTCCCCGTACCCGTATTGGTTTTGGTGCAACATAGAAACTAATCTGACTTACACTCTGCTGGAAATTGACACATGGTGATCTTTAGAATTGCCTAATACTAGAGTTGTAAATGTCTGTGGCAATTTTATTATTTATTTTTTCGGGGGGTGTGTGTGTGGGGGGGGGGGAAGTTGGTTGTTGAGTAGCCCACAGGGGAGATGATAGCGGTAAAATTCGAAGGTTGAGCACTTGAGCTGGGTGAGAGAGAGAGAGAGAGAGTGAGAGAGAGAGAGAGGGACAAAGGCTATGATATTGTGTTTACAAAGGTATATAGAAATTGGTTAATGAATAGTTGAAGACTACATTCATTTTGAAGCAAAAAACCATGGACGACTTATGGTCTCAAACATGGTATAAAAACAAGGCCGCGACGTCTTGGTTAGGCCGTTTTGTAAAGGAAATTCAATTGACCGAATCGAGATTGTCCGCATCAACAAGGGGTATTAAAAATCCTTGCGATTTTGTCCGAATCAAACATTTTAACCCTAAATCACCCCGCATTGAAAGTTACATCTATTATTTCACACAAAAGTTACTTTCTATTCAAAGATATAGTGAAAGATTCCCCCATATCTCCCCACTAATGGCTCAAATCTTTTATTATGCCCCCATATCACCTCACTAATGGCTCTAATCCTCTACTATCTTGAAATCAAATTTGCATCGAGACAAACGTGACATGGTCCGCGGTCAACGCATCATAAGCGTTCCCGCGACACCGCAACTGTTCCCGTGATCGTAACCGAAACCGCATTTTCGAACCATGGTCTCAAATAGGATGACTTGGGGTACTAAATTAAGAACATGACTATACTTTATATCATAATCTATGAAACATTATTTAGAATATGTTTTCGAATTCCTGGAAATCAGGTTCGAAGTTAAAAGAATTTTTCTTTAGCTCCTCAATATTACCCTATATAATCCAAAGATTCCTTTATCCATATTGTAAATTTGTAATCTCTATATTGATCACTTTTAGTGCATTAGGACTTAGTTTCTTTTATTGTACTTCCTCCGTTCTAGATATGTTGCAACCGGGGGTGGAGAAAATTAGGTGGGTAAATTAAAAAATCAAGTGAATTACCTTAGAAACTTAGAAAATGCCAATGATTGAGTTTTCTTAGAGTGAATGATGCAATATTTGCGAATCTTCTTATAAAGGTAATTGCTGCAATAGTGCAATATTTGAAGAAAGAAGTAAGTTTAATTTCTCTATTTAATAAGTACAACAATTAGTTGGTAATTTTGGTCATTAAAACAAGCTATAACCAGTTAATTTTTGTAATCAGTGAAAATAATTCGAGTTTTACAAACTACAAATAAGAAGAAAATGACCTTATGGGGGATTTTACACCTATTCTCAATCACACTATTTGTCAAATTTACTATTTTGAATTTCGTTTATGTATAAAAAAATTTAAAGGTGGAAAACATATATTTTTCTCTTCTTAATGTCAATTTTAGTCATGTAATTTTTTACTAGGTTCTGTATCACCAAGCCCCCTTATTGGTTGATCTCTGTGCTCCTGTATGCTTAAAATATCATCTTATTTATGATCAAACAATTGGATTCTCACCCTCGTTGGAATCGTATCAATTAATATAGTAGAAAAAGAGGAAAAACATCAGTAGAAAAAGAGAAAAATATACTCGTAATAAAGTAGAAAAAGAGAAATAAATCAGTACTGATTGGGTAGAACTAATTTTTCTTTTTTTGAGAATATATCATCCTAATTGATGTTAGTATTTATTCCTTTCTTGACATATAACTGACATTACTGGACCAAGTGTTTTTAAGTCATGCTTTTGAGTGTTTTTTTCTTGAGTATGAAGTAGTCATTATTCCTGATGCTTTGTTATAACTTTTATATGCATAAGTTATTAATTTTTTATTTATTTATTTATTTATTTATTTATTTATTTTTATCAAATTACTATATGTGATTCTCTTTCGAATTTGGTGTCTCTAATAGGCTCTTAACCGTAGGGGAATAAGGTTGCGTACTTCTTCAGAGTCCAGATTTTTTTTTTTTTTTGGAGGAATAGACCTTGTTCTATTTAAGTATTTAACACTAAGAGAGTGGGAGGTGTTGAAAAAATTCAAAAAAGAAAAAAGGGGGAGGTGTTAATATTTTCTTTTGTGCCTTTGTTTATATGTGTGTTTCCGTTAAATAGTGTTACATATGTTGGCTATGCGTGTTATAAGAGGCATGTGCGACGTGCTTCCCCCATGCAAAATCCTTTCGGACTCTAGAACTTGTGTTGCCTGGGGGAAAAGCATGCCACTCAAAAATTGCAAATTGCATTGCATTATTAATGTGGTACAACTGTAAACCGATATTGATATTATGTGAATCTGGTGCATTATAGTTAACAATGATAAGGTTATCATTTTCCCAAATAAATTCCTGTCCTTGACGTGTGGACAGTAGTTGCCCCCCCAATTGTGTCATAGAAGCCTCATCAACGCTTCCTTATGCTGGTTTATGATTGCATTTACTTGTTTTGTTATTGGGAGCTGATCAGTTTCCACATGCTAATGTCTGGCTATTCTGTTCTCCATGCATTTCAGGTTGGCATTTATGTAACTTCTGTCAAAGAAATGCTCTCTTTATGTGCTACACGTGCCCTTATTCCTTATGCAAGGGATGCGTCAAGCAGGCAGATATTTTGTGTGTCAGAAGGAACAAAGGGTTCTGTAGAACATGCATGACAACTATTATGTTAATTGAAAAGATTCCCCAAGAATCCAAGGAGCAGGTATGGCTGATATATCTCTGGTATTATGTTTAGTTTCACTGCTTTCTCAAATTCAAGCTGTTTAAGCATCTGTGATCGTTTTTGTTAAACAATTCAGTTCAATGAGAAGCTCTTTTTATCCATTTTCTGTCTGTTTGGCACTCTAATATGTTCAATAGGTCTTATTATAGTCAGTAGAGGTCATTAGTGCTAATTTTGAACTTAAAGATGGGAAGTATTTGATGTTGATGAATTTGAAGGAAGCCATTAAAAAAAAAGAAGTTTTTCTTTATTATTATTTTTTCAAAGGGCTGGATATATTCAAGTTGATATGCCTACATTGCACAACAGTATGGCACTTGAAATTATTAATTGAACTGCACAGTGGTGTACAGCAAACAGGCTGGGCTTATGCCTGGCTTTAAGACCTTGTACTGAAAGATGGAAAGGGACTACTCTGAGCCTTGTGTAACTTAGAAGGTCTCTGCAGAAAATTTAGAGATTTTTTTGATGAATATATTTTGGGATGAGCTATTTTTCTTCTCCACTCTGTTATGTCTTATATAGGAGATTGCTCTATATATTAGTTTCCTTGTTCTTTGCAACCTTGTAGTCATATGTGTGGTTGCCTTGCAGGTTCAGGTTCAAGTAGATTTTGATGACACTACTAGTTGGGAATACCTTTTTAAGGTGTACTGGATATATTTGAAAGAAAAGGAAGCTCTTACCTTAGATGAGCTGACTTGGGCTATTAATCCCTGGAAAGTATCTGGACTTGAAAACAATAACTTTCAGCAGAAAAGAGTTGAGGCATGTCTCAATAATGTTTCTGAGCTAAGCAGCAGCAATGTACAACAGGAAACAAATGCTTTAAAAAGAAGAAAGACAAGAAAACAACCGCAGTTGTTGAATCTGAATTCACAGAGTATTGACAAACCAGATGGAAACAAGGTATCAGGTTTGCATGCAGTAGCTGATTGGGCATCTAAAGAACTTTTGGAATTTGTTGCGCATATGAAAAATGGTGAAACATCAGTTCTGTCTCAGTTTGATGTTCAGGCTCTTCTACTAGATTATATAAGAAAAAATAATCTCCGTGATCCTCGTCGAAAATGTCAAATTATTTGTGATAGAAGGTTAGAGAATTTGTTCGGTAAGGAGCGAGTTGGTCACTTTGAAATGCTCAAGTTACTTGAATATCATTTCAAAGAAGAATCTCGTACCAATGGTGTGATTAGGGGTGCAGCTATTGACCCTCTTGCTTCGCAGCTGGAGAATGAGGGTATTAGTGGAGACATCCAGACTCCAAGTAGAGAAACTAGGCGGCAAAGCCGTAAAAAGGCTGAAGAAAAAGGCCGACAAATCAAACTTGATAGTTATGCAGCAATTGATGTTCACAACATCAATTTAATTTACCTGAAGCGGAGTTTGTTGGAAAACCTAATGGTAGATGCTGAAAATTTTCATGACAAGGTTGTTGGTTCAGTTGTTAGAATTAAAATATCCAGCAATGATCAAAAGCAAGATATGCATCGGTTGGTCAGAATCATAGGTATGCAGTTGTTGATACACTTTTCTCAGTTTGCAATATCCACTGTTAGTATTTTGCAAATTCAACATGTTAAAACATAGTATATTTGGACAGGTACAGACAAAGCAACTGAGCCCTATAAAACTGGTGATAAGACAGAGTGTTTCATGCTTAAGATATTAAATCTAAACAAGATAGAAGATGTAGCAATTAGTGCAATTTCAGACCAAGAGTTCTCTGAGGTATTTAAACTGGTCTTTTTACCTTAGTATCTTGTTACGTTTCTTGGATTCAGCTTTTGAGTTTTGTTTTTTCTTCATATTTATCTTCTGTGTTTGTATGTTACGCCAAAAGCTCTTATGTTTTCACTGTTTAAAAATCGATAGCCATTCCTTAGTCGCATTTAATATGCATCATACTAATACTTTATCCGTAGTGAACGTAAATGTAGTTGTATTTGTCTGAACATTATTCCTGATTTTAGTCTAACAGGATGTTCTGAAACTCTACCATGGTGCTTTTGTTCACTTGTGTTGGTTTAGGAACTTACAAGTTACAATTCTGAAATCTTAAACTAAATGGTAATTACTGTTGGAAATTTGATTGTTTATTTACTGACTTGGTGTTCAATTGAAATCCTAGGATGAGTGCAGGCGTTTACGTCAAAGTATAAAGTTGGGACTCGTTGAGAGGATGACAGTGGTAAGTGTTAAAACGATGAATCTTCTTGTCTGATTTTGGTGTTGTAGAATTTTTGAGATGAATTTTCTGTTTCCAGGGGGAAATCCAGGAAAAAGCGGTTTCATTACAACCAATGAGGGTTAATGATGTAAGTACTTTACGTTTCCCAATCAAGAAGGATGATTGATGAGATTCTACTTATTTATAAATTGTGTACTGTTATTTGCAAGGCTGTGAAATAATGTTAAGGCTTTAAATGTTTTAGTTATGGGTGAATGTTATTTGGATTGAACCCAAAGTGTAATCCTATCCAAACCAAATTACTTATACAGATTGGATTGGAGTCATTTTTACTTATTTGAAAAGGCAGATTTTTAGACTGGATCAGATCAAGGGTATTTGGATCCAATAAAATGAACATACCAAAATTATAAGGATGTTTTTCCTCATTAAGAGGTTTGTTTATATAGACTCCTAAGTAAATTATGTGGATTTTTCAGACTTATTAATGCATATAGCCTATATGGGTTAAAACATATCTTAAATACTACTGTATTATCAGAAATTCAGAATAAGGTCCATTGACAATTAGAACAAATTTAGTGATTTTACTAATTAGGATTACTGGATTGGATCCTAAGTTAGTAGTCTTAATCGGATTGGTTCGGATCAGTCTTGGCTGGAATGCAATTAGATTGGACATGAATTACAAAAACTAAATTACTTCGGATTGGATCAGATTTGAGTCAATTCTAGACCAAAATCTTAATCTTTACCCGTAGTTTCAGTAATTGTTTTAATTCACTTTGTTTAGGTTGCCTTTGCAATAGGCCAAAGATTAGTATTCATGTTCTATATATGGACATTAATTTTATATGCTGCTAAACATGGTGTTACTTGTTTGTTGTAGTGGCTTGAAACAGAGATAAAGAAGCTGAATCATCTTAGGGATCGAGCTAGTGAGATGGGGCATCGCAAGGAATATCCTTTCTTTTTTTTGTGATTTTATGTTGACATTTTTCTACTTTTCTGTGCGATTCGGTGCATGGGGTGTTGTTGTTTCTGTGGCCATGATTTGCATTTGGAGAAAAGGATTTTTTTGGTGCAGATATTGTGTGCTTGTACTACCTATCACTCATCTCTGATTTCTTTGGTTGATTTTGTTGTCAGGCTTTACTAGTAGGTTGCTATGCAGTGACACTTCATTAATTGCCTCCATTATTTCTTGCAAGAATTTATATTTAGTTGTTTTGATTTTTGCTTCTTATTTTATTTTATTATTATTATTATTATAATTATTATTTTTTTAATAATAATTTCTTTTTATAAATACATTGAGCTGGTCAATGATTATTTTCAGGGTACCATTATGCTTAAAATATCATCAGTGTATTACTGAGTTATCTGAATAATGCATGATGATTCTAGGCAGAACTTTCTTGAATTTGTATTTTTCTTGACCATGTGAACGCTTAGGGAATGCGTGGAGAAAATAGAGTTGCTGAAGGCACCTGAAGAACGTCTACGTAGGATTCATGAAATTCCAGATGTGCATGCTGATCCTAAAATGGATCCTAGTTATGGTTCCGATGATGACTCTGGCGAGTCAGACGTTAAGAAGCAAGGTATGCTTCATATTTGTGCTGATGTATGTTAAATCAAATCTTTGGTAGTATGGTTTTGTCTGACAGTTCATTTTTGATGATGTTAAATGTGAATAGATGGGTCAGTGACACCAAAGTACTCCAATTCCAATGCAATAGGTGTGAAGTTGATTTCTCCTGTAAGAGCAGGGGATATGTTGAAAGATGACAGGACTAAGGCAATAAAAATCTCTGTTGCTAATGGAGAACGGAAGAGGAAGAATCCTGCTAAATTTCATGTTGGGAAAGCTGAAAGTGCCACAAAACCCCATGAGCCCTCCCACAGTTCTGACAGAATTGACGCTGCATCAAGGGTCCTGGAAGAATTCAACCATCGAGCAGATTTGGGTGTTGTTTCTGATGATCGTGGAGTATCTATTTCTCAAGCGGCTTCTGATTCAGCAATAACCGCTCTTTCCTCTCGGATGCTCCTTGTAGCAGATATGACTGAACTAGAGAAGATTTGGCATTATCGAGACCCTTCAGGCAAAGTTCAAGGACCATTCTGCATGTTGCAGCTGCGAAAGTGGGATTCAAATGGTTTTTTCCCTACTGATCTAAGAGTTTGGAAGATTAATGAAACTCTAGATCAGTCCATACTTTTGACTGATGCGTTAAGAAAGCAGCAATCTAATGAGTCTGAGCCTCATATCGAGCAGCTTTCATGCTCACAGTCATATTGTGGAGTTGAATCTGTTGACAGAAAAGTTAATCCTGCTGAGGAGTTTAGCAGTAATTCTGATATCCCTTTTGTGGGCCACAATCCAAATGAAGAAGTCAGCAATAAGAACTCAACTGACATAAATGCTACTTCAGAGGCTTATGATCTCCCAATGAGTGGTTCCTGTAGTTTATTAGTGTCTGAAAATCAAGTTGGCATAGATCAATCTTCTGGGCTTGATATGAAAGCACGACTAATTGAGAGTTTATTTGACACTGAAGAACCCAGTTCAATTGCTACGCCCACCGGGTCTTCTGAAACAATGCAAGTTACCCTTACTGTTGAATCCTCTCATCCATCCACTTCTACATCAAAGTCTGTTAATGCAGACTTGGAAAATCAGGCAATGAAAAGCCAACCTTCCAGCCCAAATGCTGGCCAATTAGATTCTGAAGTTGGCTGGGGCTTGACTTCTAATGGAGCTGAGACTTCAAAATTTCCAAATTCAACACCAAAACCCAATCCTGAGGACTTGAAAGGCCTTGATTTGGAGAATCAAGTCACATCAAATGTGTCTAAAGACTTTGATGTTTGTAAAACAGGATCTAGTGCAAGTAAATTTTCTCATCTGCCAAATCTTTTGCCAAAGACAGAAAATAAGGATGTCAATGATCGTGATACAGAAAATAAAAAGTTGGCTGCTTCTGCTGGCTTTGAGAAAGACTCGGGTGTAGGCAGTACAGTTTCTGGTGGAATTGATATCTCTATGCTGCCAGGTGCTGCTCCAAAAGTGGAGAATGAGGGACTAAAGCTTCATACTGTAGAAGTTGGACAATCCATTTCTTCAAATGTCTCTGGACGAGATTGGAGTAACATTTCTGGTGAAACTGGCATCTCTATTCGGTCAAGCAATAATTTAAACACGGAGGGCACAAATACACATGTTCTTGAAAATAAACATGATGGTTCTTCTAATGTTCCCAATCTAGATTCGAGGACCAGTTGGAATACAATTTCTGACGGAATTATATTTTCTGATCTACCTAGTGCTGCCCCAAAGCTTGAGAACAACAGCTTGGAGACTCCTGCTGTAGAAAATAACGTTTGCGTTGGTCCAAAGGTTCCTGCACAAGATTCTGGGACTAGCTGGACTTCGATGTCTGTAGGAATTAGATTTCCTGATCTTCCTACTACCTCACAGCTGGACGAGGCTTCGAGAGGTCAAGCAATGGGAAATAAAGATTCAGAAATTTCGAATGTCCCTGGACAAGATTCATGTATTAGTTGGAGCACTTCTAGCCTAGTAGGTGAGGAAGTACATCTCCCTGATGTTGCTAGTGAATGGGGTGCGTATTCCACAGTACATGCCAAACCTGTTGAAGAATTCAACTGTAGCCTAGTTTCTGGCTCGTCAGCCAAGCTGGTTGAAGTTGGTGATGACCATGGCACCCCAACTTCTCATAGTTGCCAGCTGACTAATCCACATTGTGATACATCAAGCTGGCAGCCCATTGAGCTTAGCACTTTAGGTGATGAATCTGTTTCTGATTTGTTGTCAGAAGTTGAGGCAATGGAGTCTCTAAGAGGCATGTCATCCCCAACTTCTAGGATGAACTGTGGAGATGACTCAATTGACTCTCCGGGAGATGATTGTTTTAGTCCTCTTGGAGGGCTGAGCCCAAATCTTGATCCTGGAAAAAATGATGCTTTGAGTTCCACGGCTGATATGCAATTCCATCTCCAGCCTAATATCACTGATCATCCACATGGGCCCTTTTCTGTTATACGTAATCTTCCGAGAACCTCTTGTATTCTCTCTACCGGAAGCCTTCAAGTAGAAGACATCAAGCCAGCTACCGCTTTGATCCCTCACCGGGATTTTGTTTCTAAAACTTTAGTGTCTGCAGTGCTGCCACCACCACCAGCAGCATCCTTACCACCACTACTTCCACTACCGCCTCCACCATCAGTATCCTTGTCACTGCCACCGCCGCCGCTACCATCCTTGCCACCAGCATCCATACCATCGCTACCAGTATCCTTACCATCGCCACCAGCATCCCTACCGTCACCAGCAGAATCCCTACCAACACCACCATCATCCTTACCATTGCCACCAGCATCCTTATCAACGCCACCAGCATCCTCACCATCGCCACCAGCATCCTTACCATCACTGCCAGCATCCGTACCATCATCGCCAACCTTGCCACCAGCATCCTTACCATCACCACCGACCTTGCCACCAGCATCCTTACCATCACCACCGACCTTGCCACCAGCATCCTTACCATCACCACCACCTCCTCCTCCTCTTTCACCACCACCACCACCACCACCTGAAGAAAAACCACCTTCACCACCTTCTAACTTGAGCCTCAATCGCCCATCAAGCCCTCGTGAGGAGGGAGAGGTAGACCCTGCTTCTCTTTCACTAAACCATCCAGAAGTGCGTCTTCAACGTCAACCTTCTCCACAGACCCCGAGCATAAAAGTAGCAGCGGTAGACACTTGGAAACAGGGATCTGAACATAGTAGTACTGGTCGGGAACCACCTGGGCATCCAAGTGGTAAGCTTTCTGGTACAGGTTCCATTTTAGGAAATCCTAACATGCATTGGAATGCTTCTGGTCCTGGCTTGGCTGCTGTAAGTGTGAACAGTCATTGGAGTACTTCAGTGGTAAGCCAGGGAGCCAGAGGTTCTAGTCTTCAGACATCGCCAAGATATAATCATAGCATGGGGAGACATTCTGGTACGAAGGACAGGAGCCATCATCACCACGGCGTAGATTCAGGTTTTAGTAAGAATAGGCAAACTTCATGGAGCAGACAGTCTTCTTTTGGTGGAGGAGGCTCTTCAAGGCCACCTCCTCCTAGAGGGCAGCGTGTATGTAAATTTTATGAGAGTGGGTATTGCAAGAAGGGTGCATCCTGTAAGTATTTGCACCCTTAGTTTGATAATGCCCTCTTCGATTTGTATCAATTAAATCTCTGTAGATTGTAATTGTTGTATAACGATATATTTGTTTCATAAATTAAAGATCTTTAGAGGCAGAGGAAATTAAAAAATTTAGCGTCTGTGGGCCATACCTTGAGAAATTCTCCCGGACCGTATATATGTAAACTTGTAAAGTAGCTGGAGCAACTCAGGCTATGTTTTAACTCTTTACTCTTCAGAACGGAATGGAGTGGTCTTATTTTTTTTGAGATCAATCGAGTGGTCTTATTACTTTGAGCGACTAGGCTGGTTTAATTTATACTCCTTATAGGCTTATATACCTAGTACGGAGTATATAGTTTAATGAGGGAATCAACTAAGCTAGTTGAGTTGATAATCAATCAGATCCTATTTTAAAGAAGTCAAATATAAAAGTTTTTGAATATATAAAATTGGATTATTAAGTAGCAATAATAAGAGTAATAACCTAAAAATGACCAATGTGCCATGTGTAAAGTATTTTAGAAGAAATCCTTGTAAAAAAAAGAAAGAAAGTATTTAAAAAGAAATCCTGAAAAGGGCGACATTCAAGTATTTTAATTAAAAAGAAAAAAGAAAAAAGAAATAGTGGTGCGATCAAGAATGGCGTCTGCGCTTCTATCTCCGACGCAGAGGTACGCGGCAGGAACGTTATTCGGGTTAGCAATTCACGAGGCGCAGATTCATCAGTCTCGGCCTCTTTGTGTTGGGTCATCTCATCAGAATCACATAGAAGACGACGATGACCAGCGAATTAGCACCGGAAGTAGCACTACCAGCAGTGCTGATTCTGTCTCCGAAGATCCTCATCTCTGGGTTCATCCCGATTCCGCTCTTCTTCGCCCCATTCTCCAGTTAATTTCTTATGCATTCTCTTTTTGTTTATTTATTTATATTTATTTATTTTATTAAATTTGTTTTGCATCCTCAAGGTTTCTGGAGATTGATTCTGGAGCCTGGTCTGGGATTGAAGAGACTGCTGGTGCTTCACATTCTTCTCATCATGTTGGAGCGGTCATTCTCTTTCTCTTTTTCTACTCTATTATTCATATTCATATTCATATTCATATTCATACTATGTGGAATTATGGATTACAAATTCTCATATTCTGTTTTAATTCCTCTTACATTTCATTGCATGCTTATTACATCAATAACACATTACTCATTGTTAGTGATTCTTTGTAAGGCTAATTTATTATTTAGGGTCTCTATAACATGTTACACATTATGTTCATTCATTTTTCATAGCGTAGAAAGAATGCTTTCGACTCTTATTTTATAATTTAATCTTAACATCTAATACCAAATATTCAATTCATTGATTAAGGTTTTCTTTTTTGAATTTAGTAGCTTTGAATGAAAATTACAGCTTCATTTACTCTGTAATCTCGTATAATTGTTGTTACTACTTGTGACTCATGGCAGTATCTGAGACTGCTTTCAGAAGAAAGCGAGGAAAGTTCCTCCGAAATAAAGGATCAAGAGCTTGCTTTGGCAAAAGGTGTTGATTGTATGAAGGCTAGCATGGAAGCTTCTTCCGATTTTGAAAATAAGAGAGATAAGCAACGTGAGTATGCACAGGATCGCCGAGAAAAGTGCTCTGTCCCTGAGGTGCCAGAGACACCATCAACCACTGATGAGATAGAGGTCATCCAGTCTATACAGGAAAGAACTATTGCAACTGTTCCTGAGCAACTTCCCACTCAAGGATCTGAATATAAATTCAAAGAGGAGCCAGCGGAGGAGGAGCGAATACTTGGCTATGAGAGGAAAATAACAGTTCTATATCAACTTCTTTCAGCAAGCCTTGCAACTATGTCAGAAAATAGCAAAAACTCTAAGCAAAGAAAGGGCTATGATGCTCGACATCGTGTTGCATTACGATTACTTGCAACTTGGCTTGATGTCAAGTGGGCAAAAGTGGAGGCAATGGAGACTATGATTGCTTGCTCTGTTATGGCTTTAGTAAAGGAGGAAGAATTAAAAAGAGGAGAAAATGGTTCAGAAAAGAGTACATGGGCTAAATGGAAGCGTGGGGGCATCATTGGAGCTGCTGCTGTAACTGGGGGAGCCTTACTGGCCATCACAGGAGGTATGCATTGTTTTTGAATGAAATAAGCTTAATATTTTCCTCAATTTCATTTATATGTGGGAATGTTTTCTTTTAATAACAAGCGTGTTTGATTATACTGAATTCAACAGGGCTAGCTGCCCCTGCAATTGCTGCTGGGTTTAGTGCTCTGGCCCCTACTCTGGGGACCATTATTCCTGTGATTGGAGCTGGTGGTTTTGCAGCTGCAGCTAGTGTTGCCGGTTCTGTTGCTGGCTCTGTTGCCATTGCTGCCTCATTTGGAGGTAAAGTTCTTTCAGCTTAACTTTGATTTCTGTTCTCTATAGTTGAACTACCATTTCTCTTTCTTTGAATTTGAGGATATGATGTCAAATCCAGATAGTTGTTTTCTTTATATCACATGCTTCATGCTGAAATCTATGCAGCGGCTGGAGCTGGCCTCAGTGGTACCAAGATGGCTAGGAGGATTGGAGATATTGATGAGTTTGAGTTCAAAGCTGTAGGAGAAAACCACGGGCAAGGAGTGAGTATTTTCGATTTGATTTATTGATCCTGTATTATCTTGTAATTGTTACCCACTTTCCTTTCATATATTGATTTCTTTACACATGATTTTTAATTCTTGTATTAATCTTATTTTCAGCGACTAGCAGTCGGGATTTTGGTTTCAGGATTTGTCTTCGATGAGGAAGACTTTATAATGCCCTGGGAAGGACTAACTAATAACCTAGAAAGGTACTTTACAGCCGGTGTTTGTAGCATGACCAACTTTTGTCATTGGATGTATATTATGTTATGCTAAACAGAGAAAGCAACAAACTTGTTCATTTAATGTAATGATTGTAATTGAACCAATTGAATAGGTCAAACTACATAGCAGACTAGCAGCTTAGTGATTTAACCTCATTACCTTTACCACAAAAGTTAAATGATTTTTATGAAATCGAGATTATCATTTTCTTGCCGTTATCTTCTTTGAACAGTGCTGTTTTCTAGCTCTACAATTATCCGTTATTTGCTTCATCCATCTAACATGAGCTCCAAAGTTATGTACTTCCCTCATTCTAGAGCAAAGTTAACATTGCTTTAGGCAAGACATTAAGGTGGGAAAGAAAATGAGAGCAAAGTGGTTGGATGGGTGTTGTTCTGATCTGTAGAGAAATTTTGACATAATGAAAACTTACCAAAAGTAAAATGGTAACTTTGCTTTGAGAGCTGGGACATACCAAAAATGGTACAAAGTATATACTGCTTCTCATTTTCAGTGGCCGACAACAATTCGGATCCTACTTGACTTTCTGAGACTTTTTATTTTACATTTTTTTAATGTATATGTAAGAGTTCTAAATACTAGTTTTATTCTCTCACTAATATGACACTGAAAATGTCTAGGTATGTGCTGGTATGGGAGTCAAAGCATCTAATTGCTGTCAGTACTGCAATACAAGATTGGCTCACATCAAGTAATGTTTATTGAACTTCAAAGATCTTGCTTAGGAGTGCTTCACTGCTTCCAGTGTATCGACATTGGTTTGAATATATGACATGACTCTGTTAATTTTCATAGGTATTGCTTTGGGGTTGATGAAGCAAGGGGCCATGTTGACAGTACTAAGCACACTTCTTACTGCGTTAGCTTGGCCAGCTACCTTACTTGCACTTACCGATTTTATAGACAGCAAGTGGACAATTGCTGTGGACAGGTATTCTTTAGACTGCAAAATTTGAAGGTGTTGACTGCAAGATTTTAAGGTGTTGACTGTAAAATTTGAAGGGTTCTATGTAAGAAATAAGGATGGTCCGTTTCCATCTAGTGCCACTATGGCAAATATGTATACTGCATTCTCAATATCTTTTGGTTGGGCCTCTAATCCTATGACTGCAGCAACTGCCTAATATCTCTTGTTTATTAGTCCAAAAATCCAGTTTTATGGGGGATAAATCTTTCAAGTTCTCATGTTTTTTTGTTTTTTGATTGGGAATCTAACCGCCATTCTCCTGATTGGCCATTGCCACAGATTATGATATTTTTTTAAAAAAATTCCCATCTTCTTTGTACCTGGCTCTTACGTCTCAAGTCTGACTTTATTACAACTTTACAATCAAACTGAATAATCAGGTCCAAGCTTTGACCCTTTTCTTGAGCACTATTACACACCTATCTTGATTTAGTAATATTAATTGCTTTCTATCTAACAGTGCTATTGGTGGAGGAAAATCTGATCTCTCTTCTTATCTTTCTTTTTGAATGACTTAATCTTCTTATTTTTAAATTAAGGAATATGATCTATTTGCTCATCTCTTATAGCTTTACAACCAGTAAAAGATTTTTTGCCACAGCCTCCTAAATTTTTATGACATTTTAGATCGGACAAAGCTGGAAAGCTACTTGCTGAAGTTCTATTGAAAGGGTTGCAAGGGAACAGGTATTTCATATAACAAATCGATGGATAAGTCTTCTTTAATAGTTATAGTTTTTGGGCAATTACTTTCTGCAGTACTTATTTGGTCCCTAAATCCGCTTCAGGCCTGTGACACTTGTAGGTTACTCATTAGGAGCTAGGGTAATTTTCAGGTGCCTCCAACATTTGTCTAAAACAGAACATCAAGGTATGCCCCCTGCTCCCTCAATCCACCCCCTAATGACCAAAAAATAAATAAAAAAGAAGAGATTTCCTAAGTGAAGAATGGTTTTCGGTTTTCCCAAAATGCAAATGCACTTTTCAGTTGATGGATGCTTATATGATTATTCTGAGAATGCATTCTTATTTTATTTTATTTAACAGCTAATCTTGTCGAAAGAGTTGTTCTTCTTGGGGCACCCATTCCAATCAAAGATGAAAATTGGGAAGCTGTTCGAAAGGTAATCCAAAAGTTATCAATCATTGTACTTTTGCATTGTTTATCTGAAATTTCTATGCAGTGGTAACAGTTACAGAGTATTTCATTGACCTCTGACTACTGGCAATTCTCCTTTACTTTTTCTGTCATGGTAATTCTTGGATTTTTTTTAAAATTCATTATGCAGGTTGTTGCTGGAAGATTTATCAATGTTTATTCCCAGAATGACTGGATGCTGGGTGTTGCCTTCCGTGCTAGGTATGTAAATACTTAGTACTAAATATGTAATGGAATGGGATGCTTTAAGAGTTCTAGCATTAGATGATGACTGAATTCCTGATAACAAGAACATTTTTCCTAAAGTAAATCGATATCTTAAAGTGGTTGCCACACCACATCAATCCTACAATTTTGATTTTTTGCTTAGTGAATAATTTACTTGTGGACTTGTGGTTATCTGGTTTATTGCTATAAATCTATAATACATTTGTGAATACTGGTTAGAACCTTAATAGTATCAGCATCATTTCCCTTTGCAACTATGGCTGGTGTACATTGCATTCATGACTTGACTTTTCTAATCTTTTTTAATATCATTTAGCAAATCACATGTACATGTTGAGGTTGGAGTTGTGTGATTTACATCCAAACATGAATTTCATGAATGGACAATTTTGTTTATACTGGTGTTGAAGCTGATAATTTCCATTGATCAGCCTTCTCTCTAAGGGTTTAGCTGGAATCCAAGCGGTTGATATTCCGGGTATTGAGAATGTATGTTCTCTTCTTTTTGTTTTGTTCCACTTGAAGGGAGTTGTTGCTGCCTAATAATTTTGACTTTAATATTTATGTTCCTTTAGGTGGATGCAACTGATACCATTGAAGGTCATTCATCCTATTTGTGGGCAACACAAGAGATTTTGGACCAACTTGAGCTGGATACATATTTTCCAGTTTTCAGAAGCTCAGCTACTAAAAATTAGAGTATCATACTTCAAGCTAACTCTTAATACTCAACTTTCTTGCCCTTGGTTAATATTTTTTTTATCAGCAACACCAGGCTGTTTACTTCTGAACAGTGATGGTAAAGTTTGGCTTCTTCTATTGTTGTATAGTCTCATAGATGCATGGAAGAATGCTGTTGTAACAAATAATCAATAAAAATAAAGGAAGACCATTGTTATATACGGGGTATCTTGGATCCTATTTGTTTCAATCATAAATTACTGATAATTGAATATTAACACAAATTTGCTATCCATATAGTTATTTAGGAAGTGGAAAATTTGTGAGGAATGTCCTTTCAAGTAGACCGTTTTGTGACAAAGGCCCTTTTATAAGAAAGATGGCACAAAAGGTTCTTATATCATGTTTGGGTCGTGAGGAGGGTCCTTTGACCATTTTCCGGCGTTGACTTATTTATTTTTCGGCCAAAAAAGCCACGTGTAAAGCACGTGTCTTATTAAGTTCCCTTTTTTCCTTGTTTTCTCTCATTGTGCGGAGGATTAGCCTTGAATTACTTTGAATAACCTTCAATTTTAATTTATGGGATTATAATTGAAATTTTGGTGTTAATTATTTTGAGAAATTAGGTTTTAATAGCGGGTAAAAAGGGAAAACGAGGTAAAAGAGGAGGGAGAAAAAAGGGAACTTAGGTGTAACTTTTTTGGCCGGGAAATATAAAAGTCAACGCCGGAAAATGGTCAAGGGACCCTCCTCACAACCTAAACATGATATAAGGACCTTTTGTGCCTTTTTTTTTTTAATTTTTAAAATTTTTTTATAAAAGAATTTTTGTCACAAAAAAGTCTACTTAAAAATGGTCATGGGATCGATTCTTACCCCCGCCTTTGTGGCTCTCTAAAAAATAGTCTACTTAAAAATCTTCCTCACAAATTTTCCAAAGAATTAAAGTACTCCCTCCGTTTTTAAATACTTGTTCCACTTTCCTTTTCCGATCGTTTTAAAATACTTGCTCCATTTTCTTTTTTGGAAAGCTCTTACAGTATTTAATTCATTTCTCACACTTAGTGGACCCAACATCATACTCTCCCTCCTCCTATTCTTCTACTACTTTTGCTTATTACAATTTTTTATTTTCTCAACTACCCCACTACCTCCATATTTTATTAATTTCTCTAATTTCTCCTAAAACTCCGCATATGAAGAAATGAAGAAAGTATTTAAAAACGGAGGGAGTAATACGAGATACAAAAGGATTATTAGTAGGGGTATGGCATGTCAAATAAAATAAGAACGGAGAAGTATAAAAATTGAGAGCGGCTGACCCAGTTGTATACGGAGTACTGTTTATATGTATATCATGAGCTGCTGATCGGAAATCTGGTTTTGTAAGAAAATAAAATCTGAGACGAGACATGTCCAGCGGAATTGAAGAAGATAAACAGACAGATGCATCAATGGAGGTGAAGAGAAAGAGGGAAGGACAAGATGATGACGAGGAAGGTAGGGTTAGGGAGATTCCTTCTAAAAACCCAGAAACTGATAAAGGTCGTCAGGGCAAATCTTGTAAAGGCACTCTCTATTTTTCTTCCCACCTCAAATCCAAAGGCCGTAACCCTCGTTGCGTCGGCTTCACTCGATCCCTTCAACAAGGTTGTATGTCCCTTTTTTTTTTTTTATTCATTTTGTTATTATTTAGGGTTGTATTTCACTAATTTTAGGGAATAAAGTCTTTCTCTTTATTATAATTAGGGTTTCTTTTGCCAATTTTGAGGCACTTTAATGGGGTATTACTGTATTAGCTTGACATTTTTGTACATTTTGGTTTTTTTTTTTTTTTAAAAAAAAAATCTTGGGTAGGGGGTGGTTGAGGCTTTCTTGTTCAAGTGTCTGGATTCTAATTGTGGGTTGTTTGGCGTCCTCGGATTAATTTGAAGTTTCTGACTTTATGCCTGAGAAATGTTTGATTTTAGAGGAAATTGGATAATCCCAGTGTTTGATTTTTAAATTTGTAGTTTTTGCTTTGAAATTTTGCTTCAAGCTCAAACATTCCATCGGAGAATTGATTCGAATAGGAGTTTCTTGATAGCCATTTGTTTGATTATAATAAGCAGGCTATGAGAATGAATCTTAATTACAAAATGTAAGAATGTAAGATTATAACTAAGCTAATGCCCATGTAATGCTAGCTCACCCCTTAGTATCTCTTATCTTTATAGATCTTCATTGCCACCATTACAACTTGTGGGGTTTTTTATGTGGTATTGTAAATTTATGATGAAAATACGAGCTTGGAGATGGTATTGCATTACTCTGGACATTCGGATGATACGTGCAGGATTACACTTAAATTCCATCCCAATATTACCAATGTCTACCACCTACCAAATGGGTCATTAGAGTTTTTGTTGTTATAAATTGTTTGCTTAGGACAGTATCCCTGGATCTTATAGTCAGTGCGTGAGCTGAGTAATGGAAAATTTGTGTAAGTGGTATAATTGGTGTTTTGATTGTTCAATAACATTGGAATTTGGCTGCTTTAGCACTCTTTTTTTTTTTTCCTCAATCTGAAATGCTGTTTAAGAAAATTAATTTAATTTTACTGTGATCATTGTTTGTGTTGATCAGTGCCTAGCTATATTGTAAGCGAATCTGAAGTTGAAGCCTCTAAAGAAGGACGCAGTCTAACAGAGTTCAAGTATGCTTGTGTTGGTTACTCCATTTATTTGAATAATAAAAATGAAGCAGCACCTCTGAATGGCGAACAAAAACCTCGAGCAGAGCTTCCTGTTTGTGTTGGTGTTGAGGTATGGTTCTTTCCTGTAATCTGTTTCTTGTGGGTTGTCCATTTCTTATTAGTATATGAAAGATGGGAACTATCTGGATTGTGTCCAATGACAATATTTTGTACAATATTGTATTGGCATCATCATGATTTATTGCATACAAGTATATGACAATTGTCATTGTCCTGGATAATCAAAACTGGAATCCCAAATAGGTTTTGTGGTTGTGCTTTAACTTTGGTTTTCTTTCTAGACATTTGTTTATACTTGTGATGTTTACTATTTTTGCAGCTTTTGGTGGACAAAAGGCCTGTTGATCATAATGCCCCTGCTCCGATCCCGGCCTCTGCCCCCTCCCATGCTCAAAATAAGGAAGGTAAGATGATTACATAACACGTTGCCACCGCCTCACTTTGTTGTAATTGGAATATCCTATTAATCTGGCTGCCAGGCTAGCTTTTCAGCTTCTATGGTATGTTTATTTCCAGTTTTTCTTTGAGTGTAGATGTTGGCTTGAGATATATTCATCTGATATGAGGAATGGTAAATGAAAGAAATGAGGGCTGTGTTGGATGTTCCCTTTCTGTTGCTTGGTATCAAACAGTTTTGTATATAGTATTGTATTATCCTAACGACAAGTTAGACAGTTGTTAGGTAGTGGCTCTGTGTTAGTTTGTACATCTGTTTACTGAGCCAAGCCTCATAACTAAAGAATGTGTGTGTGTGTGTGTTTTTTTTTGGTGTTTGTATTGAATCACTGTAATTGATTGTCATTTTTTTTGCCATTGTTCTTATGGGGTCTTATTAGATGTCTACTTGTGAATTTTTCAAATTTCTAGATTTCATAATATATACTGGTGTGCATTTAAAGATATTTTGCAGTAAATTAATACAAGTACATCTAAATTGCTCTCTTAACCTTGTATAATGTTCTTTTTTTTATTGTGTGGTGTGAATTTTTCTGGTTTGGTCTGACTTGAGTGAATATTGACCATGTTTGTTAGATTCATTTCAATGTATAAAATACACTTTGGTCTTGTTAGATAGTAGGGTCTTGTTAGATTCAATTCAATGTGTAAACTTCATATATCTATTTTTTCAATAAGGTGAAGAGAGCATAGCTTTGGTCTTGTGCACTTGATCCAATCATAATCTGCTTGTAGGTTTTTTTTTTTTTTTTTTTTTTTTTTTTTTTTTTTTTTTTTTTTTTTTTTTTTGCGTGGTTGTGCACTACTGTGTTAAGAGTCCTTAAGACTGATTACCAGGAATAAGTATTTTCGTTTTTGAAATGCTTTGTTTGCTTAGATGACCTTACATATATACGGAATAGTTTGATAGCATTGGATTATTGGAATACCCTGAAATAATGCAGCATAAGTGCAACGGGGTTTCAGCTCTCTGTTTACATTGTCTATTGTTCAAGTCTTGTCATATAAATTAACTCAGGTTCTGTAGTGTTCATTCAAGCTTCTCCTATCAAACTTCCTTCGTTTTTGTAACTTGCAACATTTCTGTTTGGGGAGATATCTTATTACTTGCAACATTACTATATACATGGTAATATTTTAGTGAAAAATAAAATTGTTATCCTTGTGTTATATGTCAAATTAGTCACAGAACCATGCAGTTCTGTTTTGGTGTTGGCATTTTCAATTTCCAAGGGCTGTTGTTGACGGATAGGATAATAAGCTTTTTTATACACACATTAGCTAAACACTCTTTTGATGGACATAGGCTTCTATTTTTTCTCTTTAAGAACTTTTAGGGAGGGAAAGAAAGAAGTTAAGAAATGTATGGATTATGGAAGCTGGACTGCTGGAGAAGGGAGAGAGAACTTCTGCTGCCGCTTTGTAGAACTATTTGCTTTTGCCCTCAATTAACAAAACAGGTAGTCTGCTAGATATTTAGTTGAATCTCTGTCTTTCATCTTCCAGTTCAATTTTTTCTTTATAGTTGTCTGTTTCATACAGTACTGAGTACGAGGAACAACCTGAAACTTCTGAGTTTGATCTTAAGATTTGCATTTTGATCCCTGATTAGCCTTCCTTGTATAATTTGAGAAACACATCCATTAATGATGCTGTAGTGACAAATTCTAGAGTGTGCATTTTGGGATACTTATTGATGAGAATTAAAACTTATGGAGATTGATAAGATTGTTGCATCTCACTTTCAATGCTTCCATCATTAGCTCTTCCTTGCTGCTCTTTAACGTTTCTTCATGCACCTCACTAACTTAGTTGCTTCTTTATATCTTCCTTTATACTAAGGGTGTGGTCATGCTTGTTAAGCTAAGACACTTCTCCTTCCCACATCCCACACCTCATTTTTTTTCCAATCAAAACAATGGTGAGTTAGGGTTAGGGTTGCTGTTTTGGTTGGGAGAAGGGTTGAGAGGATCAAAAGGGCTGTCTGATCGAAAGAGAAAGCTGACTTTGCTGCATTGCCTGCATGTGCAGGTGAAATTCTCTTTTCAATGTGGAAATTTGTGTCATTGTCGTTTGACAGCCATTGGGTTCTGTTATATGATATTCAGATGATTAATTGTTTACAATCAAGTATCAACTATAGTCCAAAGATGATTGTTGAATTGGTGGTGTCTTGTTATGCGAATTGGTTTGTAGTTCATCACGCTTTTATTTTGTAGCCAATTATAGCATCATCATCTTCTGTTGCAAATAAATAAATTTACATAGATCTGATGAGATGAATATTGTATGAAAAATGACAAGAACCTCTCTCTTTGTCTCTCTCTCGCCATAGAGCATTAGGGTAGTAAGACTTGAATGTTTGTGGAGTGCTGTCAGGTGAATAAAGAAGAGAAATTTGCAGTCCTGCGTACATTTTTTGTCACATAGGGCTAAATTGGATTGCAAAATGATACACAATATTATATACAAATCATGCATGATTTTGGAATAACTTGTCTAGTGATCCTCATCTCACAGATGATCGCGGCCTTCCTCAGCACCGACCGTCTAAAACACCTCATCTTATGGGGGAGGAGTTCCTAGTGAGGCAAGTTGCAATTCTGTGGATATATAATTTGCCAACTTGATATTAGCTCTGAACACTATAACTGTTTGTGGCAGATTTTCAAGAAATGCAGGCCTTGTTGCATCTGGAGTAGCTAGAAACATGCGGAAAGTGGGGAACTATGTGAAAGAAAGTGTTGATGATATACTTTATAGACGTCCAAAGTGATATTGCGCCTATAATTTATAGGAATGGAGATACAAGTTGTATTAACAATTGTTACAAGTTAGTTTTATGTCCTTTTTTCTAAATTTTATTTTCATTTTAGGAGAGTGTATATGGCTTTGTTCCTAGGCTCTTCTCACTGTATCATAATGATCTGATATTGTATTGTACTAAGTTATCCAATGTATAAATTTTGCAAACCAGACTCAAATTGTAATGAGCTCCCTAATAAATTGAGCTAATGTTGCAAGTTTTGGTCTTCCAACTTTCAAATGCTATCATTACCCCCCTTTTTCTTTAGCTCCACTCAAGCTTTACAGTACACACCTTCATAGGGCTTATTTAAAGACTTCCTAGATTGCAAGTTTTGTGAACCAAACAACACTCGGGTGTACCAAACAACACCTTAGTCTGCTAGGAAACTAGGAACCACAACCAGAACCTACAAGTTCAGGTTTTGATATACTGAAATTTGTTATATACACCCGGGTGTACCGTACACTCAATTAACTTAAGGTTAGTTTTTGCTTTTCATTTGATGATTAAACGAAAATCAATCATCAAAATGGAAACAAATGCTTATAGGTGTACGGTACACCCGGGTGTATATAACAACCTCTCCGATATATAGTACCCTATATTTTAATATACTTAATAACTTTCTGCAGATTTTTTTAATATAAAAAAACTGGAAGGTCACTAATTTATACTCGATGTTTACAACTCTGAAATGAAATAAAGTGCGGAGTAGTTGTTTAGCAAATTTAATACATATATTTATAATAGTTATTTTGATAATTATTATTTAAAATATTGGTGATAAATGGTGTATAATTTAAACTTAAGTGATACTTTTATCAAGTTATATAAGGGAACTTACAATATCTGGTTCCAAAAAATTGAGAATCCGAACTTGTTGCGACAGGTTCCCCATTTTACTACTCGAAACCGAAACATCTTGTACAAGTTTCGGTTGTAAAACCTGCAGCTCTAAACAGGTTTCGATTCAGGGTACCTTGGTTTTTTCTCACCCTTTAATCCCCGTTCTTTTGAACTTTTGAGTAGAGCAGATTTCAAGAGAGTAAGTGTTAAAAGTAGAGCAAATCAGCTTATTTTTACCTCATAGAACAGAGTATATCAGTCAGGCTCAAAAGACCATGGCCTAAGTTATAAGTTTATTACCCAACAAATAATTTCTTTAATTAAAAAAAAAAAAAAAGCGTACACGTTGTAACTGCCATTGTTAGCTTTTTGTTTAAGAAAGGAAGAAAGAGTGAGAAATGAAATTAACGTTGTCAAGTCTCAAAATCCTGATAGCAATATTATCCTCACAAATTCCAACACAATAATAATAGTTTGAGATCTTATTTTCCCATCGTTTTGTTAGAGAAACAAATTAGGGTTTATTTTGATTTTGGAATTGGAATTGGAATTGATTGATTATATTTGTATTGGAATGGCGGCTGCAACAATTTGCAGGCGAGTTCATGAATTAGGTACAAATTCATTGATAAAATCTAGGAAATTTAGGGATTTGTATGGTCTGAACGCTAATCGATTATATTCATCGTCTCCGCATGATCGACATGGAAGTAGGTATATCGACGCTAAGTATATTTCTCAGCTAGTGACTTCTAATGGCAGACGCTTGTTTCTCGTTGATACTTTAGCACTTGTAAGTTCTCTATCTACTTTGGGCTGTAGCATTATTGGTTGATCGAATTGATTTATTTGGAGGATTTTGATTAGGTTAGGAAATTAGAAGCTCAAGGTATACCATCCAAGCAAGCAGAGGTCATTACAGCTGCAATTACCGAGGTTTTGAATGATAGTCTGGAAAATGTGGCTCAATCTTTTATGTCTAAGCCTGAGATGCAAAGAGTATGTCTTTTCTTTCTTTCTTTCATTTTTTTTATAAATGTGTGTTTTGATGCCTAACCTATTTTGCATTCTCTGTAGTTTGAGATGATGCAAGAGGCTAACTTAGCTAAGTTCAAATCTGAAGTACAGAGCTCGCAGGTATATGCTCTAATTTGTGTCTTTACTGATATGGATGCTGCTGCTATTTAATTAGCCTGTGCCTTAAGCTGAATTATGCGCTGTAAGGTCTCCCTAATGTAGTTGATACTAAATTGCCCGTGGAAAGGAAATCATGCTTTCGCTATCAAGAAAGTGTTTGGTGACTCGTTACCACCGAGGCACAAGGATTCAATCAAGTGTTGATTTGAAAAATAAAGACACCAATCTTGTGAAATTATTGTAGTAAGAATGTAACATAAGATTGGCTGTTATGGAATTCAATGAATTTTGAAATTTGAATGGATGATTATCATTTTGAAATTCAAGTCATTAGCCATTTCTGCATCTTGTCTTGGCTGTGGTGTTGGACTGTTGGTGGGGTATATGTGAAACTTTTTTCTATTCTACAAAATGTCTGGTTTGAGAAAACTTAGTACATTGGTAATTACCCAAAACTTCTCACCAACTCCATTGGACTTGTGGGAATCACTCTAGCCATACTTTGATGTTTGCCTGGCTCCCAGCTATCCTCTCTTCTCACGGCACAATAGCCATTAAATTAGCAGGGAAGTAGTTAACACAAAAAGAACAGAAATACTTTCTAGGTAGTTAGGGCCAAGGATTGAATTAGTATTGATAAGTCATAACAAATCTACCATATCTGATGTTTTATTTCTCTCCCATACTATCTATTAGTTTCCACAATTTTCTGAATGAATTTACCAGTGACTTATCTCCCCTTCTATTGCATTCTTCTCTTATTTTTTCTCTTGCTTAACTAAAAAACTCAACAAACTCTGTTGACAATTAGGTCAATTACCTGGGGTTCCGGTTATTAGGCTTTTTGTAATGGTGATTCGTGAATAACATTTGCTTTTGTTAAGTACTAAGGTGTAGCATTGAAGAGAAATATGAGTTGGAGAATTGAAAATTCACTGTTTATTATTTTAAGAAGAATGCCATCTTCATGGTTATTGCAATGGAAATTATTTCAAGTTTGTGCTTGTTACCCTCCAGCTTTGCTGGCAGTACAGTGGATGGCTGTTGAAGACAGTGAATTCTTGGTGGATGGGTGATGTGATGCCGTGAGGGGGTGTAAGATTATTCTGGTTATTCTGGTTTTTTAATATTTTTTTGATTAAAAGGTGCGTTTTGGCTGCAGCTATTTATGAACAATAGAGAGATGGAGAATTGGAGTATATTTAGAGGAACAAGATCCTCTAAAGCTATTGTTTGTGAAACTCGAATTTAAGCTTTAAGCGTTCATTCCTAGATTTGGTGATCAGTATCCATTAGCTTCCTTGCTATTTTAGGGTATGTGTTTATTTTTGGTTAGTTTTTAGTGATGCCCTCTTGGAGGCTTGGGTGCTTGTTACTTGATTGTAATTTTTGTGCTTCCAAGGGTGGTGATTGTTATCCCACAGAAGACATTGATATAGTGATATATTGTTACTGTACTTAATAACATAAACCTAGGTTTTAACAGTCATACCATCCTTCTTGTTTTACGGTATGTGATTTGTGTTTAATATCATAGACCTTGTGGTTCTCATGCTCCTTGCCCTTGCTTCTATCTCTCTCCTATTCACATACATGATTCTGTTGGTCTAGTTCTGCTGTTCACTTTTAAGTTTTTGCATCTTGAGGTTCAGTTTTGGACAACTTTAGTAATTCCTGTCAAGATCACATGAATAAAATGTTTGTTTGTAGTAATGCTTGGTAGTCTTTGACAATTTGTGCCCTAACAAAAGCCATATTGACTTTCCTATTGTCTAATAGAAAATAGAAAAACTATATATGGGATATTGGTTTGTATATGACTGAAACAAGCAAATTTTGCATATATGTTTACTGCTCTATCTTTATGGTATTTATGTGAATGATCAACTATAGTAAAGCTTGCATGGATTTTTGAATTGCAGGAACATCATTTTTCCCTGTTGCAGAGGGAGGCTGAGAAACTCCAGAGTGACATAGAGAAGATGCGTAGTGAATTGAGGTCAGCTTAACATTACAAAAAACCTTGTGAATTGTGTTATCAAGGTTAATTTCTCTGTCATATCTGTGTTGTGCTGAAATGTTGTGATGTGTAGTGGACAAGGTTGTTTTTTGTTTACCTTCCCTCAAAACCTTGGAATTATAGGGATTTAGCGATTTACCTCCTAGCTTTTGAGGAGATTGGAATACTCCGATACTATCTTAGTAATCCTTATCTCTAGATTGGGATGGACTTGTTCAAGGAAACAATGTGGGGTTGATTGGCGTCACCAACCATTCTTTTCCATAGTCTCCATGATCTAGATCCTCTGAAATCTGATGCAGGTATGAGATTGACAAAGTTACTGCTGGGCAGCGATTGGATTTGAATCTTGAAAAAGGGTACACAATGTCAACCTTGCATCTATAAAATTGAAAGTATTTCTGTAATTTACGCTCTTATTGCCTTTTTGGTGCCATAAACTGCAGGAGGATTCGGGATGAATTGGCAAATCAAACTGCAGAAACAAATAATCTTACCAATAAGCTTGATAGGGTGAGTATTACTGGATTACTTGGTTCATGACTCATTACAGATCAAGCTGGTGGTTCCACATTATTTTTCTCATGCTTTACTTGTCATTTTCAGGAAATTCATGCGTTAAGGGCACAAGTGGAGGCCGCTAAATATGATGTCATCAAATACTGCATAGGTACCCTTGTTTCAATCTCTGCTGTTGGCCTTGCTGTGGTGCGTATCTTGTTATGATCATGCTATTTGTCACCCTTCTCAACCACATAGCCCTAATGTAAGTCTACAAAAGATTAGCATAACAGGTCGACTGCAACAGTTGTGAATGTTTTTTTTCCACTCCTGTTGGGCTGAAGAAATGGAAGAAATAAAAGTGTAAAATTATTTTAGTGCAACCCAATTTTTAGTGTTGGATAATTTGTAATAGTGATATTCGTCAATGCACCACCTGTTGTTCTACCTTGTACAAGTTGTACCTGTTTACTTAAGTTAGAGTGGTGACTTTATACTTTGGCGACCACCTGCATTTTATATGTAATTCAAAATTCCCTTGTGTAAACATGAGATTTTTGATGGTTAGTATTAAGAAAATGTACCAGCTTTTTTATTCAAGCGATTCCTAGGAAAACACTTACATAATACATACCATAAATCCCATTCCCGTTATTTTGATTCCCTGCATAAGCTTGTCTAAGCAGCTAGAGCATTTGACCAACCTTGACCACCTTTCTGAATGCCAACCACTGCCCCAATTAATCCTCACAATCTGACCTTACCACCACAGCACCACCCGACCGGCCGACCCACCTGCCCCAATCAATCCTCTTAATCTGACCTTGCCACCATCCGACCCACCTGCCCCAACTACTACAACTCCTGATAAGTCAAACACACACCACCTCTCAATTTCACCAGCCCCAAAATTACCATAACACCACTCAAAATGAAAACCCTTAATTGCTGAAACCCACCAAACCTTCACCGCGCACACCTTCAGCCACCAAGGCAACTTAAAAGAGTAGAGTAAAACTTTAGATATTTTAATCAAAATTTTAGATTTTCACATGAATATGGTAAACATTTCGACAATTTTTATTTCTGGACGAAAAAAAGTAAAAAAATAAATAAAAAATTGAAGGCTAATATCCAAGTTTTTTGAGAAATTTTGGAGCTTACGGAGCCCAGTGTCAAAAAGCCTTTAGATTTTAGGGGATATATCTTGGGTTCATATAATGTCATTTGAAACCATATATGATCATTATATGTTGTCATAAATGTTTGTGGTAGGCTTGAGTTAATGAAATTGACGCTAGTTGTAATCAGTAAATTGGCCGTTTAAAGGCAAACTGGATGGTTCCGCCCACCCAATAGGACTCCCGGTGGGTATTAGAGACCCATGGTAAATATTTCGTCAATTTTTACGGGGAAAAAAAGTCAAAAATTTCAAAAATTGAAGGCTATATCCATGCTTTTTAAGAATTTTTAGAGTCTTCGGGGACCAGTGTCGAAAAGTTTTAAAATTCTAGGGAATATATCTCGGGGTCATATAATGTCGCTTGGAATCATATACGATCATTATTTGTTGTCATAAATGTTCGTGGTAGGCTTGAATTAATGAAATCGGTGCAAGTTGTAAACCGGTAAATTGATCGTTTAAAGGCAAATTGGATGGTTCCACCCACCCAATTGGACTCCCGGAGGGTATTAGGGACTATGGTAAACATTTCGGCAATTTTTATATCCGAGCGTAAAAAAGTCAAAAAATTCCAAAATTGAAGGCTAATATCCACGCTTTTTGAGAAATTTCGATTATTTGAGGGCCCGGTGTCGAAAAGTATTGAGATTTTAGAGGATACATCTCGGGGTCATATAATGCCGTTTGGAAATCTATATGATCATTATATGTTGTCATTAATGTTCGTGGCAGGCTTGAATTAATGATATCGGTGCAAGTTGTAAACTGGTAAATCGGTCGTTTAAAGGCAAATTGGATGGTTTCACTCATCCAATTGGACTCCGGGAGGATATTAGGGACCATGGTAAACATTTCGGCATTTTTTATCTCCGGGTGAAAAAAGTCAAGAAATTCCATAATGAAGGCTAATATCCACGTTTTTTTTGAGAAATTTCAGAGTTTCGAGTAGAGCTGTCAATTCGGGTAAACAGGTCGGGTTTAGGTCGGTAAGAGTGGGTCGGGTCAACTCGGGTCGGGTCAATTCGGATTAATTCCATATATTTCTTATCGGGTTTGGGTCGGGTTACATTCGAGTCGGGTGAACAATAGGTCGTGTTTAATTCGGGTTTTCACGGGTTAGGGCAATTTTCGGGTTCGGTTTAAGTCAAATATTTGCGGGTTAGAATCAGGTTGGGTCATTATCGGGTTTAAGTCGGGTTTGGTTCGAGTCAATAATTTGCAAGTTATAATTAGGTCGAGTCATTTTCAAGTCGGGTCATTCTCGGGTTCAAGTCGGGTTCGGTTTAAGTCAATAATTTGCGGGTTAAAATCAGGTTGGGTCATTTTCAAGTCGGGTTATGTTCAAGTCAATAATTTGCAGGTTACAATCAGGTCGGGTTATAAGACAGGTCATATTGGGTTCAACAACTAAATATAAATAGATAATTATCATTTTTATCAAGCTAATCATTTCCGGTGACTATAATATATATGGCAATATATACTAGGGAACTAAAATTGCCCATGTGACATATTGATAAACTAAAAAGTAAGTGTGAAAAAGCAAGGGTATGTTGGGTATTTGTAGTGTGAACACAAATAATTTTTTTCCTAAAGAGGAGATGGTGCAATATTTGTGATACTTCCTAAAAGGCAAATGATGCAATAATAAAAGAACGGAGGAAGTATACGATATTTAATTCTTAAATTTGAGGATGATGCTCCTTTATTTTGCTGGCCTGCCGTGGACCGACTTGCTCTCCCTAGACAAAATGCTTTGATCCACAAAACGGATTGAATTTTTTGGTCGGGTTAGTTATAGGTCTGGTAAAATTCGGGTCGGGTCAATAACAAGTCGGTTTGAATTTGGGTCAGGTTAATAACAAGTCGGGTTGATTTCGGTCGGGTTTGTAACAGGTTGGGTTAAATTCGTGTCGGGTTAGGAACGGGTCGGGTTGAATTCTAGTCAGGTTAGTAACAATTCGGGTTTTGACGGGTTACAGCGGGTTTGGGTCAATTTCAGTTCAAGTCGGGTTCGGTTCAGGTCAATAATTTACGGGTTACATTCGGGTTGGGTCATCTCCAGGTCAGTTCATGTTCGGGTTTGGGTCTCACATACTCGGGTCAACTCGGGTCTAGGGTTGGTTTCAGGTCGGGTCTGAGTCACCACTTTTTCTGGTTCAGATGGTTCGGTTAATAATCGGGTTTGAATCGGTATTTTGAGTTGGGTTAACTTTTGACAGCTCTAGTTACAATTCCACAAAAATTGAAAAAGATGGGTATTACGGAACGAAATGCCAAATTATTTTAATTTTGTGATCAAAAAGGAAAAGGTAAACAAGATTCCAAAAGTTAACATTCTTTTTGAAGACTTGAGAGCTGATAAGCTCTCAGTTTTCACATTACATTATAATTAAACCTGAAGGCAGCTTTGAATTTTAAGTATGTCGACTCGTGGGATATATATATACCACTCATTTTATCCTAATTCATCTAAATTTGTATTAGAACTTATTTTGTCCAAATTTACTTTTTATTATTAATTTGAATTTCTCAAATCTTATTTGAATTTATTTTAATGTGCTACAATTTTCTTTGAAGGTTTTTTTTTTTTTTTTTTTTTTTTTTTTTTTTTTTTTTTGACAAAGGATACAAACAACTACATATTAATATTAAAACAAATAGAGTGAATTGCCGCTTTTCCGGCAATTTGGTGAGCTCTGTGGACGCGCTGGCGATCCGCCTTATGAATACCACAAACCTGGAAGCGCGAGGCAAGTTGCAAAATTCTCCGAATAAGCCATTTATAAGCGATGCTACTCTGACCCTCTCCATGAAGCAAGGAGACCAGATTATGTGAATCAGTAAAAACCGTAAGAGACGAAATCCCGAAATGTAAAGCCCATTGAAGCCCATACAAGCAAGCTAAAGCCTCCGCATGTAAAGGAGAGGAGCAAACCCCATAGTTGCTACCTCTAGTAATCCGATCATCCAACGGATCCTCATTATCCATGCACCAACCCATTCCAGCTTGTAGAGAATCTTTAAAGCAGGAGCCATCAATCTGAAGTAAGAGTAAACTCCTGTCATGGGGGTGCAGGCCAAGCTGAGCCCTGTAAAACCCAGGCGGAGAAGAAGAACCACCATTAGCCTCCGCAATAACATGAATGCAATTAGAGTTGACAAAGACAAAATGATTCTCCATGACCTCCGCAAACATCGAATCAAAAGGCCTAGACGACGATGAATCCCTAAAGACTCTAGAATTACGGCATAACCACAAGGTCCAAAGCGTACCGATGAAAGTACCTAAGCGAGCACTTGAAAGTCCATCCTGACTGATAAAAAGTCGGATATATTCTTGGATCCAATCTGAGAGAGAAAGGTCTCCATTAAATTCTGAGCGAATGCCGAGGCATCCACCCCTCCAAATCGAACGCGCGCTGGCGCACATCCTGAAAAGGTGTTGTAAATCCTCTGGTTCCGTACTACAGAGGTCACAGAAAACATCTTGAATCAGAACTCCTCTGTGATTGAGTTCAACCTTGACCGCTAGAGCACGATGTAACAACTTCCATAAGAACAACTTCCATTTCGATTGCAACTGAAGAGACCAAAGAACCTTCCAAAAGGAGTCAGTAGCGGAAGGTGTAGAAGAAGGAGAAAGTTGTTGTTGAAGCATTGCGTAGCCAGTCTTAATTGAGTACTTTCCAGCAGGGGTACCCGTCCATTAACAGAAATCATCTTGAGTAGTATCAGGAAGTTCCATAGCTAGGATAGCAAAGGCATCCGCAGGAACAAACGAATCCACAATTTTAGTATCATCCCACTCCATCGTTTGCTGGTTGATAAAAAAACTGACAGTATGTGGGGTGCCATTTGGCAGAGTAATTCCAGGTTTGAACTCTGGAATGCCCCCATTGACCCACTTAGCAGAACCAGCTAAAGTAGACTGATCGTTTCCAATTTTCCAACTACAACCCTGTTTCAAAAGAGTGTCCGCCTTAAGTAACCCCCGAAGGCCATAAGAATACCGACCAGAGTACCGAGGCCGAGTACTATCATTGTTGGACAGAAAGGTTGTGCGAGCACTGAAAACTCTGGAGACTAGAAGCTGCGGGTTGGTAACGATTCTCCAAACCTGTTTCATTAGATACGCCTTATTTAAAGAAGACAAAAAGCGAATACCCAAGCCCCCTAATCCGCGAGGAAGATGCATGGTATCCTTGTTTACCTAGTGCAGGCCTTTGTTGTCCGAGTGTGCCCAAAAGAAGCGCATGAGCAAGGAATCAATTTTCCCGGTAACAGAAAGTGGCAGCTCATAGCAAGCAAGCACGTGGGATGCCATCGCAACAAGGATTGAGTTAATGAAAATTAACTTCTGCGGTTGAGACAGCCGAGTAACGTTTAAACAATGGATTCTTCCAATAATTTTATCAATAATGAATTGGAAGTGATCCTTCTTTTTTCCAATGAAGTCGATAGGAGCCCCCAGATGATGATCGAACCCCTGAACATGCTTCATTCGGAAAATTGATTTGAACCTGTCCTGAAAAGGCACCCCGATATTCGGACTGAACTTTATCAATGATTTTGAGAGGCTCATCTCTTCTCCAGAAATCTTAGTAAACCTTTGAATTATCTGCACAATATTGTTACAGGAAACAGTCGAAGCCCGGTAAAAAATAAGAGCATCATCCGCAAAGAAAAGATGGGATATAGTAGGGCTTGCTCTCGAAAGCTTAATTCTCTGAAAAAGCTTTAAATCCTGGCCCAGGTGTAGCATTCGCGAGAGAATATCCATGCAGAACAGGAAGATATACGGTGAGATAGGATCACCTTGACGAAGACCACATTGAGGTTTAAAGGTTTCCGAGGTGGTGCCATTAACCAAAGATTTATAAGTAACTGTGGCGAGGCACTGTTGGATCATCTGTAACCAACGGGCCGGAAATCCGTAGGATTGTAACACCTGCAAAAGAAAACTCCAGTGAATTCTATCATAAGCTTTGCTCATATCAATTTTTATCGACGCAAGCCAATTAGAGCCAGTTTTTGAGCCATTAATTTTCTCCATTAATTCATGGCTAAGCAAAATATTGTCTGTCATAACCCGACCTTGGACAAAGGCGTGCTGAGAATCCGAAATGAGCAGAGGAAGATACTGGCGTAATCTGGCCACCAAACATTTGGAAGCACATTTATATACAGTGTTTCACAGGCTAATTGGTCGTAAATGACCCATCTCTGTTGGAGTGCCAATCTTAGGAATCATTACAAGGAGAGACTGGTTCCATTCTTTCAAGAGAAACCCCGTCTGAAAGAAACTTTGAATACCAAGGACCACTTTGAAGGATTTTAATGTATGGAGTACTACTCAAAAATAAGTCCATTAGACGAATACAATACACTCCCCATTACTATGTATCAATTAAAAAATACAACTAAATTTGTAACTTCAAATATTATAAATAATAAATGCCAACAACTATTTTATAAATAACTAATTCCGTAACATGATTTTTTTTAACTTAAAATGAAATATTATAAATGTGAACAACTATGTTATTTTAGGATTTACTAAGTTAATAGTTACTACGGAGTACTATTATTTGTACTCCGTATGTTGTTATAAAAAAATAAATAATATTATTGACTCACTCCCTCCTCTTTTTGCGCAACCAATAGTCTATTGTTCTTACTCTTCTTCTCAATCTAGTTGTCTTTCTCTTTCTGGTTGTCCTATATTTAGAAATAATCCATCAGTAGTTAGCTAGGGTCTGTTTTGAGCTTAATTGAATTGAACTGAACTGAATAGTTAATGAGAGAAGGAAAGTAGGAACTGAATTGAATTGAAATTAAGCTGAAGAGAACAGACCCTTAGATTGTATCAGTAAGTGATTGCACAACGTTTATACTAAACTATATAATAATCGTTTATATTCTAAGTGCACAATGGAAGCAAATTAAAAATGTAGAGATTGATAAAAAATGAAAATAACAAGGCAAGAATGCAAGATAAATAGTAGTAAGGGAAATGGACACACAATATTTAATGTGGGAAAAATTCACAAAAAATCCAAAGACGATGAACGCCAAAAAATAATCCACTATATGATAAATAGGAAAAGAACTCTTGAAAGAGTGAGCATTACAAGAGAACTACTAATATTTGTAGGCAAATTTTCTCTAAGCATAAATAATGTGTGAAGGACAATCATAGAGTGTATGAGAGGATCCGAGCATTGAAGGTTTATTTATTTTGCTTTTAGAGTATTTTTTACTTTTTTTTTTTTTTTTTTTTTGAAAATGCTATATGTACATAGTGTAGAGAATTCTTGATATGCAAATCACGGCTAGCTAATATCACTCCATTTCCTTGATTGAGAGTATACTATCTTTTATATTTGTAAAGTATTTATTACCTTTGACTTTGTGATTGATTTTCTTATTGTATAGCTTACGTGATTAGTGCCTCAGGCTTGTAATATATATAGCATGTAATTATTCTTTATGAAATATAATTCCACCTACTCTTACACATAGTCCTTAGAACTACATATAAGCATTAAAAACACACTCTAAAATCGTACGGAGTATAAAATTAGGAAATCATAAAAATATAAACACTAATTACTTATCATGAATTCCTAATTTTATACAATTTTCAAAAGTATATTTAATGTTTATATATAGCCCTTAGGGCTACATATAACATTACTTTTTTTTTTTTTTTTTTTTTTTAATTTTTTCTTAAAAGTTAAAACATTACTTACAAGTTTGTATCAAATCACTAAATAAAAACAATGATAAAGTTTGTATCAAATCCGCACTCCATAATTTAAGGAGTGAGTTTGTATTGTATTGGATGAAACACATAATGAAGTATTTGAGCAAAGTAAAATTATCAGGCCGCCATAGTTAATTAATTAATCATAATAATAGAAAAGCCATTAAAATAAAAAGAAAATGAATAAGGTTCAAAGTTAATGTTGTGGTAGTTGGGTGAAGTGATTGAGGTAAGATGAGAGAAACAACCGTTGACGAGAGAAGCAAGAAGGAAGGAGATTACGATTACATCAAAAGTTGGCAAATTGTTTTTTGATTTGGAATTGAAAGAACAAAAATGTTATTGTCATAAAGATGTAGCATCAAAGTCGTATTATCTACGCACATATTTCTCCATTGGTTTCCCGTTTCCCACAGGACACACCCTACCTAACTTCGTCTGCTTCAATTTTTGTTCAACCCCTTTTTAATTTTCGGTGACAACAACTAAAATACGGAGTACATTTTTCCGGCTTATGCAAGTCAATATCACTTTCACAACTTGCATTTTTCGCACTTCATTTATTCATTGAGCTTTTTATATTTAGAAAATTTCAATGTTGTACATGACTATCGTAGTCTCCCCGTGTCTTTTAACGTTACACACAATCTCGAATATTTAAGAGTTGTACTATTCATCTGCTTAATACATCCATGTTGAGGGAGGTTTTGAATGGGTGAGCTATTTTACAATTTGGTATACTATTATTCTATTTGTAAAAAAAAAATGAAACAAAAAAATGTGTGTACTCCATTATTGATTGGAGAAGATAACTAGTAACTATAATTAAGAGAAAAAAAAGATAAAGTAAATAAATTTTAATTTGGACTAGATTATTCGGCATTAGGGTCAAACTTTTTACCTTTATGAAGGGTAATTTAGTCAATTTAGAAAGTTATTTTATTTAGAAAGTTATTTTATGAAGTATAGAAAGTCAACTTAGAAAGTTATTATTTTATGAAGTATAAGTATTTGTTTCCAAAACACGTGCTTTAATTGATAGTTCTCGACAAATTTGTATTTGTAAAACTTATACAATGCACTGACATGAATTGGTGGGAAGTCATCTAGAAAATGGAGGAATATTAGGATCTTATTAGGTGAGTGTAGGAGACACAATATATTGTTAAGACTTTTATCCAACCTATCTATACTACGAAGTACTTCAATTCATAATTAATTAATGTGCCAAATGAAGAAAATAAAAGAAAGAAATTAGCCAATAGAAACTGTAATACTAGTCCTTTATGTGTAAATTAAGTACATATGTTGTATATATGCGATCATAAACACTTATTGACAATACAGCAAATAACATCAACAACTATCACGACTTTTTTTTTCATACTTGAACTCGTAAACTCTAATAATCATCGATTTGTCAACTTTTGAATAAATACTTGTTAGTACTGAAAAAGTAAATATGATAAGAAATTAACTCCATTAATTCAAGTCAAGCTTCTTAAACAAAGTATGTTTAAAGTAGTACTATGTTGTCTATGTATCAAAATCAATACCAACATCCCACCTCGCAACAAGGTGAGATCAGATGATGAATGCCCCTCTCTTAAGGCTTACCATGCTGACAAATCACAAATGCATCAAAGGGATCAAAATATTTTACATCCTAATTCACACATACAGGCTATTTTCATCATAAACACAACAGAATTGAACGACACGTCCGTACCTCGACCTCTAGTATTGTAATTGTGCTGAACAATAGTCCAACTCTTCAAATACTCCTTATTGTTTTAATATTTCCTTTGCCGTCTTTTGTTTTTCTTATTTCCTTTAATTAAGTTACTATTCCGTATTTATGTATTTTCTAACATATTATAAGCAATTTTGAATATTCTTTAATATAAACATGCAATTATATACTTTGTTGTTTTTTTCTTCTTTTGATTCAATGAAAAGAACAAAAGAGGAACCTAGAGAGTATATATTTTAAAATTTCTCTATATTCCTATACTCGTTAAATTGGATGGGTTACCTACCTTATGGATGAAGTAATCTAGCAAATTTTTTTTCCCCTTAGATATTAATAATTGTGCTTATTAAATGGATTGAGTGCTTAAAGAAAGACTATTATTGGTCATATATGTGTCTGATCTGATCAAATTTGATGATTTCAAATTAGCTGCTGAAAAAGATGGTCCATTAAATTAATTAACACCAAATTTGGTTTGAAATTATGATGCCATATACTCCGTATCTCAAAGTTTACTTATTATGCTATGTATTATTTCGGATATCTATAAACGAGAATTAATGTAATAAAAATTAAACTATGACATGCATGAAGAATAATGTTGATGGTGATTCGTTCCTACTCTGATCTTACACATATTCGCTTAAGTCTTTCATGGGACATCTACTTTGAAAATTATATGTAGGGTGTCATAAACTAATTATAATATTAGGATGAAAATTTTTACAATAATTACCACATACTATCGAGGTATTATGTGGGGTCCACTTCCACATAATGTCATAAGGTGGTTAAAAGTCAACTAAGTAGAAATTTTTATTTGTGGTAATTTTTTTTTTAAAAAAATAATAGTAAGTGATAATTGCTAAAATGAAAACAATAGTAGGTGATAATTGTCAAAATTTCCTTTAAGAATTAAATCTTTTTCTTTTCTAAATTACTCCGTAGTTCCTAACAAACAAAAAGTACAGTGTTATTGATGAACATATATAATTAATTACTAATAAGATAGCAAATGGATTCAATTTGGTATGAAGTGAAGAAAACAGATGAGAAAGAGGAGACACCGAAAAAGTTGAAACATAATAAGGATTATAAAAACAGTGCAAGTGGAGACAAAAGACAAGATATGTTTAGGCAAACTAATTAAGTTGGACAATATCTCAAGTAATGACCTTCATTTCTTGATTTGTTGGCGGAAAGTCATTTTTTGATTAATGGTCCTTCCATCCCACTCAAGTCTTTTTTCCTTTACTTTCTCTACTGTAATTCACTTAATATGTGTGAGAAGATCAATATTGTATGGTGGAAATTCATGTAATTGTCATCTTTAACATCAACTAGCAAACCTAATTATGATTACTTGTATTTATTAAAAATTGTACGCCTTTTTTTTTTTTTTTTTTTTTTTTTTTTTTTTTTTTTTTTTTTTTTTGCACTTACAGATTTCCCTATTCATCCGTTGTATATGTACCTAATATGTACTCACTTCCTTTAGTTAGCATTCTTGATTTATACTACAACGCATATATTTATTTCTATTTGCAAGGATAAAATTTGCCACTATTGCAAGGTATTTAGAAGCAAACATCAGTCCGTCTTGCATACAACGGGTTGGGCTTACATTAAATTAATGTCAAACGAGCTTCAATTTTTACATGTGTCAAACAAAAAGAATAGAATTTTATAATTTTTATTTGTGTTATATAGAGGTAACTAAAAGAAAAAAAAAACCTTCTATAATACGTTGTAATTTTTATCGTAACAAATTTTAACATTATTAAAAGGGAGTTTTAATTTTGATTTGTTGACTTTAAACTTAACAATAATAATTTGAGCAGAAATTGTTCTGGCGCGGTAAAATTATATATATATATATATATATATATATATATATATATATATATATATATATATATATATATATATAGAATAAGAGAGTTGTTGACTCAAAATTAAATGAAATTAAAAGTTGATTTGAAAATGAAGAGCATGTTTATTATATTAGTTGAATGAAATAAATTTGAGGGGAACATATATACGGAGTATGCAATAATATATCCACAAATAAGAAATCAGAGAGCAGCCTTCGCCTTTGATAGTTGATACTCCCACGCACTCTGGCGGGCAAAAATAAAGTACTAGCAGTAAAAAAAAAAAAAAAAAAAAAAAAAAAAAAAAAGAGTGATATTACTGATAGAGTATAAAACATATTCCTAGGCCTCAACCATCAACAATTACAAATTGACAACATTGCCTTCCTTATTGCAATCCTTGGTATGATCAATGATGAGATCAGTTGAGCGTGCACAGCAGCCTCGGACTCGGCACCGCCACCAGTCGAGTCGCTCTTGGAGCCGTGAGTCCAAATATGTCATCCGTACTCAATTCACTTGCCTTCATCCCATCCGGTAACTCCCACCTAAAACAATGGAGCAAGTTTGCCACGCACATCTCTAGCGCGTATAGTCCGAGCACCATTCCCGGGCATGACCTTCTACCCGACCCGAATGGTATAAACTCAAAATTACTTCCCTTGAAATCGGGCACCCCTTCTTTAAGGAACCTTCCCGGTTTGAACTTGTCAGCATCGGACCACGAGTTGGGGTCTCGCCCAATAGCCCATGCATTGATCATCACCCGCGACTTCTTAGGAATAGAGTATCCTCCTATAACAGCATCTTCAGCAGTCTCGTGGAGTAGAAGGGGGATTGGAGGGTGCATACGTAGCGTTTCTTTGATGCAACACCTAAAGAATGGGAGTTTGTCAAGATCCGACTCTTCAACCCGTCTACTTAACCCGACTACATCAGCAAGTTCTTGTTGGACCCGTTTCATTTCTTCGGGGCTCCGCATTAATTCAGTCATTGCCCATTCTATTGCGGATGCAACTGTCTCGGTCCCACCAAACATCACATCCTGCACATTTTTATTTCATCAATTAATTAATTTAATTTTTTAATTTCTTACTCTAACATCAACACAAGTCAAAATAGTACAACCTCGCCATTTTATCTTTGATAAAGTTGGATCACTATATTTGTGGCAATAAATATAACACCGTTGCAAAATATACTATTAGTACTACAACATAAACTTTGATTTTTTTTTTTTTTTTTTTTTTTTTGCATGGTAAAGTTTTGACAATAACTTGAAAGCTGTTAGATGACCCACAAATCTCAACATTTCCGATGACCATCTTTCCTTTACTACCTCTAACTAGTAGATTCGAGACCTGGATATCTTAGGAAATGAAGCACTAATCTAAGTTAGCACAAACTTTAATTTAATTGGTAACTGGTAACATAATCATTAATCAACCATGTAGCTATTGTTTTATACCTAGTCCGTCACAAGATTTTTTTATTGGACACAAACCCGTACAAAGAAAAAAGGTTTAATTGCAGATTTTATTTAATTAAATTGTTATTAGTGTGAGATATTACTTAAGTAATGGACATGTTAAATATATGCATGCATGGGGGATGACTATGTCCAGATGTCCTATAATAGGATAACAAAAGAAAATATATAGGAATAGTATGTTACCATGATGATCGCTTTGATGTTATCCCTAGTTAGTCTGATAGCATTCTGTAAATCTTCGGACTCATTTACTTTGGTTTCGTCACTGTAGAAGTTCAACAAATCATCCACCATATCGTCTTCTGCTTGTTTATCAACATGTCCATTCATAGCCTTCTTCTTGGTGATATGATCGTCTATAATCCGATCAATGAACCTATCTAACGCGCCCCGTGCCTTAGCTAGCCTGTCGTTGAGGCCATTGGGATCCATCCAACTGAAGAAGGGGATAAAATCAGCAATATTAAACGCCCCAAAAAGCTTAGAGAACTCCTGGAGGATGGCTATGAACTCATCCTGCCCCTCAGAGGAGCTGGATCCGAAGGCCGCCCGGTATATTATATTCTTAGTAAGGTTGAAAACATGCTCCCCAACGTTAACAGGAGAGCCAGCATGCTGTTTAAGAGCATGGACAATGTAGTCGACCTCGTCCCGGACGGACTGCCACGACTCAGCCCGCTTGCGGCTAAAGAGGCGCATGACACAAAGCTTGCGCATCTGACGCCAGAAGGGGCCATAGTGAGCGAAGGCCATGTCAGCACGGTCGTAGGTGAGGTAGCTGATAGCGATGGTAGCAGGACGGTTGGAGAAGATGTTGTCTTGGACTTGGAGGACTTGGCGAGCCTCCTCGGGACTAGAGACGACCATCATATGGACGAAGCCCATCTTAAGATGGAAGAGACCACCGTAGCGTTGAGCTAGCTTGGCTAAGCCGCGGTGGGTTAGTTGGTCCATCATCATCATGTTACCTATGATAGGAAGGCCTTTTGGGCCTGGCGGGTACGGCTTTCGCCTTAGTCTAGAGATGATGCCTAGTAAAAGCAAGGGCGCTATGAACAGCAAAGCTATCATAGCTATTGGATTAGTAATTTGAAAAGAGTTCAACACGGAAGTGAGCATATTATCCATGCTATTATTTGTATTACTATTGTGTTTATGTGTGTGTGTGTTATAGTACAAGTGTGTTTGTTTGGCAACTTAAAATGGGTTGCTGAAGAGGAAGGGGATAAAAAAGGGGTTTATATACAACTTAATTAGTGATGTGGATTTGTAGTAATAGTACTAATTCCATCTCTAGTTGCCGAGGTCGGTAAGGAATTAAACCAATACTACTATTATTTCATTTAGTAGTTCCGGATACATACTCTCACGTTTTTGTCTTCTCAGTTGGTGAGGTTTTTTTTTTTTTTTCCCTCTAGATATCTCTTTACTTAATCAAGGCCCACATTCAATTCTAATATTTCATACTTAAAGACCGAGTTTTATATGACTACATAAGAGTATAGACTAATGCTTTCCACTTTATTAACATTGTCAACATCCTCTTTCTGTTTTATTTTTTATTTTTTTTAAAATGATGTATCAAAATAAACTTTGTAATAATAATAAATAAAAAATATATAGTATATGGTTTTTTTTTTTTTTTTTTTTTTTTTAGAAAAAATCTCAGTAATGAAAGCAACGTCATATGCATTATTTGCATGCATGTATGGAGTAGTAAATTCGTTTAGGAATAATTTATTTAATACTATGTATAAATGTCTTAATTTAGGGGTTGGATTTAAGAGACTTCCTATACATTATCAAGTATCAATATGATATAAACCGAAACACGACTCAACATTAAGCTACATGAGTGTTGATTTTAAAAAAAGTCTTTAAATATCAATCAAAATCATCAATATAATTTTAGACACCTCTAAACCTCTTGCAATACAAATGTTACTTAAACCTTTAACAATGACGGAATTACATATCTATATCATTTTCTTCTGTAGCAAATGATCTACATACAATACTACACACTATATACTCCGTATTAGAATTGGGATAGGAATAGAACTCCGGCCTAAAACCACCCAATTACGTCTGAAGTGTCGATCTCTCCATTTCCTGATTAGCGATCACTAACTAATGAATAACACCCTCACATAAAGATATAGAAGAAGAATTCACTTACCTATTTAACATATGGTTGGTCCCCCCCATAATACCGCCTAAGAAGCTATTCGTTACACCTTACAAACACGACAATTCATAGCATTATTCCACGAGTTTTTTTCGAAAACAACGTGGAAATTATAGGACGATGAATCCAAGTAAACATGCACATCTACAACTACCTTTCGCATTAACGTACTCCTAACTCATCATCCTTCACCTTTCTTTTGTACTACTCAAATTTATAGATTTATTACTAGTAGAACCATTTATTCAATTATTCATACATTATGTACTCTTTAAGTATCCAAATTTGTGTTTTCATATAGGTATTGTTTATGCCTTACTTTCCCTGCTTTTGATGCCACTTGGCATACAGGGAGTCGACAACTAGACTATGTTTATAATTGAGGCTAAACAATAAAATGTAATGGAGTATATAAATTAACAAATTATGTGTTTCAATCCTAAATTTATACATTTGGTTGATTTGGTCCTCTAACAGGGTATCAAATCCAGCGTGATAAAAAGTCACGAATTCATAATATCATCCACCACTCTTTTAAAGGGGAATTTATTTCACGCTTCAACTTAATTAAATTTTTGATTGAATTGATCCTTTTTAAAAAAGCCATATATTTTTACACATTTTTGCTAAACCCAAGTAGACTGTTATATATTCCCGGGTGTACCGTACACCCAACTAACCCAAAGTTAGTTTTTTTATACTCATTTGCTGATTATTTGAAAAGGAATTCTCAAATGAGAACAAAATAATATTTATGGGTGTATAGTACACCCGGATATATATAACAAATTTCACGAAACCCAACAACAAAAGCTAAGTTATATATATATATATATATATATATATATATATATATATATATATATATATATATATATATATATATATATATATATATATATATATATGTTAAGAATTTATGCTTCAAATTATAGTGGTTCGATGGCTCCTAAGATTTATAGCTTCATTAAATTAGTAGTAGCCTATAGGTTACCCCATAGCTCGAACTAAGTTAGTGTGGCCTGTAGTATATTCATTCATTGGTTATATAGTTAATATAACTAGCTAAGACCCTGTTCACTTTACCTTATTTTTGTTGAACTAAAATTATTTTTGTTGATTTTCTAGTATATATCTACCTTAAAATTACTTATTTTTACCGAACATAATTAATTTTACAAAACAGAACTTATTTTACTAAACTTAAATTATTTTTATTGAACATTATTTTTTGTTATGATGAAGTGAACAGTGCCCAAGCAGTGTAAGCAAGTTTTATACTCCGTATGTAATACTTTTACTAAACTACTAGTACTGCCTGTATGTTAATTAAGAAATGGAGTAGTGAGACATAAAGTCCGCAATCTCTTCTTCTTGATCTTCACTAGCTTTCCCTATAGTTTTCTACCTATTACATTACTAGAGCTCGCTTTCATGAGTTTTGATTAAGTGACAATGAATTTCTTCCAATTTTCCTTCTTGTATTTTTGTTCCATCCATTCCCCAACATGCATCTTTAATAATTGTACTTAAGACATGTAGAAGTATGATGTAAATTAAAAATAGAGATCTAATTAAGGAGCAATTGACAGCATTATGCATGATTTAAAACAATGGTGTTGTCACTCTAATTAAGAGGTCAAACTCATAAGTTATTGATAAATTAAAGGAGGTGTGATTTCTGTTTCCATTAGAAGATGGACGGTCACGGATAGGATAGACAAATATAATCAGTCGGTAGTCATTCATATCAACTCCATCTGAGCTTTTAATTTTCAACTGGATCGGATTAATTTATAGATTAGTGATGTTTATGTAATTTAACAATGCTCAAAGTACCCATCACTTATTACCGCTATCAAATAAACCTTTCGTTCACTCTTCATGTAACTTCGTGTATTTTTGCATGTATTTTTCGCGAAAATTGAGTTTTGTGATTTTTGAGTTTCATTATTTAATAACGGGTAATGCTGTATGTAGCCCTTAGATTTATAAATAAGCATTAAATAACTTTTCTTATTTGGTACAGAGTATTAATTTAGGAATGCGTGACAAAATCACAATCAAATCAGTATAATTATTGTTATATATTCATTTTTTTTTTTGTTTTTCATTTTTAACTCCTTATATGTAGCTTTTAGGGTTATAAATATCATTAATCTTATTTAATACTCCCTCTGTCCTTTAATATAAAGCTCTTTTTAGCATTTATTACTCCCTCTGTCCTAAAAAGAGGCTTTATATTAAGGGACGGAGGGAGTTTCACCCTTTACACCCCTTTTTTGAAGGAAGTATGGGTCTGTTTACATTTACTGAACTGAGCTGAACTAAATATTTTATGAGAGAAGGAAATTAGGAGCTAAACTGAATTGAATTGAAATTAAGCTAAAGTAAATAGGCCCTATGTTGTGTGAATAGAGTTATAAAATTTTTAATCAAATGAGCTTCTTCCTTTGTTTTTAAGTGATCCTTTATTAGTAGCTTTAATGGTAATTATCTCCCAAATATAGTCAAAATATAAGAAGAACATTTAGAAATGAAGGGAGTTTTATATTGTTTTTATCTGATAATTGTTATGGATAATAATAGGTCCAATTCATTAATAATGGAATATACCAAAGCTCTATTATAATTTTGTGTAAAAACATACATCACTTGAAAATGCAATATCTAATACAACTATACAAGTTACTCCTTGCTTTGTTTCTTACTTAATTGATCATTAATTTTTCTTTTGAATCTTGAGATCATATTGAGGCACAATGCTTTTATGCTAGCTAGCTAGAAATGTATATATTGTTAGATATATCTTGAATCAGTTTGTCTCGTACAAATATATTAACTAATGTATATATGTTACGGAGTATATTTTATTTATGGAGTATTAATTATGCTTTGTAAATACAACAGCATTCCTAATAAGAATGAGCAATAGGAAAGAATTGAAGTTGCTTGTTAGCTTCTAGGGTTTAATTATATGAAAATAATGATTACTCTTGGTATCTACGGTAAGTTTATAGATGATAGCAGTAATATGCAAACTATCGATTGCGTACGTAGGAAAAAGATCAGAGCAACGTCATTAACAAGTCGATAAGCTTTAGATATATAGCATTATTAATTATTTATCTTTATCTTAAACTTGCGTTTTTATACTTGTGTATAATATAATCAAATAATCAATGGATGGACGCCAATACTGTGGAATTAGCATTTTTCATTTCTGTTTCAATCTATTTGATACTTTTGTAAGGAAATTAATCAATTGGTACCAAATATTCCGTCACCTTATCATTATTATTGTGCCACTTAAAACCCACTAATTAAGGAAGTAGCATGTGGCACATCACATATATACTAGGAGCATATTTAAATTCCTGATTAAGCAAGTTAATCGCTATCAGTTGATCGATGGATTGAGCTTAAGCTAGAATATTACTGATAGTTACCGCTACTCAACTTTCCTAATTCCAATTATGGTACTACCTCTTCACACAAATAAATGCTCACATCCATCCACTAACCTTGCAAATTTAATGGTATGCATATGAAACCCGGCCTTAAGAGCTACATATAAGGAGACAAAACATAATTATATTAATACTCCATAAATAAAATATAATTAGTTGTATCAATTGATATGTAATTTTATTAATACTCTGTAATATTTATTTAACACCTTAACATCTAACCCAAAATTTACGTAAATCATTACTCCGTACTTTTTAATTAGCGAATCTAAGAGTATAGTGTATTCTATCATCAAAGTAAAACATTAATTAAAAAAGGAAAAATCAATCACTCAATTGCTATTAAAAAGCTCTGGCAAATTGGCAAAGGCGTCGGCATTTAATTTTTTTTTTATATAAATTTTTTTCAAAGTACCATTATTATTACTAAATGTATTTGATTATTTGGGGTGAAGAAAAGGGGTAATTAGTGAGGATCCAAAATAAACATATGTATCAATCAAAAATAAAATTTCCAACAACCACGGATTTTTGACAGGGTATTGGTGGTTCATATTACATGTGCCTAGTACTGAAATATATGTTGATCTTAAATATAATTACTAATCTTTTGGGTTTATTTTATTAGCAAAGGAGTAATATTTAGGTTTTTTTTTTTGGCGAGATTTAACTTATTTTAATTATTTTATACATCAATGCGTCGTAGCATGATCAAGTATTTTTACTTCTATGACAAGGTAAGTTTTGGTCATGTTCCACAAAAAATAAAAAAATAAAAAAAAATAAAATAAAAAAGGTAAGTTTTGGTCAATTTAAGAAAAACTGTATACTCCTTTAAAAAAAATTGCGAAGGTAACAATGTAGCCCATTATCTTGCTAGAGTTGTACCCTTTGGAGTTGAGCAGGTGTAGGTAAACCATTGCCCTTCGGAGGTCTCTCCCTATGCACTCTCGGACCCTTTGTCCCTTAATTAATATATTCGCTTAATGGTTGTCCCTAACAAAAAAAAAATATATATATATATATATATATATATATATATATATAATGTAAACCTAACTTATTTAAGAGTTTGTGATGTTATTAAAATTTAAGTTGATTAAGGTGATGGACATTTGCTGAGATTCAAAAAAATATGTATACATCTTAGTTATTAATCACAAAACTAATTAAAGTAGTTGAACATTGTTTTTGGACTTAAGTTTAGAGGGTGAAAAATTGGCCAGATTGGTAGCTCTCAATGAAGTATCAAGTGGCAACTCTGTAGTTAGCAATCCAATATTCCATCATACCAATAATTGATGCAAAAATGGTAATAGCAAGGCAGGTTGGTTGTATAAGATAAGATTGATCGAAACTAAACTGATAATTCTCATCATTGTGTAATCCATTCATATACGTAGTATTAACCTTATATTAAGTTAATTATATGAGGTGCGTGGAGTCATAGTTTATAAAAGCTAAGGTAGATGCGCTGATTAGGTGAGTCGTATGTAAGAGAGTCGTGATCTGATCTGAGTAGCCGAAAAGAAAAGAATTAACAGATCGAGCAGCTTCACAGTACAGTTGACTTGACAGACTAAATATACTTATTCCATTAATTACTCGATGCATTCATACGGACAATTATTGGACTAACACTAAAATTGGTGCCAAATTAAACCACCAACCACGCCCCCAAATCTCCACTACACTCTAAGCAGTACTCCTATTATTAAATAAATGTATCTTTATCAGCCTCATTTTTTGACTTTTAATTAATTTTGTTCATCAATCTTGACTCTATTTCGATCATTTGCTAATATTACTCGTTTTTACCCCTTTATTTATCAGAGATCCACTTCATCAAAAGTGTTACTTTATACGCGCTATATAATGCTCGTTTTAGATGAAAAGTAATTCATACCTTTTTTTTATTTTTTGACGAAGATACTTAATTAAAAAACTAAAGTCTCATGCATGTTTTGCAATTCGACCTTCTACATTAATTAATTTAGTCTGTACTTTTCTACATGCATTGGTTTTATAATTTTTCTAATTTGGCCTAATGTAGTCTACTTCATTTTAAATTTGTATCTTTCTACTGTAATTTGGTTATGTTATAGTCTAGTCCGACATGTTCTAAATTTTTCTTTCTTAATGAACATTTTTTTTAATTTTTTTTTCCAGTTTGATCTAGTTTGATTTTAACATGAATTAATTTTATGAAGCAAGTCTCTTCCACTTATTTTAAAAACTCATTAAATATTCCCAAAATGGAATATTGAAAGAAAGAAGCTAAGAGATAGATAGCAATTGTAGTGAAATATTAGGCAGACAAATGATAGTAGGGCATTAAATATAAAGTTAGTAAAATTAATAAGCATAAAACATAGGCGTGAATTGCTATAACTAGGCTTCAATTAAATGGATCATGAAGATGGACCTGAAATGATGGAAGTTTATATGGGCAACCAACTTATTATTAGGAGTCTTTGAGAGGGAACATCATATATATTGTTCCTCCCTCTTTAAGTTATATGCCCAACTAACTACCACTACCTTACTCTTAACCTTTTTCTTTGTGGGTTTGGATTGACATCATTTTATTATTAGGGCCGACCAGCCTTCGCACATAAACATATATAAACCCACATTTAGCAAGATATTAGCCCCATTAATTATTACAAAATGGACTTAATAGCACTTTTACAAGCGAACCATATATATTCCACAGTATATCAACATCGATCTTAAGATTAGTGTTAATCCTATCTATAATAGCCTGGCGCATGCTAGTGGAGAGGTACTATTATGGAGTGCATATTGAGTAAAGTGGGGGACTAACTAATTTAGCTGAGACCCATACGCATCTCATTTCTTTGCCTTTCAGCTTGCAGCCTTTTAGAATACCTAAGGATTAGTGTTCGTTGGATTTTGGCATCAATTGCAACCAACTCTTTGGTTACAAAGGTATATATATATATATATATATATATTTCTGACCCTTGACATCGTAAGCTATGTAAACAAAATCAGTTATAATGTATCCAATTCCAATCAATTCCAAGCTCATATTCATTTTGGTTTGTGTTTTTTGCCCATGTCTGGTTTTTGGGTTTCATTATTCAACAAACGAAACCAAAGTTGAACTTAATTTCGCCAAAAATCATGAGCACACAAGAAACGTAACTTCATCTAAAGATAATATGTCAACTAGTAATAACAATGAAATGATCAAGATAAATATCACAGGGAGTTATGGAGGTGATGGTGGAGGTAATAACAACAGCGCGTTAGGAGATATAAAATGTGGAGGTGGTGGCGGCGGTGGCGGAGGAGGAGGTGGTGGCAAAGGAGCTGGTGGAGGAGGAGGTGGTGGTGGCGGTGGAGGAGGAGGTGGTGGTGGCGGTGGAGGAGGAGGAGGTGGTGGAGGTGGCAAAAGTTATGGATCAGGAGGCCACGGTGGCAATAGAGAGCATAGAGGAGGTGGAGGATCTGGAAGGGGTCAAGGAAGAGGAAGTGGGTCCGGACGAGGTCAGGGAAGATGCAAATGCACATGCAAAGGTGGAGGAGGAGGGGGAGGGGGAGGGGGAGGTGGGGGTGGAGGTGGTGGGAGTGGTGGTAGGGAAGGCCATGAGCCACGAGACCATAGTGGTGGTAAAGGGCAAGGAGGATCAGGGCGAGGTAAAGGAGGTGGTGGTGGATCAGGACGGGGTCAAGGAGGATGCAAAGGTAAAGGTAGAGGTGGAGGAGGAGGTGGTGGTGGTGGAGGAGGGGGTGGGGGTGGTGATGAAAACTATGGACAAATAGGTCATAGTGGTGGTAGAGGAGGAGGTGGAGGTGGTGGATCAGGACAAGGTCACGGAGGAGGAAGTGGTTCAGGAGGAGGTCAGGGAAAATGCAGATGTAGAAGTGAAGGTGGTGGTGGTGGAGGAGGAGGAGGAGGAGGTGGAGGTGGAGATGCTGGTGGGAGTGGTGGTAAGGAAAGCTATAGACCAGGAGGCCACGGTAGTGGTAAAGGGCAAGGGGGAGGAGGTAGATCAAAACAGGGCCATGGAGGATGCAAAGGCATAGGTGGTGGGGGAAGAGGCAGTGGCAGTGGTGGTGGTGGGGGAAGAGGTGGTCGTGGTGGTGGATCGGGATGGGATTAGGGAGGAAGTAGAGTTGGTATAGGTGGCAATGGGCATGGATGAGGGTAAGGTAGTAGTGGTAAAACGGTGGATTTGGGAAGGGTGGGAGATGGGGAGGTGGTGGAACTTGTTTTGTGGCTTTCATGGTCAAATCTGATCAAAGGATTCAAGTCATTCAACAATAAAACATCCATAATGATTAATATTGCAAGCATCGTTTCATGCTTATAATTCCAAGTAGTCTATAAAATAGGAGCTTGTTAGTTCCCCTTTTGTGGCTTACTAGTTACTATAATAGCATTTTTTTTTTCTGTTATGATTTGAAGCACAATATTATTCTAGAAGAATTGAGCCCCTTTTCAAAGTATAAAAAAATTGCATTAGTAACCATGCCAATCCATTTTATTTGTAACTTGTTTCAAAATGAGAGGATTACGTGTTTAATTCCTATTTTTCTCTCTTCTTTAATTGAAAATATACTCGTTTCTAATCCCATATAGGCAACTTTAGAGACTGTAGAAGGTGTTGCGAAATTAGGGGCCGTTTGGTTGGGGGTAATTAGGAAAGGGAATGGGAATCAACTGGCTCGATTCTCTTTGTTGATGTTTGTTTAACAATTTTAATCATTCCCTTTACCCTCCTCATTACCCCAAATCCTTCCAACTCCATTCCCCACCCCCCCTAGACTTTCCCATTCCCTTTCCCTACCCACCTTCACACCACCACATCACCACCTTCACACCTACCAACACCACCGGAAAACCAGCCCAGACCACCGCCGCCCATCCTCCGACCACCGCCGAGCCTCCCCCGACCATCGCTGCACCTCCCCCGACCACCCCTAGCCCCGCAAAAATCATCCCTAGCACCACAAAACCCTAGCCCTGATCTCTCTTTCCCCCAAAACCGTCGCATGGCCCTCCCACCACCCTCAAAACCGATCTTTTTTTACCCAGAATTTCGTGGTTAACCTCCAAAATTCCCTCAAAAATTTGCCCAAAAATTCACTCAATAAACAACAGCAGTAACAATCAAAACACACCCACAAGCAGGAAAGATAATCGGTGGTCTCTTCATGGAATGACGACTTTAGTCACTGGCAGCACTCGTGGAATTGGGTTTGTTACTCTTTCTAAATTCATTCAGCCCTTTTGTAATTACAAATTCCAAAATTAAAAATGATGTGATTTTTATGTGAAATGTGGTATTTGTTTTCTTATGAATTAACTTAAAGGGTATCTGACTATCTAGAATTTTGTTTAGCCATGCAATTGTTGAAGAATTGGTGGTTTTTGGAGCAATTGGTGGGTCTCTTCATGCTCACGCCCAAAATTCCCTCAAAAACTCGATGCTCACGCTGCTAGCGGCGGCAAAGCGAGGGGAAGGGCGGCGAGGGGAGGGGGATAGCTGGCGAGGGGCGAGGGAGGGCCGATGAGGGGTTTGGTGGCTGAGAAAGATGACAAATTGATGAAATGTGTGGTGGTTGTAGTGGTGGTGGTGTGGTGGGGGAATGATTCCCTTTGTTTTAAAACCAAAAACAAAGCAAAAATAGGGTATTTTCATTCCATTCTTCTCTTTTCCCTTGTTCATTCCATTCCGGTTTCCTTGTGCAAACCAAACGACCCCTTATTATTAAGTTATTATCCACATCACTCTCCCCACCCCCGCCCCCTTCTTTTCCCAAAAATAAAAATTGATAACAATAGAACTTCAATTTGCAATACTATATGTAAAGTAATTAAGCTATAACCATATACAAAGAAATTAAATTTGGTAGCACTAGGTTGAAAGTCTAATCTCATAAATACCATGTTTCTTAAGTTTACGAAGCTTAAAATAGAATGTATTTGGCAAATTTTATTTCAGGGCGAAAAACAGTCAATAAATTCCAAAATTGAAGGCTAATATCCACCCTTTTTGAGATTTTTTGGGTTCATCGGGGCCCGGTATTGAAAAGTCTTGAAATTTGATGGATATATCTTGGGGTCATATAATTCCGTTTGGATTCATATATGATCATTCTATGTTGTCATAAATGTTTGTGGTTTGCTTTAATTAATGAAATCAGTGTAAGTTGTTAACCGGTAAATTGGTCGTTTAAAGGCAAATTGGATGATCCCACCCACCCAATTAGACTCCCGGAGGGTATTAGGGACCAAGGTTAACATATCGACAATTTTAATTTCGAGCATAAAAAAGTCTAAAAATTCAAAAATTTAAGACATTCGCTTTTTGAGAAATTTTGAAGGTTTTGGAGCCCGGTGTCGAAAAGTCTTAAAATTCTATAGGATTCATCTCGGAGTCAAATAATTCCGTTTGGAACCATTAATGATCATTATTTACTGTCATAAATGTTCGTGGTTGGGTTGGATTAATGAAATTGGGACAAGTTGTAAACTGGTGAATTGATTGTTTAAAGGCAAATTGGATGTTTCCACCCACCCAATGGGACTCTTGAAGAGTATTAGGACCATGATAAACATTTCGGCAATTTTTATTTCCGGGCGAAAAAAAGTTAAAAAAAATTCCAAAATTGAAGGCTAATATCCACGCTTTTTGAGACATTTAGGAGGTTTTAGGGCCCGGTGTCGAAAAGTCTTGAAATTCTATGGGATAAATTTCGGAGTAATATAATGCGGTTTGGAACCATATATGATCATTATTTGTTGTCATTAATGTTCGTGGTAGGCTTTAATTAAGGAAATCGGTGTAAGTTAAAAATCGGTAAATTAGTCGTTTAAATGTAAATTGGATGGTTCCACCCACCCAATTGGACTCTTGGAAGGTATTAGGGACCATGTTAAACATTTCGCAATTTTTATTTTCGGGCGAAAAAAAGTCAAAAAATTAATTCCAAAATTGAAGGCTATTATCCACGCTTTTTGAGGAATTTTTGAGGTTACGGGGCCTGGTGGCGAAAAGTGATGAGACTCTAAGAGATACATTTTAAGGTCATATAATGCTATTTAGAACCATATATGATCATTAAATGATCTCATAAATGTCCGTGGTAGGCTTGAGTTCACAAAATCGGTGCAAGTTGCGAATCGGTAAATTGACCGTTTCAAGGAAAATTGGATGATCCCACCCACCCAATTGGACTCCCCGAGGGTATTAGGGACCATGGTTAACATCTCGGAAATTTTTATTTCCGAAAGAAACAAGTCAAAAAAATTCCAAAATTGAAAGCTATTATCCATGCTTTTTGAGGAATTTTTGAAGTTACGGCGCTCGGTGGCGAAAAGTGTTGAGACCCTAGGGGATACATCTTAGGGTCATATAATGTCGTTTAGAACCATATATTACCATTAAATGAATTCATAAATGTCCGTGGAGGCTTGAGTTCACAAAATCGGTGCAAGTTGCAAATTGGTAAATTGACCATTTTAAGGCAAATTGGATGGTTCCACCCACCCAATTGGACTCCCAGTGGATAATAGGACCATGGTAAACATCTCGACACTTTTTATTTTCGGGCGAAAAAAGTCAAAAAATTTCAAAATTGGAGGCTATTATCCTAGCTTTTTAAGAAATTTTTGAGGTTACAGGGCCCGGTGGCGAAAATTGTTGAGACCCTAGCAGATACATCTTTGGGTCATATAATGCCGTTTGGAACCACATATGACCATTAAATGATGTCATAAATGACCGCGGTAGGCTTGAGTTCACAAATTCGGTGTAGGTTGCGAATTGGTAAATTGACCGTTTTAAGATAAATTGGATGGTTCCACCCACCCAATTGAACTCCTGGTGGGTATTAGGGACCATGGTAAACATCTTGGAAATTTTTATTTTCGGGCGAAAAAAAGTCAAAAAATTTTAAAATTGAAGGCTTATCCACGCTTTTTGAGGAATTTTTGAGGTTACGGGGCCCAGTGACGAAAAGTGTTGAGACCCTAGGGTATATATCTTAGGGTCATATAATTCCGTTTGAAACCATATATGACCATTATATGATGTCTTAAATGTCCATGGTAGGCTTGAGTTCACAAAATTGGTGCAAGTTGTGAATTGCTAAATTGATCGTTTCAAGACCAATAGGGTGGTTCCACCCACCTAATTGGACTCCCGGAGGGTATTAGGAGTACTATTATTTTTTTTTAGATTATAGGTTAGAAATCATCATTAGGGTCCTCGTTAGGGTCAATATTGATTTTTGTTTATGATTCTTATGTCTGATTTTTTGTGAAATATATGATGTTTTATGTGTTAGAAATTACAAAATATTGATGGTCATGTTTGATTAATGAAAACTAAGTGATACTTCAGGAACCAAAATCACTCAAACACATGTTTAGAAAAGAACCACAAGCTGCATAATTGCTTCCACCATAGCACAACTTCAAAACAAACATCACATCAAGCATGATAGTAAACCGGAGCTCCACTACATACCTGAAATTCAAAAGAAAGCCTACAAGGCTCTGAAAAGCCGAACCTTTTAAAAAACCCACAGCTAATTGAACCTGGATCAACAGCCAAATCCAAGCTACTATAGTCTAACTCAACTCCACCAAGCTGACCACAACCTGTGTAGCACCTGCCAACACAACCACTCCAGCTCAACCACTGATGCCATTAGCATGATGCCTACCCCCGCTGATGCTACACCACCCATCAGTAGAAAACAACAACCCCATCTGCAGATTTAAACCCAAGTCTGCAGACCCCCAGAAAAAAAAACCACCTGCTGCAGGTTATTAGACCACAACCAAAGCCAAAGCCATTAGTTGAATCCACTGACTTGAACAGCAGCCCCCTGCATAGAGAAACCAACCCCCTTTGATCTATTTGCCCAACAGTACACCTCTGAAACAGAAGGAGCAAGCAAGGTCCAAACAAAGTATGGACCCAACTCTCTACATTTCATGACTCTTTTGAGCACCCAACTGTAATTGCCAGGTGCCTTATTGTTCCACCGGTCTTCTCCATGGCACTTTAGGGGATTGAGGTCTCATGTGATTATACAGGGCTTTGATACTCCATTTGCAGATCCATTTATTACATTTCATTCACAGGCCACAATAATTTGTTATTAAAGTTCTAATTTGTTTGAAATTGAGGATCAATTAATCTTTATTAACGTTCTTGTAAGCCTGAATTCTTAGGCATCATGGTTATCATAACTAATCACGATCATGGTTATTTTTAGATGATGATGCTTGCTGAGGATGCTGCTGCTGCTGATGATGATGATAATGATGTATGATGATGGTGATGTATGATGATGATGATTTATGATGATGATGTATGGATTTTATGGCGGATTCTTTTTTTTTTTCTTTTTTAAAAATGTTTTATGCGGATATGTTTTTATGTTTTATGCGGAAAATGGATCAAATTATTTCTGGGAAATTGGATCAAATTATTTTATGGAAATTGGAACAAGTTGTTTCTTACAACTTTGCCTCTTTAACTTTGTCTCTCACTAAGTAACTGGCTTCTCACGTTGAAGTGTTGAACACATAACTTTGTCATTTTTTTTAGAAATAAAACACGGTATGTTAATTGGAGTGTTTTATAATGTAATGATAAAATTTCATAACCAATGGCGCCAAGTATGTTTAGAATGAGCGCTTAAGTAAAATTGTTTTTGAATGTGTGTTTGTATATGTCATTAACAATTAATAGTTTTCTATTCATAAAGAATTTTATTAGGCCCAAGTAGCTTGCCATTATAGTGCTTCAAAATGAATCAGGCCCATTTAACTGAGGGACTGAGGCTAGTTGATCACAAGGGATCCTCGACACCTGTCCTCGACATTTGCCCAATCTGAGTCTTTGTCATTCAACAAGTACCCGCACACCCGAAAGGATTCATCGACTAAAATGACTTAATTAAAGGGTTCAGCAAGTCCTGTTGTCCAACGTTAGCCCTCAAACTCCCTTACGGGGACATCGGGCTCGCTCGAACCCCCTTCCCCACTCCCCCGAGAGGCCCAACGAGCAGCATCGTACCACGAGTTGTGTCCGTCCTCGTCATTCGACGCACGACGCACAATGTAAGATATTAAAGAGTTGAGAAAGAAAAAAAATTATCAATTGGGTCACACCTGGCTTTTTCACTTAGGATTTTCCCATCAGTAAGGAATCACCTTGTTAGAGACAAGGTAATAACCCGGGTGATTACCTTTTATAGTCAGTCAGGAATTTGCAGACACATTGGAGGAAAATTTAGTTTGATCTTACAGTTGGGATCACCATCTAAAGTGAAAAATTCAGGAAGGTTTCGAGGAAGAGTACCTAAGCTGAAGTTCCAAACTCTGCCATATTGTCTCCCCAATAGTATTTGAAAGAAGAATAAGATTTCCAATATCTAAAAGCTGAGCTACTATGCACATCAACGTGAATTGATGGCAACACTGAGTGTGAAGGATGTTCTAAACTCTGCTAGATTGTCTCCCCAATAGCATTTGAAAGCAGAATATCTAAAATCTGTGTGAAGGATGTTCCAAACTTTGATAGATTGTCTCCCAAATAGCATTTGAAAGTAGAATATCTAAAAGCTGAGCTACAGAATTTTTGTCCTGATCATTAGATATATTTGATGACCAAAAGATATTGTTCTGTTCATCTAGAGCATGAAGATTGATATCCTCGGAAACTTTGAGCACCCCAAAAGAAGTATTGCGTAGGGTCCCTCTATGAGCGTGGGGTTTCCTTAGGCATGGGGTCCCTCTATAAGCGTGGGGTTTCCTTGGGCGTTGGCCCCGCCCCTATATAAGCGTGGTGTCCCTCGGGCATGGGGTCCTCCCTAAGGCGTGGGGCTTATTAGTTGGGCGTGGGATCGGTTGGTTGGGCGTGGGGTTGGTTTTTTGGCGTGGGGTTGGTCCTAGGGCGTGGGGTTGGTTCATTTAGGGTTCTTCCTTGTGCATGGGGTTTCAAGATGGGCGTGGAGTTTCTTCCTTGGGAGTGGGGTTCTTCCTTTGTCGTGGGTCCCTCTTTAAGCGTGGGTTTTTAGCTTAGGCATAGGGTTTCAGGATGGGCGTAGGGTTGATACATTAGGCATGGGGTATCAGGATGGGCGTAGGGTTATTCCTTGGGTGTGGGGTTTGAGTTTAAGCGTGAGGTCCCTCTTAGGCGTGGGGTTCTTCCTTGGGCGTGGGGTCCTCTCTTTAGGCTTGGGGTTTGAGTAACGACATGGGGTTTCTTCCTAGGGCGTGGGGTATGAGATTAGGCATGGGGTTGGAGTTTGGGCGTGGGGTTTCATCTTGGGAGTGGGGTTTGAGCTTGGGCATGGAGTTTGAGCTTGGGCGTGGGGTTTAACCTTGGGCGTGGAGTTTCTTCATTGGGCGTGGGGTTTCTTTCTAGGGCGTGGGGTTCTTCATTGGGCGTGGGGTTGATACAGTAAGTGTGGGGTTTGAGTTTTGGGCGTAGGGTTTCTCCTAGGGCGTGAGGTTTCATGATGGGCGTGGGGTTTGAGCTTCGGCGTGGGGTTTCTTTCTATGGTGTGGGGTGAGCTTCATCATGGGGTTTGAGTTTTGGGCGTAGGGTTGATACATTACGCGTGGGGTTTCTCCTACGGCGTGGGGTTTCATGATGGGCGTGGGGTTCTTCCTTGGGCGTGGGGTTTGAGCTTCGGTGTAGGGTTTCTCCTAGGGCGTGAGGTTTCATCTTGGGCGTGGGGTTTCATATTGGGCGTGGAGTTTCTTCATAGGGCGTGGGGTTTCTTTCTAGGGCGTGGGGTTCTTCATTGGGCGTGGGGTTGATACAGTAGGCATGAGGTTTGAGTATTGGGTGTAGGGTTGATACAGTAGGCGTGGGGTTTCATGAAGGGCGTGGGGTTCTTCCTTGGGCGTGGGGTTTGAGCTTCGGCGTGGGGTTTCTCCTAGGGCATGGGGTTTCATGATGGGCGTGGGTTTCTTCCTTGGGCGTGGGGTTTGAGCTTTGGCGTGGGGTTTCTCCTAGGGCGTGGGGTTTCTTCCTTAGGCGTGCGCAAGGGGCCATGTGGCGCATGCGTCGCCTGGTTGAAAAGCCAGTGGCGCGAAACTATCGTGTGCTCGATTATGACTGAATGCCTATTAGTCAAAATCCGGGCCAGAAGCGACGCATGCGTCAATCGCCCGATGCCGTCCAATAGTATGGGTTTCGGCACGTGTCGTAGGCTAAGATCGAGCGGTTGATACTGAGATTCAGCCCTATGTCACTTCGATTCATCCCTCCACCCACCCTATTCCCTAAAATCACCTATATTTTAGAAAACGAGGTTAGCGATGCATCTCGTATGCTAAAAAAGGCTAAGTACGGGATTAAAAGGTGTCACAAAGCCTAAGTGTTTGGATGTTGGATGGTACAAGTGGGCAAGAGGCCGTGTGGCATGTGCATAAGACATGTGCACCCAAGGACAAGGCATACCGGGTTCCGAGCATTATTTACGACTCCCAAAACCCTTAAGACATGAAGTTTAAGGATGAATTAGATGGTTTTGGACACTGTTTATGACTCCCAAGTGCCTTTGGGAACCCAAGGAAGTACTTAGATGCATAATCTCGACGGGTGAAAAAATGATATACGGAAGCATAATATGAAGGTTATAATACACGAAATCGGAACAATTAAGGATGTGTCGGGACCTGGTGTGGGAATTTCACGGAACATTACGAGATGCATCCGGGGGACATATAATATTGTTTCGACCCATATATGACCATTATTCGACTACGTACAAACCCCGTGAAAGCTTATAGCCAATGTAGGAGGAGTGTACGAAAACGTGTAAATTGATCGTTTTAAGGCAAATTGGATGGTTCCACCCACCCAATTGGACTCCCGGAGGGTATTAGGGACCATTATAAACATCTCGGTAATTTTTATTTTCAGGCGACAAAATGTCATAATTTTCCAAATATGAAAGATATTATCCACGCTTTTTAAGGAATTTTTGAGGTTACAGGGCCCGTGTCAAAATGTGTTGAGACCCTAAGGGATACATCTTAGGGTCATATAATGCCGTTTGGAACCATATATAACCATTAAATGATGTCATAAATGTCCGTGGTAGGCTTGAGTTCACAAAATCCGTGCAAGTTGCGAATTAATAAATCGATCGTTTTAAGGCAAATATGATGGTTCCACCCACTCAATTGGACTCCCGGAGGGTATTAGGAATTATGGTAAACAACTTGGCAATTTTTATTTCCGGGCAAAAAAAGGTCAAATAATTCCAAAATTGAAGGCTATTATCCACGCTTTTTGAGGAATTTTTGAGGTTACGGGGCCCAGTGGAGAAGAGTATTAAGACCCAAGGCGATACATCTTAGGATCATATAATATCGTTTGGAACCATATATGACCATTATATAATGTCATAAATGTCCGTGGTAGGCTTGAGTTCACAAACTCGGTGCAAGTTGCAAATTGGTAAATTGACGTTTTAAGGCAAATTGGATGATTCCACCCACTCAATTGGACTCCCGGAGAATATTAGAGACCATGGTAAACATCTCAGTAATTTTTATTTTTGGGCGAAAAAAGGTCAAAAAATTCAAAAATTGAAAGTTATTACCCAAGCTTTTTGAGGAATTTATGAGGTTATAGGGTAAGGTGGCGAAATGTGTTGAGACCCTAGGGGATACGTCTATTTAGGGTCATATAATGCCGTTTAGAAGCATATATGACCATTAAATGATGTCATAAATGTCTGTGGTAGGCTTGAGTTCACAAAATCGGTGCAAGTTGCGGATTGGTAAATTGATCGTTTTAAGACAAATTGGATGGTTCCACCCACCTAATTGGACTCCCGTAGAGTATTGGGGACCATGGTAAACATCTCGTCAATTTTTATTTCCGGGCGAAAAAAAGTCTGAAAAGCTTTTTGAGGAATTTTTGAGGTTACGGGGCTCGGTTGAAAAGTGTTGAGACTCTAGGGAATACATCTTAGGGTCATATAATGTCGTTTGGAACCATATATGATCATTAAATGAAGTCATAAATGTCCATGGTAGGCTTGAGTTCACAAAATCGATGCAAGTTGCAAATTGGTAAATTGACTGTTTTAAAGCAAATTGAATGGTTCCACTACCCTAATTGGACTCCCGTGGGGTATTAGGGACCATGGTAAACATCTCAGCAATTTTTTATTCCGGGGGAAAAAAGTAAAAAAATTCCAAAATTGAAAGTGTTGAGACCCTAGGGGATACATCTTTGGGTCATATAATGCCGTTTGGAACCATATATGACCACTAAATGATGTCATAAATGTCCGTGGTAGGCTTGAGTTCACAAAATCGGTGCAAGTTGCGAATTGGTAAATTGACCGTTTTAAGGCAAATTAGATGGTTCCACCCACCTAATCGGACTCCAGGAGATTATTTTGACCATGGTAAACATCTTGGCAATTTTTATTTCTGGGCAAAAAAACGTCAAAAAAATCTAAAATTGAATAGATCGACGCTTTTTGAGGAATTTTTAAGGTTATTGGAGGGGCCAATGGCGAAAAGTGTTGAGACCCTAGTGGGCACATCTTTGAGTCATATAATTCCGTTTGGAACCATATATAACCACTTAATGATGTCATAAATGTCTGTGGTAGGATTGAGTTCACAAAATCGATGTAAGTTGCGAATTGGTAAATTGACCGTTTTAAGGCAAATTAGATGGTTCCACCCACATTATTGGACTCCCGGAGGGTGTTAGAGACCATGGTAAACATCTTGGCAATTTTTATTTCCGGGCGAAAAAAGTCAAAAAATTCCAAAATTTAAGGCTATTATCCACGCTTAATGAGGAATTTTTAAGGTTATTGGAGCCAGTGGCGGAAAGTATTGAGACCCTAGGGGGCACATAATTGGGTCATATAATTCCGTTTGGAACCATATATGACCACTAAATGATGTCATAAATGTCCGTGGTAGGCTTGATTTCACAAAATCGGTGCAAGTTGCGAATTGGTAAATTGACCGTTTTAAGGCAAATTAGATGGTTCCACCCACCTAATTGGACTCCCAAAGGGTATTAGGGAGCATGGTAAACATCTTGGCAGTTTTTATCTCTCGGCAAAAAAATGTCAAAAAAATCCAAAATTAAAAGTCCACGCTTTTTGAGAAATTTTTAAGGTTATTGGAGCCGGTGGCGAAAAGTGTTGAGACCCTATTGGGCTTATCTTTGGGTCATATAATGCCGTTTGGAACCATATATGACCACTTAATGATGTATTAAGTGTCCGTGGTAGGCTTGAGTTCACAAAATCGGTGCAAGTTGCGAATCGGTAAATTGACCGTTTTAAGGCAAATTAGATGGTTCCACCAACTTAATTGGACTCCCGGAGGGTATTAAGGACCATGGTTAACATCTTGGCAATTTTTATTTCCGGGCAAAAAAACGTCAAAAAATTCCAAAATTGAAGGCTATTATCCACGCTTATTGAGGAGTTTTTAAGGTTATTGGAGCCAGTGGCAAAAAGTGTTGAGACCCTAGGGATACATCTTTGGGTCATATAATGCCGTTCGGAACCATATATAACTACTAAATGATGTCATAAATGTCCGTGGTAAGCTTGAGTTCACAAAATCGGTGAAAGTTGCGAAATGGTAAATTGACTGTTTTATGGAAAATTAGATGGTTCCACCCACCTAATTGGATTCCCGGAGGGTGTTAGGGACCATATTAAACATCTTGGAAACTTTTATTTCCGGAAAAAAAAAGTCGAAAAATTCCAAAATTGAAGGCTATATCACCGCTTTTGAGGAATTTTTAAGGTTATTGGAGCCAGTGGTGAAAAGTGTTGAGACCCCAGGGGATACATCTTTGGGTCATATAATTCCGTTTGGAACCATATATGACCACTAAATGATGTCATAAATTTCCGTGGTAGGCTGGAGTTCACGAAATCGGTGCAATTTTCGAATTGGTAAATTGACCGTTTTAAGGCAAATTAGATGGTTCCACCCACCTAATTGGATTCCCGGAGGGTATTAGGGACCATGGTAAACATCTTGGCAATTTTTATATTGGGGCAAAAAAACGTCAAAAAATTCCAAAATTGAAGGCTATTATCCTCGCTTATAGAGGAATTTTTAAAGTTATTGGAGCCAGTGGCGAAAAGTGTTGAGATTCTAGGGGATACATATTTTTGTCATATAATGCCGTTTGGAACCATATATGACCACTAAATGATGTCATAAATGTCTGTGGTAGGCTTGAGTTCACAAAATCGGTGCAAGTTTCGAATTGGTAAATTGACCGTTTTAAGGAAAATTAGATGGTTCCACCCACGTAATTGGACTCCCGGGGGGTATTAGGGACCATGGTAAACATCTTGGAAATTTTTATTTCCTGGCAAAAAAAACGTCAACAAATTCCAAAATTGAAGTCTATTATCCACGCTTTTTGAGGAATTTTCAAGGTTATTGGAACTAGTGGCAAAAAATTGTTGAGACCCTAGGGACATCTTTGGGATATATAATGCCTTTTGGAACCATATATGACTACTAAATGATGTCATAAACGTCCGTGGTAGGCTTGAGTTCACAAAATCGGTGCAAGTTGCGAATTGGTAAATTGTGGGTTTAAGGCAAATTAGATGGTTCCACCCACCTAATTGGACTCTCGAAGGGTATTTGGTACCATGGTAAACATCTTGCCAATTGTTATTCCTGGGCAAAAAAAGGTCAAAAAATTCCAAAATTGAAGGCTATTCTCCACGCTTTTTGAGGAATTTTTAAGGTTATTGGAGCCAGTGGCAAAAAGTGTTGATACCCTAGGGGATACATCTTTGGGTCATATAATTCCGTTCGGAACCATATATAACTACTAAATGATGTCATAAATGTCCGTGGTAAGCTTGAGTTCACAAAATCGGTGAAAGTTGCAAAATGGTAAATTGACTGTTTTATGGAAAATTAGATGGTTCCACCCACCTAATTGGATTCCCGGAGGATGTTAGGGACCATATTAAACATCTTGGAAACTTTTATTTCCGGAAAAAAAAGTCGAAAAATTCCAAAATTGAAGGCTATATCACCGCTTTTGAGGAATTTTTAAGGTTATTGGAGCCAGTGGTGAAAAGTGTTGAGACCCCAGGGGATACATCTTTGGGTCATATAATTCCGTTTGGAACCATATATGACCACTAAATGATGTCATAAATTTCCGTGGTAGGCTGGAGTTCACGAAATCGGTGCAATTTTCGAATTGGTAAATTGACCGTTTTAAAGCAAATTAGATGGTTCCACCCACCTAATTGGATTCCCGGAGGATATTAGGGACCATGGTAAACATCTTGGCAATTTTTATATTGGGGCAAAAAAACGTCAAAAAATTCCAAAATTGAAGGCTATTATCCTCGCTTTTAGAGGAATTTTTAAGGTTATTGGAGCCAGTGGCAAAAAGTGTTGAGATTCTAGGGGATACATATTTTTGTCATATAATGCCGTTTGGAACCATATATGACCACTAAATGATGTCATAAATGTCCGTGGTAGGCTTGAGTTCACAAAATCGGTGCAAGTTTCGAATTGGTAAATTGACCGTTTTAAGGAAAATTAGATGGTTCCACCCACGTAATTGGACTCCCGGAGGGTATTAGGGACCATGGTAAACATCTTGGAAATTTTTATTTCCTGGCAAAAAAACGTCAACAAATTCCAAAATTGAAGTCAATTATCCACGCTTTTTGAGGAATTTTCAAGGTTATTGGAACTAGTGGCGAAAATTGTTGAGACCCTAGGGACATCTTTGGGATATATAATGCCTTTTGGAACCATATATGACTACTAAATGATGTCATAAATGTCTGTGGTAGGCTTGAGTTCACAAAATCGGTGCAAGTTGCGAATTGGTAAATTGACCGTTTTAAGGCAAATTAGATGGTTCCACCCACCTAATTGGACTCCCGAAGGATATTTGGGACCATGATAAATATCTCAGCAATTGTTATATCCGGGCAAAAAAAGGTCAAAAAATTCCAAAATTGAAGGCTATTCTCCACGCTTTTTGAGGAATTTTTAAGGTTATTGAAGCCATTAGTGAAAAGTGTTGAGACCCTAGGGGATACATCTTTGGGTCATATATAATGCTGTTTGGAACCATATATGAATACTAAATGATGTCATAAATGTCCGTGGTAGTCTTGAGTTAACAAAATCGGTGCAAGTTGCGAATTGGTTAATTGACCGTTTTAAGGCAAATTATATGGTTCCACCCACCTAGTTGGACTCCCAAAGGGTATTAGGGAGCATGGTAAAAATCTTGGCAATTTTTTTATTTCCAGGCAAAAAAATGTCAAAAAAATTCCAAAATTGAAGACTATTATCCACGCTTTTTGAGGAATTTTTAAGGTTATTGGAGCTAGTGGAAAAAAGTGTTGAGACCCTAGGGGATACATCTTTGGGTCATATAATGCCGTTGTCAACCATATATGACTACTAAATGATGTCATAAATGTCTGTGGTAGGCTTGAGTTCACAAAATCGGTGTAAGTTGCGAATTGGTAAATTGACCGTTTTTAAGGCAAATTAGATGGTTCCACCCACCTAATTGGACTTCCAAAGGGTATTAGGGAACATGGTAAACATCTTGGAAATTTTTATTTCCGGGCAAAAAAACGTTAAAAAATTCAAAAATTGAAGGCTATTATCATCGCTTTTTAAGGAATTTTTGAGGTTACGGGGCCCGGTAGAGAAAAGTATTAAGACCCTAGGCGATACATCTTAGGATCATATAATGTCGTTTGGAACCATATATAACCATTATATAATGTCATAAATGTCCGTGGTAGGCTTGAGTTCATAAAATTAGTGCAAGTTGCAAATTGGTAAATTGATCGTTTTAAGGCAAATTGGATGATTCCACCCACTCAATTGGACTCCCGGAGAATATTAGAGACCATGGTAAACATCTCAGTAATTTTTATTTTTGGGCGAAAAAAGGTCAAAAAATTCAAAAATTGAAAGTTATTACCCAAGCTTTTTGAGGAATTTATGAGGTTATAGGGTAAGGTGGCGAAATGTGTTGAGACCCTAGGGGATACGTCTATTTAGGGTCATATAATGCCGTTTAGAAGCATATATGACCATTAAATGATGTCATAAATGTCTGTGGTAGGCTTGAGTTCACAAAATCGGTGCAAGTTGCGAATTGGTAAATTGATCGTTTTAAGACAAATTGGATGGTTCCACCCACCTAATTGGACTCCCGAAGGGTATTAGGGACCATGGTAAACATCTTGGAAATTTTTATTTCGGGCGAAAAAAAGTCCAAATTTTCCAAAAATGAAGGTTATTATCCACGCTTGTTGAGATATTTTTGAGGTTAAGGGGCCCGGTGGCGAAAAGTGTTAGGACCTTACAGGATAATCTAAGGGTCATATAATGACGTTGGGGAATCATATATGACCATTATATGATGTCTTAAATGTCCGTGGTAGGCTTGAGTTCACAAAATCGGTGAGAGTTGCGAATTAGTAAATTGGTCGTTTTAAGGCAAATTGGATGGTTCCACCTTTTCAATTGGACTCCAGGAGGATATTAGGGACCATAGTGAACATCTCGGCAATTTTTATTTCAAAGCGAAAAAAGGTCAAAAAATTCCAAAATTGAAGGCTATTATCCACGCTTTTTGAGAAATTTTTTAGGTTATTGAGGCCGGTGGTGAAAAGTGTTGAGATCCTAAGGGATACATCTTAGGGTCATATAATGCCGTTTGGAACCATATATGACCAATAAATGATGTCATAAATGTCGGTGGTAAGCTTGAGTTCACGAAATCGGTACATGTTGAGAATTGGTAAATTGACCGTTTTAAGGAAAATTGGATGGTTCCACCCACCTATTGGACTCCTGGAGGTTATTAGGGACCATGGTAAACACCTTGACAATTTTTATTTTCGGGCAAAAAACCGTCAAAAAATTCCAAAATTGAAGGCTATTATCCACGCTTTTTGACGAATTTTTGAGGTTACGGGGCCCGGTAGAGAAAAGTGTTTAGACCCTAGGGGATACATCTTTGGGTCATATAATGCCGTTTGGAACCATATATGACCACTAAATGATGTTATAAATGTCTGTGGTAGGCTTGAGTTCACAAAATCGGTGCAAGTTGCGAATTGGTAAATTGACGGCTTTAAGGCAAATTAGATGGTTCCACCCACCTAATTGGACTTCCGGAGGGTATTAGGGACCATGGTAAACATCTTGGCAATTTTTATTTCCGGGAAAAAAAAAAAGTCAAAAAATTCCAAAATTGAAGGCTATTATCCATGCTTTTTGAGGAATTTTTAAGGTTATTGGAGCCAGTGGCGAAAAGTTTTGAGACCCTAGGGGATATATCTTTGGGTCATATAATTCCGTTTGGAACCATATATGACCATTAAATGAATTCATAAATGTTCGTGGTAGGCTTGAGTTCTAAAAATCAGTGCAAGTTGCGAATTGGTAAATTGACTGTTTTAAGGCAAATTGGATGGTTCTACCAACCCAATTGGAATCCCAGTGGATAATAGGGACCATGGAAAACATCTCGGGGCTTTTTATCCAAGATTTTTGAGGAATTTTTGAGGTTACTGGGCCTGGTGGCAAAAAAAGTCAAAAAATTCCAAAATTTTGAAATATTAGGGACCATGGTAAATATCTTGGCAATTTTTATTTCCGGGCAAAAAAAGTCAAAAAATTTTAACATTGAAGGCTATTATCCACGCTTTTTGTGGAGTTTTTGAGGTTATGGTGCCCAGTGGCGAAAAGTGTTGAGACACTAGGGTATACATCTTAGGTCATATAAAGCCGTTTGAAACCATATAACACCATTTTATGATGTCTTAAATGTCCATGGTAGGCTTGAGTTCACAAAATTGGTGCAAGTTGCGAATTGCTAAATTTACCGTTTTAAGGCCAATTGGGTCGTTCCAGCCACCTAATTGGACTCCTGGAGGGTATTAGGAGTACTATGATTTTAGTTTAGATTATAGGTTAGAAATCATCATTAAGGTCCTCGTTAGGGTCAATATTGATTTTTGTTTATGATTCTTATGTCTGATTTTTTGTGAAATATATGATGTTTTATGTGTTGGAAATTACAAAATGTTGATGGTCATGTTTGATTAAAGAAAACTAAGGGAAACTTCAAAAACCAAAATCACTCAAACACATGTTTAGAAAAGAACCACATGCTGCATAATTGCTTCCACCACAGCACAACATCAAAACAAGCATCACATCAAGCATGACAGTAAACCGGAGCTCAACTGCAGACCTGAAATTCAAAAGAAAGCCCACTAGGCTCTGAAAAGCTGAACCTTTAAAAAACCCACAGCTAATTGAACCTGGATCAACAACCAAATCCAAGATGTTATAGTCTAACTCACCTCCACCAAGCTGACCACAACCTGTGTAGCAATTGCCAACACAACCACTGCAGCTCAACCACTGATGCCATTAGCATGATGCCTACCCCCGCTGCTGCTACACCACCCAGCAGCAGAAAACAACAACCCCATCTGTAGATTTAAACCCAAGTCTGCAGACCCCCCAAAAAAAAAAACCACCTGCTGCAGGTCATTAGACCACAACCAAAGCCAAAGCCATTAGTTGAATCCACTAACTTGAACAGCAGCCCCCTGCATAGAGAAAAAAACCCCCTTTGATCTGTTTGCCCATCAGTACACCTCCAAAACAGAAGGAGCAAGCAAGGTCCAAACAAAGTATGGACCCAACTCTCTACATTTCATGATTCTTTTGAGCACCCAACTGTAATTTCCAGGTGCCTTATTATTCCACCGGTCTTCTCCATGGCACTTTAGGAGATTGAGGTCTGATGTGATTGTACAGGGCTTTGATACTCCATTTGCAGATCCATTTGTTACATTTCATTCACAGCCTACAATAATTTTTTTTTAAAGTTCTAATTTATTTAAAATTGAGGATAAATTAATCTTGATTAACATTCTTGTAAGCCTGAATTCTTAGGCATCATGGTTATCATAACTAATCATGATCATGGTTATTTTTAGATGATGATGCTTGCTGAGGATGTTGCTGCTGCTACTGATGATGATGATAATGATGTATGATAATGGTGATGTATGATGATGATGATTTATGATGATGATGTATGGATTTTATGGCGGATAATTTTTTTTTTCTTTTTTTCTTTTTTTTAAATGTTTTATGCGAATATCTTTTTATGTTTTATGCGGAAAATGGATCAAATTATTTTCTGGGAAATTGGATCAAATTATTTTATGGAAATCGGAACAAGTTGGTTCTTACAACTTTGCCTCTTTAACTTTGTCTCTCTTTAAGTAATGGGCTTCTCACGTTGAAGTGTTTCCTTAGGCGTGGGGTCCCTCTATAAGCATGGGGTTCCCTTGGGCGTTGGCCCCGCCCCCTATATAAGCGTGGTGTCCCTCGGGCATGGGGTCCTCCCTAAGGCGTGGGGCTTATTAGTTGGGTGTGGGTTCGGTTGGTTAGGCGTGGGGTTGGTTTGTTGGCGTGGGTTTGGTCCTAGGGCGTGGGGTTGGTTCGTTTAGGGTTTCATCCTTGGGAATGTGGTTCTTCCTTGGTCGTGGGGTCCCTCTTTAAGCGTGGGTTTTGAGCTTAGGCGTGGGGTTTCAGGATGGGCGTAGGGTTGATACATTAGGCGTGGGGTATCATGATGGGCGTGGGGTTATTCCTTGGGCGTGCGGTTTGAGTTTAGGCGTGGGGTCCCTCTTAGGCGAGGGGTTCTTCCTAGGGCGTGGGGTCCTCTCTTTAGGCTTAGGGTTTAAGTTACGACGTGGGGTTTCTTCCTAGGGCGTGGGTATGAGATTAGGCGTGGGGTTGGAGTTTGGGCGTGGGGTTTCATCTTGAGCGTGGGGTTTTAGCTTGGGCGTGGGGTTTGACCTTGGGCGTGGAGTTTCTTCATTTGGCGTGGGGTTTCTCTCTAGGGCGTGGGGTTCTGCATTAGGCTTGGGGTTGATACAATAGGCGTGGGGTTTGAGTTTTGGGCGTAAGGTTGATACAGTAGGCGTAGTGTTTCTCCTAGGGCGTGGGGTTTCATGATGGGCGTGGGGTTTGAGCTTCGGCGTGGGGTTTCTTCCTATGGCGTGGGGTTCTTCATTGGGTGTGGGGTTGATACAGTAGGCGTGGGGTTTGAGTTTTGGGCGTAGGGTTGATACAGTAGGCGTGGGGTTTCTCCTAGGGCGTGGGGTTTCATGATGGGCGTGGGGTTCTCCCTTGGGCGTGGGGTTTGAGCTTCGGCGTGGGGTTTCTTCCTTGGGCGTGGGCAAGGGGTCGTGTGGCGCATGCGTCGCCTGGATGAAAAGCCAGTGGCGCGAAACTACCGTGTGCTGGATTATGACTGAAGCCTCTAAGTCTAAATCCGGGCAAGAAGCGACGCATGCGCCCACCGCCCGATGCCGTCCTACAGTAGGGGTTTCGGCACGTGCCGTAGGCTAAGCTCGTGCGGTGGATACTAAGATTCAGCCCTATGTCACTTCGATTCGTCCCTCCCCCCACCCTATCCTCTAAAAACACCTATATTTTAGAAAACGAGGTTAGCGATGCATCTCGTATGCTAAAGAAGGCTAAGTACGGGATTAAGAGGTGTCACAAAGCCTAAGTGTTGGGATGTTGGATGGTACAAGTGGACAAGGGGCCGTGTGGCATGTGCATAAGACATGTGCTTCCAAGGACAAGGCATACCGGGTTCCGAGCACTATTTACGACTCCCAAGGCCCTTAAGACATGAAGTTTAAGGATGAATTAGATGGTTCCAGACACTGTTTATGACTCCCAAGGGCCTTTGGGAACCCAAAGAAGTAATTAGATGCATAATCCCGCCGGGTGAAAAAATGATATACGGAAGCAAAATATGAAGGATATAAAACACGAACAATTTAGGATGTGTCAAGACCTGGTGTTGGAATTTCAAGAATTTTCAACATCGGGCCTCGAAGAATCCAAAAAATCTCAAAAAGCGTGGATATGCCTACAATTTTTTAATTTTTTGACTTTTTTATGTCAGGAAATAAAAAATGTCGAAATGTTTACGATGGACCGTAATACCCTCCGTGAGTCCAATTGGGTGGGTGGAACCACCCAATTTGTCTTTAAACGAACAATTTACCGGTTTACAACTTGCACCAAATTCATTAATTTAAGCCAACCACGAACATTTATAACAATAAATAATGATATTATATGGTTCTAAGCGGCATTATATGACTCCGAGATGTACCCCATAAAATTTCAAAACTTTCCGACACCAGGCCCCTAAACCTCCAAAATTTCTCAAAAAGAGTGGATATTAGCCTTCAATTTTGGAATTTTTTGACTTTTTTCGCCCAAAAATAAAAATTGCCAAAATGTTTACCATGGTCCCTTATACCCTCTAGGATTCCAATCTGGTGGTTAGAACCATCCAATTTACCTTTAAACGACCAATTTACCGGTTTACAAGTTACACCGATTTCATTAATTCAAACCATGAACATTAATGACAACCAATAATGATCATATATGGTTCCAAACCACATTATATTACTCCAACATGTATCCCATTGAATTTCAAGACTTTCCGACACCGGGTCCCGAAACCTCAAAATTTTCTCAAAAAGCGTGGATATTAGCCTTCAATTTTTGAATTTTTTGACATTTTTGCCCCGAAAAAATGAATATTGCCTAAATATTTAACATGGTCCCTAATACCCTCAGGAAGTCCAATTGAGTGGGTGGAACCATCCAATATGCATTTAAACAACCAATTTACCGGTTTACAACTTACACCGATTTCATTAATTCAACACTACTAGAAACATTTATGACAATAAATAATAATCATATATGGTTCCAAAAGACATCATATGACCCCAAGATGTATTCTTAAAAATTTTAAGAGTTTTCAAAACCGGGCCTCGAAGACTCCAAAAAATCTCAAAAAGCATGCATATTAGTCTTAAAATTTGGAATTTTATGACTTTTTTTTTCGCCCGGAATTAAAAATTGCCAAAATGTTTACCATGGTCCCTAATACCCTCCGGGAGTCCAATTGAGTGGGCGGAACCATCCAATTTGCCTTTAAACGATCAATTTACCGGGTTATAACTTACACCGAATTCATTAATTCAACCCTACCACGAACATTTATGACAACATATAATGATAATATATGGTTCCAAACGGCATTATATGACCCTGAGATATATCCCATAGAATTTAAAGAATTTTCGACACCAGGCCTCGAAATCTTTAAAATTTCTCAAAAAGCGTAGATATATTAGCCTTTAATTTTGGAATTTTTTGACCTTTTTTCGCCCGGAAATAAAAATTGTCGAAATGTTTACCATGGTCCCATATATCCTCCGGGAGTCCAATTGGGTGGGTGGAACAATCCAATTGGCCTTTAAACGACCAATTTACCGGTTTACAACTTGCACTGATTTCATTAATTCAAGCCAACCACGAACATTTATGACAACAAATAATGATCGTTAATGGTTCCAAAAGGCATTATTAGACACCGAGATTTATCCTAAATTATTTAAAGACTTTTCGACACCGGGCCCCAAAACCTCCAAAATTTCCCAAAAAGCGTGGATATTAGACTTAAATTTTGGAATTTTTTTACCTTTTATTGCCCGAAATAAAAATGGCCAAAATTTAAACACGGTCCATAAAACACTCCGAGAGTCCAATTGGGTGGGTGAAACCATCCAATTTGCCTTTAAACGACCAATTTACCGATTTACAACTTGCACCGATTTCATTATTTCAAGCCTACCACGAACATTTATGACGATAAATAATGATCATATCTGGTTCCAAACGGCATTATATGACCCCGAGATGTATCCCATAGATTTTCAAGACTTTTCGACACCGGGGCCCGAAACCTCCATAATTTCTCAACCGGGGCCCGAAACCTTCAATTTTGGAATTTTTCGACTTTTTTCACCCAGAAATAAAAAATTGTCGAAATGTTTACCATGGTCCCAAATACCCTCCGGGAGTCCAATCAAGTTGGTGGATCCATCCAATTTGCCTTTAAATGAACAATTTACCGGTTTACACCTTGAACTGAATTCATTAATTTAAGCAAACCACGAACATTTATGACAACAAATACTGATCATATATGGTTCCAAACGACATTATATGACCCCGAGATGTTTCCTATAGAATTTCAATACTTTTCGACACCGGACCCTGACATCGGACCGCGAAACCTCTAAAATTTATCTGAAAACGTGGATATTAGCTAGCCTTCAATTTTGGATTTTTTTTTGACTTTTATTCGAATGAAAATAAAAATTGCCGAAATATTTAACATGGTCACTAATACCCTCCGGGAGTCCAATTGGGTGGGTGGAACGATCCTATTTGCCTTTATACGACTAATTTACCGGTTTAACACTTACACTGATTTCATTAATTCAAGCCTACCACTAAAATTTATGGCAACAAATAATGATCATATATGGTTCCAAACGGAATTATATGACCTCGAGATGTATCTCTTAGGATTTTTAGACTTTTCGACACCGAGCCCTGAAACCTCCAAAATTTTTCAAAAAGCGTAGATATTCAATTTTGGAATTTTTGACTTTTTCTCGCCTAGAAATAAGAATTCCCGAAATGTTTACCATGGTCCCTTATACCCTCAAGGAGTCCAATTGGGTGGGTGGAACCATCCAATTTGCCTTTAAACGACCAATTTACCGGTTTAAAACTTGCATCGATATCATTAATTCAAGCCAACCACGAACATTTATGACAACAGATAATGATCATATATGGTTTCAAACGACATTATATGACCCCGAGATGTATCCTATTGAATTTTAAGACTTTTTAACACCGGGCCCCGAAACCTCTAAAATTTCTCAAAAAGCGTGGATATTAGCCTTCAATTTTGGAATTTTTTGACAATTTTCGCTCTGAAATAAAAATTTCCGAAATGTTTATGTAGACACCCATTTGTGTCTCCCCAAAACCAAAACCAGTGATGAGTGCCTTTCACGTCGGATCATAATCGAATGAAACGAAAGTGTGGAAAGGTCTAGTGTTGCGGAAAGTTTTATTTCTTTTCTTTTCTCTTCTCTCTGTTTTTGAAAACTTTATTTTAAGAAAAACAGCCAATCCAGTTTGGTTGGTCCATGATATGGGTCCAATAGTGGTGTAGTTGGATGGGGCTTGCAAAGACCTTTCCAACGATATATTATAAGCCCAATTCCGATGAATATTGAGGAATTTATGGCCAATTTACTAAACTGGGCCCAGTTTGAGTTTTAAGTACGGCCCAATGATCTAGGGGAGGGCCTAATATGATTTATCATTCCTAATGTAATTAGGAATGGTTTTGGTCTTCTAGAACATTCTAGAAGGTCTTATCATTCTTAATTCAATTAGGATTCTTTAGAGTTTTAATTAGATCAAATAGCATTTTCGACTGAAATTATATTATTTTATCTTCCAGTACAGTAAAATTATCAGATTTTCGAAAACGTGTTAAAAGCCGGTTTGGCGTCCAACCCCAGGCCTTGGCGCCTGGAACCAGGATTGGCGCCAGACGCCAGCCATTGGCGCCTGGCACTAGCCACTGGTCCTGACGCCAATGAGCCAGGGCTGGCGCCATGTTGTTTTTGCGATCTTCAGACTCTCTTTTGATAAATTATCTTTTTTGGCCGATTTTCTTTATAAATATCGTATCAAAAACTCCGTTTTGAAGGACGGATTATCATCTATCATTCACCACTTCTTTTTTTCGTTTTCGTTCGTTCATCTACAATCTTCAATCGTCAACAAATTAGTTTATGAATCATTAATCTATCATTCATTCTTTCTAACTTTATTCTTTTACACAAAATTCCGCGTTCACAATATCTTGATACACCTAGCCATATTCGAAGTTGCCTTCCCCCTAGACGTGAAAGGTTTTAATTTGTGAGGGTTTGGTCCCAAATCTCTCTTTCAATTTTTAATTTAATTGTTTTGTTTATTATTTTCCTTGAAGTTACTGACGTGTGTACTTTGTAATTAGAAAGAGGTACGAGGAATCCAAGTAAGTACTTTTATTGATTTTATGATGTAGACTCATGTTTATTGTTATTATGATTCCTAGTATCATGTCTAGGGTGTTTTTAATATTAAGCATGATTAAGAATATGATGCTTCCTATGTTCTTTCTAATATTTATGATGATGATTGATGATGATTATTCATTATGTTGCTTGATATGCATATTATTATATATTGTTATTGCTTGATCACCTTTTATTGCAGGTTAAAGGGAATTGGTATTTGCAATCACGCTTGATAAGATATTTAATAATCTTGTTAGTTTAATTGTGATTATAATTCAAGTGATCGCCAATAATAGTTTATTTGTGCATTAATATTCAACCAACATAGATTAAACAGGTTTAGGGTTAATCCTATTGATTGCATGATAATCAGAAAGCGCACATGAATACGAGCAGAATAAAGTAGAGGCCTATTATTAAGGCAGGTTCAATCTCTTTTAGTTTGGATTTGTACCATTATCCCCGAACCCTATTTTGGTTCATGACCTTATGGAGTTGGCGATCTCTTGGATCGTTAAGGGGTGTAACCTTCACCTCGTGAACGGTTTACAAGTTCCTTAAAAACTTGTTGGCAACTCTTTTGCTCTATCTTCTTCCCTTTTGGACGCCACCGTACTTTAGTGTATGATCATTAATGGTTCCAAACGGCATTATTTGACTCCGAGATGTATCCTATAGTATTTCAAGACTTTTCGACACATGGCCCAAAAACCTCCAAAATTTCTCACAAACGTGGATATTATTAGCCTTAAATTTTAGAATTTTTTGACTTTTTTTTTCCTGAAATAAAAATGGTCGAAATGTTAACCATGTCCCTAAAACCCTCCGAGAGTCCAATTGGGTGGGTGAAACCATCCAATTTTCCTTTAAACGACTAATTTACTGGTTTACAACTTACACCGATTTCATTAATTCAAGCCTACCACGAACATTTATGACGATATATGATGATCATATATGGTTCAAAATGATGTTATATGACCCTGAGATGTATCCAATAAGATTCCAAGTTTTTTCTACAACGGGCCCCGAAACCTCCAAAATTTTTCAAAAAAAGTAGATATTAGCCTTCAATTTTGGAATTTTTGTCTTTTTTTTGCTCAGAAATAAAAATTGCCGAAATGTTTACCATGGTCCCAAATACCCTCCAGGAGTCCAATCAGGTTGGTGGAAACATCCAATTTGCCTTTAAATGAACAATTTTTACCGGTTTACAACTTGCACCGAATTCATTAATTCAAGCAAACCGCGAACATTTATGACAACAAATACTGATCATATATGGTTCCAAAAGACATTATATGACCCCGAGATATATCCCATAGAATTTTAAGACTTTTCGACATCGGGCCCCGAAACCTCTAAAATTTATCTAAAAGCGTGGATATATTAGCCTTCAATTTTGTAACTTTTTGATTTTTTTTTCGCCCGAAAATATAAATTGCTGAAATGTTTAACTTGGTCCATAATACCCTCCGGGAGTCCAATTGGGTGGGTGGAACTATCCAATTTTCCTTTATACGACTAATTTACCGGTTTACAACTTACACCGATTTCATTAATTCAAGCCTAGCACTAAAATTTATGACAACAAATAATGATCATATATTGTAATACCCCGTATTTTTATACGCATTTTATTTAAAGTATGTATTTTATAAAGTATTTAAATAGTTGTAATTATTTTTATTAAAGTATTTTAATTAATATTATTATTAAAGGAAAGTTTATTTAATTATTTTATTTAAAAGTTGGGGTTTTATTTTTGGAAAGTTTAATTTTTAACAAGTTTTATTAGGGAAGTAATTAGGAAAAACCTAGAAAAGGGTTAGTAGAGAAGGGGTATAAATATCCTACTTATGAGGCAAATCAAACTTTGCCCAGAGTGGAGAAAACCCAAGGTAAACTTCTCTCTCTCTCTTCCTTATTTTTTTTCCTTTTTCTTTTTCCCCCTTCCCCTTAAACTTTCGGCAGCCCCCCCCTCACCACCGCTGCCAGCCACCGGCAGGCTGGTGGCCACCGCTGCCAGCAGGCGTAAGCCGCCGGCAGCAGGCAGCCGCCGCCACCAGCAGCCGGCAGCCGGTGGTGGCTGCCGCCCCTTTTTCCCCTTTTCTTTTTTTTTTCGAACCTTATATATAAAAATAATTGAAGCTTTCTTGTTTTAATTGAATCTATTCTTGGATCTAAATATAAATTATGAGTTTGGGGGTTTAATTTTGATGTTTGACAATTGTAATTGTATGAATTTATTTTCAGATTTGGTTTTTAATTAAAAAGCCCCAATTTTTGAAACCCTAGGTCCTTGATTTATGAAAATTATGAAAGCATATGAGGAATTAATGTTTAGATCTTCAATTTAAGTGTTTTAAGACTAAATTACAGCAAGTTTTAATTAGAAATAAAGTGCTGGAATTTTATGTAGAGCACTTAATATTATGTTTTTGAAGGAAATTTAAATTACCCATTAAGTTGGACTTAATTAGAGTGTTTTAAATATAATTTCAGCTTATTCAAATTATTTTAACAGGGGTTTTAGGATAGTATATATTGTTGGAAATTTGTTCAGAGTGGGTTTTAATGCTCTTTTATAATTTTAATGTGTAGGAGACTTCGAAGTGAGCAATTTTTACTAGTCGTGACGATTTTAGGATCGTATTCAAGGTACGTTCGCGTACTTAGCATATTTTGATGATGTAGAATCATGCTAGGTTTAATTTCAATCAATTACAAGTAGTATCATGCTAAGGTTTATGTATTGAATCGTGAATTATTGGTGTTGGTGATTGAATTGTGAAGCATGAATTATTTATGATGGTTTATGGATTGGAAAATTATATTTTGGCATGATTATATGGACTACATATTTATTTATGGCATGATAGAGAGCATGTTTAATTAAACTAATTGTTTAATTATGTTTGGAATATTGAAAAGAAATTTTATTATGGTTCATATAATTTTTATTGATGCTTTAAGCATGAGAAAGGAGCTATATAAGTGTCTATGTACGCAAGGAATAAATTGTATGTTGGTTCCTTTGTGCACTTAAGGTATTTTAACACCGAGGTATAGGATGGTTGGCGCTTTATGCGTTTAAGGTGTCTTCGACACTGAGGTAGAATTAAAAAGGGTTCAACATTAAATATTATGTGGTCACTAATTATTCAAGAATTAAATTGGTATATTTGTTTGATTGAATAATTATTATTGATTGACTTATTATGCTTTGAGAGTCATCACCAAGTCTAATAATATGTAAATAACGTAAAGTGAAAGAGATTACGCACCAAAACTCTTGGAACGTATATACCTTGAGTATGAACATATGGGGGGAGTTATGTGACTTTATATTTGATCATAACTTCTAACAGAGTACAGGACGCTGTATATTCCTTTTTATTATGCGCTGGAATTCAGCCACCTATGTGTGGCACAGGTTTGTTGCTGGCACGGTTAGCTCCCGTGTCAGTTAACCCCAATTTATTGGGATATGATTAGTTGGAAACCCGTTCGATGCGTAATCAACGCTAAATGAATTGTTTAGTGTCTAGTTAAAGTGTCTTGTTGATTGTTGAGTGTGCTTGTAAACAGGTGTAATGGCCTGGGGTAAGTGTGTGTGATGATAGGTGAATGCATGTTAGTGTGTTTAATTACGCTTACGTACTCAGCTTTGCTGATTGTGTGTGTGTTGTTTGTGTCTGGCCATGTCTTTATCTTGGCCCTACGATGATCCATTTTAATGGAGAGTAGTGGGGGCAAGTAGAGATACACTTTTCAGATTCTGAAGCATGTTCTTGACGGGGCATGAGTGAAGAGAGAATCATGCTAGCTTCTATTAGGATATGATATGTTTTATGCATTGAATATTTTATTATATTACCTTATGGACTAACCCAAAAGTTTGGTTGTATCTGTTTTGAATAAGGGCCTTAAATGGTTCCAAGTTGTAGTGGATTTTATTTGACTTTGGTTTTGTTGATTTTCAACTTTACTTTCGTTGGTTTGGTTTTGAATTGTGTTATTTAAATAGTTTTGGTTTTCAAGTCTTCCGCTGTGTATCTTTGATAGTTGCCTTAGCCGTTTTCACGGTGGCGGTAATCTCTAGGATATTTCTAAAACGTATTTTTAAGTATAAAGTGTGTATTTAAAGGAAAGGAATTTCTAGGGTGTTACAAAGTGGTATCAGAGCCAGGTTGGGTTTTTAAATTACCACTAACACGAAAACGTTTTTTTTATTATGATTTAAACTTGGCCAAGTGCTAATTTAATTTTACAATGTCAATTTCATTCCGATTTTATTTTATTTTAAATTATTTTATTAAGAGGGCCGAATTTTTTTTTTTTATTTATTTCATTTTATTTTTTTACTTTGGTCCGAAATTTTTTTAGGGACACTCGAAATTTTTTTTAGTGTCCGAAATTCATTTTTTTCTAATTTTTGTGAAGGCCGAAAGTTGGCCCTTCCCTATAAATCCAAAAAAAAAAGAAATTTTTTTTTAAGCAAAATAAAATATTTTTAGTTTGTTAATTTTGCAGGGAGCAAGGATTGAGGTAAGAATTACGTGTTAAAAGCTATTATTAACATGTTGGTGAGCTTGGGTAGGAAAGAAAAGGGCATATAGGCTAGAATTTAATTTCTTCTTTGTGTGCATAAATTTTATTTTAGGGTGTTCAAGAGTATTGTATGACTAAATGTTTGTGATGAAAGCATGCAATATATGTATTATTTTATGTGATTCTTCAGATTGTATGATTGACCACTGAACCTTGTATCATTTATTTCATTTTATTTTATTTCTTTAGGGAAGGGAAATCTTTTCTAAACCTTTTCTCTACAGGATGTCAATCTTTCCTAGCAAGTTTACCCAAATGGGATCTCTCGTAAAGAAAAATAATGAACACCCCTATGACTTTGTAGAAAAGATAAGATACTTTTGTTCCTACATGAGCAATGTCCTACGGGAGAAAGTTTATGACACCCCTGATCGTATTTCGGCAATGATTGTCCATTGCCTTCCAGAGGAGCCCCCTTACTTTGCTGTCAAACAAAGATTTTCTGATTTTAATCTCCCAGGAGACATCCCAAATTACCATAAGTATAGAGACTATTATGGCCAGTGGTATCCAGACTATATTTTCTTAACCAAATATCTCGTAAGGGTGGAGAAAGTTTATTGTCAGCGCTTAAACCTTCCCTACCCTGACTACTACTTTGATAATCCAGCAGAGAACAATCCTCCTCCAAATCAACAACCAGAAAATTCCGCTTCTTCTTCTTCTTCGTCAGGGGGAAATCTAGCAGAGAATGGAGACCAACAAGAGGGTAATAGTTCACTTATGGACATTTCTGATCCAAACCCACCTCCAACTCCAATAATTATAGATATCTCATCGGATGAGGAAGAAGAAGGGGAGTTTATTCTTGTAGAACCTGAACCTGAATCACCTGAACCAATGAAAAGTCAAATGATTCTAACTTCGATCCTTCAAGCTACAAGCAATCCACCGACAAAAGGGACAACATTCGAAAGGATTAAATCTTATGACTTTCCTCACAAAGAGTTCATATTCTTTATTTTAAAAATTTTATTTGTTATTTCAGTTTTAGCAAATAAGTGGCATGACCACATCCGTTTTTGGAACACACTTTTATTTTAATATCTTCAGTCTATTTTAATTAATAAACCTTAATTATTTCTTGATAAATTTTTACTTATAAATCCTTTTGTTTTACAAATATTCCATTTCACACCACTATTTGAACACGCAAATAATTAGATTTCCGTTCGTTAATATTAATCTCGTTTTAATCCCGATCAGGTTCTAAACTCCTCCGATTTTGATTAAAAAGTAGTGTTTTTCAAGTAAAAACAACGTTTTAAGAAAGACTCACTACCTTTGGTAGTGAGCACTACCCTCTCGTGGCCAAATTCAGCCTCTAAATACGATGTTTGAGCAGTTTTTGATTCCAGGCAATTATTGAAATGCTAATCACCATTCCAAGCAACTCATCTCCAAAAACCATTTATAAACCGCAAACGTCCAGGGGGATTATTTTTTTATTTTATTGTGATGCCTTATTAATTGATGGTTGGTTAGCAATCAATATTAATTGATAGAGCTACATTAAGGGAAATTTTAGCAATCGCTATCCCGAATTGTTAGCTTCACATTTTACTTTAGATGTTTAAAAGATTTGTGATTATATATAAGGGTGTTCGTCTTGAGAGATAAACCTAGCCATTTCTAATAGTCATCCTTGTCCTATATTCAGGAGAAACCAAATGGCAGGGGGACGAAGTTCAGGTAGTGGTGGAAATGATTTGAATGATGTAGTGAGACAATTGGCAGTGGTTGCCAACAATTGGCAAGGAACTCAACTGGTAACGGGGATGCTCAAGGGGAGCTCTTTAAAAAGGTGGCGCAAAGCAAGCCACCAACCTATTAGGGCGAGCCTGATCCTGTGGTGTTGGAAAATTGGTTAAGGGAATTTGAGAAAATGTTTGGAGCTGTGGGGTGCCCTGAAAACTTCAAAGTAGGTTGTGCTACCTACTATCTGAGGGGTGAAGCTGACCTTTAGTGGCAACAAAATGAGGCTACCATTAGAGCGTTACCTGGGTTCAACTGGGCCAAATTCCAAGAAAAAGTGAGAGACAAGTTCTATCCTAGCTTTTTGCAGAAGCAGAAGGCTGAGGAATTTTCAAACCTTAGAATGGATAAGATGACAGTTACGGAATATTAAACCAAGTTTATTGAGTTGTCCCGTTTTGCTGAAGGATCCGTCTCCATGGAGAAAGCAAAAGCTAGGAAGTTTGAGAGTGGGTTAACTACTGATCTGCAGTTAAAGCTGTGCGGGCAGGTATTTGAGACCCTGGATGAAGTATATGGAAGGGTCGCACACCTTTATGCTCTGGAAGGAAAGAAGAAGAAGGAGCTAGCTGAGATAGAAGAGGAAGGAAGTGGGACAAGTTTCTGGAAACCAACAGGGAAACCAAAATGGTTTTAAGAAGCAGAAGTACCACCATAACAATAATTTCCCCAATAATAATAATTTCCAGAATAATAACCGCCAAGGGGGACGTAGCAACAATGGAGGGGCTAGAAACAATAACCAGGGGAATAATAAGAATGGAAGGTCTTACTTTTGCAAGAGGTGTAGGAACAATCACCCTGGGAGGGATTGTGAAGGCAATTTGGTTGCTTGTCGCGCTTGCAACAAACTGGGGCATAGGGAGTACGAGTGTTACTTCAAGAATGCTAATGGGAATAAATAAAACAACTATAACTCAGGAGGAAACTAGAAGAATTTCCAGGGGAACAACAACAATTTTTCTGGGAATAAGGGAGTGCAACAGGATGGGGCGAGAAACAGTAACACCAATAATGGTAACAGCCAACAAAAGGGAGGAACTGCAGGGAAACTTAATGTTTTGAGTAGGCACGAGGCAGAGGCCACAAAAGATGTTATCACTGGTACTTTTTCTATTAACTTTATCCCTGTTAAAGTATTGTTTGATTCTGGTGCAACTTTCTCTTTTGTTTCTAAGGGTATTGTTTCAAAACTTAGGGACTGCTTAAAAATAGTAGAGGCAGTAGATTTACCTATAACCATCCCGACATGTGGGGTAGTGAATTGTACCAAATTTTTTAGAAACCTTTAGAAATAGAGGGAAAGATATTTCCGTCTGACCTTATCGAGTTTGGGCTGAGCGACTTTGACCTTATCTTGGGGATGGACTGGCTAAGTAAGTATAATGCTGAGATTAGTTGTAGATCACAGAAAGTGAAGATGATCACAAATGGAAATGAATCAGTGACTTACTGGATGAATGGTAAAACAAAGTGTCCAAGGATAATATCAGTGTTAAAATTAGCAAAGTACGTGAAGAAGGGACATCTAGTATACTTCTGCAGCGTTAGGGATATGAACCATGAACAGGTGGCAAATCCAGAAAACATAGAAGTGGTCAACGAATTTCTGGATGTGTTTTCGGAAGAGATCCCTGGGATGCCACCTAAAAGGGCGATCGATTTTACCATAGATTTGGTACCCGAAACAGCCCCAATATCCAAGGCACCATATAGAATGGCACCTGCAGAAATGAGTGAACTAAAGGATCAGTTACAAGATTTGTTGGACAGAGGGTACATTAGACCAAGTGCCTCCCCTTGCCAGTTCTATTTGTGAAGAAAAAGGATGGAAGCATGAGACTGTGCATTGATTACAGGGAATTAAATAAGGTGACCATAAAGAATAAGTATCCCTTACCAAGGATAGATGATCTGTTTGACCAACTAAAGGGTGCCACAGTGTTTTCGAAAATTGACTTGAGGTCTGGATATCACCAATTGAGAATTGCCGATGAGGACATTCCTAAGACGACATTTAGGACAATATATGGACACTACGAATTTACAGTTATGCCTTTCGGATTGACGAATGCTCCAGCAATCTTTATGGATTTGATGAATAGAGTGTTTCATCACTTTATGGATAAGTTTGTAGTGGTGTTCATAGATGATATTTTGGTATACTCAAAGGACAAAGAGGAGCATGCAGAACATCTAAGGACAATTCTGCAAACATTGAGAGAAAACCATCTTTATGCAAAATTTTCTAAGTGTGAGTTTTGGTTGGAGAAGGTAGCATTCTTAGGACACTTTGTGTCCAAGGACGGGGTAGAGGTAGACCCAGCCAAAATAGAAGCTGTTAAGAGCAGGCCGACACCCAAAACAGTATCTGATGTGAGAAGTTTCTTAGGTTTAGCAGGGTATTATAGGCGTTTTGTTAAGGATTTTTCCAAGATTTCTAAACCTATGACTACTCTAATGAAGAAGGACAAGAAGTTTGAATGGGATGAAAAGTGTGAAGAGGCGTTCCAACTCTTAAAACACAAATTAGTTACAGCACCAGTGCTTACACTTCCAGATGATAGTGGACTGTATGATGTATATAGTGATGCATCAAAGAATGGCTTGGGGTGTGTGCTTATGCAAAATGGAAAGGTGATTGCATACGCATCAAGGCAGCTAAAAACACACAAGGTAAACTATCCAACTCATGACTTGGAATTAGCCGCCATCATTTTTGCACTGAAAATTTGGCGCCATTATTTGTATGGAGTGAAATGTAGAATTTACACATACCACAAGAGCTTAAAGTACATTTTCACCCAAAAGGATTTAAACTCTCGTCAAAGGAGGTGGCTAGAGTATACGACGGATTACGATCTAGACATACAATACCACGAAGGGAAGGCAAATGTGGTTGCGGATGCTCTAAGTCGTAAAACTAGTCATGGATTAAACTCGTTAGTAGTAGCTAAAGAGTTATGCAGAGAAATGGCGAAATTGAATTTAGAAGTCGTGGAATGGGGAGTACCAGCAGGTATTCTTGCAAACCTGAGTATCCAACCAACAATATTCGACGTGATTCGACAGAACCAAGAAGGGGATGTAAAGTTGGATAGGATTCGTGAGAAAATTAAGCAAGGAAAAGCTATAGACTTCAAAATTCACGAAGATGGGAGCTTGAGGTACAAATTTCTATGGTGTGTACCACAGAAATGTGAGGAAGTGAAGAAAAAGTTGATGGAAGAAGGACACAACACACCTTACTCAGTAAACCCGGGAGGAGACAAGTTATATAAGGATTTTAAGAAGATGTTTTGGTGGCCTAGAATGAAAAAGGAGGTTGCTGAATTTGTAGCAAAGTGTTTAACATGTCAGAAGGTGAAAATAGAGCACAAGAGGCCTCAAGGGACTGTACAATCATTAGAAATCCCAGGATGGAAGTGGGATTGCATTTCAATAGATTTCGTGACTGGCTTACCTAAGTCAAGGTGTGGAAATGACACAATTTGGGTAGTGGTGGACAGACTTACGAAATCGGCAGTGTTTATACCAATGAAAGAAACTTGGAAGATGGAGCAACTTGCTAAGACTTACATCAAGCATGTAGTAAGGTTACATGGAGTCCCAAAAGATATTGTTTCTGACAGGGATTCCAGATTTCTCTCAAAATTCTGGAAAAGTGTTCAGGAAAATTTTGGTACCATACTTAAGATGAGTACAGCATTTCACCCTGCCACAGATGGGCAAACCGAAAGAACCATCCAAACCTTGGAGGACATGTTGAGAGCTTGTGTAATAGACTTCCAGGGAAGTTGGGAAGACAGTTTGGATTTAATTGAGTTTTCCTATAATAATAGTTACCACGCAAGCATAGGAATGGCACCATTCGAGGCTTTATTTGGGAGAAAATGTAGAAGTCCAATTTGTTGGAACGACATTAGTGAAACTATGATTCTTGGGCCTCAATTGATTGAGGACACAGTCAAGCAAGTAAGGGAAATCCAATCTAAAATCCAAGCAGCTCAAGATCGCCAAAAGAGCTATGCAGACTTAAAGCGAAGAGAAGAAGAATTTGAAATCGGCGATAAGGTCTTACTAAAAGTTTCATCGATGAAAGGAGTGATGAGATTTGGGAAGAAAGGAAAGCTCAGTCCAAAATACATCGGTCCATATGAAATACTACAAAGAGTAGGCAAAGTAGCTTATAGGTTAGCCTTACCTATGGAGCTTAGTAAAGTACATGACGTATTTCATGTGTCCCAATTGAGAAGGTACATCCCCGATAAATCCCATGTGCTACGACCCGAAACCATTGAGTTAGATCAAATTTTAACCTATGAAGAAAGACCTGCCAAGATTCTTGATAGTAAAGTGCGTAGTACACGCAACAAGAACGTTAAGATTGTAAAAGTACTTTGGTCTAACCAAGAATATGAGGAAGCCACTTGGGAGGCAGAGGATGAAATGAAAAAGAAATACCCAGAGTTGTTTCAGGTATGTAGAGTTACGGGGGCGTAACTCGTTTTCTTTAAGGGGGGTAGAATGCGGTAAAATTTCGCGCTTTTTCCCTATATTTCAGTTATTTTTGTGCTCCTTGCACGAATTTAAACAAGTATTTCGAGTATTTATGCTCTCAAAGAGACATAAAACAATAAAGGAGTGACAAAAAGTACAGCAATACTATACATATTAAGGAAAAAGGTTTGAATTTCGTTCCCCAAGTTTCGGTACGAAACTTTTTTTTAGCGGGGTAGACTGTAATACCCCGTATTTTTATACGCATTTTATTTAAAGTATGTATTTTATAAAGTATTTAAATAATTGTAATTATTTTTATTAAAGTATTTTAATTAATATTATTATTAAAGGAAAGTTTTATTTAATTATTTTATTTAAAAGTTGGGGTTTTATTTTTGGAAAGTTTAATTTTTAACAAGTTTTATTAGGGAAGGAATTAGGAAAAACCTAGAAGAGGGTTAGTAGAGAAGTGGTATAAATATCCCAATTATGAGGCAAATCAAACTTTGCCCAGAGTGGAAAAAACCCAAGGTAAACTTCTCTCTCTCTCTTCCTTATCTTTTTTCCTTTTTCTTTTTCCCCCTTCCCCTTAAACTTTCGGCTGCCCCCCCCCCTCACCACCGCTGCCAGCAGGCAGCCGCCGCCGCCAGCAGCCGGCCGCCGGTGGTGGCTGCCGCCCCTTTTTCCCCTTTTCTTTTTTTTTTCGAACCTTATATATAAAAAAAAATTGAAGCTTTCTTGTTTTAATTGAATCTATTCTTGGATCTAAATATAAATTATGAGTTTGGGGGTTTAATTTTGATGTTTGACAATTGTAATTGTATGAATTTATTTTCACATTTAGTTTTTAATTAAAAAGCCCCAATTTTTGAAATCCTAGGTCCTTGATTTATGAAAATTATGAAAGCATACGAGGAATTAATGTTTAGATCTTCAATTTAAGTGTTTTAAGACTAAATTACAGCAAGTTTTAATTAGAAATAAAGTGCTGGAATTTTATGTAGAGCACTTAATATTATGTTTTTGAAGGAAATTTAAATTACCCATTAAGTTGGACTTAATTAGAGTGTTTTAAATATAATTTCAGCTTATTCAAATTATTTTAACAGGGGTTTTAGGATAGTATATATTGTTGGAAATTTGTTCAGAGTGGGTTTTAATGCTCTTTTATAATTTTAATGTGTAGGAGACTTCGAAGTGAGCAATTTTTACTAGTCGTGACGATTTTAGGATCGTATTCAAGGTACGTTCGCGTACTTAGCATATTTTGATGATGTAGAATCATGCTAGGTTTAATTTCAATCAATTACAAGTAGTATCATGCTAAGGTTTATGTATTGAATCGTGAATTATTGGTGTTGGTGATTGAATTGTGAAGCATGAATTATTTATGATGGTTTATGGATTGGAAAATTATATTTTGGCATGATTATATGGACTACATATTTATTTATGGCATGATAGAGAGCATGTTTAATTAAACTAATTGTTTAATTATGTTTGGAATATTGAAAAGAAATTTTATTATGGTTCATATAATTTTTATTGATGCTTTAAGCATGAGAAAGGAGCTATATAAGTTTCTATGTACGCAAGGAATAAATTGTATGTTGGTGCCTTTGTGCACTTAAGGTGTTTTAACACCGAGGTATAGGATGGTTGGCGCTTTATGCGTTTGGTGTCTTCGACACTGAGGTAGAATTAAAAAGGGTTCAACATTAAATATTATGTGGTCACTAATTATTCAAGAATTAAATTGGTATATTTGTTTTATTGAATAATTATTATTGATTGACTTATTATGCTTTGAGAGTCATCACCAAGTCTAATAATATGTAAATAACGTAAAGTGAAAGAGATTACGCACCAAAACTCTTGGAACGTATATACCTTGAGTATGAACATATGGGGGGAGTTATGTGACTTTATATTTGATCATAACTTCTAACGGAGTACAGGACGCTGTATATTCCTTTTTATTATGCGCTGGAATTCCGCCACCTATGTGTGGCACAGGTTTGTTGCTGGCACGGTTAGCTCCTGTGTCAGTTAACCCCAATTTATTGGGATATGATTAGTTGGAAACCCGTTCGATGCGTAATCAACGCTAAATGAATTGTTTAGTGTCTAGTTAAAGTGTCTTGTTGATTGTTGAGTGTGCTTGTAAACAGGTGTAATGGCCTGGGGTAAGTGTGTGTGATGATAGGTGAATGCATGTTAGTGTGTTTAATTACGCTTACGTACTCAGCTTTGCTGATTGTGTGTGTGTTGTTTGTGTCTGGCCATGTCTTTATCTTGGCCCTACGATGATCCATTTTAATGGAGAGTAGTGGGGGCAAGTAGAGATACACTTTTCAGGTTCTGAAGCATGTTCTTGATGGGGCATGAGTGAAGAGAGAATCATGCTAGCTTCTATTAGGATATGATATGTTTTATGCATTGAATATTTTATTATATTACCTTATGGACTAACCCAAAAGTTTGGTTGTATCTGTTTTGAATAAGGGCCTTAAATGGTTCCAAGTTGTAGTGGATTTTATTTGACTTTGGTTTTGTTGATTTTCAACTTTACTTTCGTTGGTTTGGTTTTGAATTGTGTTATTTAAATAGTTTTGGTTTTCAAGTCTTCCGCTGTGTATCTTTGATAGTTGCCTTAGCCGTTTTCACGGTGGCGGTAATGTATTGGATATTCCTAAAACGTATTTTTAAAAGAGTAAAGTGTGTATTTAATGGAAAGGAATTTCTAGGGTGTTATATATATGGTTCCAAATGGCATTATATGACCCCGATATGTATCCCTTTGGATTTCAAGACTTTTTGACACCGGGCCCTGAAACCTCCAAAATTTCTCAAAAAGCGTAGAAATTCAATTTTGGAATTTTTTGACTTCTTTCGAACGTAAATAAAAATTCCAAAAAATGCTTACCATGGTCCTTAATATCTTCTGGGAGTCTAATTGGGTTTGTGGAACCATCCAATTTGCTTTTAAACGACCAATTTACCAGTTTAAAACTTGCACTGATTTCATTAATTCAAGCCTACCACGAACATGTATGACTATAAATAATTATCATATATGGTTCCAAACGTCATTATATGACCCCGAAACGTATTCCTTAGAATTTTAAGAATTTTCGAAACAGGGTCTCGAAGACTTTATAAAATCTCAAAAAGCGTGGATATTAATCTTCAATATTGGAATTTTTTGACTTTTTTTTCGCCTGAAAATAAAATTTGCTAAATGTTTACCATAGTCCCTAATACCCTCCGGGAGTCCTATTGGGTAGGTGGAACCATCCAATTTGCCTTTAAATGAATAATTTACCGGTTTACAACTTACACCGATTTAATTAATTCAAGCCTACCACGAAAATTTATGACAACAAATTATGATCATATATGGTTCCAAACGGAATTATATGACCCCGAGATGTATCCCGTAGGATTTCAAGACTTTTCGACAGCTGGCCCTGAAACCTCCAAAATTTCTCAAAAAGCGTAGATTTACGCCTTCAATTTTGGAATTTTTTGACTTTTTTTTAGCCGGAAATAAAAATTGCAAAATGTTTACCATGGTCCCAAATACACTTTGGGAGTCCAATTTGGTGGGTGGAACCATCCGATTTGCCTTTAAACGACTAATTTACCGGTTTACAACTTGCACTGATTTCATTAATTTAAGCCAACCACGAACATTTATGACAACATATAATGATGATTAATGGTTCCAAACAACATTATATGACTCTGAGATGTATCCTATAGTATTTCAAAACTTTTCGACACCTGGCCCCGAAACCTCCAAAATTTCTCAAAAAACGTGGATATTAAGCCTTCAATTTTTGAATTTTTTGACTTTTTTCGCCTGGAAATAAAAATTGTCAAAACGTTCACAATGGTCCCTAATATCCTTCGGGAGTCCAATTGGGTGGGTGGAACCATCTAATTTGCCTTTAAACGACCAATTTACAGGTTTCTAAGTTGCACCAATTTCATTAATTTAAGCCAACCACGAGCATTTATGACAACAAATAATTATCATATATAGTTCCAAACCGCATTATATTAATCCGACATTTATCCCATAGAATTTCAAGACTTTTCGACACCGGACCATGAAAACTCCAAAATGTCTCAAACATCGTGGACATTGCCGAAATTTTTTTTTTGGATCTTCTTAACTCTTTTTGCCCGGAAAAAAAACTTGCCGAAATGTTTACCATGGTCCCTCATACCCTTCGGGAGTCCAATTGGGTGGGTGGAACCATCCAATTTGCCTTTAAACAACCAATTTACCGGATTCCGACTTGCACCGATTTCATTTATTCAAGCCTACCACGAACATTTATGACAACAAATAATGATCATATATGGTTCCAAATGGCATTATATTACCCCGAGATGTATCCACTAAAATTTCAAGATTTTTCGACACTAGACCCCCCAACCTTTAAAATTTCTATAAAAGCGTGGATATTAGCCTTCAATTTTGAAATTTTTTGACTTTTCTTTGCCGGGAAATAAAAATTAATATTGCCGAAATGTTTACCATGGTGCCAAATATCCTTCGGGAGTCCAATTGGGTGGGTGGAACCATCTAATTTGTCTTTAAACAACCAATTTATCGATTTACTGCTTGGACCGATTTCATTAATTTAAGTCAACCACGAACATTTATGACAACAAATAATGATCATATATGGTTCCAAACGTAATTATATGACTCCGAGATGTATCCTAGAGAATTTCAAGATTTTTCGACACCGAACCCCGAAACCTCCAAAATTTCTCAAAAAGCGTGGATGTATCCTAGAGATGTAGCCTTCAATTTTGGAATTTTTTGACTTTTTTTCGCCCGAAAATAAAAATTGTCGAAATGTTTCACATGGTCCCTAATAGCCTCTGGGAGTCTAATTGGGTGAATGGAACCATCCAATTCAAGCCAATCTTGAACATTTATGACAACAAATAATTATTATATATAGTTCCAAACGACATTATATGACCCCGAGATGTATCCAATAAACTTTAAAGAGTTTTCGACACTGGGCCCCGTAACCTCCAAAATTTCTCAAAAAACGTGGATATTAGCGTTCAATTATTGAATTTTTTGACTTTTTTCGTGGGAAATAAAAATTGCCGAAATGTTTTCTATTTTCCCTAATACCCTCTAGGAGTCCAATTGGGTGGGTGAAACCATCCAATTTGCCTTTAAACGACCAATTTACCGATTTCTAACTTGCACCGATTTCATTAATTCAAGTCAACCACGAACATTTATGACAACAAATTATGATCATATATGGTTCCAAACGGCATTATATTACTGCAATATGTATCCCATAGAATTTCAAGACTTTTCGACACATGGCCCCGAAACTTCCAAAATTTCTCAAAAACCGTTGATAAGCCTTCAATTTTGGAATTTTTGACCTTTTTTTGCCCGGAAATAAAAATTGCCGAGATGTTTACCATGGTCCCTAATACCCTCCGGGAGTCCAATTAGGTGGGTGGAACCATCCAATTCGCAACTTGCATCGATTTTGTGAATTCAAGCCTACCACAGACATTTATGACATCATTTAATGGTCATATATGGTTCCAAACGACATTATATGACCCTAAGATGTATCCCCTAGGGTCTCAACACTTTTCTCCACCAGCCCCAATAACCTTAAAAATTCCTCTAAAAGCGTGGATAATAGCCTTCAATTTTGGAATTTTTTGACCTTTTTTCACCCGGAAATAAAAATTGACGAGATGTTTACTATGGTCTCTAATATCCTCCGGGAGTCCAATTGAGTGTGTGGAACCATCCAATTTGCCTTAAAACAATCAATTTACTAGTTCGCAACTCTCACCGATTTTGTGAACTCAAGTCTACCACGGACATTTAAGACATCATATAATGGTCATATATGATTCAAATGGTATTATATGACCCTAAGATGTATCCCGTAGGGTCTTAACACATTTCGCCACCGGCCCACTTAACCTCAAAAATTACTCAAAAAGCATGGATAATAGCCTTCAATTTTGGAATTTTTTGAGTTTTTTTCGTCCGGAAATAAAAATTACCGAGATGTTTACCATGGTCCCTAATACCCTCCGAGAGTCCAATTATGTGGGTGGAACCATCCAATTTGCCTTAAAACAATCAATTTACCAATCCGCAACTTGCACCGATTTTGTGAACTCAAGCCTACCAAAGACATTTATGACATCATTTAATGGTCATATATGGTTCCAAACGGCATTATATGAAGAATTTTACTTTAACCCTAAAATCATGTTTCAATAATTAAAAATCCTAGGTTATAAAATTTACAAAATCTGAAAATTATGATACTTATAAAATTTGAAATTATAAAGTTTAGTCATCAAAATACAACTTGATACTAATTAAATTACTTTCAAACAATAAAATCAAAATGATGTCAATAATTTAAAGAGAGAATTATTGGGGTGTTACAAAGTGGTATCTGGGAGCTTGGGTTCGATTTAATTACCACTAAAGTTACTTTAAAAGTTTTTGGGCGCCTAACGTTTTAAATCTTATGATTCTGGATTTTATGACGTAATTTAAGATTAAACTTTAATTTCAAAAAAATTATTTTATTTTAATTAAAATAATTCGGCAGTTTAAATAAAATATATGTATTTATATAAATCACTATGTTATTAATTATTTTTGAAATTAATTGAATCTGCGTATTTTTTTTTAATTCTTTGAACTTGAATATTTATTTTATTTTATGTGTGAGATTTGGGTAGTCTTAAGAAGGGCATATAGGACAGATGATTTCTTTCTATGTGCATTATAATTTAATTCTTGGTGCCATTTATTTTGAATGTAGTTATTATGCAAGTTATATTTAATTATATATTTTTTATATAATCATGCAAATTTGGGTGTTGTGATCACCTAGAATCATGTGTAAGGATTCAAGAATACAATATAGATTAATTTGTGATGATTTGTGCAATGTAATGTGTATGTATGGATGATCATTATATGAAGCATGTAATTATGTGACTATTTGGTTATGCTTATTTAATGATGTTATTTATTATTTATTTGGTGCTTTAGGTTATTGGTAAGATCTATATTTTTATTATTTGATATCTCCTTCAATTTTTGCAACCAATGAGTGTTTATTTGAGAAACCTTATGATCAAATTAGGAATGTACTTGGAAAATTGATGAAATATATATATTTGGTGATGATAAACTACGCGAGAGGAGTGTATGAATTTTTCTTTGGTCAAGCCGCATACTTTAAGGAGAGTGGAGACCCTGCTTTTCTGCAGAACTAGGTAGTGAAAGATGAGTTTTTGTTGTTTTGAATTGCCATGAGAATTTGAGGAGCATAACTTTGGTGGAAAGAGAATAGGGATACGATTTGTGAGACAATTGACTTTCGTTGGGAGAATTTGAAAACCGAGTTGGAGAGAAGAAAATTTTGAGGAGCCCATGGATTCATAAACATGGAAATATAAATCAGGCCTTTTGGGTTAATTAATGTATTAACAATCATTATGGATTTAATGAATTGAGTATTTCATGAGTACAGTCATTCGATAAATTTATGATTTTATATCTTGCTATACTTGAGGAGTTAGTATGATTATAATAGACATTTGAGGATTCTGTGACATTTTAGGGACGACTTGTAATATGCTAAGTTTTCGAAGTGTGAGTTTTATTAATGACTGAAAGTTACATTTTGGGACAAAAATTCAAGTGGTGAGTAAGTGGTCTACACCTAACAATGTGACCGATATAAGGAGTTTATTGGGATTAGATGTTTAAAGAGGGTTGTGAAGGACTTTTGAGGATTGTTGTATATACCTTGATGAAAGAGAGTTAGTTTGAATGGGATGAGAAGTGTAAACAAGCCTTTTAACTCTTAAAAAACATTTAATCATTGCACTTGTTTTAGTCTTGCCTAATGGGAGTTGTGGACTTGAAGTTTTTACTTAATGGATGTGTGTTGCAACAAAATGGAAAAATGATAATGCTTCTTGCCAAGACAAATCTTATGAGACCAATTACCCTACCATGATCTTGAGATTGCGTATATATTGTTTACATTGGAGATTCATTCGACATACAGTGTCACCTGTAAGATTTTTACAGATCTTAATAGCCTTCGGTTGTTAGCTAAGGAGAGCTAAAGGGATTATTGAGTGCCTATGAATTGAACTATTCAAATTTGAGGAAATTATAGAATAACAAGTTATGGATAAATTATTGCAGAAAGAAGAAATGAAAAAGAAATGCCTAATGATGTTATTGAGGTGAGTTACGGGGGCGTAACTCTTTTCTTTAAGAGGGGTAGAATGCGATGTAATTTCGCGCTTTTTACCTAAATTATGCTATTTATTGCTTGAGTTTGCATTATTTTGCTTATTAATATGCACTATTGTTGTATTTACATGCAATTAAAGTATGTAAACTTTGGCCAAGTACGAGTCTATTAAGCATAAAGTTCAGTTTGTTGTTGAGTGTGCATGTTGAGAATCAATCAATTTACAGCAATATAAAACACAAAAGTTTGAATGGTTTTGGAAAATTTATGGCTTTTAGGTTAAGTTTCGAGGGCGAAACTTCTTTTAAGAGGGGTAGATTGTAATCCCCCATATTTTTAAATATTTTATAAATGAAAATTTATTTTATTTATTTGTTATTTTTCATAATTAATTTCAAAAGTTTCAAATTATTAATATTGGTCAAAAATTATTTTAGCACAAACTATTTTATGAACCTATTGTTCTACAATTCATGATCATACAAACAAAGCCTAGTCCATTTCATTTACCTAATTGGCCCAATAATTTTATGAGGCACAATCTTCTTACTTACCCTACAACATTCTCTCCTATAAATACCCCATTAATCCCCAAAAATTTCCCACACAAAAAGGTTAGTCTTATTTTCTCTCTCCTTTGTTTTATTAATTTGTATAATTATAATTATTGATTTATGGATTTTGATTTTATTGTTTGAAAGTAATTTAATTAGTATCAATTTGTATTTTGATGACTAAACTTTATAATTTCAGATTTTATAAGTATCATAATTTTCAGATTTTGTAAATTTTATAACCTAGGGTTTTTAATTATTGAAAATCATGATTTTAAGGTTTTTATGAACAATTGATTTAGGGCTTTTATAGTAATGATGTTTTGAAATTTTGGTGATTATAAATAATGATTAGTTTAAACTTAATTCCAGATTATTTTGAACATGTAAATTCGTGTTTTAATTTTTAGATTTTCGTTCGTTAATATTATTCCCGTTTTAATCCCGATCAGATTCTGAACTCATCCGATTTTGATGAAAAAGTAGTTTTTGATAATGGAGGTAGCTTGAAACTTCTCCAATGGCGGAAATATGAGTAATTGGGAAAAGAAAAGAGAGAAAAAGAGATAGAGAAACAGAGGGGAACTGAAGAGAGAAGAAGAAATGAATTAATTCTGTAAAAAAAAATTGATTACCAGCTACAGTACAGCTATTCATATTTATTGTAGTGGGTTACACGTTATAATTCCACTTAAAGGAAATAACTAACTACTCCACTACTTCCCACTTACTAACAACTTGCAACAAATATCTAACAAATTTCCAATTATTACATAACTATGAGTTATTAATTGAATTAGTTCATTTAACTAATTCCAACCATATCATAGCCTTCCCCTTTTAACAGACTTGACCTCAAATCGAAGCTGGAACAAAATCAGGAAATTGTCGCTCCAAATACTCAGCAGACTCCCAAGTAGCTTCATAATCAGGAAATCCCTCCCAATGCACCAAATACTGAACCTATGCTCTATTCTGAAATCTGACAATCTTCCTATCCAAAATAGCAGCAGGACGAATATCTTCTGACCCCACAATTTGGCCTTGAAATACAGAAGGAATGTGAGCAGCCAAAGGCAACTGCCCCTTGAAACTCTTAAGCTGAGACACATGGAATGTATCATGTATCTTTGCTTCAGAAGGCAACTTCAATTTATAAGCAACCTTCCCTACAACTGCAGCCACTTGAAAAGGACCATAAAACTAATGTGAAAGTTTGTAATTACATCTTCGTTGAACAGTGAACTGCCTATAAGCCTGTAATTTGAGCCAAACCCAATCGCCAACTTTAAAAACTCTTTCTGATCTGTGTTTATCTGCCTGAGACTTCATTCTCTGCTGAGCCTTTTTCAGGTGAAATCTAAGCTCAGAAATCATCCTTTCCCTTCTCTGTAAACTCCTGCCAAGTTCATCATTCTTGACTTCACCAGCAAGATAAGGAAGATGTAAAGGTGGAGGCTGATTATAGACCACCTCATAAGGAGTTAGTTGTAAAGCCGAATGGAAATGTGTGTTATACCACCATTCAGCTAAGGGTAGCCATTTATGCCATTCCTGAGGCTCATCTCCAGTCATACACCTCAAATAGGCTTCCAAGCACCTATTAACAACCTCAGTCTGTCCATCAGTTTGAGGATGGTAAGTTGTGGATAACTTCAAGTCTGTTCCATACAAAGAAAACAAACCCCTCCAAAACTGACTAACAAAAATTGAGTCTCTATCACTCACAATTGATCTAGGCCACCCATGGAGCTTGAACACACTATCTAAATAGCACTGTGCCACTTGAATTGCTGTAAATGGATGAGACAATGCCATAAAATGGGCATATTTGCTAAATCTATCCACCACAAAAAAAAATCACATCTTTTCCAGCAGATTTAGGGATCCCAGTAAAGAAATCCATAGAAATATCAATCCAAACTTCTTCTGGAACAGGTAGAGGCTGAAGATGACCAGGGTATGCAGCTGTGTCATATTTAGCAGCCTGACAAATTACACACTTCCTCACAAAAGCACTAACATCCTTTGTAAGACCCTTCTAGTAAAACAATTTCTTTACCCTTTTTAAGGTCAATTCCCTGCCACCATGTCCACTATCAGGAGAGTCATGATGCCATGCCAAAATTTTGTTTCTAAGCTGAAGATCAGGTCCCACAACAATTTTGCCCTTCCTTTTAAGCAAATTGCCTTCCCATTTAAAATCAGTAATTCCCACCTGGTTCTGTAACTGTTGAATCATAGCAGTATAATTGTCATCCAAGTTATAACTGGCAGTAATCATAGAACCCAAATTAGAGTCAACCAAAGAAACAGCCATAAACAAGATCTCTAAGCCTTGAACCCTTGACAATGCATCTGCAACTACATTCTCCTTTCCACACTTATATTGAATTTCATAATCAAACCCCATTAATTTTGAAAGCCAAAATTGTTGAAAGGGTGTGGAGATCTTCTGTTGAAGTAACCATTTTAAACTCTTTTGGTCTGTTTTTATGATGAAATGTGCACCAACCAAATACTGCTCCCATTTTTGAACTGCAAACACAATAGCTAGCAACTCTTTGTCATAAACTGATAGTTTTTGCCACTTTGTTCCCAGTGACCTACTAATATAGGTTAATGGATGACCTTCCTGCATCAGAACAGCACCAATACCATACTTAGAAGCATCAGTCTCCAAAACAAACTGCAAGTCAAATTAGGAATGGCCAACACAGGGGCTGAAACTAGAGCAGATTTAAGCTTCTCAAAAGCTTCCTGAGCATGCTCATTCCAAGAAAAACCAGACTTTTTAAGTTGATCAGTCAAAGGCTTGCTAATAACAGCATATCCCTTCACAAATTTCCTATAATAGCCTGTTAGACCTAGAAAACTTCTCAATTCTTTGACATTTGAAGGAACAGGCCAACTGCTCACTGCTGCTACTTTCTTGGGATCTGTCTCAACACCATTCTGAGTAATATAATGTCCCAAATACTCAACTCTTGATGAAGCAAATATACATTTGCTCTCTTTAGCAAACATATTATTCTGCTGCATCAATTCAAATACCTCAGCTAAATGCTTCCAATGATCTTCTAAGGACTTGCTATAGACCAAGATGTCATCAAAAAACACCAAAACACACTTCCTAAGTAAAGGCCTAAAGACATGATTCATCCAACCTTGAAAAGAAGCTGGAGCATTAGTTAAGCCAAAAGACATAACTTAAAACTCATAATGGCCAGTGTGGGTCTTAAAGGCTGTCTTGAACACATCAGCTGAGCTTACTCTCATTTGATGGTAACCTTCCCTAAGATCAAGCTTAGTAAACACAGAAGCCCCAACAAGTTCATCTATCAATTCATCAATTACAGGGGTAGGAAACTTATTTTTCACAGTTCTGTTATTCAATTCCCTATAATCTACACATAGCCTTCAAGTTCCATCTTTCTTACCCACTAACACAACAGGGGAAGCAAAAGGACTTGAACTGTTTTGGATGATGCCCCTATCTAGCATCTCCTGCACCAATTGTTCAATTATATCCCTTTGTTTAAGGGGATACATGTAGGGTCTGATATTAACAGGTGTGCTGCCTGGTATCAAAGGTATAGAGTGATCAAATACACCCCTGACAGGTGTTAAAGCTGAAGGTTCCTCAAAAACCTTAGCATACTGCTGTTTAATGGCCAAAAATTCAGAATTACTCAAAACTGTATTAGTGTCCTGTTCCATCTGCCCAACAAAGCAATTAGAATCTTGAACATGCAACAAACATAACTGGATTGAAGAATCCATGATTGAGGCTCTAGGATCTCCTTCTACCACAGACAAATTTTTAGGTGGTATACCTTTAAGAACAATTTGTTTTCCCTGAAAAGTAAACTCCATTCTAAGCTTCTGAAAATCCCAATGAATAGAACCCAACATTCTTAACCATTGTATTCCCAACACCATATAACAACTCCCTAAGGGAATGACCAACACATCTGCTTCAAAATTATGGCCATGCATACTCCAAGCAAACCCCTTGCAAGCTTGCTGACAAGGAATATGATTCCCATCTGCTACAGAGATAGCCTGGAAAGGAATCTGCTCCAAAGAACAACCCAACTTAGAAGCTACAGAAGCATCCACAAAGTTGTGTGTACTTCCAGAATCAATAAGAATGTGTAAATCCTTTCCCTGAATTCTGCCTATCACTCTCATAGTTTGAAAAGACTGATTTCCAGCAAGAGCATGCATAGAGATTTGAGGTTCATCAATGGAATTAGGAAAAGATCCCAAATCCTCATCACTTTCAGAATCAATAGATCCAGGAATTTCAACTGTAAACAACTGAGGTTTCTTAAATTGGCACTGATTTTCTCTTGTATAAGGCTGGTCACAGTAGTAACACAGTCCTTTAGCAATCTTCTCCTGTCTAACATCAGCTGGTATATGTTTATAGTTTTTGTTCTTGTGTGGAAATTGTGTCAAAGCTGGTAGGGTAGGCTTAGAAGAAGGGGTAGGTAACAATGGGGGTAATGTGTTTGGGCTATTTATGTTTTTTTGATGTATAAGAGAATGGCTTAGAACGGTTGTATGTATGAATGGAACTCAGAGATTCCTCCTGTAGCCTAGCAAAATCCACTGCCTGGGCAATAGTCGCTGGTTTAAACGCCTTAACAAAGGGTTTCACAGCTGGTTTAAGCCCTCCCACAAAACTCTCCAAAATATAAGCATCAGGTAGTATATGATTATTCATCAGCATTACAGATCTAAGTTTCTCAAATTCATCAATATAGCCCTCAATAGACCCTAATTGTTGCAATCTATTGAACTGCTCAACAACATCTAAAGCAGAATTACCCTAAATCGTGCATACAAATCCACAACAAAGTCATTCCAATCAACAACAACTGACCTTCTAATAGACAGATAATTCATCACCCAATGTTCAGCCTTATCAGTCATATTCAATGAGGCCAAATCCACCTTTTGATCATCAGCAATTTTGCAAAGATTGAAGTATTTGCAACATTTTTTAACCCAAATCCGAGGATTGACACCATTAAACTTAGGAAGTTCAAGCTTAGGGTTCATACCTAAGGTCCTAGTGGAATTGGACCTGCTCAAATTGCCATTAGAGTATGTTGGAGAAGAGGGTTCGGAGCTCGAAGGGGTTGAAACCTTCTCAGCTTGCATCGCCTGCATCATCTTCAACATCTCATCAATTTTCTGATCGAATCTTGAAATTTGATCATCAATTCGTTTTTCCAGATTCTTGATTTGGTCTTCCATTGCAGCAACTCGTCGAGTCACAGGAGGAGGCGCCAGAACCGCTCACTGTAGAGGTACAGTAAGAGTGCTCTGATACCAATGATAATGGAGGTAGCTTGAAACTTCTCCAATGGCGGAAATATGGGTAATTGGGAAAAGAAGAGAGAGAAAGAGAGATAGAGAAACAGAGGGGAACTGAAGAGAGAAGAAGAAATGAATTAATTCTGTAAAAAAAATTGATTACCAGCTACGGTACAGCTATTCATATTTATTGTAGTGGGTTACACGTTATAATTCCACTTAAAGGAAATAACTAACTACTCCACTACTTCCCACTTACTAACAACTTGCAACAAATATCTAACAAATTTCCAATTATTACATAACTATGAGTTATTAATTGAATTAGTTCATTTAACTAATTCCAACCATATCAGTTTTTTCCATGTGGAAACAACGTTTTAAGAAAGACTCACTACCTTTGGTAGTACGCACCACCCTCTCGTGGCCAAATTCAGCCTCTAAATATGATTTTCGGGCAGTTTTTTTTATTTTAACGAAGTTTTTTTATACTTAAAATATTATCCTTGAGTTTGATTAATAAAATTAATTATGTTTAAAGTTAATTAAGCATAAATATATGTTTTTATTGAAGTTTTAAGTGTTGGAAATAGTTTCTAAGTACTACTTTTGATATTTTATAAAGAGGGTTTAATCACCCATTAAAAAGGGAGATTTTTAGGGGTTTTTATATAATTTTCAGATTTTTATTAGACTTTGAACTTGCTGTAATTTCATGTATAAGAGTGTAGTTTAAGGTTTTTATGAAGAAAATTTAAAGAACTATATATAAGCCTTTAATTTTAACTAAAGGGAAGGTTTTAAAGTGTTGTTTGATTTGGATTTTGAAGGTTTTAAAGTAAGTTAGTATTGCTGTAAATTTGATTGATTGGGTATTGATTGAGATATTATTTGGCTTAGGAGAGGAGTTTATTGAAGGTGATTTCTAGTTAGTAAAGTGGCATACCAATTCGTTTGCTCAAGGTACGTACAAGTTACGAAACCTTTCTTTTAGGCGCATGTTTAAGGACGACGGATCGAGAACTTAGTATCATGTATAGGGATGACTGAGTTAAATTGTTTGGTTATACATTGTGAATTTCGTATGACGTGCACTATTTTATATTGCAAGTATTATTTGTGCTCTAATTATGCAAGGTGCGCTTAGAGGCAAAGGTATATGATTGGTGTAATGATTAATTTATTATTCATTCATGATTATGCAAGCAGGATGAGTAAAGGAAGAATTTAAGTCTTCTAAGACGAGGTTAAGGTTTTGGGGTGCCTTATGCACTCAAGGTGTTTATACACCGAGGTAGTAAAAGAATAAATAATAAATGTTGCTTGCCACTAATAAATCAAGAATTGAAATTGAAAAGTTGTTTTACTTGATTAAATTGATATTGGATTGATTGTATTGTTATGCATATGAGTCATCACCAAGTCTAAACCTGTAAATCACGTAAAGTGCAAGATGGATGAGCAATAAAACTCTGGATTGGTGCACTTCTGGAGTAATGACAATCAGGGGTTGGGGTACATGGGGTATTAGCCGTGTACTTTTCTCGAGGCCGTCTGATCTACGAGTCTCTTATTTCAAATATTTTTCAAAACTAGGAGTTAGGTGAGATCTCATACTAACTACGGTCACGGAGTCGCGCCCGTGGTCGTTGGATGTTTATTGATGTTTCCGAAAGGAGGCATGAGGTTTTTCTTTTATTGATGTTCCAAATGGAGCATGGATTGGACAACCTTGTCTATTGCGTAATCCAATGAATAAAAATAATGATTTACCTATTATTAATTAATGCAGTCTTAGTAATATAAATAGTTGAGTCGTGTGTTGAGTCTATAATTTAATGATGCATGATGATTGATTATTAGTAGCATGTTATGGATTTCTTAATTTATTTCGCAGCTTGTATGTACTCAGCTTTGCTGATTGCGTGCTTTGTGTGTCTTTCTTTGGTCATGGCCTTCGCCTTTCAATGACCCTGTGACGATCCAATTTTTACACTTGTAATATTGGGGAGCAGAATTACCACAGGTTCTTACACATGCAGCATTCATCAGGGTTGTGGGATCTTGAGTAGAGATTTGGTTGTTTGCATTTTATTTCTTTTGCAAGTTTGAATTTATTTTAATTCGATTTTATTCGACACTATTTCTTTTGGGTTTGAATTTATTTGAACACTCAATTTAATCGCTTACTACTTTTATTGGGTTTTGAATAAGGGCCTTAATGGTTCCAAGTTGTATGAATTAATTTGGTTTCATTCGTTGGTTTTGAAACTTATTTATAATTGATTTAGTTTTTCCGCTGCTATTTTCTGATAAAGCCTTAACGTTTGAACACGTGGCGGTAACACGCCAAGTAATTCTCTTGAATATTGTTCAGGGTCCTCACAGATTTAAAGAAATAATTATTGGGGTGTTACAATATGACCCTAAGATGTATCCCCTAGGGTTTCAACACTTTTCGCCATCGGGCCCTGTAACCTCAAAAATTCCTCAAAAAGCATGGGTAATAGCTTTCAATTTTGGAATTTTTTTTACTTTTTTCGCCCAAAAATAAAATTTCCGAGATGTATACTATGGTCTCTAATATTCTCCGGGAGTCTAATTGAGTGGGTGGAACCATCCAATTTGCCTTAAAACGATCAATTTACAAATTCGCAACTTGCACCGATTTTGTGAACTCAAGCCTACCACGGACATTTATGACATTATATAATGGTCATATATGGTTCCAAACTACATTACATGATCCTAAGATGTATCTTCTAGGGTCTTAATACTTTTCACCACCGGGCCCCGTAACCTCAAAAATTCCTCAAAAAGCGTGGATAATAGCCTTTAATTTTGGAATTTTTTGACTTTTTTTTTGCCCGGAAATAAAAATTGGCGAGTCGTTTACCATGGTCCCTAATACCCTCCAGGATTCCAATTGAGTGGGTGGAACCATCCAATTTTCCTTAAAACGGTCAATTTGTTAATTCGCAACTTGCACCGATTTTGTGAACTCAAGCCTACCACGGACATTTATGACATCATTTAATGGTTATATATGGTTCCAAACGGCATTATATGACCCTAAGATGTATCCCCTAGGGTCTCAACACTTTTAGACACCGGGCCCCGTAATCTAAAAAATTCCTTAAACGGCATTATAATAGCTTTCAATTTTGGAAAATTTTGACATTTTTTCGCCTGAAAATAAAAATTACCGAGATGTTTATAATGGTCCCTAATACCCTCCGGGAGTCCAATTAGGTGGGTGGAACCATCCAATTTGCCTTAAAACGATCCATTTACACGTTTTCGTACACTCCTCCTGTATTGGCTATAAGCTTTCACGGGGCTTGTACGCAGTCGAATAATGGTCATATATGGGTCGAAACAATATTATATGTCCCCGGGATGCATCCTGTAATGTTCCGTGAAATTCCTACACCAGGTCCCGACACATCCTAAATTGTTCCGATTCCGTGTTTTATAGCCTTCATATTTGGCTTCCGTATATCATTTTTTTCACCCGGCGAGATTATGCATCTAAGTACTTCCTTGGGTTCCCAAAGGCCCTTGGGAGTCATAAACAGTGTCCGGAACCATCTAATTTATCCTTAAACTTCATGTCTTAAGGGCCTTGGGAGTCGTAAATAGTGCTCGGAACCTGGTATGCCTTGTCTTTGGGTGCACATGTCTTATGCACATGCCATACGACCCCTTGCCCACTTGTATAATCCAACATCCAAACACTTAGGCTTTGTAACACCTCTTAATCCCGTACTTAGCCTTTTTAGCATACGAGATGCATCGCTAACTTCGTTTTCTAAAATATAAGTGTTTTTAGGGAATAGGGTGGGGGGGGGGGAGGGACGAATCGAAGTGACATAGGGCTGAATCTCAGTGTCCACCGCGCGAGCTTAGCCTACGACACGTGCCAAAACCCCTACTGTAGGACGGCATCGAGCGGTGGGCGCATGCGTCGCTTCTGGCCCGGATTTTGACTTAGAGGCGTTTAGTCATAATCCAGCACACGGTAGTTTTGTGCCACTGGCTTTTCAACCAGGCGATGCATGCGCCACACGACCCCTTGCCCACGCCCAAGAAAGAAACCCACGCCTTAGGAGAAACCCCACGCCGAAGCTCAAATCCCACGCCCAAGGAAGAAACCCACGCCCATCATAAAACCCCACGCCCTGGGAGAAACCCCACGCCTAAGCTCAAACCCCACGCCCAGGGAAGAACCCCACGCCCATCATGAAACCCCACGCCCTAGGAGAAACCCCACGCCTACTGTATCAACCCTACGCCCAAAACTCAAACCCCACGCCTACTGTATCAACCCCACGCCCAATGAAGAACCCCATGCCCTAGAAAGAAACCCCACGCCCAATGAAGAAACTCCACGCCCAAGTCAAACCCACGCCCAAGCTCAAGTCAAACCCCACGCCCAAGCTCAAACCCCACGCCCAACCCTCAAACCCCACGCCCAAGAAGAACCCCACGCCAAACTCAAACCCCACGCCCAAGCTCAAACTCCACGCCCAAGCTCAAACCCCACGCCCAAGATGAAACCCCACGCCCAAACTCCAACCCCACGCCTAATCTCATACCCCACGCTCTAGGAAGAAACCTCACGACGTTACTCAAACCCTAAGCCTAAAGAGAGGACCCCACGCCCAAGGAAGAACCCCACGCCTAAACTCAAACCCCACGCCCAAGGAATAACCCCACGCCCATCCTGATACCCCACGCCTAATGTATCAATCCTACGCCGATCCTGAAACCCCACGCCTAAGCTCAAAACCCACGCTTAAAGAGGGACCCCATGACCAAGGAAGAACCCCACTCTCAAGGAAGAAACCCCACACCCATCTTGAAATCCCATGCCTAAGGAAGAACCCCACGCCCAAGGAGAAACCCTAAACGAACCAACCCCACGCCCTAGGACCAACCCCACGCCAACATACCTACCACAACACCCAACCAACCGACCCCACGCCAACTAATAAGCCCCACGCCTTAGGGAGGACCCCATGCCCGAGGGACACCACGCTTATATAGGGGCGGGGCCAACGCCCAAGGAAACCCCACGCTTATAGAGGGACCCCACGCTTAAGGGAACCCCACGCTCATAGAGGAACCCTACGCAATACTTCTTTTGGGGTGCTCAAAGTTTCCGAGGATAGTAATCTTCATGCCCTAGATGAACAGAACAATATCTTTTGTCATCAAATATATCTAATGATTAGGCAAATAATTCAGTTGCTCAGCTTTTAGATATTCTGCTTTCAAATGCTATTGGGGAGACAATCTAGCAGAGTTTGGAACATCCTTCACACAGCTTTTAGATATTCTGCTTTCAAATGCTATTGGGGAGACAATCTAGCAGAGTTTGGAACATCCTTCACACTCATTGTTGCCATCAATGCACGTTGATGTGCATAGTAGCTCAGATTTTAAATATTGGAAATCTTATTCTTCTTTCAAATGCTACCGGGGAGACAATCTGGCAGAGTTTGGAACTTCAGCTTAGGTACTCTTCCTCGAAACCTTCCAGAATTTTTCACTTTAGATAGTGATCCAGCTATAAGATCAAACTCAATTTTCCTCCAATGTGTCTGCAAATTCCTAACTGATTATAAAAGGTAATAACCCGAGTTATTACCTTGTCTCTAACAAGGTGATTCCTTACTGATGGGAAAATCCTAAGTGGAATAGCCAGTTGTGACCTAATTGATAATTTTTTTTCATCCTTAACTCTTTAATATCTTCCATTGTGCGTCGTGCGTCGGATGACGAGGACGGACACAACTCGTGGTACGATGTTACTCGTTAGGCCTCTCGGGGGAGTGGGGAGGGGGGTTCGAGCGAGCCCGATGTCCCCGTAAGGGCGTTTGAGGGCTAACGTTGGACAACAGGACTTGCTGAACCCTTTAATTAAGTCATTTTGGTCGATGAATCCTTTCGGGTGTGCGGGTACTCGTTGAATGATGGAGACTCGGATTGGGCAAATGTCGAGAATAGGTGCTCGAGGATCCCTTGTGATCAACTAGCCTCAGTCCCTCAGTCCCGGGAGGGTGTCTTACATGTCTAACCCTCAGTCCCGGGAGGATGTCTTACATGTCCCGGACTTGTCGGTGCGGACCTCGCACTGCCCCCGCTCGCCAAAGTCTTCACCCCCATTATGGGTGTCTCACATGTCTAATCCTCGCACTGCAGTCAAGTAGTAAAATGTAAATGCCACAATATATAATGTGCATAATACATTAGCTTATATATATTTTGGGAATTTGAGACATCATAGCTATAGCATTAATAAACACTAAATGGGCCTGATTCATTTTGAAGCACTATAATGGCAAGCTACTTGGGCCTAATAAACTTCTTTATAAATAGAAAACTATTAATTGTTAATGACATATACAAACACACATTTAAAAACAATTTTACGTAAGCGCTCATTCTAAACTTACTTGGCGCCATTGGTTATGAAACTTTATCATTACATTATTAAACACTCCAATTAACATACCGTATTTTATTTCTAAAAAATGAAAAAGTTATGTGTTCAACACTTCAACGTGAGAAGCCCATTACTTAGTGAGAGACAAAGTTAAAGAGGCAAAGTTGTAAGAAACAACTTGTTCCAATTTCCATAAAATAATTTGATCCAATTTCCCAGAAAATAATTTGATCCATTTTCCGCATAAAACATAAAAGATATGCGCATAAAACATAAAAAGATATGCGCATAAAACATTTTTTAAAAAAAGAAAAAAAGAAAAAAAAAAAAGAATCCGCCATAAAATCCATACATCATCATCATAAATCATCATCATCATACATCACCATCATCATACATCATTATCATCATCATCAGCAACAACATCCTCAGCAAGCATCATCATCTAAAAATAACCATGATCATGAGTAGTTATGATAACCATGATGCCTAAGAATTTAGGCTTACAAGAACGTTAATCAAGATTAATTGATTCTCAATTTCAAACAAATTAGAACTTTATAAACTAATTATTGTGGGTTGTGAATGAAATGTAACAAATGGATCTGCAAATGGAGTATCAAAGCCCTGTAAAATCACATGAGACCTCAATCCCCTAAAGTGCCATGGAGAAGACTGGTGGAACAATAAGGCACCTGGCAATTACAGTTGGGTGCTCAAAAGAATCATGAAATGTAGAGAGTTGTGTCCATACTTTGTTGGAATTTCTTTATGGTGTATTACTAGTACAATATAGCTACGGGATGGGTATAAGGTGGGGGTGGGGGCGGGTCAGGCGGGGCAGGTATAGCTTAGAATCCACCCTCGCCCCATCATCCATAGCGGGTATGATTTTTATCCCTATCCCCGCCCTGCCACCCGCCAAACCTAGACCCATCCCCGCCCCACTGACATCCCTAGTCCTAGTCTGATCTTGGTTGCAACCAATTGTGGTGGCACAATTAGTCCATAATAATTTTAATTTTTTTTGGTGTTTGAACTGCTTGAGTCCGATATTGGACCATTGCTTTGCTATTTTGCTATAGACTTGTTACATTACTAGTTAGTTTTAATTGCACTACCAGTTCCACCTACAAGTCTACAACTAGACATGTCAATAAGGTCGGTGAGGTCACCAGTCGTTTCGGGTTGGATACTTTCTGATTTTTTAAGCTTACTTTGCCATTTTTTAAGCATCTAAAAAATTGTCATTCTCCGGAAGTAGCAATGTTTTCAAAGCATAGAGGTTCTGTCACTTGTCTGAGTTTTGAAGGTCTTTGCTTCTCCGTTTTATCGCTTGGAAACTTCCAACAAATTTAGGTATTGGATGAAATTTAATTCGATTGCACTCTTAATTTTATTTAAGTTACACTCTTTGGGTGGTGTTTATTTTCCATTTTCAGATTCAACATTGAAGATAGATGCGATGCATTTCTTCTTTTCCAGTAAGTATGTGCATCCCTAATTTTACTTTTAATGTTCGTTTTCCCTTTGCTGTAAAATCTAAATATTGTACTCCGTAATTTGTTATTTGCAAAATTTGAATTCTAAGGATTTCAAACCCTTGCTAAGTCAAGCGTACTGATATGATGATTATTACAATAGAATTAGGATACCCAATTCTGATAGAGGTGTTATTGATAAAAACTAGAGCTGGGTATGGTGTCGAAGAGAGGCATTGTCACTAAGGTATAACCTTTTAAGCTCATGGAGCTGATCAGCTGACTTAGAGTTGTGGGTACCGAACCTTTTAGCTGATTTATTTCGAGGAAATTTAAATTGATAATTTGCCTAATTCAGGCAGAAGAAGACCACTTAGCTTCTTGTTTTTGCTAAGATCGAGGGAGTTGAAGATAGGTAAGGTTGATAAGGAAAGGAATGAATCATTGAATCTACTCTCCTTCCAGTAATAAATAGGATCTGGACTTGTCCTAAATGAAGCCAATCCTAAGTGTAGCACAAGCTGAGAGAATACAGTAATCACTAAAACAATAGTCGATTGCAATTCAGTCGAGCAGATTAAGTCAATTTGGATTGAATATATGGTAAGGTTAATTATAAGAGTTGAATAATGGTCTATAACATGTGAGATCAAGACAGTCCTATCATCGAATTTGATAGGACATAAGGTTAACATTTGGATATAAGGTATTCAAGTATTAGCCATGGATCAATATAATCTGTATTATTAACAGCTTTTTGTAGACAGATTATGAATTCATATATGGCAAGACGTTTTGACCTGCAAATAAACATTACTAATAGCTCCTATGTCCTAATTTCATTAGCCTTACAGTTCTTTGCTCTTAAATGGATAATCACTTTGTATTGTGGTTGGAAATTTTGAAAAATAAAAAGATACATTTGAAAATTACATCTACATAAACTTGATTATAACAATTTTTTTTTAAATAAAAAAAAAAAAAAACACTAAATGAAATGTAAATACTTGATTGACAAAAGGACCACAATCAAGTATCAATGCTTACAAGACTGAAGCGGAGCTCCACAAAGCCCTGCATTATCTGAAAATGCAGAGGCAGGAATGTTAGTCTTGTGCGGAGGAATCGCCCCGCTTAGTTTATTTTTCGACACATCAAATACTTGCAGGCTCCTCAGATTCAACAAATTGCTTGGAATACTTCCACTTAAGCTATTCCTTGACAACATAATCGTTGTCAATTCCTTGGCATTCTCAAGTTCTTCGGGTATTCTTCCTGATAGATGTTATCCACCATTTTTAGAACTTGGAGTCGAGTTAATATCCCTATCGACTTTGGTATGGATCCTCCTAATGGGTTATTCGATAAGATTAAGGAAGTGATAGAGTTCATGGTGGGCTTATTACCTATGTTTATATCGAGTGGGCCTGTGAACATGTTACCAGACACATCGATATTGGTGTAAGACCCTTGTGTGAGAATTATTTGTAATGGCCCAGAGAACTTGTTTGAGTGAAGATCAAGGTTCTGGAGGCTCGAGAGCTTCTTAAATTCTACTGGAATGACAGAGTAGAATCCATTGTTGGATATATTAAAGAACCATAAACCACTCATATTCCCTATCCATGAAGGCAACTTCCCTGTGAGCTCGTTACTAGATAAATCTAGATAAGTAATCTGTGTGGAGGATAGCCACTGGGGAAGCTGCCCTTTGAGCCCTGTCCCAGCTAAATTTAGCTGAAAGAGGTTTAACTTGGAGATCCAACTGGGTATTGTCACCAGCCTTAGTGGATTGAAAGACAAGGTGAGTGTCTGTAACAGCTGTAGTTGAGCAAGTTGTGGCGGCAGGGGGCCAACAAGCTGATTTCCAGACAAATCCAGTAATGTGAGGTTCTTGAGATTGCCAAAAGTAGATGGGATTTGGCCTACAAAGTGATTGTTTGCAAAGGACATGTCGGTTAGCATACTAAGATGTCCTAAACTTGATGGCAATTTTCCTGTGATCATATTGTTATCTAAGTACATCCTCTGGATTTGGGGAAGATTCCCGATGGAATTTGGTAAAACACCACTCAACTTATTATTCCAAAGCCTGAGAAATTGCAAAGAAGTAAGTCGGCCTATGGATGAAGGAATGGGTCCTGTAAGTTTGTTATCATTTAGATATAAAAGGTTTAGCCGAGAAAGTTCACCAATAGAATCTGGTATACTCCCTCTGATATCATTCGAGGACATATCTATGTATGCAAGGGTTTTTAGCTTGCCAATTTCCATTGGAATCTTACCAGAGATATTGTTGGTATTAAGGTCAAGCTTAGTAAGTTTAAGCAAATTCTCAATCGATGCTGGCATTGGTCCGGATAACTGATTTCCGGATAAGCCCAATTCCAATAAGGATGGCATTGATTGAAACATAGAGTTGGGTATGGAGCCAAAGAGTTTATTGTCACTTAGGTATAGCTTTTGTAGGCTATGAAGGTTTGCAAGTGAAGTGGGTATGGAACCATTTAGCTTATTTGTGTCTAGAAAAAGAAGGGTCAGATGTGACAACTTGCCTAGTTCAGGTGGGATGGGACCAATTAGCTCCTTATTGTTGCTAAGATCAAGGAGTTGGAGCAAGGTAAGGTTGCCAAGAAATGGAGAGAGCGTACCTGTCATAGAGGTATCCAAGATGAAGTCGTCCCCAGATTGGAGACCAGACACTGAGACATTAACTACCCTTCCCGTGGCATGATCACAGTCCACACCTGCCCAAGAAGTGCAGCAGTCTGTTTTGGAGACCCAAGTTTTGAGTAGCCCTGATGGGTCATTGGTGATGTGATGCTTGAAATCGAGCAATGCTTCTTTGTCTATGTTATCGCAGGATTCTACAAATGTTGAGTAGAATGTACTAGTGAAGATAAGAATGGAAATGAGGGGGAAAGAAATTGTAAATATTTGCATGATTGCTAAAAATGTGGTTGATTTTGGCAAGGAGCAATGAATGGATAATGGTGAAAGAAGACCATGCATGGGTTCCTTTTTATAATGCAAACTGGGGTTGAAAAGTACGACTTTGTTTGCATACAAGGTGTTGTTATCAATGATGGTGGTGGTTTCCGTTGAAATAGCTGGTCAATAAAAGATATAAAATTAAGTTTTAAACTATGATTTTTATTTTACTCGTATTAGCAGTGTAGGATTCTAGTAGTAACTGGTAGTACTATACTGAAGTATCCTTATTTTAATTTTCTGCAGACAGTGGTAGTATATTATACAAGTATATGGGTTTTAAGGGATTAACTTATAGAGTAGCTAGTTGAGTAATTCAGTAATTGTACTTTGTATTTAGTTTGATGGACAAGCTAATAAATGGAATAACGGCTAATGTCCTTGCTTTCTGTGTAAAACTTAAGCTTGAATATAGGGATTGATGAATCTTGTAGTAATACTGTAATTACTTGTACACGCAATCTAAACATAATGCTACCTAGTTGTTTAATTGTTGGTATTTTGTTGTATAGATAGGCATGAAAGTATTTGATGTGGAGAGATACTACCTTCGTTTTTTTTTTTTAGTTGACATCGTTTGACTTTTATACTATTCACACATTACACTTTGACTCGATTTTGTGACTTATAGATACAATAAAATATAGTCATGTAGGATCTTGTTTGAATCTTCTTAATGTATATTTTATTAATATCTATTTTTTTATAATTTACAATGTTGATAATTAGAGATATTAAGCATTAAAAACATGCATTGGCTAGCGTGATAATAGAAATGTGTCAACAAAAAAAAGCGGAGGTAGTACAATTTAAGGGTCTGTTCTCATACGTTTGTTTTCAGTTCAGCTCAGTTTAGCCTATGAGAACAGACCCTAAGTCATATGTGGTGCCGTATTACCTCAAAAGTCTTAACCCAAATAAGGTAGTTGACATCTAATTTTAGTGATGTATGTTTTACAAAAAACAGGTAGTAATGTGATATTGGGTCAAAGAAAGAAGGCTCCTTAGACCTCCATTGGCACGTCAGCATGTCATTATAAAACAGTGAGTTGGGGCATGACGCATGAGCACGTTAAATATGAATGAATCAGCCGGGCCATATTGCTTGGAACTTGGAAGTTGAGATAGGATCATAGGAGCAAGTTTTAATCATGGGAATGAAGCAAGTGGTAAATTCGGTGTTCCATGTAATTGACTTTGACTTACAGTTACAGCTCATTTTTTTGACATATGCTCCATTATTAAGCTATTATCCAAATATCTTGTTACGTTGTAGTATTATTATGTCTATGTTATGACATCATTATCTGCGTAGTTATATCCTTTAAACTAACGGCTTGATTGATTAGATTTATATTGAGGTTGGGTTTGGGCTGTAGTTCCTTAACATGACTGGCCGACTAAGGGCTGTTTTGTTCAACTTAATTTTAGTTAGTTCAATTTCCAATTTCCTTCTTTCATTTCAGCTTTATTCATTTCAGCCCCAATCAGTTGAGAGTACGCTACGTTGAGCTACGAGTTTCTCACACCGCAACAGGTATTCATATCACGTGCCCAACTCTAACTAACATGTGGGATGAGTTACCACTATTATTGGGATTTGGGAAAGTTGTCCACCTTTTTTTCTGGATTGTCAGAATCTTAAAAGACCTGCACCCCCTATCCTGCATCGCTGAAGGAGAAGGTATGATATTATGATAAGATAAATCAAATTAACTCTTTTCTTCACTTCATTTATACACTACTATGTCTATGTAATCATATGGGACTTTTAATTTCCATAAACTTATTAACATAACTTAGTTGATCATCAAAACCTGAAATCATCTACTCGTAAGTTATTTGATTTCCATATCACGTGCCCTTGTGATTTGATGTCAATTAAATAAATGATCACATACTTGGTTAGTTGGGGAAGAATAATGAATGCTCCGTACTATATTAACATGATAATAGGGGTTTCTTTATGTAAATTGGGCATGGATTAAGCTAACATGGCTCAAATTGGGCCTGATTAGATTTTAGAAATGAGCCCACATGCCATTATATGTGTTCATTTTTAATTTTAATTTAAGCCTAACAATTTGTTCACTCTCCATTTTTCAATATATACAGTACTTCATTACCACTCCACTTTACCAGTATTTTTTCAAGGGGGATGTTGACAGAATGTGGGCTGCGCCGTGCGTGCATGTACCATTGGCCATCCTGTACGGCATTGCCTAACTTAACCTACTACTCATTCTTTTTTTTTTTTTTTTTAAACAATTGTAACCCTTATAATCATAATCCTCCGCAAGAATGAAGTGATTGTTGTTATGAAGTTTGTGGGAAAAAAAATGCTAAAATTTTGTCCATACATTCTCTACAACTCCTCAAAATATAAAACCCTTTATACTTGGTACTAACACTACACTCTTATCTTTTTGTCTGAAAAATGTGTCGAATTAAACTATAGAGTTGTCTATTTTGACCTTGATTAATTGAAAAGAAAAAGACATCAGAAAAGAAAAGAGTCTACACTAGAACAAATATAGCAAAATAATCCATAAATCATAATTAATATAGATGATTTTCAAGGAATAACAGGGCCAATGTTGTTTCTACAGTCCAGCAAAGACTTTTGATTGGCACCTTGACAAAAGAAAAGGGTGTTCGGACACACCAACAAACAATTATTGACCAAACTAATAAGGCTGGAACCTGGGTGGAGCTTCATGAGCGGGTCGGGTATAGGGCCATATATGAAATTCCCACCCAATAATAGCCTCTGAAATGGGGCGATTCCAGGCTGTGGCCAAACCGCTTTGAATGCATATTGGGTTGGTATCATTCCCATGAAGGTGTTGTTCTCCAGCGATAGAGCTGAGAGCTTTGGCATGAGGCCCATGAAACCCGGCAACAGCCCAGTCAAGTGGTTGTTACTGAGGTCAATCGCTATGAGTCCTGACTGAGTTCCGAGTCCAGTGGGCACCTCAACTGACGTGAGGTTGTTGTAGGAGAGAGACAGCTGCTGGAGACTCGGGTGAGTGAAGAAACTCGGTGGGACAGAGCCACTCAGTTGATTGTAACTAAGGTCTAGAACTTGTAAAAATGGCAGCTTTCCTATTTTTAAAGGTAAAGGTCCTCCAAGGTTGTTGTTCCTCATTGATATCTCCAGCAGAGAAGGCGGGAGATTGGGTGGAAGTTGACCTGAGAATGAATTATGGCTGCAATCAAGGGAGTTGAGGGAAGTGAGCGGACTCAGGTCAGGGAGCTCGCCGGTGAGTTGATTGCCCTGAATATCCAACCTCTTCAAATTGAGCAACTCGGAAAAGCTGGGGGGGATGGGACCAGTGAGAGCATTGGCGTCGAGAAGGAGGTCTTGGAGGTGGGTGAGTCGGGACAGGGAGTCGGGAATAGGACCGGAGAGTGAGTTGGTAGAGAGGATGAGTCGGGTGAGGCGAGTGAGGTTAGAGAGAGAAGCAGGGATAGGGCCAGAGAAGTTGTTGCCGGAGAGGTCAAGGGATCGCAAAAGCGGGAGGTTCCAAGAAATGGAGGAGATGGTGCCGGAGTAAGTGGCCTGGTCAAGAGCGATTTCAGTGACCCGACTGACTTGTGAAGGGAAGGGGAGGGTGTCGCAGGTGAAGCCGCAGGTGAACTTATCGGAGAAGAGGGTGTCGCAGGGGTCATGGGAGAAGTCCCAGGAGCTGATGCATGAACCAGGACTCACTGAGTCTGGGTCTATTCCGAGTTTGAGTTGCTTCAAAACAAGGATGTCTCTCCAGTAAGTTGTGGAAGCTGCATTGTAGAACAAGCTTGAAAGGGCCAACAAACCTAATAACACACTACTGCTGCTTAATTCTACCGGAACAGGATTCCCCATTATCAACAAGAACAAGTTGAGAAATGAGTAAACAGATAAAGGGGATTCCTGGGTTAATAATACTAGACAAAAGTGGGGGATTGGGGATTGGATTCACGGGTGCTGTCAGAGATAAATAAATACTCCCTAGATAAAGACTAAAGACTAAAGAGGGAGCGTATGTATTTATGTAATGTAACTACGTAAGAGAGAAACCATTTTTGAATGAATGCCAATGCCTGCTCTACACTCTAGTGCTCATTCCTCAATCCATTTGCAACTTCTCTTCACTTTTTTTTTACTCACTTCATTTCTCCCTTAATTTTCTAAGTATTTTACTGGTACCATTTTTGGGTTGGGTCTTGTTTAAGCTACCACTACCTTTATAATTTTGTTATGTACTTTTGTTTAATATACTGAAATAAAAAATGAGTAAATGTATCATCCAGGGGCATCATATTTCAGATCTGTAACAAATTAACGACAATATTAAGCGGGCATAATGACTCCGGACTGGTGGATTGGTGGTTATCTTCTGTTATAGTATACTCAAAGTGTTTAATGTATACAGTACTGGACTACAAATGTTATTACAAAAATAATTAATGAAAACCTACCAATAAGAAGCAAATTGCTTGGAATAATTTTGAAGACAATCATTTAATGCATACGAGTATTTCTGAGTAGCATACATGATACATTCAAGTCCCTGAAATTTGGTACCCCTAACACTACTAATACTCATGTACTCGTTTGTTTTATAGGATTTTTGGATTTATAATTAAATTCATTTGCAGGGCAAACATTTGGAACTATGGAGGATTCTCATCTCCAATTACCATCACTTGGCACATTTGGATCGCTAGGTAACAACTCTAGACTTATATTACTTTCGTATAATTTGGTTTTTATATATATAATAGTACTATAGTTTGAATATCAAGAAAACAGACATACCTTCAACTTGAAATTTGTAATTGTAATTGTTACCAAGGTATGTACCTGCTGCAAACTCTTAAGCAATGCTTTGAGCTTTCTCGGGGCAACCACTAAACTCTTGTTTGAAATATAATTAGTGCCTCCTAATTTAACCTATTACCCTTTTCTTGTCAGTAGCCGATGACTAAATGCGGCTATTTGACCCAGATTTTGTCTTATTAACACTGCCTTTGGAATCATCTCATATTAAATTCTTAATTGAATATTAACATAATTAAAAGGACTATTATGCCATGATTCAAAATCTCTCAAACTACTACTTCGTACAATATTACAGCTACATACATAATTGAGCTTAATTGTTATCATTGAAAAATTAACATTGATCGAATTGTTGAACCATGCATGCACACTGAGGATCTTGATCCTAAGCAAGACGCAAGTCATGGACATTGCTGTAGCCTAACCTTCCTCCCTGCTGAAGATTATGAATGTCGAGGATGGCGACTCATAGCAAATAAGTTGGCTGCTGCTCCATTGTCTGAATACACAGCAGCAGCTTCATAGTTACCCTGATCATCATCTGCTATACCAAATCCCGGGGCCCTAAATCTCGTTTCCTTTCATTTCAATCATCAAACCCAAATAGAACCATTAGTTATAACTGATATATTCATCATGCATTATTAGAATTTTTTTTTTATCGAAGATATGCTTACAAGATCCATGACAAGGTTTCCATGAATTTCCTCAAGGCTCTTAACCTGAATAAAATAATGTAAGGATGTAAATGAGTATTAGATAATTTAGATGACTACTGTAGGTACTATATATAATGAACTAAATAGCAAATAATTTCCAAAATGGAAAATAAATAGCTAATATTATTCTACAGCTAAAGCAGTAGATAATGCAGGGGTACATAAATAAATATACAGCTAACCTTCTTCTTGCTAGTCCCAGTTTGATTTTTGATGACATGATACTGCATTATTTATAAATTTAATTAGTTTACATAAAATTATGAAGCAAGCAACAAATTCACTTTTATAAAAGTTTTGTATCAAAGTTGGAGACCTGAATTTATTTATGGTACAGATCACAAGTGACTATAAAGTGTCAAATAATTGTTTTATAATTAAGACAAGAGATCACAATCAGGCAGGTTAAAGCAGATCAACTATAAGTCGATTTCAAATTAATCAAGTGTAATAAATAACTGAGATGTAAACATAATATCGATCTTTTGAAATTCCACTAGATATCTACTTAATCAAAGGTGTCTTATGTATGTACTCCATATGTATTTGGTGTACCACTAGGTGTCTAAGACTACTCTCCTAAGCTAAGTTATATAATAAATAAAACTTTGATATTTGATTAACTGAAAAAGAAAATTACCTTTCGATTACGAATAAGATCCAAAGCTTGATCCATCTGTTGATGAAGACAGCGCAAGTCTCCTATAGTGAGGTCCTCTAGATCTCCTCCCATCCTTCGGCTATAAATAAAATATGTATTAGGAAATTTTTGAATTGAATGATATATCATATATATCAATATCATATAATAGAACCAGCTAGTTAGGGTGAATGATATTGCATACTATTGCATGTGATAAGCGCTATACCATACCTAATCTCTGTTCGCAGCGTATTATTGACCTCAGCTAGCTTTCTCTCTCGCTCTTTCATTTGCTGCGTCGATCATATTTAGACCCCGTTAACTACTATGGCTCTAGCTATATATACAGTGATGAATGCATTACAGTAATTAATTTGGTCGAAAAATAAAGAACCTCGTAGTGTTTACGCCAGAGATCAACACCTTCAACCTTCTGATACTCGTCATACATCTTCTTAAGACTTAATTAAATCAGTGGGAAAAAGCATAAAAGAGGTAGCTTAATTAGTAAATAAGTAGAAATTAAATAATTAACAAAATAAAAAAGAAAGTATGTAGAGGAATACTCGACGCCGGGGGTGATGTAATGGTAAAGTCTGTTGGTGGAGGAGGAGGAGATGATGAATAAGGAAACTTTGGCGTCGCATAAAACACTAAGTTCTTGAGCTTTCTTGATTATACCATTCCTTCTCTTTGAAAATGTTACCTGTCTGTTGGTTGTGTTTTCTATCCTTTTTATTTCTAGTTTTCCTCTTCCCATTTTCTTTAATTTTGCTATTTTATGGACGAATTGAACAAATCTCTTATGTTATGCTCTTTATTGCTTCACCTCCTGCCTTATACGGAGTAATAAAAGAAAGAAACAAGAGATGAATAAAGGTGGAATTGTACTAGTGTAGTAAAATAATGTGTCATTTGCATTAATAATTAAAGCATCGTCCTGTTAAAATAAAGCATAGATAGGAGTAGTTGATGGAACATGCCTGTAAAAGAAAGGAGGTACTCGTTTTGCCAAAAATAAAACAACATACAACAAAAAAAGTAGTAATGAATAGTGCTACTCATCTATATACGTGTAATCAGTACTATGGGAAAATTAAACAAGGAAAAAGTAATAAATGGGTTATTTCCTAAAAAAAACATAACCCTCTCATGCTTAAGCTTAATTATGCTCGTGCTTTTAAGTTAAATTATAATCCTCATGGTTTTGATGTTACATTCATCCACACCACCTTTATTTCTTTTTGGCTGCTTGCTTTTCAGATCCAACATCCAACCATATTGATTTGCTTTTTTTTTTTTTTTTCCTAAAAACACTATAACAAGTCAATTACAACTTTACTCTCCATCAATTTGGCTACAATAAATCAAAACTTAAAAATACCCGAATTATAATATGGCCTGACAATCTAAAATGAGCATAATTATATCAATACAATGCAGGAAAAGAGCCCATTAACAACAGAATTCTCATCATAAACCCGTTATAAAAGATCATTTATGATTAAAAAAATTTTGTCGTGAGCCCATCCTAGAAAGGAGTTGTCGTAGATTACCTTACAAGAGAAAACTAGAGTAATCCATTCTACAAAACCTTACTCCTTATAATCTAATATTATGATGTGGAAAAATAAAAATTACAAAGAATCATTTAATAATAAAAATCTACGGTAGGGTAGTCAAGGGTGCATGCGGCATGCCAAACAGTAAATATGGATCTACTGGCTACATACTGCTACTCGGTACTGGTAGTAATGTAGTGTAGTTTATACAGCTTAAATTATCAAGGATAATTTAATTGACGTTAAGTTTAGCCGCCCCCACTTATTAAATGTGCTCATTTATTTGGTTAGTTGGAAATTCACGGTGTTTCAGCGGCAACTCTCGTACGTTTATCTTTGCCAGTAAAGCAACCTTTCTTTCTTTCACATGAGAATAAGTTAGTGTATGTACTATATAATATGATATCATCGTAAGATCGAGGCTATAAACACTAACCAACAATTAAAGAAAATGGATCAAAGATCAACTAAGAGCTTAGATGAGCTAAGGGAGACCTTCAAAAGTGGAAAGACAAAGACTTTTGAATGGAGGAAAGCACAGCTTCAATCTCTCTTAAAAAATGGTTACAGACCAAGAAAACAAGTGTTTTCAAGCACTTTATGATGATGTTGGCAAGAGCAAAATTGAAGCTTTCAAGGATGAGGTATTCTTATCCTTAAATCTTTCATGCTTTTTTAAAATTATTTTTCAATCATATTTTACCATTCTTATGTCTCTTTTATATACGTATTATTTAATTAATATATATAATCAAGTTTCACTAAAGTCTAGATGTCTAGTAAAAATCTAATTTTAGCATGTTACTGTAAAGTTTTGGTAAAATTTTGTTTTAACCAATAATTGAACTAGCTCATATTAATTAATGTATATTTGTCTTTTTTGTTGAAGGGAGGGGAAAGGTAAAGGGAATTTGCTATGATAGATTATTAAATTACATAGATGATGGATCAGTAGTGGATTTCCACATATTGTCGTTGCTAAATTGGAGATGTATTTAATGCAACCCTGTGTATGGACAAAGTGGTATCTTTATATATGGGGTGTTTTGGCAATATTTTGCATAATCATAGCTTTTTATTATCATTTTTAACCAAAATTGTGCATAAATATATTGGTAATATATTAATATAACACATTTTAGGGACGAAGAAGGCGGTATGAGGTATGTTACAACTGGATCCATATAGTCCTCCAAATGATTTAGCTTAGTTTAATTATCTGTCTCTTTTGATTACCATTTATATGATGTCATGACTTGTATAGTGTAAAGCAGCACTAATGCTATGAAGAAAATTTAGTTCCTTTGTGTTTGTTTGCAATGGTTGTAGTGTAATGTGTTGTAAAAAAAAGGCCTTGTTGCATGTGAGGTGGGATGTAGTGCACGCATGATGCATGTGCCTTTGACGCACCCACAACACACCAACACGTGAAACACACATATTAGCTACCCAACACAAATGCCCAACTACTGTACCATTCATTATAGGCATACACATTGATATCATATTACATGCATAATTTCATCAGTATAGCCCTGTACATGTATATTTTGTATAAAATTTAAAATTCTAATCGAGTATATTAGTACAATTGACAAATTATGACAATGTCACACGCTCCGTACTTTATTAGAATAATCATAACTCATTACTCTTGATCTGTTTGACAAACATTTGATATTCTAATTCTAATCAACATTGATAGGTTGGACCTTCAAAGAAAGCTGTCGTCCATGCTTTGAGTTGCCTGAAGAACTGGATGGCTCCCAAAAAGGTGGATTCTTTTCTTAATTTGTTATACGACATGTACGAAAGTATGAAGTATATAATACAGTACGTAAAATTGTTAAATGCAATTTATTGTGCAGGCTGGGATTAGATTGCTATTTTTCCCTGCCAAGGGAGAAGTAGTACCAGAACCATATGGCCTTGTTCTCATTATGACATCTTGGAACTACCCTTTAGGTTCGGCATTACTTTTTTGGTTTTTTAATACTCCGTACTAGTACTAGTATAACAATTAACTGACTAGATTCTATAATGATGTTTCAATTTTGATGATTAGACTTGGCATTGGAACCATTGATTGGAGCTATAGCTGCAGGAAATGCGGTTGTCATAAAGCCCTCAGAGATGGCACCGGCGACCTCTTTGTTTCTTGCTAACACCATTCCTCAGTACTTGGATAACACTGCAATTAAGGTCATTGAAGGAGGACCTGATGTTAGCCAGCAGCTCTTGCAACAGAAATGGGACAAGATTTTCTACACTGGTGTGTTCCCAATAATTAGCTACCATTATTATTTGTCTAACTAATTTTAATGAAGAAATAACTCTAGCTACTGTAATTCGGTTAAACAATGTATGCCACTTAATCTGATTAGGAAGTCCAAGGGTTGGTCGAATAGTGATGACTGAAGCTGCTAAGCATTTAACGCCTGTGACTTTAGAGCTTGGGGGTAAATGCCCCATCATCTTTGATTACTCTTCAATCTCCTCTAATCTCAAGGTATGTCACGGCTTCAACTATAATTGCAGTCATAAAAGAATGTGAAATTCGTGTTAAGCTTTATCCTCCTGTGTCTAATTTAATCTTGTTGAACTCAACATATTTGTGTAAGGTGGCTATTCGGAGGCTTACATCTGCTAAGTGGGGCGCTTGCTGTGGACAAGCTTGCATTGCTATAGATTATGTGCTTGTGGAGGAGAAGTTTGCATCCTCATTGGTATTACATACATTCCATCCATGTACTTTGTACAGACAAATCTTCACCACCTTCCTTGTCATTTAATCAGTATAATTGTTTTAGGTTGACTTGCTCAAAACGTTAGTGAGAAGACTTTATGGGGAGAACATAGAGACCTTGGGAAATATCAGTAGGAGTGTGAATAAGCATCATTTTGACAGAGTGTGTAATTATCTTAAGGATCCAGCAGTGGCAGCTTCAATTGTGCATGGAGGCTCATACGACGAAAAAAATTTGTAAATTTCTTCTCTTACAAAAATCCATCAATAGAAAAGCTTCCCAAAGTAAAGTTCCATCTGATTTTATTATAAAAATGGGAGATTCTTAATTCTTTTGATGAGATGAGGAGTTCTTCACTTGCAGGCTTATTGAGCCAACTATCTTACTAAATCCTCCACTTGATTCTGTGGTCATGAACGAGGAGATATTCGGCCCAATTTTGCCAATTATAACTGTAAGAACATATATATACTCCTTTTGTTCCCTCTCAGTATGAAGTTAGTGTTTTGTTTCTCTACTTTGGTATCCTGTACAAAGTTTTCTGATAAAAGATTTTATGAGACAGTTGAAGAACATTCAAGAAAGTATTGAATTCATCAATATGAGACCAAAGCCACTTGCTCTTTATGCATTTACACACAACAATAAGTTCAAAAAGCGGATAGTCTCAGAAACTTCCTCTGGAAGTTTGCTTTTTAATGATGTTTTAATTCAGGTAATGCTCATGATCTTAAGTCCATGTTAAAATAATGATACCATTTTTTATTTTTGCTTATTTCTAATTAGATACGGTGGTTGTTTGATTGATGTTCTTGTAGTATATTTGTGATGAGCTGCCATTTGGAGGAGTAGGACAGAGCGGGATGGGAAAATATCATGGAAAGTACTCTTTTGATGCGTTTAGCCATGAGAAATCCGTGCTGTACCGAGGCTACTTTCCTGATTTGTCTGCAAGGTATCCTCCATGGAACGCGTTTAAGTTGGAGTTTTGTAGGGTGGGTTACAAAGTCGACTACTTTAATCTTTTGCTTCTCTTGCTTGGCTTCAGAGGATATCCCAAAGAAGACTAATACAAGTTGAAATCATCCCACAATTAAAACATTGAATTGATGAAAGATTAAATTAGTTCATTGCTTATAAAGATGAATTTGTTTTGTTTGTTGTATGTCCTTTGCGTTTGTTAACTTAGTTGGTAACTTAGTATGTTCGTGCTCTGGAATAAATATCTCTGGAAATAAGTTTACATTTGCTTAAATAAGTACTCTGTAGGTGTTTATTGGAACCACTAGCTCTAGTTTATGATTTCTTAAAAAATATTTTAAGCTTGAAGAGCCTTGAAATACAACATTCTATTACCTGTCTATGAACATAAAAGATGATTTAACATCTTAAAAGGTATGTTGTTGCGAGGCATTCTCGATTTTCTGGAAGGAGCTGCCCCTGCAGCTGGACCAATATTCAGCTACAAGGTTGGAAAACGATGAGCTGCTTTGCATGAGTTTAGAGGGTTCATCATACTCCACCATCTCACCTGCACAAATTAGATCAGCCATATTTCTTCACATCAGCCTATATCAGTAATTAGAACTCTGAAGTTCAAAATATTCTGAAAGCTCTAAAGAGGCTAAATATCAATGGTTGGTGTCCAGTATTCAGGTATAATGCTATTCGTGGTAAACAAAGAATGAGGATCATGAAGCATACCATTAGAAAGAACCATAACCATATCACTGTCTATTACAGTTGGAACCCTGTGAGAGTGTGAGCTACTGTTATTACTGTGCATTCAGAAAATTCTTCTCTAATAATTTTCTGAAGGATAGCATCAGTTGCAGAGTCTATGGAAGCTGTGGCTTCATCTAACACAAGAATTTTGTTTCTCCTCAAGAGGACTCTTCCAAGACAATTGGCGCTGCCCCATGCTCCAATTTTCACCTTCATCACCGACTATGAAGATATATGGTTTTATCAAACACGCAATATTCAATCTGATGTAGAAGGAAAGGAGGGAGAAAAAGAAATAACAATTCTTAGACTGAGGATACTTGATTGAACTTACCTGATGAGTCCAGCTGATTCAGAAGGCTGGTAAATGTAATCTTAAGTTGACACTTCTCTAGTGCCTGCCAAAATGATGAATAGGTTGACAAGAGTCCTAAATTTATCTATTCAATAGGATTAAATTACAAATGTTGAAGTATGTCTTAAGATATAAAACTTACCTCCCATATTTCAGCATCAGAGTATAAACCTAGAGGGTCCATGTTAGATCGAATGCTACCTCGAAAGAGGGTTGGCTCTTGGGGAATGACACTAAGTTTAGTCCGTAAATCCTTGAGTCCAATAGCGCAAATGTTTATGCCACCAATACAAATTCTTCCGTTATGAGGCTCTACTAATCGGAACAATGCACTTATGAGTGTTGTTTTCCCACTGCCAGTTCTCCCCACAATCCCTACTCGTGTACCCTCTTTGAATGTACAGGTGATTCCCTTGAGAACTAGTGGAGCACTTTGCTGGTATTTTATCTGAGATTGTGCAACAGAAGAAGTTAATAAGAACTTTGACATCTCTAAAAAGGTTAGAGTTGCATAAGATAAGACTTGAGGATTCTAAGAATTCCCATTGTCTACATTTTTTTTCATACCTTGAGATCTTGTAACTCGATCCTACCCTTTGAGGGCCAAGATAATGGAGCTCTATTATCTTCAATGTTAGTTTGAGGTTCAGGTTCTATGTGCATAAACTGTTTAATTCTTTCAACTGAAATGATGTAGTTAGATGTGTTACAGTACCATTGCATCATGAAGACGTAGGTGGCCTTCAATGTTAGAGCATAGGAAAGAGAAAGCCCTACAAGTCCTGCAGAACAAGAAGAAAAACAGAAAAACAAATATTAAGCTCTGCTGCAGTTATTGTAGGTATGAATTGGTAAAATGCAATCTTAACGAGATGATTAGGTGAATAAACATTATACTACCTGGCAGTATAGAACCCTTAGGAAGTATAACAAAGAGAAAAGCAGCAGTAAAGAGTGTCATATTCTGAAGAGCCTCAATTCTTATAATCAACCACTCCATGGTCGTGTTTGAGTAGAAAAATAGCTTAGCATCAGTATCGACAAGCTTCAGGTACTTGCTGATAAACTGATCTACCTCTTTAAATGCCCTGATAGTTATCACCCCTTGAGATGCCTCAGCTGCATAATTCATGATTGGTGCCTTTGTGGTTCCATTTATACGTATTATCTCCCTTGCAGAAGCAAGATACTTATTCTGAAGTATTTCAAGGAAAGGTCAATAAAAAATGATAAGTTAAGGAAGATAATAATTAGGCACAGATGGTTCAGGAAAAAGTACCTGAATTAAATTTGATGCTACCAAGGTAAGAATTCCCACAATGAGTACCTGCCAAGTCACCATGGCCATGACCAAAATAATTCCTGCGACCTCAATTGCAACAGACAACACGTAGGAAATTCCAAAAGGTATTTCAAAATCCAAAATGCTAAAATCTGATGATGCCTGCAGATCGAGGTAGGAAAAATCATTCATACTAGAAAGATAACATTAACTTAATCAGAAGATAAATAGATTAGATATCATCTTACTCTAGTCAAAATTCGTCCAACTGGAGTTGAATCAAAGAAAAGCATTGGAGCTCTGAATATTGAATTCATGAAACTCTTGAAAAAAGCTCTGGAAGCTTTAAGGCCTAACTTAACTGTGAACAAAGACCTGAGGTGTACAAATATTATACTAAGGAAGGAAAGTCCTGCATAAACCCCTATTAAAGTGCTCATGCTTAGTTCAGGAATCTGAATCGCAAAAGCTAACCAATATCTTGAAGCAGCTTGGAAAGCTACAAAACCAATCTGTGAGATTACACTTAAAAACAGGACAGTTAGACCCTTTGAGGCCGATATGTAATCCAAGTATGGCTTGTATCCTACATCTCCGGCTCCTTTTTCCTCCTCTTCTGTTAGTTGCAGTGGTGTACTTTTCTCAGGAATGTCACTATTGTCGTCACAAGTGTCAGAAAACACTACTGGTCTGTCAAATGTAGCCTGGTGAAGTTCTCTTTCTGGTGCAATACTTGAATGACCTAACTGTGTAACTGCGTTCTTATGTGCATTGACAAGCTGCTCAAATGTTGTTCCAATCATCAAAAGATCCTCATAGCTTCCATATTGTGTAATTTGACCGCTTTTCATAACCTGCACAGGCCCCCACAACAAGCTAAGTTGCCTTTCTTTGCTCTTGAACGAAGAACTACCAATATTTATTGTAAAACAGAAGTATTTCTATTCATTTTATACCAAAACTTTATCAACTTGTGACAGAAACTCCACTTGATGGGTGACTAGAATTACGGTCTTGTTCCTTAAAGCACCCATGACACAGGTCTGTAAAACCATCAGCAGTTAGTCTTTGCAATAACCACATCAAAATATCAATTTTTACTTTTTATTTTTTTGAAATTAGTGAAATAGTAGAACATGAGTCAGTTTGCTCACTTTAAATAGGGCAGCTGCAGTATGTGCGTCAACTGCACTGAAAGGGTCATCAAGGAGGTAAAAATCAGCATTACTATAAACAGCTCGAGCCAACTGAAGCCGCTGCTTCTGACCTCCGCTCAAATTTATACCTCTTTGACCAATTTCTGTCAGATCACCGTGGCTAAAGTTCATGACGTCTTTACCAAGAGCACAAGCATTGATGGCCTTCTCATATATTCTGCTGTCCATTGGCTTACTGTAGCATATATTATCGCGAATTGTTCCACTTTGTATCCAAGCACTTTGAGAAACATATGCTATGGATCCAAACACATCAACCAAAATACAGGAAGTGTCAGACGAAAAGCATTTTTTAGAGGATAAATTATACTTACAAACAAGAACAAAAGAATGCCTTACCCTGCCTGATATTTTGGGCATTTCACCAAGTAAAGCATAAAGAAGTGAAGATTTCCCAGCTCCAACAGGCCCACAAATTGCAACTTTCTCACCTGCCCTCACCTCTAAAGATAAATCTCTCAAGGTTAATGTTGGAGATTCTGGATCCCAGCTAAAATTTCCATCTTGTAATACTACATTGCTCTCTGGATTTACTATTGTACTACTTCCAATAGCATAAGTAATATATACTTCATCATCTAGCAGAAATGTATTGATCCTATCAAATGACACCACTGCTTGGATTATTGAAGAGAAAACTGCAGGCAACTGTACAACTGGCTCCCCCATAACTCCTAAAGTTGCAATGATGGTGAACATAGTGACAGCATCTAAGGGAGCACTCCTGAAAATAGAGCAACCCCAAAAGGCCATTGAAGAGATTATTGTGGGGGATAGCCAAAATAAGGCAGTGCCGTTGGCAACATTATGCTGTGCGTCCCTCAACCATTTAAACTCATTGTCTCGGAGTGAATAGATCAGCTTCAGGAAATGTTCTTCTCATGATTGCAACTTAATGATCTTCATGCTAGAGAGGATCTCTGAAGTGGCTCTCAATCTCTTGTCCTGGGCTGTCATGGACTCAGCCTTGCACTCTTGGAGTCGTTTGGCAAACGGAATATTGAAGATCCCGCAGATAACAAGAGGAACCAAGGCTGGTAAAGCTCCAAGGCCCACGATTCCAATAAGGATTCCTAGTGATAGAAGGAGCTGTAGTAGACAACTCCAGGCTGAATGGAAATACCAGGAGATTTCACCCATACGATAAGCATCCACCATTATGTAGTTAACTATCTCACCAGTTGAGTGCATCTTTCTTGCTACGGCAGAAAGTTTTAGCTGCTTGTGGAAAATAGCCACCATCAAAGCAGATCTTATTTTCATTCCTGACCTTTTTGCATGAAAACTCCATTGCCTTTGGGACAAAGATTCAACCACCTTAACAACTACCAGACAAACTAACCAAAAAAAACCTCGATATAGATTATGTTCCGTACTGTCATTTGAATATCTAATGAAGGCATACAGTAGCAAGGGAGAGACTACTACAGTTATTGTTCTAGCTAAAGCGAATGTCCCATCAAACAACATGTCTTTCAAGTAAACTTTGGCCAAGGTTCTAATAACCAGGTTTTGCTTGCTCTTTGAGCTTTTGTCCTTGGTCAAGTTGTCCCATACATCACTAAATTTCTTGTAAGCTAAACTGGCTTCATCTTCAGGATATAGACAGGGGATGTCCTCAAGAATTAAGGGTTTTGAATAGCCCAAATCAAGTAATGGATTAAGCCAACTGAAGGTTAAACTACTCAAGAAACTGAGCTTAACTCGGTGAGCTTGACATTTCCGAGTTTCTTCAGATAATAATGACTCGGATAAAGAATCAGTAGTTACAGTCAACTCAACAGAATCATGGCTTAGCATCATCATTTTGACAACACAAACAAACAGCAAAGCAGTTATCGGCCATTGCACAACATCTAAGATGTGAATTTCTTTTCTTATGTGTAACTCTACATTTATGACTGAGGCTAGTACAAAGTAAGATGTCCACCATGTACATACAAAAATCTTGACCCATCCTGCCCTTTGAACATTTAAAGACACTGCTATGGAGAACCAAACTACTCCCCTAAGAACATAAATTTGCCAAATTAGTTTCTCTAGTTGCTCAGAACTCGACAAAAGGTCCCATGATCCTACACTGAGATATGCAATACTTAAAAGAGCGCTGCATATTGAAACGACAAGAAAAAGACAGTTCCTATTGTAAGTCCTTTGCATGCGCTCTCTGCTACAGATTGCAAGCCCGACAACCAAATAAAAGAAGACCAGGAAAATAAGGTTCACGGCATCTATTACAGTTCTGTGAAATGAGGAAGAACTCAAAGCAAAATATTTTCCTCTGACCTCATGGAAAAGCCCTGCATATGGTTTAAAGGTGGAGTAATTAGAGTATTTGGCTCCTCAAATAGATAATTGCTATGCAAATGGAAACTTTACAGGCATTATAATTAGTACTTATACTTGGAAAGTGGCACTTCATACATCTAAGCAAAATAAGTAGAGCGAGCATTAATTAAGTAAACATTCGTTCTGTGGAACGGATGAAGTGTGATCAGTACAACAAATTGTTTCTTAATTCAAATAGCATAGCATATACATTATTGCTAGTCACCTAATATGAAGAAGCAGGATATAGCGTTAATATGTAAGTTGATCACACAAGCAAAGTTGGTAGCAGGAAAGAAGTATAAGAATTGCATATATAAAAAAATGAAGTTACCTAGTAAGCTGCTCAAGGAAGACATGGTTTTGAATTGCGGCAAGATTATGAGCACAGAGAATGAAATAAGCTAAGAGACCTACTGCAATTGTTTTATGCTTCAACACTTATGGGAATGATGACGTACATAATAATATAATTAATAAGAACTATAATCAGACAAATGGGATATTATTCATATACTGAAAGCATAACTTTTCATCAGCTTTTTGAATATTCTGTCACACTCCCACGTACAGATCGCATAGCATAGCAATTGTTTTTGTTTTTGTTTTAGTGATAATTCTACTTAATTAAAGCCACTTGCATGCATGGTTGCACTCTTGTCTTTTATATATAGAACTTATTCGTTCAATCTTTCCCATACATCTAAGTGTTTTAGACTAATGTGAGATGGAGAAGCATCTTATACTAATAGACAATTGAATTAAAATAATGATTGAAATTGAGTGATAACAATCATTTTAAAAAAGTGAAATTAAAATTTGTAGACGAAAAACAAAGTACTGTACTTACAAACTCTTATAGGCATGAGAAAATGTTACCGTTTTATGGGACATCAACTTCAATTCATTCATTTTGTGAGTTTCTTAGAAGGTGTAGATTCTCATATTTTAATCAATCAAACAACTTCATTTTGAAGTACTTATTAACATATTTTGATGTCAACCAAACAATTACCGAGTCATGTAGTTGATATAATATGATACACTAATGTATACAGAGGACAAGATTAGATTTCAAATCTTTAAAAAATGGGTGTTGAGCTTCCAGATTAACACACATCCTATCAGCCCAAGAGGATAGAGGGCCACAGTATTTTTGACAGATTAATAAGAGACGTAACAACAAATAAAACACCGCCAAGTGTCCAGGGAATAGTCCTCACGCAACAAGTGGGTCAAAATATAAATAAAGCATAGAAAAATATGCAGACAATATTGAAATTCAATCTCCCCTCCTTTCAAGTCAGGATTGAAGACGCTCAAAACGGCGGCGGATCGGTGTTGCAATTGCGCATGTTGAGGTTGAGAGGATTCAATCTGATTCAGTATCATCATCATCGAGGTCAAACCCAACTCAATCCAAACACAATTAATTTACAAATCAGAAAGCCGCCCATCTTCGCACGAACAACAACTTTGATGGCTGACGCTCCGGTGGCCGAGAACAAGCCGATGACGCCGGAGGAAAATAAAGAGATAGAGAAAGAGTCAGCGCCGGCAAAGAAGAAGGAACTGCCAACGCCGCCGGAGAAGCCGGAAGCAGGGGATTGCTGTGGGAGTGGCTGCGTTCGATGTGTGTGGGATGTTTATTACGAGGAGTTAGAAGCTTACGATCAGCTTTTGAAGGAATTCAACAACTCTCCCAATTAACTTATTCTTTCCCCTTGTCAACTAATTGTAATCGGAATCGGAATAAAATCTAATCAATTATTGAGTTCAGCCTATCATAGTTCATAATTGTTGTATTACCAATTCAAAATTGTTCTGTTTTATTGAGTTGCATATTTATAATTGACAAATGGTGTGTACAACTTTTTAATACTTTCATCATACTCAATTGACACTACTACAACTACAACTAATATTATTCGCAAAGTGGACATTTATATACACTAAAAACATATGTCTGATTAGTGTTTTTTGAGAATGGATATGGTTTTACTAGGTATATCAAAAGTCTATTCATCTCTTTCTAAGAAGGTAACTCCATCTTAGCAATTGGACAAAAAGGTCTAATATAATTTTACACACAAATTTGAGTATGCTTATTTCGTATTAATTTTAAATTAATGAGATATATTGATAGTTTGGTAAGAGTTGATCTAAACATTCAATAAGTTGAGTTTCACTCGTCTATATATATAGTCTTGTTTGGTGTTGAAGTATTCAATCTCTTAATTTCAAAAAGTTGGGGAAGTAATTAAGCTTTTATGTTAGTTGATTGTAAAATTTTAGGCAATTGACAACTTTTAGGAGGAACATTGAGTAAGACCTTAACAATATTTTGGCGAGCCACTACAAGCATATGACTTTATCCCAAATTATCTTATTTTCAATATAAACTCAATATATTGCTGTATTCAACTATGAGTATTTATCATCTTACATGTTCAGGTAACAATACAAGCATAATTTAACAACTAATTTTATTAAATATTTTAATACAAACAACATAACTTGCTAAAAACATCAAATGCTATCAAGATAATCAATACAACCATCTCTAAGCAACCAAGTATCCATTAATTATCAAACAAGACCATACGTAAAAGTAAAATTATAAACGCTCAATGCGGAAAACTTAAGAGAACAATCTAGAAATTAGGAAGATTTAATAGAGCTAAGGGAATAGTAATTGAAATTTTGCCCTTAGTAGAAGGGGTATAATTTGAGATTGGGCCTAAGTGAATGGGTTGAACATTTATTTGGGTGTATACATAAGTAATAAACACAAGTTAATATTCCGAAGTATTACCAGGATCAGGCGTTGACATTGTTGACATAGAAGGAGAAAGCAGTGAAGAAGAAAGAGAGAGAAAGATGAAGCGGTGTAATCGAATTGGGGTGAATTTATGTGAGTTGAGGTTTACCCTTTTTGTGATCATGGCGGTGATGCTCCTGGTCAGCGACAATGCCGGAATCAAAGCAGCCATGGCCAGCAATTCAGCTTCTGCCTTCGTCAACAATGTCATTTACTCCAATCGAATTGCTGTTTTCTCCAAATCATACTGCCCGTAATTCCCTCTCTCCTCATTACTTTGTTTCAAACCCTATGCAGATAATTATATGTTGCTCTGCCTCGAAGAAGTTTTTTTTTGCGCTTTTGACTGTAATTACTAATTAGGGTTTTGGTTCAAATATCATACTAAGATTACACTTTGATTTTTGGATTAACAATTCTAGAGGCTTGATTTTTTTTTTTTTTTTGGGCGTTATTCACTGTTATTAATATTCCATGCTAATTGACATCGTATTTGGAACTGGGAAATTAGTACTAATTATTATTATTGGGAAATTACATGTGTATTGTTTTAGTGCCACAGTTGTGATTATGCGAGTATTGTTTTGAATTATAATCATACCCTGACACTCTGTAGTATTATACAAATATGATTTCCCCTAGTTCTTATTACCATGAAAGTTTGAGCTAGTTGTTGTAATCAACAATATTAACTCTGCTGTTTCTTCTACTTGGGCTACTCAAGTGGTTAATGTTCTTAACTTGATCAACTTTGTACAAATTTACTCATATGGTTTTAAGGGTTTCTGAGATTATGGGCATTTGTGCCTTCATGGTCTTTGTTGTTTGTTATTGTTTTGTGTTACATCCATTGTCTTTGTGCTTTTCAAAGTGGAAATTTCGACTTTGCATCCTCTTTATTGTCTAAATTACGATTATCGACATTGATGCAGATACTCTTTACGTGCCAAGCGTATATTTAATGAACTGCAGGAAAAGCCATTTGTTGTGGAGCTTGACCTTCGAGGTATTGTTTGAGTCTATTGTTTGTCCAGGCCATAATATCGTTTGTTACACCTAATGAATCTGGTTGAACATGTTTCTACTGTTGATCACCATTTTCAGATGATGGTTCTCATATTCAAGATATCCTGCTTGAACTGGTTGGTCAACGTACTGTTCCACAAGTTTTTGTGAATGGCAAGCATATTGGAGGATCAGATGGTATGCTATCTCAGATTTGGATTCAAAAGTTTAAAGTGACATGAATTTGTTTGTCTTGTCTCTTCTCAACTGTCATCTTGCATGATGTTTTTCTTCTTCTTTTTTTTTTTTTTTTTTTTTTTTTTTTATATATTCAGATCTTCAGAGTGCTGTCTTGAGCGGGCAGTTGCAGAAGAATCTCTCAAGTAGTTGATCATGATCACTCTACTATGAAGTTTTTGAAGAAAAATCGTCCCCAATTGGTTGTCAAAACTATAATGTTCTAGATATGAGGACAGTTCATGGGTTTTTTCTGATGTACTCATGAAGTCATGAGGATCATGATAGATTGATAGGGCTTATAATCACAGTCTCACACCATGTCTTGTTAAAGTACTTTTTGTTCCATTTTATCCTTAAATCATAATAGGAAAAGGAAAAGAACTGTGTATGTTTTTTTTCAATTGTAAATGTATACCTTAAGGCTTTGTTTGTTTTGGTTGATTGAAATTAATTTCCCTGCATTTCTCCGTTTTCCTTTGTTGTTTTGTTAGAGGGTGGAAAACAATTTTCCCACCATTTTCCTTTTGTAACTGCCACATTTTTCTCTTTACTCCTCCTTTTACTTCTATTCTATTTTTCTTTTCTCCATAAGTTTTCTTAGAATCAAACAAAGAAAGGAAAACTCTTTTCACTATCATGTTTTCCAATAAAAAATGTTTTCTTTTGAAAATGATTTTCCATGAAGATATGTTTTCCATCAAAACAAACGGAGCCTAAGCCTCTTCCCAGCTTTCTTTTTCCTGTCTTGGAAATGCAATTCTCAATTTGTTGTTTTGCAAAAATGATTCTAAACTTGTGTAAACTTACCGACTAATCCATATTATATCTATCATTGAAGGTGCTTATTGGCATTGTAGCTGCTAAGCCAACTATCAATCAAATGTACAGAACTTTAACCAACAAGCAGCTTCTCATACACATGAGTTTCTGGCTGTGGTCATATTGACCCACAAGCCATAAATATTCAAAGTACTACAATCATTCTAACTTTTATGCTAACAACCTTGTACTGTCAGTAATCTTTAAGTTCACATTACAATATCATTGAATCACACCTTTGCATTTCATCCCTGGAGTTATCCTTCTCATGGTCTATGTTTGAGACTGGTAGAACAGCAACAGAGCTGCTCCTTGAAATGCTATTTCTTCTACAAAATCCCTTGGAATGCAAATCCAGCAAATTGCTATGTGCCAAATCTTGAGCTACATGGAGCTGTTTCCCACCTGCAAGCTACAAGGTAAGATATCACGGAGCATATGTTGGTCGCCAATCAGATTTTGTAGCACTGAGTATTCCTTCTTCATCCTTGGAGAAAGCCAAATGAACCTCCCAGTGTAGTGATTTTAACAAGTTTTCAACTTCTCCAATTGCACCGGACTCATCACAAACAATCAACTTGCCTCCAGGTCTAACTATTCTATCTATTTCTGCCATCACTGGCACAAGTTTGCACCTACAAAGGAAAAAATACAGAAATTATGATCTGCTAGAATTTTAATGTCATGAACTTTTCTTTACAGGAGATAGACTCTCACCTTTCTTTCAGTTTTGAGAAAAGATGATCAGCATGCAGAAGATCATATGTTCGAGGGTATGTGCTGAAAGACTCACACCAGTCATGATATATTCCGAAGAGCCCTCTTTCGAAAATTATGGGAAGTGTGTCTGGAGAATTTACATTGACAACATTCAGGACCCAGATCTTAAGGTCTTTTAATGCTGCTGCAAATCTAGAAAGATAAAGTTTAGCATGTAGTTAGTTCAAGTCCTTTCCAAATACAAATAATATATAACGAGCAGAGAAAAAGGGATTTTTTTACCCTCCATAAACTGCTCTCATGTCCATTACATTCCTCACATTTGACCAACTGATGCCAAGTCCGTTAATATATGAATTGTTCATCACGTCTTGCCAGTGCTCGTAATCTTTTTCAAAATCATCAGGAGCTGGTTTTCCATAGATTCCCATCTGAGTTCTGTTCAACCAATATGGAGGTGCTTGCAACCTTTTAGCCCACCTAATTGGCCATTTGCTTCCCCTTGCAGACTCTTCAGTCGGCACCCAATGCATGCATGCTTGCAGCGGCACATACCTTTCCCAATAAAAAACAACAATCATTAGATGTCTTATATTCCCTATATGCGGCTGAGGGTGATTGAGAAAATTACCATGCAGCATCCGGATCATCATCAGTCTTACACATTGGAGGTTTATTTTCCTTTCTCTTGTCATAACATTCATTGTTTGTTGGTTTGCGAAATATGGCAGCTCCAATTTTATTTATAGGATCTTTCTCTTTCTTCTCAAGCTTCCAGCACATTGATGCAGTTAGTGCAGACATGGCTGATAACATAAAACTATATTAATCAGTTTCTTCGAATATGCATGTGTTAATTGTTAAAATTTAGTTTCCTAGTTCATATATCAAAACGAAAATACCTTCCCATATATCCACGTCTTCTTTAAGCTTTTGGTACACAGGTGTAGCTGACCAGATAAAATGCCCTCCAGGTCGTAGTACTCGGTTCAGCTCAAGTAAAAGTCTACCACCTTCATAGAAATTCCAAGAACATTAAACTTTCTTCATTAGAATTAATAACAGGATATTCCATAAACCAGTCAATCCTCTTTTTCGAGTAAAAGTCTACCACAAAGAACGTACTTCAGATAACTATTTATTTGGGATATAGTCTTATGTTGCCCTTTTATTTTTGATGTTGAATGGTAGAGCAACAAACTAACAATGTAAATGAACCATTTAAATGAACTGAAGTTTAGACTATTAACCTTCTGCATGCCAGGGAACCCTACAACGAGCACAATGCACTGCATCAAACACTCTGCTAGGGAATGGGAGCCTCTGAGAACCCATTACGGCAGATATTGCAGGTATGCCTCTCTCAAGGGCAAACTGGACCTGAGCCTCGTGTTCATCTTTGGGCGCAAATGACATTGTAAGTACATCCCTATCAAAAAGAAAACCTCCAAAGCTTGCAACACCACATCCAACATCCAATACTACTCTTGTGTGCTTGCCCCATTTTATTCCTGGGACAGTCTGTAGACAAATAACAGTCAGTATCAGTTATTCTGCCTTTATCTGCAGCATTAATATATGTTGTGTGTTCACTGTGCGGTGTGTGTGTGTATGTACTCCTTTCTTTTTTTTTTTATCTTATAGTTAGAGATGAGCGTGTGAATTCTTTTGTTTTATATTTCCTTTTTTTTTTTTTTTAAATCTTATAGTTAAAGATGAGCGTGTGAATTCTTTTCTTTTATATGTTTTAGCAGCTCAAATATAATAATTTTGTGATTAAGAAACGGCAGGATAAGACCCCTTCTCACAGATTGAAAATTTTTGTAAGTGAAACTTTGCTGATGTCTTTCTTCTCACCTTGTGCATTCCTCAGTTGACTTTGTAGACATGGCAGTGGTGCAAAGATAACTCACCTTTTCAATGAAATCAATGTAATGAAGAGCACCATGTATAAATTGTGTTCCACCGCCTGGAAAAGTCAAGAACTCCCCTGAAACTCTAACCCAGTTTTGATGGCCTTTAACCTTTGCTAATTCTGTGTGGGGTACATTATGAAACCAAATCTGCCAAATTCCACACAGGTAAATTTTAATTACTCTCAAACTAGTATAAAGCTGATTTACAATCTGACAAAACAAGCATAACATTGTAGTGCATAAGTAATATTTTTTTTTGACGGCACATAAGTAATATATAGACATATATCTCATGTTAAATTTTGGTACTTTAATCAAAACAAACATGTATATCTTGCTGACTTTAGGGAATAGGTGAAATTTGTTGTAAGATAATCTCACCTTATCTCTGCTTTGTGGCCACTGGACAGGTTTTTTGTAGCCTTGAGGAATGGGCACTAGGCAAGTGGGGGGATCCTCCGGGCAATGCCTCTCACGATGCTCAAAATGTTTTGTACTGCGCAATCTTTTTAATGCTTTCACATTGTCCAAACAAGGTATATAGTCATAGCTTGCCGTCACATTACAGAGTTTCCATGTGTACCCATATAGACTCTTCTCAACTTGTCCTTTAACATTCTCCTTCCGCCTTTGTTTCTCATCATTGGAATGAGCTGCCTGAGTCGACCATGACCTTTTGGATTCATTGGATTCCTTTGGAATCCCCGAGTTTGGGAGTGAGTTTGACTCCTTAGATTTATCATCAGTTGATCCCGTTGAGTCCTTTGTCTGTGTATTTCCCTCAGTCTCCTGCTCAGGATCTCCCTGTTTGGCAGCTTCGTTTTCTTGCTATTGGTCTTTCAGTTTGTCTTGCTTGCTTGTGTCTTCTTTTTCCTGTTTAGCATCTGAATCTTCACTGCTATCCTGTTTAGATGGATCGCTCTTTGTCTCATCGCTAAATGTGATTGGTTTCTCATCCTGCTGTTGCTGTTCCTCTACAGTCTGTTGTTGATTAATAGATTTTTGTTGTTCCTGATCCTGTTGGTTCTCCACTGTCTGTTGGTTGTTAGCTTTCTGTTGTTCCTGATCCTGTTGGTTCTCCACTGTCTGTTGGTTGTTAGCTTTCTGTTGTTCTCTGTCCTGTTGTTGATCATCTTCCAAAGCCTGTTGATTGTCATACTTCTGTGCTGCCTCTTCATTACTTTGTTCTCTTGCATTTTGCTGATCACCATCTTTGCTCTCTACAAATTGTTCTTGCTGTTTAGGCTTGTTGCTGTCCTGATCAAGTAAAACACTTTGTTGAATGTTCTGCTTCTCAGTGAGCATGCTTTCTTCTGAAACTTGTAACTGGCGTTCATTTTGCTTTTCATGTTCTGAATCTTTGCCACCCAGACTCTGAGCATTTTCATCATCAGGTTCTTTCTCTTTCGCCTTGCTACCAGTGCCATCAATTTTAGCTTCATTTTCCTGTGTTGAATCCTTTCTTTCCGCAATATGTTGGTAGGAAACTCCCACATTAGACTCTTTAGAATAGTCCTTAGTACTCGATTGATCTGAAATTTTATGCTCTTCCTGAGATTTTTGAGACTCGCCTGTTTTTAAGGCATCTTCGGGGAGATCTCCAGGGTTATCCTCAAATGTCCCTGTATTAATCTTCTCATTAGGTTTGTTGAGGTTGGTAAGATCACTGGATTCATCATGTGAAACAGTGGTAGAAGCGTGAGTAGTGGCTTTAGGAGCGACTAAATTACTATCAGAGGTGAGCATCCATACACCCAAAACACAGAGGCCTATGAAGACTACAGTGGTGATGGTTGAGAGGTATGAATTTGAGGAAGATGAGGGTCTTTTGTTATTTCGAATCCTTCCAAAAGCCATTTGTGAAAATGATTTAGGAAGGATTTGATTAGTTTTGTGATCTATAATTACTCAGGTGCAAAACCCAAAAATGAATGCTAAGTGGGAGAGGTGGAAAGGAAAAATGAGATGTGTTTAGTTTGTGGAGCTGGAGCTTCCTAGGTTGATGCATGTACTATTGAAGGAATGGGAGCAAAATGTTTCAAAGATCCAAGAGAGTAGGAAGAGGGAATTAGTTACAGCATTTCCTTACATCAAGTTAACTATAAATAGAATGCATAAGATGACATATTTTTCGGTTAGTTCTTCTTAATTTAGCCTAGACACAAGGAAAATTTGATTTCTTAAAAGGCCATGCTCACAATTTAAGGAACTGAGAATGAGAATCATAATGGTCTCACAATAGAAAATTCAGAAGGAAAAAAAGGGCACAAAATTTACATCCCAACATTGAACTAATTAGATTAAGTGAGAATATCATCAAAAAAGAGATCCAACAAAGTAAAACTGAAATCCTAAGCACAAAATATTGGAGTAGAAGGCAAGAATGTTCACCTCCTTGACATGGATTTCTGATTTTCCTACAATGCTCTGACAATTTTATATATTAAGAACACACAGAAACAGTCATTGGTATGTGATTGTAAACAAAAGTGGCAAATTGAAGTCCAATGTAACATTAAAGAAATTCAAAGAGGTGGGGCAATTCACTAGCTACAAGATGTTAATATGTTGCTAACAGTTAATAAACATTGCTATCTAAAATTCTAGCCTTGATCAAAGACATTGTATGAAAAAACAATGTATATAGTGATTTGGTATAGTCAATCAGTGATTGTGATATCAAGCACCAGATGCAGAAAAGCAGTAGCCACCTATTCCTAAAATCAATAGGCAACAATAGCAATCCATAATCACGCAGAAATTAAATAAGAATATGAAAAACCCATGTAGGATTCGAACCTACATCCTTGTGCGGCAATAATGATAACAGCACAATGCTCTGCCAAATTTGAGCTAATAGGTTTGTATAGCACTTGATTGCTATGCACTCAAGACCTCAGCTTTTGCTTCATTGTAACATCAAAGGAGCTAAAGGCTAAGGGAAACACAGCAATCACCAGAATCAACATTCAATCTGCAATCTACTCCTACCTTTTCAATTGAAGCATGTACAGAATAATGAAATAAAAACACACTGTATCAGCTTAAAATCATACGGTATAATTTCAGATAATAAAATGTTGAGAAAATTCAGTAATTTGCGGTGCATGGTTGTAATTGATAAAGGTACAATTTTTGTGGAGAAAAATAGAATTAAAATCGAAAAAAAAAAAAAAAAAAAAAAACCCTAGGTTCCGGAAAAATGAAATTGTAAATTTGAACAAAACAAAAACTAAAAAAAAAATGAAACAAGTGAAAGAGAAGAAAAATAAAAAAAGGAACCTTCAGAAAGAATCATCATAAGGTTGGGGAGGGGGAAGCGACGAGAGGCGGGTGTTGTCTTAAAAGGAGGAGAGAGAGAAAGAAAGAAAGCGTATTATTGATTATGTAATTGTATGATTGTTTGTTTGAAGGATGAAGAGATTGCAGAGGAGACGAGCAGCGAAGATTAGAGAGAGAAACAAAGTAATTGTTCAGATTGAAAACTATTTTCCCATCATCGGATCATCAATAAATCCTCAGAAATAATGATATCTACATTTCTGAATCTCTCTTGATCGCCGCTTCAAGCCTCATCGTTGATCCCAGACCCAGTAACACCCATTTTTCACTCCTGGTTTTATAACCTATTCCATTAGCCCATACTTATTTGGGCTTTTTTAGAAATACAGTCTGGACAAGGACCCAAATGGGGTAATGGACTAAAGCATTTACTTGGTATTAGATTAGAGTACTACAACAACATTGATTGGTAGGCTAATGAATAATGTTAGTACTGTAATGGAGTGTATTGTAAATGATTGCTTTGTGTATGGATATTTAAGTAGCAAAGGGAATGGAAATAGGAGCATAAAAAGGCAAGTGATTAAGACAGGGGAGGGGATGCAATGGCGAGTGTAGACATCAACTTCAAGTAATTCACAAATAAGTTCGGTATTAATAGGTCACTCTATAGTGGGATAGTGATGATCTAATACTTTATACTTGTACTAGTGGAGTGCATTTCCCTTTCAAGTTGATGATTGATGACAGGAAAGTAGATTCTCTCTATTGATTGCAGGTGCGGCCTAAACCTGTATTTAACACATACATTCTCAAACATGTAATCCATAAAGAGTGTTTTAGGACATAGAGTAAAGTAAAACTTGTCATTTGATATTTGTTTTTTCTTTTGAATTAGTGTACAACTAACTAACTAAGGTAGAAACTTTAGTGAAATTAGAAATCATATTACGAGTAGAAAAATTAGTTGATATTCTATTTTAGAGCTACTCCGAGTAGTTGAAAAGGGTAGATTAAGTTAAGATTGGGATTAAATATTATACGGAGTAATTATCTTAGGAAAAAGGAAGGGGGGAAAATGAGTTAAATTAATTAGCTTGATTTGATGAAATAGGGGTGGAGATCGAGGGGGGAGACAAGGAGGTAGCTGGAGAGAGTCAACCCCGGGAACAAATGCTGGGCTCGAGAATATAATGACAGCAGACCAGACACTAATTATAAATGTAAGAGCCTCTAAGTCACTCCTTACATCAGTTGTTGCCTTAGCTTGTTGGTGTTGGAACTCCAACTCCCACCTAATTCTTCCTCGTTCCTACTCGTATTTTATGACTGAATTAATAATCCGATATGATGCACCTCCCAATGTAATATCATTTGCATGGTAACACCGCCCGTAGTGTCTATTCTCATCACTTCACTTGCCGTGCATTTAGCAAATCAGGCCTTTAATAAACCATAACTCACAATTCACAAACTAGGGTTCCTCTTCTATTTCTCCTAAACACACCATAAAACATAAATCATGCATCCTATACTAGTTGAGGTGATTAACTATATACCTACTCCAGTACTTGGTAATATAGTAATCTATGTACGTGTTTCATACATGAATGCCCATACTGAGTACTCTTAAAATAACGTTTCACATAATATAGTAGGACTGAGGGAGATTTAAAATAAGTGTCTTGCAATCAAAATATATTACAGTAATGATTTAATATATCTTGCGCATGGCACAATGCTCGTAAGTAGCTCAAAATAAAATGCAGTAGATATGATGGTACAACCAGCTTTCACATAATATACACTAGTGCTCCAAGCGTAGATACTACGGAGCACTATTGTATGAGTATACTGTATACGTACAACAATAAACTGAGGTTGTAGTTGTAAGGTCAGAATGAATATGTATGAGTGGTGGTTGTCTATAAAATCATAGAAAGAATAAATCACTATCGCATTGTATCGTATTGTCTCATCTCTCAAATCTGTTTATGAATCTATCGCAATAAGTTTGAATTGAAAGTGGGGGATCACAGCCATTACACCCAGCTTAGATTCCAGCAGAAAAGAAACAAACAATAATGTGAACTGTATTAATACACACCGTACGGACTGTTATCTCTATGTTGCGTTTAAGCCCATATGCGCCGTGATCGGGGGCCAACCGCTTCATCTTGTCATTTTCTCTCTTGTCAATTGTCAACCCTTCGTTTTCTTCTCTTTTTTCATTTCTTTGGCACACCATTTTCTTCTTTACAATCATATTTAACGTAGATTTTTATTTACCACATTTATATTATGCCTTTTTTTTACTATTATTATTTACACGAGAATCAACATAATTTTTGTTGAGTATAAAAGTTATGATGATATGATATGATATTACTTGTAAGATATAATGCAACTATTTGGCATATATGGGTACGTTGTAGGAATTTATTATAAAAGATACGGAGTATTACATCTGATAGGTTTTAATTTTAATTACAACTAGATAGATTGTTGTCCCTTTTTTCTTTTTTCTTTTTCTTTTTCTTTTTTTTTAAAAAAAGTACTACTCCAACTCTTAATTGAAATTGTTGGAATTCATATTTTTAAAACAAGACCTTAATTTTGAACAATAGACATATTAATTAGATCTACTGTTCACGGACTACCTACCTCTTCCTCCAACAACTTAGCATTTGGCAATATACATTGGTTTCAAACTAACTAGTCTGGTACGAGTTTGTTTTTTTTTTTTTTTTTTTTTTTTTTGACATAATAAAAATTAATTGATTAATAGAAGTTAGGCAAAATTAGGAAATTTTGAGAATGTGTTTCTCCTTTATTTTGTTGACTTGGAAAATTAATAATTTTATGTGGAAGTATTACAATCACAAGTCACATGTGATGGACTTAATATATATAAGAGGTGGACCAATTTGATCCTCTTAGATTATTACTCGTATCATATAACTTGTGAGCAAGTACTTGTGAAGTTGTGAGCACTCGAGTTCTAATTTTGGCATTCCCGCTCACTCATGATTTTTCTAAAATAAGTTATAGAAGGTAAAGTGTTACTTTAAAGGGTTTAATCCCACCGAAATATTGTGAATTTTACAAAATATAATTAATATCGAAATATATATAGGTAATATTACTAATATAGCATGGTATGCAATTAGATGATCCCGATGTATAATTTCAATGATAGGTTTAAGTGCAAGTGTCTCATGCACCACCAAACACAAGTTGTAAGCACGCCATTGATGCAATAAGACTGTAAGAGTGAACTAATGGTTCATGTTTGGTTTCCCTTGCCTTATTTTGAGAAACATAAAATAACATTGTCTTTAAAATAAAAAATAATAATAATAATAAAAAAACATAAAATAAGAAATGTTCTAAAATTAATTAAAATTCAGCATGTAAGAACTAGATTAGGGGTCATTATATAACTAGATTAGGTTTTGGGTACAAGCTATGGGGTTGAAATGAGTAAAACTTATATTTGATATTTGTTTAAGAATAATCCAATTTCTAAATCCGCACCTCTAGGAAATAAAAAAGAGGAAAAACATACCTGAACATCAAACAAACACAAAAAATAAAGAATCAAGTTTCAAATAAAATCAAACCACTCAAGTTTCATTTTTAATTCCAAACCCATACCACTTTGTGAACTAAACACCCCTAAGTCTCGTATCATGCATTATACTTTCATTATTTATCATCAATTTAACACTATATATATTAAAAACTTGTACTGGTATAACAACAATATTTTTGAGAATCAACCAAATAATATTTTCTTCCTATAAAGATAGATTTTCCTTTTCGTTAAAAAAAAAAGGTTAAGATCAAATTTAATTGGGAGATGTTACCGGATAGATTATGTCCTAATTAAGTATTATTATAACGCTTTAATTTACATTAACGTCCCTAACAAATTATAAAGTAGCAGAGCATAATGTTGAGACCTCAATAAGAGCTAGCCTACGACCACGTACTACTCCATGATTGTGTCGCTATTAACCTATTATCATGTGTTGTTATCACTACTTATTACTAATTACGCTATTAATCACTCTATCACGCAGAATTATATCTATGTAGGTATATATTGTATTGATTTTCGAAAATTATTATAACTCAAATTTGATGATTTGTTTGTCTGTAAACTTGACGTCCGTTGCGGCCATAAGACTATAAGAGTCATAAAGAGTTAGAGAACACTACTACAGATTACAGAATACATTTCAAATATAAGTAAGAAAAAGTGTACATATATATATATATACTAATCGAGTGACGTAGAGGTAAATTACGAAAACTTGCGTACATATAGTTGATACTTGATAGTATCATAGGAGTTATTAGTATACGTGTTACTGAGAAACGCTAAGAGAAAGCTGCTATTTTACAGTGTCCAGTAGCTTTTAACTATTAATAACCATTTTAAGTCAATACATTTTTGTATTTTCTGTGTGATGAATATATTCAGTTAGTTTAAAAGTAAGATCAGATTTTCTATCAGCTAAAATGATGAAGCTAATTACTGATCAGATTTTTCACGTTGATAATTTGCCAAAAGTGGTCCATTTTGGACATGGAACATAAATTTGCTACCTGTATATCTGATTTGTAAATATATTATTCTTTGCTATTCAGGAATTTAAAACAAGTTTAAATAACCAAGTAAATACTCCATTTGGATTATCGAGACGAATCATATAAGATTCCACTTGATAAGTGTGATGATACCTCCATAATATTTTGATGTTTGTATAAGTGATAACATTTCGTTACTATGTTAAATTTATTGAACCAATGTAATAATCTGTTACGATATCATAATAGATACGAGTAATATGTGTAGGTGCTATAGTGCAAAATATTCCACAGCTTCTAATAATTGACTTTCAATTTCAATGGTCAATATAATTATAGACAAATTACTCGTAATAATGATTTGATTAATTACGTGATTACGTGTCTTAAATTCTTCAGGAGGCCGGGTACCTGCAAGCAAGACATAGAGGCAGCTCTGTCTAAAAATAAAAAAGACATAGAGGCAGCACTTAATGTAAGTAACAATACTAATAAGAAGATTTGTAATATTACTGTGGCGTAAATGGTCCCGAAACAAAAAAAAAAGTTTAGCAGAAGCACGCACTAATAATGGAAGATTGAAGCAGTATGTAGAAAATGGAATTGATGGATTATTCTTTTCCATGGATCGTCTACTCTCTCATCATCTAATATTATTGTAGGTGTACTGTTAAGTTGGCCAGCCTTAGTGCTGGGCGGTGAGTGAATTCCAGAATAAAGTGATAATCAAGGTAGTTATCACTTAGATATCATTCTCATACTCATACTCATACTCATGCTCATTGTCTAGGACGTGATATAAAGCCTTGATCCAAGGAGATACCAACATTTGATTGATTAGGTAGCTCAATTACACTAATTCAATTGCCATTGTTTTTATTACTTATTGAAACTTTAATTTATTCCAACTAATCTGAATATAATTTGTCTATAATAACTATTGTAAAACATAATAGTATAGTGTTGTGCAAGACACATCCTAGTTTCATTTACTTCAACAAAACTTATAAGTTCAAATAATTACAGATAATGTAGATTCAAAACTAAGTTTAAGGCTAATATGTTTAGCTATATTAAGTTCAAGGTCGTCAATAAGAGTTAACCATGCAAGTTCAATTCATAGACATAATAAGTGCTAAAAAGTTCATTTCAAGTTAGTTGAGTTAGGTCCATAAACCTAGTTATATAAAATCTAGCGTGTTTATATATTGTACTTCTTTTTATGATACAAACTTAACTTACATTTTGATGCTTTTATATAAGCATGTACAACTATTGAAGCATTTAGCTTCGTCATAATAATGTTTCAAGCTTAAAAGTTCATAATAAATGCCATTCTGAAATCAATTTGTTGTACGAGTAGATAGCGAGTTACATTTATATGCCTTTTCTTTTTTCAATGCGTGATAAACAATAATCCTAATTTATATATGTGTGGATAATTATCATAACATCCCCTCACACGAGCCCATCTATCTAGAAAGGTTAAAAGTAATCTTTGATGGCCCTCTTTGGATTTCCAACATGAGAGCACCCTTACTCGAGACAATCGATTATATATGTTATTACTTGCTACAAACAAATCTCCAAATTCTCGTCTTGATCGAGTTTTTCAAATCAATGGGCTAGTTCTTCCTCTATCGGATTGATAATAGGCAGTGATGGATCTTAACCCTTAATTAAATTGATTGCCCAAATTAATCTTCCATTTTGACTCAATACTATGCAGTAAAGGTAATAGCTAGCTTGGGAATTTAATAAAACTTTATAAACATTGATGATGCTTAATGTATAACTCAATTAATATTGATAATGTAACAACATTCAAGAGTACATTCTAAAATAAATACTACGTATATTAATCCATAAAAGTAGCATGCAGTGTAGATCATATATTAGCACAAAACAATTAGCAGCCAGCATCAAAAATGAAGTTATTGAATAATAGAACAAGTATCTAAGCAAAATTAAAAATGATGGTATAAAAAGGAGGGTGAGATACTGATACTGAATTAGTGAGATATTAAAGGTAAGGTTGGCGGTTAATTGGAGGAAGAGGTAAGGAAACAAAAAGCAGATTGACGAGACACGTGGAAGAAGGAAGACCGTTAGATGAAAACATGCAAATAGTACCCGGATATTGAGATGAGGGCAAAAAAAAGTACTCCGTAAGAAAGAAAGAGGGATTTGCTTGGAATTGGAAACACCAAACACCATCCATCCTTGTTTTTTAAAATAAAATAAATTCCAAAGATTTGTACTATTTGTTGATTATAATAAAAGGGGTAAATTATAAATGATATGATCAGCTTTAAGAAGAGAGAGAAATAAAGGGAGTAGCAGAGTACTAGTGCAGCAGTAGTAGTAATACTCACAAAGAAAGAAAGAGAATTGCAGAAACCCAACAAAGAAAGAAAAGAGTAAAAATTGTTGTTGGGAAGGTGTCTATGGCGGCGTAGCAGAGCTGTCTCAATAAAAATGTCTCATCTTTCTTCTTAATGTTTCCTGATTAGCGCTGCTTCTCTTCTGACTTTCTTTCTCCTTCCATTTACTTATTCTATTTTATTCCTTCTTTTTTTCTTTGTTTTCTTACACCCTCATAAACAAACAAACACACCCTATTAACCAAACAAACATCCAAATCCACCCCTTTTTTCACTAAACAGTGATCTACCCTTATCTCCCATTAATAATTCTTCATATTTGAAAAAGGCTATGGAGTGTTTGCTTGAGAAATTGAGGGTAGGGGAGACCAAATTATGGCTGAATTTTTCTCACTAGGAACAGGAAGTAGTGCAGGCAACAATAACAACATAACTTACAGGAATGAGCAAATCCATGGTTACCAGCAGCATGAAACTAAAGTATCATCAGAAGAGCTATGGCAACACCTTCCTTACTCCCAACTAAGAATCGCACCGACGGAGGAAGGTGGAGATGAGACCACGAGATCTGGTTTAATGATGATGAGAATGACTAGTACAAGTAGTGGTGCCGGTAATATTAGCTGCCAAGATTGCGGCAACCAAGCTAAGAAAGATTGTGTGTATATGAGATGTAGGACTTGTTGCAAAAGCCGTGGATTTGATTGTGCTACTCATGTCAAGAGTACTTGGGTCCCCGCTACCGTTCGCCGGGAACGCCACCAAAAACTTCTCCAACAACACCCTCAACAACAACAAGAGCAACAACAGCAACAGCAACAACAATACTTGAGAGGTGTGAATAACCCAAAGAGGAGAAGAGAGAATTGTTCAACCTCTTTGGTTTGCACCCAATTGCCCATCACTACTACTAATACTAATACTGCCTCTTTTTCAGGTATACTAGTATAACCTAGGGGAAGGAATCTTTTATTGGGTTTTTTTTTCTCTTTTTCTTTTTTTTTTTTCGGTTGATGTAATTTATGCGTGTGAATATTAACATATGATCTTGATATTTTGCGTGTAAATGGGGAAAATGAATTTTTTTATAAAATAAATAAAAAAAAAAAAAAAAAAACCTTATGCTTGGTTAGTGGTGGTGTCTTTTGGTGATACTGTTGTTTAGTATTCCTGACGAATAGATTGACAAGAAAGGAGAGGTGCTGAGCTTTTGCCCCTTTCTTTCTTTATCCTCCTCTTTGTCCGTGTTTTTCCTCTATGTTTCCCAAGCTATTATTTGACAATCTGTATTTTGAATCATTGTCATCCTCATGTGCACATTCACCCTTTTTCCAATTCTTTCATTTTTTTTTTCAAATATTTATTTTACAATCCTGACTTTTATTTGTTAAAAGTTTTGTTTGTATAACAGTAGGATATCATATCATCAAATTAAGACCTAATTTTTGTGTTTTATTAATACAGCAGGTATGGAAGTTGGAAATTTCCCGGCAGAAGTGAGCTCGTCGGCGGTGTTCCGGTGCGTAAGGGTGAGCTCAGTGGACGAAACGGATGATGAGTATGCATATCAAACAGCAGTAAACATAGGAGGACATGTATTCAAAGGGATTCTGTATGATCATGGAGTTGATCATTCTCACCAAGTTAATACTCCCAGCCCCAACTACGGTGCTGGAGAAACCTCTTCTGGAGCTAACCTTGCTGCTTCCATGGCTCCTCCCACTTCTATCTCGGCTATGCCAACCTCTTCTTCTTCACTGCCAGTCGGCTATTTAGACCCGTCTTACTACCCGCTTCCTCTCAACACTTACTTGGGTCCGGGTACGCCATTCTTCCCCAACCCAAGACCTTAGATTATTAATCAACCCAAATAAACATACAACTATATGCAATGGAGTTTTCTTATGTTTCTTGTTATATTATTAGCTCCCTTTCTTTCCACTCTCAATCTCATTGATACGATTTAGCAATTTGTGAAAGCTGGTGATGATCATATCTTAGCTTATTGAGAATTGTTTTTATTAAAGATAATTTGAATAGGTAAAGCCTAGAGCAAGGGAAGAAGAATACATGATATGGGTTGTTATTATATTGATTTTGTTTTTGTATGTCCTCCATTTAGAATATATATGATCTATTTAAAATTGTGGTTGTTATAAATAAAAATGTGTAAGATTGTATCATTCTTGCTCTGTAACAACTTTCTATTGAACACATGTATAGTTAGGCAAGCAGCTAGGATGGTTGATAGTCATACTAGTTTGGTACCAATTCTTTGTTCTGAGTTTCAAAGTTGACTTGAACTTGAAAATGTTATTGCCTACATACGTAGTTTTTCAATGTTTACTCTATTGATGATAGTTACGTAATCCCATGTCAACTCCCTTTAGTAGCATCACTTTAGCTTAATTGACTGCTCTTGTATACTTTGCACCTCTGTATACTGGAATTACTGATCATATAGCATCGTAAAGCCCTTTCTTAGCTTAGCTCTCATATGATAATTAATGCTTTTGTCACAACTCTTAATTAATACTCCGTTTTAGGCTTCGTTCTATGTACGTTCTATCTCAACCTGATTTATGATGTAAAATGATCTTGTTAGCCTTTAGTAGAACTTATTTGAATTTGTATGTATTCCCAAAACTTATTTTTCTAAGTTGAATAATAATAATGAGTTTCTATTAGTGCATGATGGTTTAAAACAAATCTGAATTTATATATACATTCCTACAACTTAATTTTGCAAGTCAAAACATGGAAATATGTTTCTACTAATGCATGATGATCATAGATGATGAATGCCTTCTTAAAACTAATCTGATTTTTCATTCTTCGTATATCCCTAAAACTTTATATTTTTAATCAAATCGTGATAATGTGTGTCTACAAAGCATGATCATCAAATGATTGATGTATGTCTTATTGGAACTAATCTGAATTAATGCATATTCTAGCTTATTAGAAAATTGATAGTGTTCACAAATAGCGTGATGATCAGATGATGTATGATAGTAGCTACTCTCCTTTAAAAGATAAACATGAGATCGATGTTATATGCTCTTCTATATACTTGTATTCCATAAGGAGCATGACTTTGATGATCATAAATTCATGTCATTAAAATTGTTTCCATGTTCTTGAAAAATCTTTCTATTATTTAAATTTTTTATAGCACATGCATTTTCTTTTTCTTGGGGGTGGTAGAAAAAGAATTTGAACCCATTAAAGTTAAGGGTAATCCAAATAGGAAGAACGAAAAATGGGATAATGTTTAGTGGTTGTTTCTTGGTTTTTAATTTTTTTGAATATCAAAGTTCCTTTTCCCAGCTTACCCGTAAGAGTGCCGGATTTGAAAGGAGGGTTTTCTTCTTGAGTTGGAGAAAATATACTCCACTTTGGGCGCTACAGATTGCTTTCTTTTTTACTGTGAATGCACTGCCCTCTATGCCACCCGTATACAGTAGTTGTATATACTGTAATGCTTTTACAATGTGCATGTCAAATTTTATCATAATATTTTATCATATATATGTACACACCAAGAAAGAATATACTGTATATGTCTAAACTGTGTAAATGATTGTACTAATTACATACTTGTAGCATCTTAACAAGTGACATAACATTAATAGTAAACCATGGAATGGAAATTAAACTGTATATTATTTGCTTCTCCAAATATAATAGCAGTACTAAAATATGTTTATATAATGAAGAGGACAATATTATAAACTACTCCAGTAAGAAGTTGAGACTTTCAACTCCATGTTTATGATACCCCCCAAGCCAGCTGTTGTTTCTCAATTATCTTTACCCTTTCTTGAATCTTTTCTCATAAGAATAGTATGGAATTTCTGTCCTGATGAACAATCAGCTTTCTTTTTGGCTCATATTACCATGTATCTTTGTATTAATTAAGCTTAGTTAAGCTTTCCTATGTCCTACGCTTAATTAAAGTCGTAACATGAACACTTTAGGCATCTGAGAAAACTTAGTAATGCAGTAATCTAAATTGTTTGCTTAAGTTCTATGCTAATCAAAGAGCTTTGAGTTAGCAATGATAAGAAGTCGTCGTATACTTTAATTTATTGATTGCCTTGAACCCTCTTTTCAGCAGCTCATGTGTTAGTGTTCTAATTAATCCTTTAGGTTTTGTGATTTGTGCACCTTTTACATTTATCTGTTGGTAATTATCATTTTCAACGTTTTATCTTTCAATTGTTTTGGATTCCGTTCTAAGAGAATCATGAATTGTCAGCTTTAATAAATAACATATTCATTGTTTGCTTGCTTGCTGAAACTTCTTCATTCCTTCAGCCCTCTCCCTTTAATGTATGCTGTGAGTTGCTACAAAAGTACTCTATATATACGAAAGTATTGCATTTATTCAATTGATAGTCACTTTAAAGTGTGATTTAAATTAGTACTCGTACTTTGACATCTATGTTCATTTTTTCAAGCAAAAGGAGTATTTCATCACACTTGTTCTAGCTACCAATTGTGTTTAGGGCTTTTTGTTAAAGCATCTGTATATCACGTATATATATGCACCTCTCGGTGCACCCCTTCACATTCAACTACTCACATGCGCTACATATGAGCTAAGTGCACCTAGCTCATATATATAATTGACGATTTAAGATGAAATCCTGTTGAAGTTGTATGTGGTTAAATACCAAAGAGGTAATCCTCTTGTTACCAATTGACGATTTTTAGTGATGAAATCTTATTGTCTTGGATGTGGTTAAACTACTATAAGCTATAACGTGAAACTACTACTATAATAAAGCAATTGTCTGGTAGTAGGATCAGAGGCAAAAGGTTTCCATGTATGTATCTACTCCGTAATATTTACAGCCATATATCCTCGCTCTATTGGAATTAGCAAGCTAAACACATTGTTGACTTAGTTTTTCTATTAAGGCAATGATGAGCAATGGTACACCAATCTAAAGTCAATCAACATGTTTTTTTTAAATATTTTATAATGATTACGAGGCAGATTGTGTAAAATCTACTCCGTAATAATCACATGAACTTCAAAGTCTTTGCACCATGGTAGGATAATTTTCTGGCACTTATAGATTCATGTAAATACGTAATGCCAATTTTGGTTGGATATGAACATATGATGAAATTCTGTTCGATTTTACAGGTTGATTTCTATATCATTGTTCATCGTACACATCTAGCTAGCATACATACTTGTACATACATTGATACATATCTCTACGCTCATCGTACACATCTACATACTTGTACATACATATCTATACAACGAAACATCTATCTATGGTCTACATCTGAGTCTTGGTAACTATCTTAATACAGTAATAATTAATAAATACCTATCTCTACCACGAAACATCCAAAAGCATGCAATGAATTCTTTTAAGACAACTACTAGACTAAGTAAACCTAATTACCTAACCATTATTTGGATTTTATTGACAATTAACCCTTTCCGGTCTTTTAGTAATTTGCTTTTTTTTTTTTCTTTTAAATTCCTCTCGATTTTTCGAGTAGTTTCAAGATGTGTATGGTACAACTTATACTTCGTATAATAAACCAAATAAAATGAACATACAAACCAAAAAATAGCCTTCCTGTTGTACAATAATAATTGACGAGTACTATGATCTAGAGTTTAGGAAGTGGAAGCTGAAATTGGAGGAGGTCGGTCATAGGATGGAAAAAAACAGTAGCTAAAATCAGCCCATTTCTATTTTTGTACAACCTATAAAAGGTGGTGCTTATGCTTATTTAATTTGTTCTAAGTACATAATAATTACGCAATTTTAATGCAATTTCAAGGTTAATAATTTTTGTGGTGACACATTTACATCATTAATTAGTAAGTGTTCCATTTGAATTTACAGATTTTCATCATCAATCATGGCCGCTTCTATAAACAGCAATAAATAATTAAATAGTACTGGAAATGAATATTGATGAAGAAAACATGTACTCCATATATACTTAATACATTAATATAAAAAATTCGTAAAAGACGTTATAATAGGGATTAAATACAATCTTAAATATATACAACCTTGTATCAGTTGAAGTGTATGTTCTTTAATCATTATTCACGGTTATATAAGCATTTACTAATATAAGCGCTTCCTTCATATTGATGGTTCATAGTCCTTTTTTTGGGGTCATTCAGAGTAGGATGATTTGCTACAATTGTAAACAACCATATGTCGCACTTGTTATTTTTGCACTTTGATTAATATATACCACCTCTTTTTGTATGCTTGCAACACACCATTTTTATACGGAATTGAAGGTTTAGATTATAAAAGGTAAATAAACTAATAAATTAATAATAAAAATAAATTTACAACTAGGAAATAGAATGAATTAGATTCTTATGGTTTACAATTTTTTATGTTGATTTTGTCTATTAGCCATTTTTACTCACTTCCGACCCTCAAATATTGTGCCAAGAAGGTTTATTATTGTAAGTATTATGAAATAGAGCAAGTAGTTAATATGCAAACTTAATTTATATTGCATGAGTTTAGTCTTGAGGGACTAAATTTGATTAATATAGTTGTGTATATGATATAATACTATTAAAAGTTTTGATTAGTTGTATCGTATATTTATTTTCAGTAATATTTCATACATATAAGAGTATGTACTAAACTCTCTATATGTTAGCTTTTTCCTCAGAAAAAAACTCTATGTTACCTTACACAAATGGTATATGTATGTGCGACTTCTTGATGCCCGACTATGTGAGTTATATTAGGCAATCTTATTATTGACGTTTATTAAGAGATAATTAATAAAGAATTAAAAGATCATACTTTTTCAATTGCCTCACTTAAAACCCAAAAGTATATGCATATAATAATAATAATAATAATAATAATAATAATAAACAAAGGGTACTAATTAGGGTGAGAAATGAAAGGATTAATGATGAAAGAAGCATACCTTATAAAAACTTATGTGCTTCAATTCTGCTACTACAATCTTATGTACACGATAGGAATTGTAACTTGTTAGCCACTATAATTTCTTCAAATCATTCTTGATGATTGGGTGCAACACTAGATATTGATTGAACACACAATAGAGTAGAAGTTGTAAGTTGAAGAATTAAAGGGAAAACAAAAGAAAAGAAGAAAATGTATGTGTAAATGAAAAGAAGTGATGTAAAACGTAAAGAAAAAGAAGGAAAGTGTCTTCAAACTTAAGGCACAACCTAGCAACTCATTTTTGGGTAGCCTTTGTCAGTCAATTATTACTCACAATTATAGGACACTACATAGTCTCTACAATCTACGCTAAAGAATGAAGCAAGCTAGAATTCTATAAAGGCATGTCTACAATAATAGGAAGCAACAAGCTAAAGCTAAGCTAAGTGCACCCCAACAATCACGGGAACAGAGAAAGAAAGCAATTTGAGGGTATAGCTTAGGGTTTCTTTTCGTGTCATTAGCCCATGCATTTTTATGCTTATTTTATTACTGACGTGGTCATTTTTATTTTTATATTTGGCATGCATTTTTGATGAATTATACTAACCAACAATAATGCAACTTGTTTATATTTCTTAATCTAGCTAGGGTAAACCCCAACTTTAATTTGTGCTACTCTCTTATCTACATAAATTTCTATAGAGATGTTTAGGTTCTAATTGGACTATTTTTATCTTGTGAACTTAATGATTTGGTTCATAAGCATCATTATTTAAATAGTACTATTGGCTGTTGAATTGGCCTGGATACCCAATTAGATATAACGATATTAGTACGGATACTTGACTCATGCTCACTGTACTTAATTTAGTTGTGATGATGGGATCAATTCATCAATGAGCACAAAAGAAAAGTAGAATATACTGTTCAAACAATTCTACAACGAATGTAATATGCAGAAGCAGAACAACAATACTCGGTACTCGTATATGATAAATTAATCAAGTGGATAGTATTTGGAATGAAGGAAACAATTATAAGTAAGATTAAAGAGGAAAGAGGGGGACCTTTGAATTGAATGGGCCACGTAAGAAATAAATGCAGCGCAGTATCTAAAGATGCTTAGTTACATTAGAATTAAATATGGTTGGGGCTCATTCGCTACTCCGTATAAGCCTATATCTAATATCCTTCCGTTAGGGTTGAGAGTGCGTAGTGGAATCTAATCAAAGATGTAGACAATAAGAAGCCATTCGTGGCATACACTCCATATTTTTACGAGCCTTCCTCAAATACTAGCTATCTTCTTATACAAATCAATTGTACCTTTATACAACTCTTTTGTAAGTTTATTCCTAATAATGAGAGTTAGTATTTTCCAACGTTAAATATTGTGTGCTTTTTTAAAAAAAAAAAAAAAATTATATTGTTTATATATCTTGCCTTTTTTTTTATTATTCTCTCAGTCCCTCTTATTTAATCTTCTTAATCTCTACAGCTTTAATTTTCTTCCACTATACACTCACAACTAACCTTTACCTGTAATTCTTTAAGATCATCTTTTTGGGCTTTTCTTCTACCTTGTACTGCCACCCTGCTGCTTACTTGTGCTCCATCAAGCATTTAAGATTTTGGAAATTTCTATTATTCTAATATTTTAAGATATGTCATTGTCTTCCTCAGCTCGATCTTAATCATCACGGTCCCTATCTGGTTATCATATACGAGTACGAAATACCTGCTTAAAACTAAAACTAATCATATTCAATTCCATGGTTTACGTTTGAATCATTGGATGTATCGTACCAAGTATATATCATGTACTCTTTATAAAACTGCACACGACTACTTGCTTAGCTTGACTGTACTCTTTGCAAAAACTCTCCAACTTATTACTCCATATTAACTACTCCCAAATTCCAAATAACGTACCATAACGTTTTTTGTTCATGGTCCTTCCATTTTTGTGTTTATAAGTTACACTTTCATTTTATGCACGATTTTTATACTACTATACGTATATATAATATACTCTGACTCTGTATATAATACTCATATATGTATTCAGTTTTATTCTCGTTATTACGCTTTTCTTTTATGGTCACTACAGTTTTAAAATATCTCAATTTTTTTCTTGATTTATACCAAAATACTCCGTACTTGTATAAATTATTTGTTGAGAATTGTGCCTAGTTTATTGAAATGAAAATTTTACTACAGTACTTACTACTTAGGTGTAAAAGATATACTTCACTGGAAACTCTAAAAGCATTTTGAAATAACATTTTCTATTTACAATATATGAAGTACTTGGTATTAATAAATTGTTTTTGCCGCACTCAATATTTTTAAAAGGAGTTGGTGATCAATTAGATTGACATAATAGACCTCTTAATTTCCTAAAGTATCGCTTGATCATAATTCGATTGGAGAACACACAAAAAGCAACTCTTGATTAGCACATAAATTGATGGAGTTGTTAGTAGGATAAAAAAAATGGATAACCTTAATCGCATTACTTTAGAAGCATCTCAAGTTTAAATTTTTTTAATATTTGCTTAATAAGCATTAAGAATAAAAAATAAAAAAAAAATAAAAATAAAAAAGCTCAGTCTAATTTCCCTGATTATATTAATTCAGTTTGTCTTTCCAAAGGAGTAAAGATACAAAAAAATTATATTCTTTGCAAAAGCAAACAACAAACAACAAACATGATAAATAGATAGCCATAGTTGCATGTGAAATTGCAGATTGGTACCATTAGCTTAGGCCATAGTCGCATGGGCAAATCCATAAATTAGGTTAAGAATAAGAAACTATGGAGTACGTAGTAATTCCTTTTAAGAAAAAATCTGCAATTTTTTGTAAAGTAAAAGTGATTTGTTTGTGACCAAGTATACAGGCACTGAAATATTGTTTTATGTTACTAATCTCCAAAACAATTCAATTTATATCTCCGCCAATTTAAATTTGCCAATAATTGACACTCAAAGGTAAACGTGCCAACTACTGTATTATTCATTGGGAAGAAAAGGAATAATCAATGACTTGTAAGATGAACATGGATTTATGCAAATCGAAGAGAGATTTTTTAAAAGCAAGATGAAAAGAGTACTTCCTATGTAAAATCTTGGAATCTTAGCTTTCAAAAGAGAAGAAATATGTGTTGGTTCAAATCTCGGAATCTTAGCTTTCAAAAGAGAAGAAATGCGTGTTTGTTGAGCCTTGGCGCTTCCAACATAGAGAATAGATGCCTCAAGAACAATAAGAGCAGGGTCCTCAGGACATGAGGATTGTTTTAATTGGAAACAAGAAATCACTCACTCAACATGGACTAGGCTGACAGCCCACAATCTTTCAAATATAAAGGCTCAACCCACAACTGCCCCGCAACCCAGCTTATTTGAATGGTAGAGCAGATGTGCACAACTATTGTGAAAGTAATTTTGTTAAATTCATGATAATCATAGATTCATAAATGGGGAAAATATATGTAACTTTTAGCCTGAAAGATGCTCTATAGACTCTGCTGCAAAACTGCAAGCAACTAAAGATGTCATTGAAAATTAGAAACTACAGCGAAAGAGTAAAGTTCCAGCCTTAACTAATCAAAACCTAATTTAAATACAAACCCCTCCAAAAAAAAGGGTACAAAAGAACAAAAGCTGCAAATTTACAAGCAAAAGACAGCAAGTATAACCAACAGGATCCCAAAGCTCGAGTTAAAGTGAGATGGCAATACCTCCATCCAAGCGAGCTGCAAGCCTTCTCATCTTTCTTGTTAAAGTGTATGCTCCCATTGTTGTTGGGCATGATTCATTTGAAGTGTATAATTGTAGTTGTTTCCAATTTCAAGAATCACTCTCATCAATCATCTGGGAGCACGAGGTTTCCCATTCACAGAGTTCAAATGCTGGGTAACAAATATGACTCCCATCACAACAATGAGGCAACCAACCAACGTGCTAAAGAAGAGGGCACCTGGCTGCCTGGATTGAACAAAGCCATACACCCCATTTGCAGTAACTAGGATGATATCATTCAGCCCGTCATTTGAGAAATCTGAAGAAACCAGGGCATGAGTTGGTGGTGCAGGGAGTTCAAGTGTTGTCAAGATGCTTCCATCAACAGATATAACAATAGCTTCCTGGTCTCCAGCTACAAGAATCAATTGTCGATTATCATGGACCCGCAGTGAAAACAGTTTTAGTGTAGGAACCACATTGCCAGATTCCATCATTCCAGAGGGAGAAGGTAGATTAGACCATGTTGCCCCTGTCATGATCTGCCACTGCCAGACTGCCTCGTGCCCATGTTCACCAGGAGAGTATGATGTTACCTGAAACAAATTCACAATTAAAGCATCAACAAAGCAGAAGATGCGCATAGAGTTTAAGTCAAGGGAATGAGCAAGAGAGAATTGTGTTGCTTCCAATTCCAGCCATACCCATGTGGTTACATTAGTATGTTAGATATGAATAGTGCATAGGGATGCCTTAAGTATCATATTTTCATGTTTCAAGTATAAAACAAAACTCGTATTATATATGTGCACAAGCGAGCACACACACATAAAAAAGGTTACAAAATCATACCTCTCCTCTGCTTGTTAAAAAGATGACATCCCCATGGCTTCCCTTCCGATGATGATGACCATCATCTCTAGGAATAAGAATTGGTGTGGCAACCTCCAGGGAACTAACATCTTGAGCTCTACCAAAACCTCGGGAGAATTCACCGTGTTGAAATAAGTTAAAAGGAGAATAATGATGACATATAGAAGCATTGAAGAGCTGTTCTCGCACTGGCACCCCAGAGGTAGCTATTGCCCAGCAAGGTCGGAGTACTTCCATAGATCCACTCACAACTGTTTGCTCAGCACCATTTCCACCCACCACCTGCAGAAAGCAATTTTATATATTACCTATAATTTCAGTTCCAAACACTCAAAAGAAGACGATAACAATTTGCAGTGTAAATTGAAACAAGTAAAAACTTAGGTCAACTGCCACCATTATTCCCTGCTGATCCTATGCTCAGGCTCTAGAAAAAAATAATCTCTGAACTCATAGTTTTCCGGAGGTCAAAAGCATAATTAAACATAAAGAAAAACATGCTTTTGTTTGAAGTCTTCGACTTTGATTATATCAACAGTCAATAAGGCATCAAGACAAAATGCTTTTGTTTGAGGTCTTCCACTGAGATATTCATTGTTCACAATTCTCATTTTTTAAGTTCCATCGCAGAAGAAACCCGATCACTAGATGAAATGGCTGAGTTGTCATTATGCTTCTGTGCAATTTCATAAAGCATTGACCCTAACCTGTTTTACTGAATGGAATGGGTATTCACAGTAGAATATTCCATCTCTTTACTACAGCCATCTTATCATCAAATAGAGTGACGGTACATGAGAACATGGAATTATAGTGATACTGTGATAGACAAGTCTGGCATAATCTTAACCCTCCCTTTAACATGCAAATATGCAATTTAAATCAGACAGAATATGATGATGGCACAAAATTAGAGAAAATGATTGGCCTTGTTAAGATGAGAGAAACTTTTCGTTCTCGAAAAATTGATACTCCCAAACTTACAAAAATCCAACTACAGCGCCAACTTGGTCATTGTAGCTTGAATCTATTTCACGCCAACCTTCCAACAAAACATAATGTACCAAACAGGCATACATGCCAACAAATGTCAGTTGAAGAGCCACTTGCCTGCACATGATCTAACACCCCATCTCCATTAATATCAGCATGAAGTCCACCTTCTTGAAGTTGAAGCTGTTTAAAACAGTTAGTTTCATGTGGAAGGATCAGATAATGCCAGAAAAATAATTTATGCATTGAAAGAAACAAAGCACATATGTATCAACAATTTAGTATATACCACCCCGCCCTAATTATCCCCATCACCAACCTCTCATCCACAACACAACCTCCACACAGCCCCAGCAAAAAAGAAACTTAAGGAAAAAAGAGAGAGAGAGAGAGAGAATATACTTCATCGGTTCCACAAATACTCAACAATGATGAAATTACGCATTCCAAAGCACAATTTATATGTTAGATATCTATAATTATATAAGAGTAAAAATTATAAAAAGTTGATATTGTGAAAGTATTTTACGAGACGAAACTAACAAGACCCCAGATGACTATATTTTACTTTACGTATAAATCATAATTTGTGGTCAAACAAGCATGATGAATAGTGCAAAAGTCTAGTTGTTGCATCTTTAGTAGAACGGAGGAAGTATATATTAGAAGGCAGACAGTCAAATAAAGATCCCCATAACTTAAAATGAGCACTATTGCTTGAAGTCTTGAACTTGTCTTTAGTTTCTTATGAATTTGTGGACCAACCTATTTTTTGACAGCATAGGAGCAAAATTACATGAAAGAAACCTAACAGAGTATGCTTCATGTTTCTAGAGTAACAGCTTTCAGTTCCAAACTTTTACAAACTCCAACAAATAACAAAGAAAGGCTAAACTTTTAGAAGTAATTGCTCACCTTGCAAAGTGTACGACCAGATGCCAAATGCAGAGCTTCAATGCCCTCTTTTTCATGGGCCACAACAACATTAGGCACCCACCAAAGTTGTGTGAGGTTTGTTATTGTGGGTACGTATGGCATTGCCTGATACAAAAAATTATGTATATCATACAGTGAACACAAAAGAAACTCATCATGTTGAGAAACAGAAAAGGAATCACAGCCACCCACAACTGAGCAATCAACTAGCACTCAGAAGATCCAATCAGAGGATGTCCAAATTCACACGCATAAAAAGGTAACTTTATGAGCAAAATCCCCCAAGAATCATTTCTAAAGTACTGTTATAACCCTGAACACATCTTGACCTTTTCTTGATGAATTACAATTTCAAATGCCTAAAATATGGTTCTGTTGTGAAGGTCATAACAAAATTACCTGTCATAATTAAATGACACTGCAGTAGTATTGACATATACTTTCTCCGTTTCTCAATACATGCAACAAGTTGACTTTAAAAGAGTGTACAATTAAGTCAACTTGTTGCATGTATTTAGGAACGGAAGGAGCATTCAAGTATAATTTGCACAGAAAAATGGATAGATTTTCATGGAATTATTTTTCTCAAATAGTTGCCTACTGAGATAATGACCTCACTTCACACTTCACACTTCACAGCATATCCTAATTAAGTCGAGTTCAGAAAAGACAGCAAAAGTAAGATCACCATATCAAAAATTTATCAATTAACGATATAGTACATGAATCACCTTATTTTTTTTAGATGAGCCAGCATAGTTTGCAGCTTTCCCAATCATGTTTGAAATCTTTTTAGTTGAATCCTTTCCTGGAGGATGATGTTCTTCAGGCTTGTGGAAAGGATAGTTAGTTTTTTTTCCAGACAGCTTCTTTAGTGTCTTCCTCTTGTGCCGTCGGAAATGGGCCAACTGAAAACTAGTATCTTCCCGCCTATCCTGTTATTAAACTCGAATCAATCAATAGTCAGTAGAAATCAAAATACATACTCGTGTGTGTGTGTGTGTTTGGGGAGGGGGTGGGGGGGCGGTGGCGTAATACAGCTTACCCAATGATGTGGCATTACTCCCAGGATAGATTCTCTAAATTCTCTGCACTCAAACTGCAGGGTAGGAAGTTTAAGTGAGCTACTGTTTGGCAAAAACATCTATACACTATACAGCATACATAACAAACAAAAAGTAGCACAATTATAGAAGAAATCTCAGTAATAATAAAATACAGCATCTTGATGCCTTAGTTTTAACAAACAAAGGTTGGACAAAATGTTAATTTAAACAGTATTTAGCTTGAGAGTGAACAGGAAAAAAATGGTTTTCCAAAACTGTATTGGAATTGAACAAATTCCAAAATTGGTCAGTGAACTTTTTTTCCAAGAATAATGTCTGTGTAATTGTACTATTAGGAAACCCAAATCTTTCTTTCCGTGTTGGAACAAAGTAGCTAAAATACTTCGCATCTGCTTTGAAGTCACTAAGGTACTTGGCCAGCTTTATAAGGCATTAGGTTTAGCCTCGTGATGATCTAGTCTATTAGCCTACATAGACAATCGTGGGGATTTTCTTTTTGAAGATTCCAGAGTCAAAATTTCTTAATCTGGACTCTGAAAAGTCTGAAGTGAGGATTTTTTTTTTTCCACCATTTTTTTTTTCCTTTTTGCTTCAAATTCCATTTTGGAAAATCGTTCAATAAAACAAAGTTCTAAGCCCAATATGATTTCAACTATCAACATCGAAGCAGACTATCAGCCAATCTTATTCTACAGCAACTCATCCAGGGTGCTTTATAAATCTGGGGGGTAATTAAAAAAAAGGCAGATAATCTTGACATAGAACTCCACAGACCAACAAAAGTAACCATAATAATACAGTTACAATCTCAGGAAAATATAAAAAGATTGTGACACTTGGACAGTTCAACAAAATAATGGTCATGTCTCGTGATCTCACCTCTCCAGGATGACGACTGTGTAAAGAATGAGCATCAAGCTTGTAATTATGTTGTGGAATTAACATGGATGCATCTGGGGATTGCGCTTCAATTTTCTTCAAACACAACAAGGGTTGTTAATATATGGAAGTCAATACATAGGTACAGCTACAGTCTATATCCATACAATAGAAGTCACATACATGCTAAGTAATTTTACAAGAATTATACACATCCTAAAATTGCACGCAATGAAATAGCATAGAATTCCATGGGGGAAACACCAGGAAATGCTAAATATTATGAACTTTCCATTATTTGCAATACCCAACAGCAAAGACATAAAAGACCCACAATGTGCTATTATTTCTCAACAATAATAATAATAACAATGGGGTCAATCGACTCTTTCCTCTCAAATTCCTGACAGGAGCACAGGACACAAAGAGACCCTGAATAAAGGAAGATGTGATTATCTAGAAATATTATTATCTGTCACAACTCACAAGGTATTGGGACTTGGCAACCACTAGCTTGCCAAATGTCCAGATCTTTTCTAAAAGAACAAGAACAAAAACATATTTTAGAAACATGGAAACAATAATATACATGATTGATAATACAGCTAATTATGATAAAAAAAAAAAAAAAAAAAAAAAATATTGACATATTAGAATAAAACAGAAAAAGTTATGTAAACTAAGAATTTAAGTAGTTGACATTAATAGGTACATACAATCTCACCATAATAAGTATGCTTCGATTGAAATCCAATACGTACTATATAAACAAATTCTTTTAATTCAAGGCAGGACACAAACCAAGCACATTAATGATGTACAGGCAGTACATCACTGTGGATCACTGTAACATGTAAAAGCAAGATTTTTTACTAAGGTAAATCACATCAGATGCTTTCTCCACATTGGTGCAGTGTATAAGTAATTACATGCAGTAAAGAGATTGCAGGGTGGACAGGGGGTATAACTCCATCACACACAAATGCATTACACACAGAGAAAGGACAAACCTCATTCTTTCTACTCCATCGGCGCTGGCCACTTTTACCCGCAAATGCATAAAATGCAAAGTGCCGCAAATCCACTACTTCATTGTTCTCCACAGACTGAGAGGGCATAAACAACAATTTTAAACTTGAATTTGAAATAATATTACATAAAAGGAAGACTAATTATCTTCAAAGGTTTGATGATCAGATTAAGATAATTTTAGTTCAAATACTCGATTCAAGCAAATGTTAACTAGAGGATATAAAGCAGAATATTATAGCACAGCAGCCAAAAACAGCAGTCTTTGTATCACTGTCTTAGAAGATAATCCAGATTTTTTAGGGAGCCTTGAACCATAAACATAAGCAGCGCGGAAAAAATGCAATATGGTAAGTATAATAAGAAAGACCAATAATTGACATGTGTGACTCTACTAGGCCTTGAGTGTGACTTATGACACACAAAAAACTGACACAAGCCATATGAAGCTCTGGTCATTTAGATGATTTTGAGTTAAAGAGTATGAGTATGTGTGCACACGCACGCAAGCGTTTAGGAGTAGGACAGACAGCACCCATGTCAAGGTTTTCAGCAGAATATTGTAAAAGAGAAGGATCACATGACAGGAAGAACCCAACTGTTGAAAAAATAATACAATTTCACTAACTAATACATCATGTTGTATTTATAATTTTATACACACCTTAGTCCAACCGGTGGGGTATATATTCTTAACAAGGGGTATTCCATTGGACAAGGATCAAAAAAGAAAATTCTAAATTGCAGTGAGTCATGCTTATGCTATTATACCTCAGTTTCACCTGCACTTCTCCTATGCTGTTCTGCATTCTTCTCAGCCATACCCATCTCCTCAAAAGGATCTAAAAAAATCTGCAGCCAATTTTACAGCACACAATTTAACATTTTGATATCAGACACAATAAGATCAGCTTTTGTAAGATAATTTGACAAAGGATGACACATTGACTTGATTAACAAAACAGATAACATATAGAAAACATCCATAAGATCAGCTTTTGTAAGATAATTTGACGCGCCTGAAGCATGGGCACAACTGCACAAGCCAAGCACAAGTCAATGCTATGCAATGAGTCATGCTCGGACAACTTTTATTGTCTGAGCAGCACAGCGTGGTCCATGAAACAAATACTGAAAGGAGAAGGCACAATTTTAGCTCACACTCCTGCCTGTGGCACAAAAAGGCAAAAATGTGGCCAATATGTAATTTACTTTAATCAATAAAGAAGGAGTATAGCATAGAGTATTAGTAATTTACTTGAATCAGAGAAATTATCATAATTATTGGTAACAAATTTGCAACCGAACACTTATCGTAGAATTGAACTGCATTTGATTAAGATTTGGTGGTTCATTATAAAAAAAAGGGTCTTAATGATCCTTTATAAAAAGGGGGCCATTACTGGCAAAACAAGGAATTACCAGGGTCATGGGACTGTCTGACATTCTGGCCTTAATGGCAACCCATAAATCCACTACACAAACCACTAGGCCCAATGAATTGTGCAAAATGACCTCAAATACACTAGGCAAGGCTAGTACCATACCAAAAACAATCAATGAGAAAAACTCTAAATTACAATTTGGAATCTTTCTTGCAGTAACAAGATCTCATAACCTACAACAACAAAGTCTTAGTCTCATAACCTACAAGAATATATATATATATATATATATATATATATATATATATATACAAGGCCACCCTCTAACTAGGGGCAAAACATATACTTCCTTCGCTAAGGATCTAGGATTTGTTCATTGGGCGGGTCGTACCCTATAAGTTTTTCAAAAGAATTGGAGGGAAAAGGCAAAAAAAAAATGATGCCAACAAGAATTGAACACGCCACTTATAGGATCTCACTTGAATGTTTATGCATTCATGTAAAAACCAACTTAGCCATTGCATTTTTATATCATATAGCACAGCAATATAGTATACATATTTTTAAAAACTTTTACTCATGGGGCGGGCCCCCTAGATTCATCATTTGACACATTTTTATTTAGGGCACTATTCAATAACTCACTTGGACTTTGTTTTGTGATTTATACTTAAATATAAACATAGTCATGTGAGGTCTTGTTAAACTCATCTCAATGTATGATTTCCAAATATAATTTTTTTTTCTTATTAACAGTAGAAGATATTAATGTTTGAAGTTATGAGTTAGCACGTGGCTAAAAAAATGTGCCAACTAAAATAAAATGGGGGATTTACAATAGTAACATTTACTGATTAGCTAGATTATAATTTTGAATTCCCTTCCACCCCCCCCCCCAAAAAAAAAAAAAAAAAAAAAAAACACACACACACACACCTAGGCAATAGTAAGGATATTCAGAGTATGCCTAGAAAAATTGTTTTTGAAGAGTCGGGCAGTGAGCAAAGAGTACCATTCAACCAGGTTTGGAGATGAGATTTTGGTTGGCTGCTGATCTAAGTTGTTATGAATGCGCTGTATATAGGATCCATGCAACCAGCACAAGAAGTGCACAACATGCACTGGGGAGTACGGCGGAGGGGTACAACCAGCATCAAATGCTGATTTAAGGAATTGATTTGTTGCATCGGTGTGCAGCATTAAGCACGTATGAACCACTTCCAAGTGAACACTTTGCGTGCAGTTGAACACCAACAATCTCTTGGTTTAATAGATAAAATTTTAGGATGCTCATATAAGAAGCTAGTTTTTGACAGGATTTACCAATATATCAGCTTAATGGTTGCTCATTTACTTATGTGCTTATGAAGAAATTTTTAGTTTCATTTAGTTCATTAGTGTGGACGAAGATCCCTTTGACCGAACCACACAAATCCCTTGAGTTCATCTTCTTTTATCCTATTCTTATCCTATTCTTAATTTTTGTTCAATGTAGCTGCTGTCTTAGTTTATTAAAATTAAACACAAATCCAATCCAATCATAGCACAAGTTTCACCCTTTCCTCTCACAATAAGTAAATTCAAGAATGATAATCAGAGGCAATCTACATGTATTGAATGCAGGGGGGAAAAAACAATGACAAATTGCAGAATGCAGTTTTCAGTCCATAGCAAAGTGAATCGACCAAGCAAAAAGTAAGACGCATTCGTTATGCAACAGTTGATAATAAAATCATACATACATGAGGTTGCACTTCCATCCTTCCACCAACAATAATCAGTCCAGTATCTCCATGCTTGATAGTATAATTGCTTATTGAAATTGCAACCTCTCTGTGGAGAGCATTATGAGGAAAATCTTCCTGAGCACAAAGCAAGCAATGAATAAGATTCGATAACAAGCCTTTGACAATGTTTAGGAGAATGAACCCACAAACCTGTAAATTAGCCTCCCATAACTTTTTAAGATTATGGTCAAAACACATGACAGACCATCCTGATGTCACTACCACCAAAACCTGCTTACGTGGCTGCCCTTTGCGGTAGTTTCGATCGATAACACCAGTTGCCATAGCAACAGCGCGCCTCCCAGAGGCAACACGGACTTTGTCAGGCAACAATGTAACCTCAGCAAGAACACGCGCTTCACTAAATCCTTCATCAGCACGACTAGCATGCGGCTCCAGCACCTAAATATAGAAATGCATGCATTGGTAAAGCAATCCATTCAACTCCAAATCAACACTCTTAAAAAAGAAAAAAAAAAAAAAAAAAAAAAGAAGAACAGAAAACCTGAATTTTAGCATCATGGGTGGCAACGAGGACCTCAATCTTGCCATCACCGTTGAGATCGGCGACGATAGGCGGAGGAAGGCGATCGGCTTCGTATTTGATGGGGTAATCATCCAACAGATGAAACCAAGCCTCCCTAAACGACAAGTCTCCCTCATGCTATTCCAGAGAAAATTAGGTCAATTCAATTGTAATAATAGGTTCGAATTGAAATTAGAGATGAGAAAGTCTAGGGTTTATGAAACCTGGAGAGAGAAAAAAATGGCGAAAGCAGCGAGCATGAGAATGGCCAAATCGCGCTTCCTCATCTCTGTGGATACAGCTTCCTCCTTGAGTGATCACTGATCAGTGCCTCCTTTGCCTTCTCGATTATTTTTCGCACTTGCACAATTACAGATTTGGGGGGAAGAAATCGAAAATTAACTTCCTCCCTCGTTAAATAACGTTTTTTTTTTTCCTGTGTTAGGGGTAGCAAATCAAATACTCTACGAGGCAATTTTTTTAATTGTTCTGTTTAGATTTTGCATTTATTTACTTTAACATTAATTTTTATTTCTTCGGTATTTGCAAAGAAATCCATTGGGGTACTTCTGTAGTTAAAATGTTAAATCTTGCTTCATTCACGTTATATTACTCAGTAGATGACACATTACTTTGGAGACACGTTTGTTAGTGCATCAATTAGTAGCTTAACAAAATACTATCAAAGTCAAAATATGTCAATTAATAAAAACAGAGAAAATATGTTCTATAAATCATATCATGAACAAAGTTGAATCAGTTTCAACCAACAATCCACCATAAAAATACGAGTACTATACTTGCATAGGAAATGATATGATACACACTCAACGCCCATTCAATTCGTCAACAATTTGCAGTTTTGTATAGTTTATTATTAACCCCGAAAACTCATTTGAGTGAAAGAGGTAAGATTTCTCTTTTGAGTAACAGGAATTATGTCATAAAAATTATTATTATTAGTGTTTCCTAATTAGTATAATTCAAACGAAACAAGATAACAGTGGTAAGTGATATTAGATCTCAAACTTTGCTGAAGTATAATTCCTGAAGCTTAATTGCTTCATTAGACCTTCGATATCAATAAATGCCCCTTTCTACAACTACATTAAATGAACTAAACACTTACAAAGGCATATACAATAGTTCAGAACTCATATTTCCCACATCCCACAGTAGTCATATTTACAAGATTTGGCGCTTGACATTTTTCCACAATACCCACAACCTTCCACAGAAATCTTGGATGCCGCAAAGCAAAGTGAGATTCACATTAGAGTAGTTCTGAAGGAAGATACAGCTTGGCTTAGATTACATCCATGCCTGCATGGATTGAATTAAGCTTAATACATATAATAAGTTACCAGTTTGATTTACAAAACAACCCCTAGATCATAACAATGGAAACACGCAGTGCATCCCATAGATTTCAAGGTCATGAACAGATATCATGTAGTGCTTACAGTGTCTTGCTTCCGTTCACCTTCTCCGGCTACCATCATATCAGCTAGACGACTCTGAATTTCCCAATCAAACATGCCCTGCCTGCTGCATCAGACTATGCTGTTTCTTCCGACTTTCCAGGTATGCTGCAAGTTGTGCACATTTTTTCCTTGTTTCTTCCAACTCCTTCTCTAGTTTGTTGACCTGTAAAGCCAGTGATACAAAATGCATGTTACAATATCCGAATTTAACAACATAGTGGACAGGGTAACTTAACAGGTTGTTATGTTAACATACCGTCTGTTTTAGCTCATGCTCTTTCTGCCCATGTTCTTCACACCTGCACAAAATATCAAACTTCTTTATTTCCTATAACTGTGTGCCTTTCCTATTCATACCATCCATAGAACATTCTACATCATCAAAGATAGGATTATGCAGTTGGGAAAGAGTAATTTAAATTAAGTGGAGGGCCTGTCTGTAACCGAAGTCCCACTTTGGCAAGGTCTGGAGGCTAGTGGACTTATAATCAGACAACATATTACGAATGACATCAAACTTTTCTTCCTGTTCTCTTTCAGATAAAGTACTATAGATTCATTAAACAATAATCTGGCATTACAACGGTCAGCCGGTCACACTGAATCAAAACCAAAGTCACTTTAGTCCAGTTCTACCCACAAGTAAGCTGCAAGTAAACAAAGTACCTGTACTATAGTCGCCTATTTGGCTTAATGTTAAAATTAGCAAGTCCATATTTCATTTTTAAAAAAAATAAAAATAAATAACAAACTCTTTTTTGTCTTTATAACTTTTTATTTTCCAATACAATACATTCTACACTACTTTTCCTTTTTGCTACACCATGGCTTAATTAATCAAACAATTGATAGTAAAGAGAAAAGACAAAATATGACTTCAACCATAAAAGCTAATTTTATACATGATAAAATTACACGACTTCTATTATCACATAAACATTATATTTATTTCATATCAAACAAATAAGTTTATATATATATCTGAACAGTTATTTAATTTTCAGCAAACCCCAATAAGTGAAGCTTTCTTTTAAATGATTCATTTGCACACGAAAACACACAATTAAGATTAGATTGCCTAGCATTCCAATTGCATAAAAGATACATTTCTATTCTAAGCAGAAAAGGTGATAAATGATTGAGTTATGCAGCAGATTATCATAATGAAACTCTTCATGATGTCTGAAGAAGGTAGGGTATAAACAAACAATAGAGAGGCCAAATGAAGCAACCTACCTTGCAAATAATTGAATATTCTCTTCACAAATTTGTTCAATAGATAAAGAGGCTATAGAATCATCCACTGCTTCATCCTACAAATATCATAACCTCTTTAAATGACAGAAAGAAACAATTACGATTTAATAGCAAAAATCTGGATTAGACAAACACAAGTGCATCCATATACACCATCTGCTCGGAAAATTCAGTGTGTATTTGTGTAATCAGCATTAATTAGGTTCTGAGCAGTCAATCAGACATGATTTGGTTCCTCTAACAAGAAGTTTTGACTTCAAATAGTTTTAGAGAATGAAATTGATCAGAATGCAAACCCGTTTACCAGGTGCACTTAAATGAATCAGATATGGGCAATAGTTATCAAAAACAGCAGCTGAGCTTACCTCTTATAGAGCTATATCCCTTGCGAAGAAAAAATATGCAAAGGAACTCTGACATAAATGCTTATTTCCACACATAAAGGATGTAATGCATCAATAGAACTTAAGCAGATATAACCAATATATATACTTGGAGAGCAGAGAAAATTATATCCAGCCCAAGAAGTTTCTAAGAATCAAACCTAAGAGCAAAAACACGGTAGGTACTATCCTACCAGTATTAAACCTAATCCCTTCTAAATTTGTTTACAATTTCTTAACATTGTCAATTTGTCATTTGTCATGAAGAGATCAAGCAGCATCCAGGTACATTTAAGGCTTCCTAGTGCATGTCAGCAATCAGATATGTCTATTCATGCAATCCAAGCATAGCTAATTATTACAATTTAAAATAATAAATTAATACCATCTCCGTCACTGAAAGTTCTTTACACTATTCTTTTTAGTTCGTTACAGAAAGCACTTTACACTTTTGCTTTATTCTATATATGGCAAACCTCATTTACTATCTTATCCTTCTTACACCCACAATATTTACACATTATGACTCTCTCCTCTCCCTGATCTTTCAGCAATAAAAGCCCTCCCTGCAAACTACCAGCTCACTTGACAAGCTTTGCTTTATTACAAATCTCTCCCAATGATCATACTGACATCCAGCCTCACCCAACTTGGACAAATTCACCACAAAGTCAAAAACATCTCTGAGGTTCATGCAATATTGCTAATTTGCTACATGGAAAAGTTAAATTACAGCATCTTAGAGATGCCACTCACTCCCACCAGCAAAATCCAAAAATGAGAAATCTTCTCTAGTTAAAAAGCAACAACAATTAGATGGCCCTTGGTTGATGATTCTGCCCTCATGCCGTATCTAGATTAAGCCTCAAAAACTCTAAACACCTATCAACAAAAAACTTGATCACATGAGGACATCATCGTAAAGGTAATATATCTAATTTTATCTTTTGCTGACAACAGACATTAAAGAATCCTTAGACTAAAGTCTGTACTTTGTAGCGCTTCCAGAAAATGGGGGAAATGGGAATAGATCACTAGGGGTGTCTAGGAGGCAGCCTTTGAACTATACACATTGCATACTATTGTTGCATATGAATAAGTGTCGACTCTTGCTGTTTGAAGGTGTAAGAAGGATATGGTTGAAACTGCTACTATTGTAATTTCAAATTAATGATATATTTGGTCCATACCATACATATACAACACAAGGGTTAGAAAGAAAGCCAAATTGGGAAAGAACAAGAAAGAGGCACAAACTGAACCAAGCCTAAGCTCAACATTCTCAAGCTCACTGACACCAAGATCCCTGATATGATGAAATCACACAAATATAGAAATCGCAATTATTGAGGCCAAGCCATTTTAATCCAAGGTGCATTTCAGATCTATCAAGATTAACCTTCAGTTTGCCCATCCACGCCCAAAGACGGGAACAAACATAAGTAAAGTCAAGAATACTTACAGTAGAGAGCTCAACAACAGACTGTTCAGTAGATGAATTTTCTTGGTAACTTCTTCTAGATCCAGGAGAAGGACCAACAAAGGGTCGATTTGAAGTGAATCCTTCTTGAAATCCAGTTCCAGTTGTTGGAAGTTTATCCGCTCGGTCATCAATATGAGATAATTTTTTTAGCTTAGCAGGAGGCTGATCACGACGCTGGAATCCAACAAAATGACAATGGCTTTTCCTGTGCCATGCATGAGATTAAAGTAAGTGTCAACCTAATCACTACTGCATTAGAAACTATAGAATTGAACAAAAACTTACAACCCTCTTTATCTGCAAGACTTTAAATCCACACTAATGATAACCAAATTAATGAATATTCAGGCACAGGTAGGCAGTATACATAGTGTATATGGCCAATATATACAGATATCTAAATAAGCAGACAAATTGTCTGAGTGGAACAAACCAGTAATCAAAAACCATTTGCTTCATCCTTGTTTCCAGCCGAATAAACAGTGATGATCTCTCGAAATCCTGCTTGTCATGTGCTGGTTCTATAAAATTTGCTTCAAGAACACCTAAATAAAAGCACTGAAATAAGAAATTTGTACCTAAACAAAGAGGAATCATAGGCAAATTACATTTCCAAAAAAAAAAAAAAGTATAAGTCAACATACCAACAACACCATTCCCCACAGAACTACCATCACGTGAGACCTTCCAGAAAGGCTGCAACCAAAAGTAATTCAAGTAAGCACGTCGCAATGAATTTGTATGCATATGTACATGGTAGATACACGGATAAAATTGCAGAACTAGCAGAAAGCAAGGGAAAAAAAGGCAACCAACTGAAATTTGAATTCAAATTGGATTTTTTATTTTTTTGGAAAGAAAAAAAAAGAGCATATTTGTGAATCATATATACATCTACAATAAGTTATTACATAAGAAGAGTTCAATGACCTAAATAGAATATAATAGCAGCTCCAATTTTTTAATGTCAGAAAGTGAATTAAGATGAACAAACGCATGGAAATCATATGTAAATGTCAAAATAATTGGATGTAATTTACTGAGGTCTTCGAAAGGATTACATAGCTTGCTTAAATATAATTACAGAGGTAGTAAAAAATAAATACAGCAGGAAAGAATGAATATCAAGAACGTACAGAGCTAAGAGCTTTACGTGAATCCAATTAATATGAGCTACTTCAATACTTCCACCATTCCCAAATATTCACATAAGCTTCATTTAAGGTTATACAGAATATACACAAATACCAAGTAATCCTTAGTTATTGCATTGGTACTGAATTTAACGTGTTTTGAACAAATGTAAATATGATATTAAGTACCACCCTAAATCCTTGATACGATGTGTTTTTGAAAGGTTACTAAGTGAGCAAATAACTTTAGATAAAAAAGCATATTTTACTGAATGACAAAACAAGGTACAAAAGCAAGCAAACCAACAAATCAGCCGATAGAATTAAGTCACTAGAAGCTGAAACCACCATGTGCAACAAGGACTGTAAAAAAGCATGTATCATAACTTCATACGCATCTAACAGACAAAGTAAGAACAATCCGGCATACCCTTATGAGGCGATTTTTATGGTACACATTGAACCCAGAGACATTAAGATCTGGAGCTTCTTTTATAAATCCAATGGTGGTTTTAACTAAAACCTAGTAGACAGGAAAATAGCACAATAGTTAGTACAGGAAAATATATAGTATAAAATTAGAATGTAGAAGAAAACACACTCATCAATCCTCATTCAAGCAAGAATCACATGATTAACAACACCATTCAGTTCAATTTTATGAACAGTGTTAATATATGCCGACAAATAAAATGCAGAATAATTGAAGTGGTACAGCCAAAATGCTACTATACGGAGATTGGCCTTTAAATGTGGGAGTAATAATCGATAATATAATAATGTAATTAAATAAAAAGAGGGAGACAGTTGAAGGAGCATCAGTCATTTACTAGGCCAATAAACAAAAAAAATTCTGTATTGGGTAATTGTTCTTAAAATAATAAAAAATGACTTTCCATTAAAGATATTTTTTTATTCTGCCAAATTAATTTACAAACACCTTCTACCATCTTACCTTCCCCTCCCCCACCCCCCACCCCAAAAAAAAAAAATATATATATATATATATAATACCTTTTCGCTCGCTTTTTGTATCCACCTTTTTCTTACACCTACCAACCTTGTAACTCCATTTCTCTTAACCTTTTTCTTACACCCAACCACCTTATTTATGTTTTCTTTGATTTGCGAATCTAAGTGAGTAGAGCAGAAAATTAGAGTGCAAGGAATCAATATTTAGGGGAGGGCATGTTAGTCATAGTCTATTAGTAGTAACTTGGGAAATAAGCTAGAGGTTTGTTAGGAGGGATTTTCTATAAATAGGCCTCATTAGGAAGAATAAGGATATGTTGAATATTGAGTGGTTTGTTATTGGGAGAGAGTGAGCCTCTCGAAAGCTCATATTTAGGAGAGAATCCACCTCTCAAAAGTGGAATTATCATTCAATCTAGTGTAATCCTCATCTTAATACTATAATCATCATTTTTCTTCTTATTTTCAGCCATTGTTAGTGCTGGAAATTATGTCAGTTCCTAGCATAGAGGTGGTAAATTTTTCTCAAAAGCTTACATACAATGGGTCTACCCACAAATATTTCTTAAACTATGAGTATTTTTATTATTGTTATTGTTAACAGTCATTGGCCCACTAGTACTACATACATTAGCAAAAACACAATATTATATCAATTGTAAGTAAATGGACACATCAATGCACATTTCCACCATGTCTCCCTTCCTACAATATATTACCTTGACTATTGAGCCGTAAGAACATGAAATTTCTGCAATTTTAGAACATAAGATAATTTCTTTACCTCATTAGACGTTGCAGCAAGCTGTGGCTTATAGGTCACCACTTGTTTATATTGGAGCTCATCTGCAATATTGAATTGCTCTGCAGGTTTACCCCTCAGCACAATCTTGAAGTTCTTGAACTTCCTTAGGTACAAAACAGAAGAATAGGCCTACAAAAAAATTTCATATTTGAGTTACATTAGACCAGCATGCACTTGGATAGCAAATAGTAAACAAAAATGAATTAGAGTAAACAGCAAGTGTAAGTGAAAAGAGAGGCACCCGCAACGAATAGCGGAGGCGATATGAGATGTGTGATTGCAATTCAAGTGTTCGTTTGTTTACTTTCAGCCCACTCACTCGACTAGCTTCATCCCTTAGCTTTATGTCCTATACGATAATGAATAGGTTAAAGCCGCATATCATTTAAAAAAAAAATCAAAAGATTCATTAGATCCGGGGGAGGGAAAAAAAAAAACACAAACAAATTGTTACTCCAAATCTTAATTAAAATAAAACTAATTAAACGTTAATGAAAGGTGACTGACAATCAGTAGAACCAAATATAAAAGACAAACAAGATTAAAAAAAATGGTTGCGGAAGCAGAATTAAAACAACAAAATAGCGCTATATTAAGAGCAAATAAGCCCGGAACCTAGCTTCATACAAACTGACACGCTCACACAAAAGCACATTTTTCATAATGAGAAACTGGCCAGCATATCAGGTGCTTTTTTTAGGTTTCGTTGCTTTACCAAGCATTTTAAGAGGCTAAAATCCCTGTGCTCAACAACATTTCAGATATTTGCACTTTTTTACATTTACAGATAATATAGAGAAGGTTAACCTTATGTGGGTTTGTTTAATCTTTTTAAAACCAAACAGTAACAAAGAAAAATACAAGAAAGTAGGATGATGAATTTTCATTAAACTCAATTCCTTGCAAGAATAATCTATTCAATTATATTGAACAAAAAAATCACAAAAGACTCCTCTCTACCAAGCTCTCTTTTCATAACAAAGAACATAACATCACACTAATAAGTAATCTCTTCCTTGTAATATGACCGTCAACAATACCCCAAGGCCTCCTGAAGAATCCTGCCAAGGGCGAAGGGGTTATATTGTGCTCCACAAAGATTATTCATCACTTCATAAGTTCATTATATATATATTGGGGGGGGGGGGGGGGGGGGGTTGTTACTCCCTGAAACGTACCTCATTATCATCGTCAAAACTCAGTTCATATATGCCTTCATCATTCAGCCAAAGATTGTATACTATAACTTTTGTTCCATGAGGTCCAATATCCTCAAACTGCAAAGCACAAAATGAGTATTGGAAAATTTTAAGCTAATAATATCCAGCAACAAAGAGTATATCTCTGACACTCAGAACGTTTCAGTTTTCAGTTCAGTAAAAAAAAGATTATTAAGCAAGAAATATGATACATCAGCATTCAATAGTCAAACTAACCTGCATCATAAGTTCCTCCTTTGTAGCAAAGGGAGACCACTCAAGGATGGTTTTCAAGTTTGTTGTCCAATCACTATGTGAGCTGTAGATTATCGGCTCTGCCCAATGGTTAGAAATGTCAAAATCGACCTGCAGATTATAGTCATGATACAAGGTAAATAACAAACTTCCAGATAAGAAAACCAGAAGAGAAAACCATAATGCTCAATGGAATATATTTAATTGTTTTAGAAAACAATAAGTACCATTGGGACAATGACATCATCTTGTCCAGTCAACCGTAAGAAAGTGTAAGACAGTAGACCAACACTTTGTGTAGCACGCCTGAAAGTACCAACGAAAAGAATTGGAATTGAATCGCAAAGCAGCAACTGACTTTTACACACCAAGAAAAGGAAAACTAATAATCTTCTGTGAACAAGCTAAAGAATATGCTACAGGTAAGTATTCAACATAAACTTATATCAATACAATGCACATAAAGGCTAGCAGGGCATGTTTTAGTTCATCAACAATCCTTTAAAATATATATTTGAAGTAACAAGAAGAATATAGACATTTTTGGTCCGCATTTACAATTGAAGGGAGAAATGAAGAGAGTTATATGCAGAGCAACTAGGCTTTTAAGGGTTTGAAGAGCTTGGGGATTAGAGGGAGGAGAAGATGGCCTTGCTAAGCCTAAATTTATGCAGCCATTTCTAGATAAGTTGAGTGAAGCTTTCAAGTTGAAATTCAGATGTATATACGGTTTCATCCCTGTTTTCTCTAGGCTAGTGTACATGATGAGAAAAACACTACTTTGAGTTTTTAAAAGCCCAGTTAAATCTATAAAAGCATTATTGTTGTGTTTTATGAACTATTGAAGTCTGCTTATCCTTGATTAGATATCCATATAATATGATTTAGGCTTGAAAAGGTCATTTTCTTCTCTCCCCTCTTTGTTCACCCAATTTCTTCAAACCTTGTGTCCCATAAATCCAACCTCTCTATGTGAAATTTCTCCCTTCACTTATGCAGAGCAAGAGGAGAAGTAAGGATATAAAAAAGAGGAGGCAATACATAGAAATGAGTAGAAAACAAGAAAATTAGGGAGCAAAAGCAGGACATAAATTTATAACACCAAAAGCTACAAATGAGCAGAAGGGAAAATTACCCTGAACGTGTCGAACGACTTAAAACAATTACATCAGCACCCAGACGCATCGTACTTGTCTTGAATCCATTTCCATCTGAAAGCAACCCATGGATCATTTAACAACAGGAAGAAGTACAAGACATTGGAAAAATAAGGAAGTGCAATCAGTGCATAGGGGACAAAAGCAAGGGTGTGGACTCTGTGGAGTTGTAATTATAGTAACTTGCAAACATTGCTGCAAGAGCTTTATAATAAAGTTTTCACAAAACATTTTACATCCAAACTAGAAACAAATTCCATGAAATTTTGTATAGGTATTGGCTGAACAAAGTGCGGGGAATGAAAAATATACCACTGCGTAAAAGTAAAACCGCCAATCAAAAAAATTTATAAATTATAAAAAAGAAAAGGTGCATGAAGCTTCATATGTTTAGTGCAACTGCCTGGAAGTAGGATGTACGCAGCCAACAGCCTTAACCCAAAGGGGAAAATTATAAATGGGCCAAGGTATACCATCGCACCCCACCCCCTAAACCCTAAGTAAAATAACCATTGGAATAATCAATCATTCTTATTCTTCTGGCTATCTGGCTCATTGGTTGAGATTGAACAACAAGATGTAGGTGCCGAGTGCCCAATGAGTTATGCTGGTTCAGCTATTTAAATTTCTGTTCACTTTCTATACTCACCCCCCCCCCCACCCACCCACACACATAGGGAGGAGGGGGTAAAGGGGTTTACTACCTCTTGCTGTCAAACCACATCAGAAAGCTATCTAGTTTTCTGTATCTTTAAAGAGAACACCTAATCACCAATAAAGACAGCTATTTTTATAAACAAAGGCGAGAATTATTTCACACTAGGAATTATTCAAATTCAAGAGTAATAAAAGTTAACTTTCAAGACTTTCAAGCTCTAACCAAATAACATGATTGGATAATCACTTCTACGTTCTACATGTAGATAATAGAAATGAAAACTCTTCATATCCTGTAAGGGGAAAAAACTATGCCGACTTTAGAGCAAATGTTCATGAACGTAAAACCAATAAAAAATTATAGAAACATATACATAAAAACTTACATTGCCCAATTGTAGTATTTGATTTCTTTGACGAGTAACCCAAGCTCATACATTTTCTTATTCCATCTGGATCCATTCCACCACCATCATCTGTACACAACTCAGACATCTTAACATATACAGTGGTATTAATGATAATATCTTGTATTAGTCTGAACAGTGAACATGTGAAGTTCACATATTCCAATAGAATAAGACAATTGATACAATGTAGTACCTTGGAAAAGTAACGCAGGAGAATTGTCCTTCACATTTAGAACTTTATCAACTTTCACATATGTAGCACCATTTTGTATCTAAAACCACAAGCAAGAAATAAAACAAATAAGCAAATAAGCTGAAGCCATTGAAGTAGTTAATAGTTAAACAAACCTCACAACTTATCGAGAAATGCATTAAAGATTTTTGAATATATACATCACAGTCAAGACTTACCAAACTACGGACTAGAAAATGACCTCAAGTTACTAAATACATGTAGGCAAGTCCTTTACCTTTTCAACAAGTGTCTAGTGACTCTAGTCAAATCACAAATAGTCAAATAGTATGAGTACTGGGGTCTGAGCAACAAAGACGGTGACATGCCTAGGTGACGTTTTCTGCTACCATACTGTCACCAATAAACACAAATGAGACGTGTATATTATCTATATATTGGTTTTGATTAATTAACTCAATTAATTAAAACCAATGTAATAGTGAGATGCCTAGGTGACAGCTTTCAATACCCTCTTACTTAACATTAAGTATATCTATATTTGTTGCTACATTGTAAAATTTGGGTGCAGACACCACCGTGTTATCCAAATGATAACTCTTAGTTCAGGGACCAAATATAAGAGCCTGAGTAAGTGTGTAAATCAATTTGTTCTATCAGATGTCACAGAAGCATACTTGCATAGACAATTAGAGCATACACATTTAGAGCATTGACTATCACACATTCAAAAGCAAACCATGGCAACAAACCAATAAAAATCTATAATTCTCCAAAATCAGACCCGTTGCTTTATCAACCAAAAGGAACTAGACAGAAAGATGTGAATATTCACCTCGTCAACAGCATTGTCCAGGAGCTCAGCAATAGCTGTAAAACACATACAAAATTATGTGAGTCAAAGTAAAACAACTATCTATAAATTGGAAGTCGAATGTAAAGATAATGCATAAGTAGCTACACAAAATTACAAACTACAGAGTACAAATGAAGAGTTGCACCAAAAAAATATATTAATAAAAATAATAAATAAAAACTAACCTCAGATTACTCATTACTCATATATATACATATAAAAGTTTCAACCCAGCCTAGCACCACCCAGAAGTATTAGTTAGCTATCCATGGTTAACCGTGAATAAATACTTCAGACTTTTGGTATATTGAGTTTTTCCAAATATTGACTTTTCAAAGTTAAATATTGATTTATCAATGCTAGACTAGAGCAAGAAGAATAAGCCTTCTGCCTTCCAGTCCTCCTTCCATGTGTTAAAGGTCTAGAAAAGTTTCCTGCTCTTAGCCAAATACATGATAATATGAAGTGCCCTACAGCTTCTATTAAATGCCGCTACAAACTTGCCAAACAAGTGAATAACCATCTAACACATCTTATACCAAAATGCCAAAGCTCGTTAAACATGATAGTTGGCCTATGTAATGATTAAGTTAGAGGAATCAGAAATTAACCTCGCTTGTAAACAACATAGGCCAGGTGGCTACACATAAGCTGCCCAAAACAGATAGCAATCAGAAATTGCCCTGAATGATCCATTTCCCATATCCCAAGTCTTGGGAATGCTATGCACTAATTCAAGTTTTGGGAATGCTAATATAACATCATTAATAAAATAAATAAGTATGCAATAAATCAAGTATTATCGGAATCATGGCAGTTACAAACACTGAGCAACCAAGTAATATGTTACTCTGCCAACAAGCATATTATGAAAATAAATAAGTAAATCAAGTGTAACAAAAAATAAACCCACCACCAAAAGCCCATTTATGAGAAGTAGCATTGGAGTGAAGAAACTTTGGATGAACACGTGCATGCTCCAATTCACCTGCAAAACCAAATACAGCAAAATTAACCCTTAAAAAAGATAAAAACAAAAAAAAAGAATTAAAATGTTGGTTACCCTGAGCAGGAACAAATGAAGAGGGGCCGATTTCATAGGCACCGGCTTTCCAGAAACTTCGACAATCAAGTTTCTGGTTGGTGAAGTCGGGATCTGCTGAATTAACTTTGGTCTTGGAATTTGGTTGCTTGACATTATTACTTGGTGGTTGAGGTGGGACACTTTCTTCGTCGTCGCTAGGTATTTCAACGACAATGGGCTCATCGTTTGCAGGTAAAGGTGGCATTACGATGCAATTTTGAAATGCAATTGACAATTAGGGTTTTTGTTTGGGATTTCTAGGGCTTCAATTCCTTCCTCAACCTCAATTGAAGCGGGAATATAGAAGCGCGAGAGGTTTGTTTGATCAATTGATTAGCGCTCTGTGCCACGTTGCCAACTGCTTTTACGACTAATTACATCAATTCCCGTCTTAGGCTTTTGCTGCCTTTTACCGGCCTAATACAAATCTTTCTTTTTTTTTTTTTCTTTGGGACATTCCCATTGATACCACTTTAAAACTGTTTTTTTATTGGTTCACTAAGTAACTTCTTTTTGCCTTTCATTTTTACTCTATATAATTAGTAATTATTTATAATTAAAAAAATTATCGGACAAATTTTTGCGTTGGCAAATGTGTCAGTCATATTGGGGCATTTATTTTGAAACAGATCAAGTATTTTACATTCCCCATTAGTCAAAGCAAGTGAGATTAGGGTTGTTCATCGGTCCAAGATCGGACCGGACCGAAGACCGAAAATTTGAATTTCAAAAACCGAAGACTGGAGCGATGTTTAGTACAAAAAAAAAAAAAACTATTAAAGAAAGAACCGCTAATGTAGAAAGGTGATAAATATGGGTTGTTTATTAAAAGAAAAACTTGTATTTTCTTGTTGAATAACGTGTAGAACCAACAAAAACACACGAGTTTGTTGCTATTCTGTAATACCCCATATTTTTATACGTATTTTAACTTAAATAAGTATTTCTTAAAGTATTTAAATAATTCGAAATGAATTATTTATGGTGTTTCATTAATTTAAAAAGAATTATTTTAATTAAAAGTTTATTTTTAATTATTTAACAATCTTGAAAATATTTTATTTCATGATTTGAAAACTTTGGGGCATATTACTTTATAAAAGGAAATTATAAAGTTAACGAGTTTTTAAAGAAAGTCAAAATACTAGTTTGAATAGGAAAGGGATCATTAAGGGCAAAAATGGAATTTAAGTCTAGGAGGGTTTTAGAATGGGGGTATAAATACCCATCACATGGGCAAATTAAACTTTGCCCAAGTTGGAGAATACTGATAGGCCGTCGTCGAGCCTATCAATATAAATTCCTATCTTGGTCTTGCTAACTAATAGCAAGGGTAAGAAAGGGTCAAACCCAAGAGAGGCGTTGAATCAACCACCGAGGTACTACCATTTAAAAAAGCTAAATGATGTCGAAGTTGGTTTGGTTTTGAGTAACTTCTACTAATTCAATTCAACTAAAGCTAAGAGGAGATTAACAATATTTAGAGGAATCTAAGGCTCGGGTTATACCACTCAACTTCATCACAAACCACGATTAGCATGCAACAATTAAGGTGAATTAAGGGGATAAATTAGGGGAAGTCATATAAGGCACCCAACTACTCTTTCAAGCTAGAGGGATTACTTGAATCATGAATACAACCAACTCTCGTGGTTACAAAGCATAAAACAAGTATTAAAGCATAATCACGATGACATAAACATTCCCTTGACCGGAAATTCCTGTTCTTATGGCATTTCAAGTCAATTAAGCATAAGGGAGCTAACTCAAGTTCATCTCTCGATCCTTCGTTGAGAAAACTTGAATAAATAGTTCTAGCAATGGCCATATACAAGAACTAAGCAATTAAACCACTTAAGCTCAACTAATTAACACCCAATAATTACCCAATTATTACATGCAACAAGAAATTAGTGACTACATTGAGGATTTTACCCAAACCCTAGAAATTAGACTACTCACAATCCATGGAGATTAAAGCAATTAAAGATTTCAAGCAATTCATGAACAAGTTCAAACTAAGGATTAAGCTAATTAACAATCTAAGCATGCAAGTAATTAACAACAAAGTAGAGAGAAATGGAAGTAAAGAGTAAGAAATAGTTATTATGAAGCTTCAAAGTGAGCAACAATGGTGGAACTTGTCTTCTACAATGATTGAAGTTGAATATTTCCAAGCTAATAATTAGAATCTAACTGATGATTTGAGAATTTAATATTCTAGGATTGCAAAACCAAGAGAAAACTCTAAAAATATTGATGATCCGTAAAAATTAGCTCAAAGAGGGAATTTATAAGACCCCCAAATAAAAAGGACGGAGAAAACAAGAATTAGGCTCAACTGCAGGTAGGGGTGTACAAAAATTGGCCCGGACCTGAAACCGGACCTGAACCGACCTGAACCGGACCGGACCTGACCCGGACCTGTTGATTCAGGTCCGGTCCCGGTTCTTAAAAATCCAGGTTCCCGGTCCCGGTCCGGACCCGGTCCAAACCCGGGGTTTTCAGGTCCGGACCTGAAACCCGGGAAAATCGTAATTAAAAAAAAAAAAAAAAAGAAGAAAACCAAACTCTAAAAAATTGAAACTGAGTTTTCGTGGACTTATTTGTATTTTCGGTGGACTCATTTGTATTTTTGGTGTTTGAGAATCGGGACTTTATAGACTTTATGTAGTTTTGTAATTGATAATTTTGGTTTGTATGTAATTATTAAATTATGCAACAGGTCTAAAAATCACAAAACAGGTCCATATGCAGGTCCATATGCAAGTCCAACAGGTTTTGTATAAAAAAAAAAAAACGAAAAAGACACAAAACAGGTCCATTCAGGTCCAAACCCGGACCGGACCTGATTTTTCAGGTCTGGCCCGGAACCGGACCTGTTAATTCAGGTCCGGTCCCCGGTCCTCATAATTACCCAATTCAGGTCCCCGGTCCAAACAGGTCCGGTCCAGGTCCGGTCCGGTTTTGGACCGGTGTACACCCCTAACTGCAGGTCGGCACGGACGTGCTGCCTTATGCACGGCCGTGCAGTGCATGGCAGTAGTTACTATTTGGGCTGGAAATCATGCACGGGCGTGCCAATTAAGACACGGACGTGCAACCTCTTCTGCAGAGACGTGCCAACTTAAGCACGACCGTGCAGGCCTTGACAAAAGGTTCTTACTTGCTGGAGCACTTGTAACACCCCCAAAATTCGGGTCTTTGTAAAACGATAAGAATAATCCTTTTCTTTCAAAACTGACCATCAAACCTTGAGAGTGTTACTGCTACACTTATTTTCCATAGAAAACAAGTGCAAAGCAAAAACAAAATACCATTTTATAACTAAGTGATCTAAGTGGCGACAAGAATAAAATAAAATAGTCGTTGCATCCAAGCTGTAAAACACTTTAAAACATTAATTTAAAAAGGAAAATAAATGAGTTCCGAATTAAACTAATTGTCTTAGCTACGTGATTACTCTAACGTCTCCTCACACGTAACCGAGTACCCTTTTACCAACCTGCAAAATAAATCAGAAACAAGAAAAGAGAAAAAAACTTCCCAAAATAAGATAAACTAAGTAATTCCAACTCCATCCCGTAAAATAATAATTTTAGTTCGAAAAATATTGTACACAACACAATTTTATCGACATTATAATAATAAGTCAAAAATCAAATTGTCACATAAAATTTATTACTTTAGTTAAGAAAGGGAAAGAGAACGCCAGTAAGCCGGGACTAGTCCCTGTCACCACCTACTTTACAGAGGGTCGTGCGTAACCCCATATGACCATAAATTAAACAGAATGTCCCTATTGTGCACACCCCTCACTAATACCCATTGATTAGGAGGAAGACTAAACAACAATATACGTTAATTTAAACCAACTAGTAGCAACCATAACTACTAGTGGGCAACCTGTTCTTCACCCTTTCGGGTTTCATTTCCCTTCTTAATTTAATGTACATCTTAATAGATTAAATTGTCCGATCACCTTGCGCACGAGTATTGCACAAAATCAATTTAATCCCAAGTAGCAATATTTTAATTTCAGTATTAAAACATAGTCATTTTACAAGACATACTGGTTACAACCCGTTTCTCAATAGGTCCTGGAGACCATCAATCACATATAATCAATCATCCAATTCCCAAGATTATAATTATATAAAAACTCATACGATACCAAATAATCAAATTTTCGAAAATATTATACTAGTACACAATCATAGAAAACTAGTATATAATATAATTCCAGAATATCATATGGTAACACATCCATCACATATCATTACGTAAGCACATAGTTGGCACACAATAATTTAAAACAATTTCCTAACGGGATTCTAAAGATGATGGACATTGAAAATTACCTTGAATCGCGCTTAAAACTTAAGGTAAATGACCTCCAAAACGTTCACCTAGTAGCCTCCGTCTACAACAAACAGATAAAATAAACTAATTCAGTCCTACTCATATTTTTAATACCGAGAAAGTAGTAGTATGTGGGTTAGGACTACTCGTAGCATACTATCTTCATAATAAAAAAAATATTGGAGGAAATAAAAAAGATATTTTGTAAGTCAACAATGATAAGAAAAAGAAGTATTGGATATTAGATAAGGGGTCTATTATCTATCCCACATTCCCACGACTGAAAGTCAAAATCCAACAGTCTTCTTCCTCTAAATAATTTCAATGGTGTTAAATTTTTTTTTTTTCTGCAAACTCTTTGTCAGTTATAAAATAGCTTCTCGTCTTTTCCACCATTGATACTACTCATCCACTATAAGACTATGAGTTTGTCTTATAGTTACGAAAGAAAACAACAAAACCCTTTTAATTTTGTTTCTATTTTTTTTTTTGAAATTATATTCTATGAATCGGAAAGAAAACCATATGAAAATATAGCTCAAGGTTATTGAACAAAGACGAAATTCGTAGAGGGTTGGCTGACAACTATTTCAAGAAAGATGAAGGTGAAGAAGAACCATGACTTACTGTTGAAAGATCGGTCGGGAATGACGACTTGTGAAAGGTTGAAAGAGATGGGTATTATTTGAGAGTGTTTGTATACGACAGATCAATTGGGATTTAAAGTATATATAACTTAGAAATCTTAGGTTTAATTGCTCTAGAATATTCAGAAGATAAGACCCAATTTCAAATTGAGTTTGTTGCTAGTTCTGAAAAGATAAGCTTTAATTTTTTTTTTTGTTTTCAAAATCAGTTTCTGCGAAATAGGAAACCAATTTTATTTTATTTTTTCCGAAAATGGAAATAAAAATATAAATTATTAATTTTTTTTTCTATAAATTTGAAAATAATTATTAATTTAAACTTTATATTAGAAAAATCGTTGATTAAATACAATAAAAAATTTGGGGTATTACAGCACTCCTACACGGACGTGTTGGGCATCTTGCACGAACGTGACTAAATTTGCAGGGCAAGGCAGAGACTCTTATGTTGTTGGTGCAATCCTGCACGGGCGTGCAAGGCTTGGCACGGCCGTGCAGGCTCTTCTAAGCCCTTTTCTTCTATATTGCTCCTTTCCTTGGCTTCTTTCTACTATCTTCTTGCTTCTAACCTCGGTTTAATATCCATGAGCTTCATTTGGTCGTCTTTAAACCTAGAATCTCAACAAAAAAACACCAACAACCCATAAAGCACGGTGAAACTCCATCCCAACACACTAGTCTAGCAAAGCATTACAAGTGAACAACACAAATTTAATGTGTAAAATTACAAATTTGCCATTAGATGAACAAAAATTACTTGGAATTTATTAACAAGATGACTCCTCCCCCACCCACGACAAACACAAAAGAAAAATAAAAGGAGGCCAGCATCAGTATCAGCAGCCTTGTATTTTCCCTCCCATTGAAGTCTGGGTGTCTGCACTTCGCCAATCATCGGCGTCAACGGCAATACCATCAGCTTCGTCAAGGTAACTTATTCTTTGTTGTGTTCTTTAACCTTCTTCTTAGTTAACTCATGGTATTGATTCAATCGTTAAATTTGAAATTTAGGGTTTTCTTCTACCTGATGATTTACTCCTTTGTTCAATTAAATCACCTTCACTTAGATTCATCTCCCTCGTATGACATATCTTAAAACTTTATCATCATTATCGCACAAAATGCAGTTATCGATCAATCATGAGTTCACAATGAAGTTATTTGGGGAATAGAACAGTGAAATTGTTGAAAAGGAAAATTAATTTCAATGTTATAACCCAGAATAGACTTTGGAGTCTGAAATTTTGGATAGTCCTCGATGGTCGTTACTCTGTCTTTGCAAGGTATCAACTGATATAGATTGAGGCAGACTTTGATGCTTTATTTGACTTTCGATAACCTCTTTAACTCAATTTCCTAATTAGCTTGTTTGTTTTTTTTTGGCCTTCCGGTATAGAGGCTACTGAAATTTGATTGACCTTAACTGAGGATTATGTAGTTTGCGACTTGTGGGATTAGATAGATGCTTCTTATAACAGGACCTACACTATGCTTGCGAGGGGAGGGGAGGAGGTGGAAGGAGTGTGCTTTGTTTTTCCTTCCTAATATTTCTGATAGTGGAAGAATTTAATTTTTTAAAGGGAAGGAAAATGGATCTTCCAATTCTTTCCTGTCCCTTTTTCCATTAAAGAAAATTTAAACACCTCACTCTTGCTCAAATTCTGTCATATAAACACACTATTGCTCTGCATATATATGGTAGCTGCACCTTTTTCTCCCCTTTCTAATGCTTCCCAAGTTGATCTTAAGGACCAATTAAGAGTTGTATATCTTTTGAGCATGATAGGGGAAGCTGCCCTAGTGTACAAAAGACCGAACAGGAGTCAAAACGTATGAGTGTCAAGTTCTTGTACCTTGCTTTTTCTGTGAGGTAACTTCTACAGTTCTACTCATGCTGATTTAATGATTGAGCATACAAATGGGGTATATGAAAACGTGTACTGAATGAACATGAGAAACTTTAATTTTTGTTAGTGACAGATGATCCTTCAGGCAATATTGCCTGATGGGTACATTGGATATATCCTCAATATAACAATATTGGGTTCTTGCATGATAAATTACACCACTAACTCACTAAGATTATCTTTAAGCAGGGCTAGCTTACAGGCATGTATGGGAAAATAACTCAAATATATATTTCAACAAAAATCGACTCTACTGAAAGCCAACTGATATGATCGTTGATTTTCTCGTGGAAAAGGAGTACATGACCTGCCTTCTTTCTGAACGAAGCTTAGGCTAGCTTATGCAATATGCCTTATCCATATTGGTAGTTAAATGTCCTTGAATATGCATGCGACTGCCTTGCAGAGAAGTGCTACATCATTGTAATTAACTATTCCCTATGTCTCTTATGCAACCTGTTCACTTATGGAACAATTATTATGGAAATAGAAAAATGGAAGATGGTCAGGTCTAGGTCCAACATTTATCTTAAATGAAGTGAAAGATCCCTGTACGCAGAACGGGAAGTGTATTTTGTGACATTCCAGTAAGGTAAATGGGAACTTAATGTTGGGACTGAGGGAGAACTTCTTAGAGCCAGAAGGAAAATCTTGTATAGGTAACTTTTTCTCCTGACAGAATCTTGAGTCACTGCAGTGTGTTTTAACTTGGCACTGGAGTTTATATACTGAGTGATGGATATTGGTGTTTAGCTGTCAACCCTTAACTACCTTTTCATTTAGTATCCTGGGAAGCTTGCTTAATAACTGTTGTATATGACTCCTCCTTTGGTATCATACTAAAAATATTACCTTGGGCTTGTTTGACCTGTTTGAATTATTTTACAATGAAGAATGTAGTCATAATATGCTGACAAGTTTTCATTTTTTTATACAGCTTTTTTTCACTGGCCACAGACATGGACACGGAAGGACAGCAAATGATTTGTGAAAGTACTCCACAGGCCATACAAATTGACCCTAAAAGAGCTCGATTTCCTTTCTGTATCGTATGGACACCTCTTCCTGTTATTTCATGGTTGATTCCTTTTATAGGTCATATTGGCATTTGCAGAGAGGATGGCGTAATTTTGGACTTTGCAGGCCCCAACTATGTATGTGTCGACAATTTTTCCTTCGGCTCAGTGACTCGATACCTACAGATAGATGCAAAGGTATGCTCTTAGCCTCTTAGAGCAACTACAATGGTTGGCTAATTCTTTTAATAGCTTGTCATGCCACATCATCTTCTTAAGCTATAACAATTCTAGCTATTTGTTGCTCCATTGGTTAAGCTAGTTGTAAATTAATTAATTTTTAATTTAATAATAATTTTTGTCTAATAAATATTCACCAAGCTAATTAGCTCTACAAAGCTAATTTGCTTGACAAAGCTAATCAACAAGATGTGCAACAATGGTATAGCTAATAGCTTAAGATTTTTTATATTTGCAAGCTAGTCCCTTTTCCCAACCATTGGAGTTGCTCTTACAAACATAATCTCGCCATTTTATTTTTTTTTAAAAAAAAAAAAATTAATTTAATTCAGTTTGGATGCCTCCAAAAAATTAACTTGTTCTCATTTACTAGGGAAGCAGAAACTAGTAACAAACTACATTCAGACTATATTCACGAGCCAAAATACTGCAGTAATATAAAAATTCATGCCTATTTTGATAAATTAGAAGAGGATGGGGACAAACCCAAGTCTCTCTCTCTCTGTCTTTGTAATTGCTAGCTTGCTGCATCACTTATCAAGCTCTGGAGTTAATTGTCGTGCCATACAGGTTATATGCCTCAAATATGAGGCTATGAGCATTGTTTGCAGAATTGCAGCACATGATAGTTTAAAGAAACCTGGAAATAATGTATCTAATATACATTAATTTGGTGACTTACCTAGCCTGCCAATGGGAGGCCATCCTTATACACATAATGTTATACTTAATTATTAATGCTAGCTTGGTGGGTGAATCTGGACAGACCATCTGCATTATTTTCTGAACTTGGAATTTTATGTAGTACTCAAAGTTTCTACATATATTACTTATGATAAAGTTACACATGTACTGATTGTTTTAAGTTGTATTCAGCTATGCCGTGCAATTTCCGTCTTGGCTTCCCGTAGAAATGGAGACCAACAGAATCCAAGTGAATCTGATGGAGAGATTTTTCCTTGGGATGATGCACTTCGAAAAAGCACACTAGAATTCCAACACCATTCGTACAATATCTTGACTTGCAACTGTCACTCTTTTGTGGCAAACAATCTAAATCGCCTGGGTTTCAATGGTGGCAGGTGGAATGTGGTTAGTCTTGCAGTACTGATTCTCTTGAAGGGTAGGTGGGTGGACAGAGGTTCCATCATAAAATCTTACTTGCCCTTTCTTATTGTATTTCCTTTGGGTCTTGTTCTTGGAGGCTGGTCTTTTCTGAAATTTTGGGCTATGTTTATGATTATCCTTGTTGGTTGGTTTTTAATTGGATCATATTTTTTTAAGGCTTTAATCCAGTTGTGAAACTTAATACTTGTATTTTTGTATCTGAACATTCTGTCAAGTTCTTGTTTACCTTGTTAAATGTACAGAAACGACCATGTAATAGAGGAAAAAGTTTCACCAGTTAATGCTACTGCTGATTTGCGTGTATTTTTCCCCCAATGGCAAAGTACATACTCTTAATATGAAGTATCTTTGTAATATTGAAACATTCAAAAGAGAGCTTGACTTCCACAGAGTTGTGCAATTATGTGCATATACTCATATGGCCATACGGGGCACAGCCATCACCTATCTACTATCTCTAATGGCTTAGAATTGAATTGTATATCAATTTGTATGAGAAATTAATGTTCATTGACTTCATTCCCGATTCCCATGGTATCGAGAATGAACACCTTTTAATTGTGAGGTTCGATTGACATTGAATATTTACAAAGAGAAACAAGATTTGGATCGGATGAAGTTGCATTATAATTACATACGGAGTTTTCGAAGTAAGGTTTATTACACTTCCTAAATTATGGAGTACAATTAATTGCCTACTAGAGTAATTTTTTCCTTAGGATTTTATCAAATTGGGGATGAGAGTTACTAGAACTCTGGCAAAAATCAAAACATCAAGCATTGACGAGAATATTTCCCCCCCCCCCCCCTACTTTTTTTTAGGAAAAATACACCTGTTTACCGCTAGGCCGCTCTATCCAACGAATATTTTGTTTTGATTATCCCAAAAGAAAGAGAAAAAAAAAGAAAAAAAGAAAGCGCATAAATCATAATAATAGCAGTAATTATATATTTGTTTTTTTTTTTTTGACGGAAGTAATAATATATTGTTGCAAAGAGAGACATAGAAAGAGTTTGGAAGAAGAGAGAGATGGGCGACGAAGGACAAGTAATGAGCTGTCACAGCACGGAGGCATGGGAAGATCAGCTCGCCAAGGCCAATGATTCCAAAAAACTCGTACGGATCATCTTTTTTCTTATTTCTTTTGCCGTTATTCTTATTTTAATCTCTATGTTGTTTAATCATTATCTTTTTTCACGTTAATTTTGTGTTTTCCATTTGTAACATTCTTGTTCAATTGTACATACCAACTATTAATATCAATATATTTTTTTTATTTCTTTGTTTCTTCTTGGATCTTGTTTTTTGTATTCTGGATTCATTTCTTATTTGCATTAATCCAATCGGCTTTTATATTAGGGTTTTCTTTTTAAATATAACAAGATTACAAAGAACTGGATGATTTTTATATTTCAATTTTGTCTTTACTCGGATAATCCTGATTAATTGTCATTTTCATTAAGTTGTTTTCGTATTCGCTAATCACATTAGTGTAATGCGCGCGGTCTAAATCGACAACCCTTACAAACAAAATGCGCGCCTCCACGAAAAGAACCTTCGAATCTGAAAACAACATGAGGTTGTCTTTTTTTCTAACTACAAAAACAACTCAAGATAAAATACATTAGAAAAAAAAAATAAATAAATTCAAATTCATTAGCAGGAATTATTTTTTCAAACTTTAGGATTGCTTTTGATTAATTTGTTGAAGACAAAATTATTTCGCTCTTGGATTGAGCAAGACCAATTTTGGGAAAAAAAAAAAAAAGGGAACGACTACTTGTAGTAGATAGTAGCAAGTATTTCTTAACGGAAATTATGAGTTCGTTACCAGTGATTTTTATGCTACAAATGATTATTTTGATTTTCTTATAGACTTATAGTTCATAATCGGTATGTTTGTATAATTTATTTTGTAAATTCTTCTAATTTAAGTTATGTTCCATTAATTAAAACATTTTAACAATACAATGAACTTCATATTCTTGTATGAATGGAGATTAGAGTTGTTCTTCGGATTTGAACTCATCTCAAAGGTATGTTCTTTTACTTTGAAGTGTGTAAGTTAATATATACACATGATTATTTTCCTATATATTCTTGCATTTAATTTTCGAGTTATATGTCCATTGATTCTCAAGTTCCCCAATGTCTTTTATTTTAGCCCTTATGAGCGCGCTTTATTTTAGCCCTTAAGTGTTGGTAAATGGATTAATTAAAAGTGTTTTGTAAGGAAGAAGTGATAGTAGGGACATAGGAAAATTAGGATCCCCAAAAGGAGAGTATTTCCCCCTTCACGATTTTTAACACAATATCTACCTCATCCCATCTACCACCACCTCAATCTCTGTAATTTATCTCCAATCACCCCTTCATGTGTTACTCCTTCTCCAAGGATCTCCTTAGGTCCTGAGACAAGGTGCATATGCCTTTAGTTGATCAAATTGGTAAGAGTTGCGAGCAGTATAATCTCAATATCCCCCATTTAGAAGGATATATTCTTCCCTGCACTTTCTTATTCAGTGCTTTCTAGTAAAATGGCTCAGAAATAAATATTACCATTAGACCAATCAAGAGCATGTTTTTACTTTGTTTTCATGCTCTGTTAGTGTATTTGGATAGGATATTAATTTGAGGTTATACTTTAATGGATTCCCCTTCCGCTTTCTTTATTAGTTGATCAAATGAAGCAAAATGGTTACATTGTATCATTAGGCAAAATAATTTCCATTAATCTTGGAAAATCTAGACTCTTATTGGTACTTCCTAATTGATCAAATTTTGAGGGAGCGTATACTAATTAACCCAATGATGAAGATAGAAGCTACAAATATTCTTTCAAGTGTGACTCAGAAACACGCACCTGAATGAATTGCTTTCTTTCTCTCCAGAAAGGAATAACCAATACTAGTGGCAGTTCAAATGATGGGGGTTCTTGTGAGCTCTCCTACTACTCTAGCTGGACAGGATTTATCTCTCTTTGGTTTTTGTTTGTTTTCTCTCTGCTCATCTTTTTTTCTGGCCTTTGAAAGAATTTGGCTGTTAAATGACATGTGCTTATCATATATGACTCTATGAGTATTTAAATGCACAGATGGTTGTTGATTTCACCGCTTCATGGTGTCCACCTTGCCGTTTGATTGCACCTTTCCTGGCTGAGCTTGCTAAGAAGCTTCCCCAAGTCATATTTGTTAAGGTGGATGTGGATGAGTTAAAGGTTTGAATGAAACTCCTTTTGTCCTTCAAAGTTGCATTTTTTTGTTCCTAATATATCTTCCATTAAGTTTTAATTTTTGTGTATTCAACGGCAAGTTGCAAGTGATTGGGCTATTGAGGCAATGCCAACATTCAAATTCCTGCGAGAAGGCAAGATTATTGATACGGTCGTGGGAGCAAAGAAGGAAGAGCTGGAGGCGACTATAGCAAAGCATGTTTCTACTGCTTAATTGGTTGAAATATTGTATGTTGGGGTTTCTATCTTTTACTATGTATCTGGTATGAAGCAACAGACCTTATCATAAAATAGTTATGCTGGTTTCAGGAATTGCTGGTTTTTTCTGTTTGTGGTACAATATACAATTTATACATAGTACGTCTTAATAATGTGTTGCTGCTCTTTGAACTAGCTTTGGACCTTGCTCTCAAAGTTCAGATATTAATGGTTGTAAATTTTAATGAGCCTATTTGATGGCAAAAATTGTATGTTTATAAGGAGTACTATTTAGCAGTTTGAAGACAAAAGTCATATTCATAATCTTAGTATCAAAGGGCTTGTTTGTATAGTAAGAGTATACCAAAAACTTGGTCATTACTTAGTTTTATCAATGAAGTTATTCAACTCCAACCTTATGTACTTTGTCGGTCTAAGGATCCATTTTACAAGAACAAGGGAGTAACATAACTTGATCCGAAGATTAATTCTTATTATTACAAGCAGTGGAATTTTTTTAGAAAAATTTACAATGTCATATTCTTTTTTAAAAAAATTAAATCATTTTCTGTTTTTTTGGAAAAGAAGAATACTATCCATTTAAAAATGTTTCTCTACGACATTTACAGAAAAATTGTTTTTGGTTTGTAGCCAGCCCTGCTCTGCTTATATCACCTGGTATAAATCTCCATTAAATGGCAGAATTGAGGAGTGCAAGATATTTGCAGTTTACCTCCAAGGCTCTAATAAATTTGTGAAGCTAGAGACAGTGTTTAATAGAATGTGCAGTTCATTGGCAAAGCAAAAATGGAAAGCCAAAGCTTTTATTGTTTCGACAACAATTGTGTCAAAATTGTTTTACATTACTTCTGAAAACATGAATGTGAACTGAAGAGGGGGTGGTTACCTCCCTAAAATACAAAAATAATCACACAAAAATCCTTTAATTCTATAGTCATTCTCAAATTAAAAAATAAAAAATAAAAAAAAATAAAAAAATAAAAATAAAGATAAAAGATGAAAAATAAAATTCACACCATAATCTCTCCCAGCCTCTGTTTAAAGGCCAGGGGCTAGAAGACTAGAACCACATAATTATCAAACTTGCTAAACCTACACAAAACTAAATTTACAATTACGGAATGGATACCAAACAAACTATTAAAACCAAATTTAACCGCCCAAATGCCCTTTGATTAGCACGGTCTAAAATCTAACTCTAAACAGTTACACTTTGAGCCTATCTAATAAACTTACACTTCGAGACTAATGTTCCTTCCTCACTGGTATGTTCTGTCGAAACTATCATGCATGGTGATCAATAGTGTATACTTGTTTGGTTAGATGTTGTAAAAGCTGTGGAAGCGCAGATTGCTTGAACTGATAGTCGCTTCAACACATTTGGACAAGGGTCGTTTCCAAAATTGCTATTTGTTACTGTTACTGCACAACTTTGCTTCCCTTTGCATTTCTGTGAGAAAATGAAAAGCAAATATCTTAACACATGAATAGAGTAATCCCGATGAGATCAAACCCTAAGAAATAAAATTCTTTTCTCAGTACCTTTTCTAAGACTGCATATGAGGTGGAAGCATGGCAAGAACCTTTCATAAATCTCCCACAAGTTCCAAGAGGAGTTCCGAAGCTTGCAAATGTGATAGATGAAATGTACTGGCTAGGAGCACAATGCAAATGGATTTTGGGTATGTAGAATTCTTGTGTTCTATCATAGCTTTCAATCTGAAAGCTTTTAACGGTTCGATGAGTCTCAGAGACTTGTGCACAGATTGTGTTCATTGATCTCTTCATAAGGGTAATTTTGCTTGGATCTCCACCTGTTTCCTCAAAGAGAACGATCAGATTTCTTGTTGGTTTTAACCAGGATCGAGGCACATGATACCTGCAAAATCAAATTTTTATACATAGCATTGCTAATCTCATATTAGGTTATGTTCTTAAAGATCCTGCCTCCAAAATAATTAAGGAGAAAAGGGGGATCTTGCTTTGTTGGTTTGGGGGGTTACCATCTTTGGGAAGGCTTGCCACATCCAACTTGACACTTGGGAGGATCAAATCTTCCAGTATAGCTGCATCCGTTACATTCACCACTAGCATAAGTTGTCCAATATCTTCCAATGCTTTCCCCATTGATCCACACTTGACCCTTCCCCATGCTTTGCATGTCCAAAGCCAATGGATCATTTCCTTCAGGTGCATCAAAGTAAGCCTACAATTTCCCAGTTGTGAATATTTAGAATTTAAGTCACCAATGTCAATGAGAACTGGAATGAACAGAAAACTAAAAATCCCAGTACCTTGTGCCACATCAATGGCTGGTCTTGGACAGCTATTTTACTGTCCATCCATTCTACCGTGGATATACCATTTGGAGAGGCTAGATTCATGGACTCCCCCTTTAGGCCAACCTGAAAGAAGATGGTTAGCATTACTAAAAAACTAAAAAAGTTCAATGGAACATAATGGTAAGTATCATAATACAACTAAATCACCTGATAGGTCCATTTCTCCCAGGATAGGTCTAGTTTTCCCTGACCAAGGCCTTGTAATACAACGGGGCCTAGGATTCCTGTTTCCCAAGACTCAAAATGTCCTCCCACATTCTTCAGCAATCAAACACAGTTATTTTTTAGTATGTGAATAATAAATAATCCTGTAGCAGGTACAAATTTTTCTTTACAGTATGAGAAGTAGAACGCTAGAAGAACGCATACCGGTAAGCCAACGGCTATGCTCAGGAGTGCAATTTTGTTTGTTCCTGGCAGTAAATTCACTTTTTTGCTGAAGATGAATCTTCTATTCTTCCTTTCCCCAAAGGCAGATCCTGCAAGTGATCGTCAATGATTGTATCAGGATAAAAGAAGTTGAAACTATTACTGAAGAGCTGTTTCCATAAAACATATTGCAGTATGCAGTACCTATAAGCTGTCCGTTTACAAAAACATGAACAGCATGCCCTGTAGATCGTACTATGAGTGTTGGGAGTTCCCCACCACGAAAAAAGGACTCTGATGGATTAATTTCAACACTGCAAGAGCACCAATTAAAGCAAAAGACACAGTCAATTTTGAAGATTGAATTCTTAATTATGGTTGGAGAATATATTAAGCCCATAAAAATAGGGCAAGTAATACATATCATGTATACCTAGTTTTGTACCAAAGATAGTCGGTACTATCCCTGGTCATGTTTATCTGCTCTAAGAGACCAACAGCTGTTACTGTTGAGCTTGACCCGTCATCTAGAACTGATGCATCTTCGTTATAGCTTTCCCATGGGAATATTTCTGTGTTGCTCGGAAGCATTTCCATATGCGATGTTTGTTCTCCTACCTGTTAGTCATGAGCAACAAGACAGTTACCTCCTCACTCTAAATCATCACCTTAGAGGAAGTTGACTAATGAATGAAAGCATTTTGTCAGGATCTTATAAGCCTCCAGTGGACTTACCTTTGCAGTGTTGAAAACTACATTTTTGCAATCTGGAAGAATGCTTATGGACCAGGGAGGCAAGGTGTAGTGTTTATTATTGAACAGAACTCTCACACCAGATTCTGTATCATAGTTTGAAAGAAAAGCTGCACAGCCTCCTTTTTCCGGGAAAAATACATGAGCCTGAAAATATATAGAGAGGTTTATACTTTATTACTTTATATCAGTATAAGGTATAAGCAGTATAACCAAAAACATAAGTTTTCTAGGTGCTGTAGGTGGAGGTGAAACCTGTTGATGATCCCCCAACTGAGTAACTACAGGATCAGACGAAACCAGTGCTGATTCACATAGCTTAATTGCCTTATGAAGTTCCTTTAGATGACCATATTTTGGCTGCCTGATCAAACCTATATGCAAAAAAGAAGTTGCATTTATATTCGCCTGTCCCCTTCTTAGTAGTTTGTACATATAATGATATTAATAAGCAAAACAATGTAGGATATCCGAAGGTCTTTTACAACCTACTCTATATAGCAAAGTTCTTCAATTCTTACCATATTCATCAAGAGGAGCATCATAGTCGTAAGAAGTAGTGATAAATGGACCTCCAGCTGTTCGCCCGAAGTTTGTCCCACCATGGTACTGTTTGACATGATCTTTGTTAGCAAAGTTTCATCGAGGATAGGTAAAACATTGGACCATCGGAAATTTACTCTGTAAAAGAAGTGTACCATGTAGTAGTTGACAAAGGATCCCCCTGTCTGTATGAACCTAGCAACAGAAAAGGCCAAATCTTCTACTGGTCTTTGGTGTTTGGGTCCTCCAAACTCGGTAAACCTGCTCAAGATGGTATAAACAGAGAATAACCTCATCAAATTCTCAGCATACAGTAAATGTTCAAATTTGAAGAATTAATTATTTAGAGAGAACCATACCAGCCAGTCCAAGCCTCAGTCCAGAGCTTGGGCTTAAATGGTCTGTTAGGTGTAAAATTATCGCAGTAGAAACCATTGCAAGTGTTTATCTGCCTCAGCAAGTAACACACAAAAACTCACTATGAGAACGTATAGCAGTTAACTTAGTTATTTTACAAATAATCATTCTTGTAACTAATTTGGCATGTTTTAAACAACATAAAATACAATGTGGTAAGCCAGACCAACAATCGATGATTCTGATTGCAAGAAAACCCTTACCAGAGGATCTGGAGTAGCATCGTCTTTGCACATGGTCCAGGGAACCCCTGTATCCATACTCTGAACCATGTTTGCAGCCCAGTTCATATAGTTATTCCCTTCTTGTCCAAGTCTCATTCTTAGTCTCCCATATTCATTCTCAACCTAGAGATGGTGTTATTTTAGTGAATAATATAGAGCATTCAAGCCATCTTACAGAACAAACATATCTCAAATACGAGTCGAAAATTTTATCAAAACTTGATGTATCCATTGACATCCACAGCATACAGTAGTGATTTCAAGAGTTTAGTTCACTAATCGTTACCTGAGCGAGAATGATTGGCCCGCCCTGAGACTCGAACAGATTATGACTCTTCAGCAAGGTTACGATTTTCTCAGTGAATCCTTGCATTGCTCTCTGCATAATCCCATTCCACACCTATTCCATCAACGATTCTAATACAACGTATTTTTTTACTTTATAGACAACTTAGATTGGCAACAATTAAATTAACTTCACAAATGACAGGCAATAGTGTAAATTCAGATTCCCAACCTTGAAAGGTTCATTATCAGTTCTGAAGCTGATTCCTGGTACATACTTCAACCATACAGGAAACCCACTACAAAACCCACAAAAATTTAATCCATTAGAATATTCCAAATTTTCTCCCTTTTCCTTTCTTTCATCCAATTCTTACGCACCCCATTAAAGTATAATTAGATTTTTATTTAATTATATATACATGTAAAAAAAAAATTAATAATTACATTTGGTTAATTAATAGAAGTAATAAACAGTTACCCGAAATTCCACTCAGCACAGACATAAGGTCCTAGTCTGAGATGGGCATAGAGTCCAGCTTTCTGAACAATCTTTAAGAATCTAACCAAATCATACCTTCCTTCAAAATTGTACTGAAAATTATTCAACCAACAAATATAAAATTAAAATAAGAATAACAATAATAAATACAAGTAACTGATAATTTAATTACACAAAATAAAAAGAAAATGAGGACAGAAGTGGAGTACATTGCCAGGAGAAGGCTCATGAACATTCCAAAAGACATAGGTATCAATCACATCCAACCCTCCATTTTTGGCCTTCTCTATCAGATCTTCCCACATCTATATCAAATTTAAAGTATAATTCAGAATAAACCCAGATATTAAAATGACATAAATATAATTAAAACATATGTATAAAAAAAAGAGTAAATACAATAATACATACATCAGGAGTGCTTCTGGGATAATGTATAGAACCAGACATCAAAATTCTTCTTTGGCCATTAATTAAAAGAGCTTTCCTGTCATAATTAACACTGCATTGCATAAATTTGGCATTCGTAAACACAATTAACACCCAGAAAAAAACCCAAGCTTTCATCTTTTTGCACTTTCTCACTCTAAAATCAAGACTGTGAGTAAGATTTTAGACAGAGAAAGTAGTAGAGGGAAATGGGAATGAATTTTGCGGTTTGGTTTGGCTGAGACTATGAACAACACTAACACCCCATTTTTGGTCTCACTTTCTCTCTCCTGAAAATGGGTATTGGGAGTAGCAAAATGAGTTTGGTATATATAAACACACTCTCACGTTTCATACAGCTTTGCATTTTTCACTAATGTCAATGCGTGCCATCACTATGCTCTGTATTTTTTTTTAATAAAAATTAAAAAATAAAAAAGGAAGAAAATTAGAAGCAAGAAATACTGACATAAAAAGTGCATTAAATCCGGTCCACTTTGCTATCAAAATTTGCGGAGTATAAAAGATTTAAAATAACATTAGCTTAAGTACGCTTTATAATTTGTTTAGTCAAACCAAGATTTAGACCTGAGTCTTGACCCCACCTTTTTTTTTTCTTGTGACAGGGATCTCACTTTCATCTATCACTCCCAAAATCACTCATATACGGAGTACTTTTTTACTTTTTTTTTTTTTTTCTTATAAAGAAAATACTTATACATGTACATTGTATTTATGTAGTACTCGTATGATTTTCTTAAAATACTTGAGATATGTATTATGGAGCAATTATATGTTTGTCAATATACATAGTAATTTCTAAATAAATAATACTCCGTACCTATACACTTTGTATATGAGATTGAACTACGAATTTTAAGCTATTTTCAAATGTAAAGCATAAGTTGGACCTTGTTAAACTTTTTTTTTTATTATTTTTTTATTTTTAAATTCATACTGGTGACTAGGTGAGTATTAATACTAACAAGCAGAGTGGCGAATCAATAAATACAGTTTTGATTAGTACTGTAATACACAAATTAGAACTTGTTCTAAGAAGTCATATCTTCAGTTAGTCAATTTCAATGGGTGTGGGAATACCTGAGATTTAGTTAGATTAAGAATATTATTTTCTATTGAGGTTGCTGACTATATAGATCATCCAAGATTATTCGCTGTTAATATAATAAAATGTGCACGTAATATTGTATTAATTGTTGATTGCTGCTAAAAAATGGCGAGGTTACCTTGTAGTTTCCTTATATAAGCAAGGGATGCTATTACAGCTTACAAGTTCACAACTTACAACAGGGTTGCTTCACTAATTATCTGTATAATTTTTGTTGGCCAGTTGCTTTAATTAAATAAGGATTAGGCTAGTGATACAGCCGTAATCATGTTAATCAAGATTTTGGCCATTAATTGATCAGTACAATTGAATTGCATTGCCAACAAATCTGTCAATTAAATTTTTTTCCCCCCTGAAATATCGGCTGAATGAGTTTTTCTTTACGCTTGTACAATTGATTAAGTTTCCAGGAAATTAAGTTTACAAGAAATGAATTGTCCTGGCTTCATGGAATAAGTCATGTATCGACTACGGATTACTCTAAATTGGAACGTCAATGAGTGTTGCTGAAATGTTACCATTTCATAAATCTTGTTGAGATTAGACCATTTAAAAAAAAGCGCATTATGTGATTAATTGATGGTACAATATTTCATCAATTCATTAACCGTAAGGGTAGTAATCTCATTTATGCATAATTATTACCAGGATTCTCATTTGTACATAATTAGTACCTCTTTAGTACATCCATATATTCATTCATTGTTAGTAATTCGATCAAATCTTATTTGTACATGTTCAACTATTCAGCAGTACACACTACTAAAAATTGTGAAAAAAAGGAACAGAAATATTTTAGTCTGTATACAATAAGACTTACGTAAAGATTATTCAAGATTAAGTTATACTCAATTAGTCATTATAGATGCTCCCAAGTCCCAATAAGTAATTCTTGGAAATTAAATAATCCGAATAAATTATGGATTTCAATTCTCAAATTTTCATATAGAGCAAGCAGATTTAATAGTTAGCAAATCTTTGTGATGGAAATGTAAAATGAATGCAGCTTTAAAAGGAATAAACGTGAGAGGAGTTACAGCTTTTGATTAGTCAACGAGGAAATTGATTAAAAGAGTTGGTTCAAAGAAGAAAAGCAGGTTATTCTATTAAAAAGATAAAAAGAAGAGAGAAAGCAGAGAAGATTAACTAAAAAGAAGAAAATGTTTTATTTGCCAGTTTGCTAATTGCCATGTTTGCCTTGGGGGGGGATGCCACCAAATGCCCTTTTTCATCTCCCAGACTCACTCTGTACTTCTATCTCAATTCTCGGTACCTGTTGGATTTCCTGCGCCAGGTATAATATACTTTTGTGTTATTTCGTAGTATTTTCTAATGTACTATGCTTTTATATCAACTGATCCAAAATTGATCTATACAATTGTTACCTTATGTCTTTTGTAAAATCACATCATATCATTATTTATAAAACAAAAGACTTATATTGTAGAAGTGTAATTCTAGCTTCATTTTATAATGTCCACCAATTTGTTGCTTAAAGGTTAGGTAGTTAAGGTAATGCATGCATGATAATCATAGCCTGTAACAGTATTAGTGTAATACCAAACATACACTAATGGAGTATCAGTTAATTTATTAAGCAAATCCAAATTAAATACATAGTAGAAGCAACAATGAAAAAGCTAGCTTAAGTCAAGATAGAAAAGTGGAAAAACTAGTAAGATAAAACAAGTATTATTGATTTATCATGTACGGAAATGTGAAGAAGAAGCCCCGCAATATAAAGAGGCCTCCACATGCAATTGTAAAATGTTTCAAGTAATTTTGATAGTCGTCAATCTAAGTGGTGTTTATAATGTAGTTATAGTGTATGTTTACTTTTCAATCTCTTATTTTTTTTGTTTTAAATTAATTACATTGATAACGGCGGAATGAACGGGGGAGATTGGGAAGGGCATCAATTAAGAAGCAGTTGTTGTTTTAAGACCCTACGAAAGAATATGGGCTGGTTAATTATTATATGAATTAAATTAGCCGTTGAGGGCCACCCACTTCACCAACAAAGCGGTAATTAAGGATTTGTTTTCGATCTGGGACTGGGAGTCAGCTCAGCTCAGCTATCTTCCAAATACCATTCTACATGTGTTCTACTTGTACACTTAACACTTAGCTTCTACAATACCATTCTAGTAGTAGTTGTAGTACTGACCAACTATTCTACATGTGTTGTGCCATTCTAGGAGTGTACAAGCCTTCTCATGCCCACCGACGCAAATATACACATGTACAATTTTAAGGTTGCTGCTTTTAGCCACGTTTTCCCTTTGTATAAACTTATACTTATGAACTTTGTTTCATTGTAAATAATTAGTACATATAGCATGCATATAGGGTGAATAAGCGATGGTCGATATCTTGATGAACATGATGCTACGTCAAAATGACATATGTAATATTAATAAATCATAATATGCGGAGTAGTAATTTATATATTCAAGTCATAATTTATGATCAATCATTTATTTTTTAATTTTTATTTCATTACCTAATAATTAAAACATGTATAATATACTTGTGATCTAATCAATATAACTATTTACTGTCCTTAGTTATGAGAGGTTAAGATAATTAGAGAGTGTGAATTTACATTATTTAAGGATCTATTTCCTTTATATTAAATTATTGATTTTTTTTTTTAACCTTTTGAGGGGGACATAATATATGTTTTGAGAAAATATATCAAATACATGCAGTAATGATGTAAATTCAAGTATTATTTTAGGTCTCAAATAATCTAGCTAGTCAATTAAGTCTAGTCATATTTTATATTACTCATATATATACACAAATTATCCTTATGACTGATGATTGAATACCATTTACAACATTGTCCATTCTACTTTTTAATTTAAATCTTTACAAAAAATGATCTCGATACTATACTAGATAATTATCACACATGCAACCCAAGTTTCAAAACTAATGGATAATTAATTTACCCATGAATATACTTGAGTACTTGACGTAATGACGCAGTTGAAACTGTCTTAATCTATACCTCATTTGTTTCTAGAACCAGATCCAAGGTGATGTGATGCGTGTAGTAGACTGACTATTTAGACAGCTTCTTAAAACTATCTAACAAAATTGAAGGCAGATGCACATATTTTCCCCTCGTTTAAATAAATATATATATATATATATATATATATATATATATATATATATATATATATATATATATATAGAGGAAGGCTCATGAATTACCCTCCTCTATATAAGAACCCAATCTTATATAAGAACCAATCTCAGCCCTTTATTAGTTTTGATCTAACCACCTAAAATGATCCTTTAGTAATGGCATTTCTGTAATTTTGAAAAGTTTACATTTAAAACATAGAAAAAAATTTAGAATATGGGAAAAATTTTAAAACATAAGCAGAAAAAATTTAGAACATAAGCAAAATTTAGAACATAAGCAAAAAAAATTTAGAACATAAAAAAAATAATTTAGAACATAAGTTGAAAAAATAATTTGATTTATTTTCATGTTTTACTATTAAGTTATTATTGTTACTTTCGAATTTTTTTTTTATATAGAGATAACCTATGTAGGAATCGAACCTACATCCTCTATGCATTTGTATAGTGCTCTACCAATTGAGCTAATAGGTTTTAGGCCTTTTAGCATATGTTCTTTTTTTCATTTACCGTAAATGTTCATAAGTTTTTTGCTAATACTTTAGTTTTTCAAAAGTTTTTTTTGCTAATACTTTAATTTTTTTTTTCTGCCATTGCCTTTTTATATGTTCTAAATTATTTTCCTATCATCTAAACTTTTTTTATCCATTACTTAAAATTTTTCTGTCTATGCTTTGAATTTTCCATATATTTCTGAAAATTTTCACCATATGTTCTAAACTTTTTCTATCTATAATCTTAGAACTTCTCACCCTATTTTCTAAACTTTTATCCTATATACTAAATTTTTTCACCCTATGTTCAAAACTTTTTCCTATTCTAAACTTTTTTAGATGTACTAAATTTTTTCGCCCTCTAAACTTTTTTTCCTATGTTCTAAATTTTTTTCACCCTATGTTCTAAATATTTTCACCCTATGTTCTAAACTTTTTGACTATGTTCTAAACTTTTTTTTTCATATTCGACATTTTTTATCTATGTTCTATATTTTTACCTATGTTCTAAAAGTTTTCATCTATGTTCTAAATTTTCTGTCTAAGCTCCAAATATATGTTCTAAATTATTTTCATATGTTCTAAATTTTTTCACCATATGTTCTAAACTTATGTTCTAAATTTTCTTTTATGTTCTAAATTATTTTTCCTATTTTCTACACCTTTTCTTAAGTTCTAATTTTTTTTCCCTATATTATAAATTTTTTTTTTATTTTTTTCACTTATGTTCTAATCTTTTTTCCCTATGTTCTAAAATTCTTATGTTCTAAATTTTTTTGTTGTGTTCTAAACTTTTTTTTTTCTATGTTCTAAACTTTTATCCTATGTTCTAAACTCGATCTTATACCCATATTGAAAACTTTTATACCTATGTTCTAAATTTTTCTCTAATAATCAAAATATATGTTCTAAAATTTTGACTATGTTCTAAATTTTTTCCCCTATGTTCTAAATTTTTCTGCCTATGTTCTAAACATTTTTTTCTATGTTCTAAATTTTTCATATGTTCTAAATTTTTTACTTATGTTCTAATCTTTTTTTGTTCTAAATCTATATTATTCTAAATTTATAATAAGATTAGTTTTCTTCACTTTTCGTGCACTACTATTGCAATAACTAAGCAAAATTTGTGGCTTAATCAACCAAGCTATCTAGTTTAATTCCAAGATATGATAATTAGTTAAAATGGCATGGAATCAAGAATAAAGATACCCAACTACATATATAAATAACAGCATCCAATTAGTCGGTCATCAACTCATCATGGCTCCACATATATATATACCCAACAATCAAATTCATATAATCTCAAAAAATTAGTAAGCTAAATTACCAAGCTAATACAAATACTAGCATTTTCTTTAGAAAACGCAAACAATATGAGCAGATATGAGTACGAGTATAAACAAGAGACGACTATTCTATGCCACAACTCACAGCCACCCAACACCACAAGAAGCCACGGACCACCAAATCACTATTCAGTAGCACACTAGCACCCCACGCTGCTCCTAACCACCGCACCACCATTACTCACCCTCGATCTCCACCTTCACTCACTAAAAATGACGCCAAAAAGAAAAAAAATCGAAAAAATGGGCTGAAATTGTCTAATAATCAAGAGCAGCGGTGAAATTACCCCATATTGCTGAAATTCGAAACTAAAATCGCTAAAATTCGAACATTAAAATCGCTGAAATTCCAGCCCTAAAATCACTGAGTTTGAACCCTAAAATCGCCGAAAGTTAACGAAAATCAAATCAGAATAGAATTCGAACTGAATAATAGAACTTAATAATCGTACCCAAAAAAATCGAATAGAAATCGCAAGATGAAATCAAAAAATCGAAAGCAACAAAACAATAAAAAAAAAATGGAACAAAAATCACATAGAAATCTAAAAATTGAAGTCGAAATTAAGAAAAAATTGAATATCATGCGAAATTTGAATAAAATCTAAAAAAACGTACTTGATTAGAACAATTTAGGTTGGTTATGCGAAATTCATGTGAAATTTGAAGAAAATACTTCAATTTACAGGATTTGAGGAGAGAGAAAGTAAAGAGGATTGAAAATTTGAGGAGGGAGAAGATTTTGGACGGTTGGGGGAGGGTTTTTGGTTTTAATCCTAACCGCTCATCCTAATATAATCCTACGAATGAGATTGGTTCTTATATAACTAAGGTTCTTATATAAGAAGGGATTTTTACCGGATCACTTCCCTATATATATATATATATATATATATATATATATATATATTATCCTATATATTTTTCATTGTAAATCGTTTCAAAATTATTATTTTTATTTCATTCATAGTACAGTATGCACATTTTCTCTACTCAAATAATAAGGTAAAATAATGATCAAATAAGTAGGGAGATAGAACTAAAGCAATGGAATTCAACTTTTAGTCCCATTTTTCCCAACTTATATTATTACTCTGCAATATGTTCAATTAGTAAATAATCTTATAAAAGCATTAAACTCCATTTCAGAATTTGTATAAGTTTAACAATAGAGGTATGCATTTAGTGATATGGATGCATGCACACAAGCCTAACTAATCCGAGGACTGGGGTTATCCATATACTGCTAAATCCCAAAATTTCGGGCAGTTGATAATTAATTAGATTTATTTCAGCATTGCTTTAATATCGTTTGTGCTATCAATTTTATTATATTTTGCCAAGCTTTCATTACAAAATTAAAGTCTTAATTTCATATAATATATAGATTCCAACTTTCAGCAGCAAACAAATTTGTTTTCCATTAATTAAATTAGTGCACTTGCAAACAAGCCACAATTATGGTTTTCATCACTCTGGCCTTATTGTCGATCATGAATATTGAATATATAGACGAAAACATAAAGTATATGTATTTTTCTATTTTTCTGCATGCATGTGTAAATATATGACGTATGTTTGTATGTATCTCTTAGTACATAATTATTTTCATTAAAATACGATTATTTAATTTGTGTTACATGTCCATAATATATACTTTCTCCGTTCTTTTTTACTTAACCCGCTTTGATTTTTACACTATTCACCACCTCTCCTTTGACCATCTTGTGTGAATAATATGCAAGGAAAAACATATTCATGTTGGATCTTTTTGAATTCGTCTGAATAAGTACTATCATAATATATAACTTTTATAATTTTTACTTATAGACATTAAAGTTATTGATCATTAAAGTTTTGCATTGGCAAACATGATAAAAGAAACAGGTCAAGTAAAAAAAAACTAGAGGAAATACTTGTATATATATCCGGTCGGCATGAGACAAATTACCTTGAATTTGCGCCCATAATGATCCACGTATGTAGGAAAATTCCATAAATTTCAGTAAATGCACAACAACAACAACCATGCATAATACTCCCATTATATAATTATGGTGGGTGGTCCATATATATATATATATATATATATATATATATATATATATATATATATATATATATATATATATATATATATATATATATATATATATATATACTTTCATACAAGTATCTTGCAATTCCCATTATTTATGGCTGTCCTTGTCCTTGCTTTCGTCTTTTATTCCCTTCCATACTTTCATCTTTTCATGGACTACTCCGTACCATTCAACCTTTTACCCTACCTCATAACCAGATATAAATTATACCCGAAACTTGCTACTTATCCTATGTGTTAACCAACTATCAATCAAACTAGCATGTCATACAATTTCATTGTTAATTTGTTCCTCACTTCCTCTAGGTAAAAATCAATGCAAGCAACATTGCAAGTACTATTTTACAAATTAACATTATAATTATATTAATTATTACTCGTTATTACATTATTTCTTCGCATACTCGATCTTTCCTAAACTCACATATACGAGTAATAACAAGTATGTTATTAGGATATGTAATACTTCTTCCATTTCATCATATAGTTATTTTTAATTTGACTAATTGTCTCACAAAAAAAAATTTAAATAATAGAGCGAGTAAATTTTATTCAAAACATTTTAGTAGTACAGAGTAGTATTGTGTGACTTATGTGTACATTGTAATTAAGTTGTATGTACATGTATGTATTATTAGTTAGCTAGTTATGGACGGGAAGAAACTAGTGCAACTCTATATTATATGTATGCTAAAGATAATGATCTTGTAAATCTTGAGTGGTTTGTTAGTTATACGGTAGGAATAATTATATTGAATGTATAGTATGCTTATTATTGTTGTAATGAGCGTAGAAGTGGGGACAAGCAGGGCACAAGGAAGGGAGGAGGAAGAGGAGTGTACGGATTGTAAACAACTCACATAAGGATGGCTGGATGGGGGTTATTAGTCGGATACTTTCATACAAATACACACCCCAGGCACACATGTCAAGATATCACGTGATTGTCCAACCATCTTGCGACACGTGACACCCAGCTAGATCATCATGGATCATAGGAATTTAAATCGTCGGTGCACGTGTTTCGCTTAATTGGCGGGAACTGTAAATTGGCAGTTACTTCACTCACTTTTTTTTTTTTTTTTTACAGTTAGGTCGTTAACCCTTTCATGGGAATCTCTCTTTCATCTTTACCCCCTTCATTCCCTCCAATTTTTTAGCCCTTTTCCGTCTAGCTTAGATTTTGCAATATTTTCGATGAGTTTTATCATACACCTTAATATTGTAGAAAGGATTAAACCAATATAGTAAATTTGAATTATTGAAATAAAAAATTGCTCTCATTACTTTCTTACGTCCATTTCTATGAATCTGTGTATGTATGATAAAATTGAGTATTAGTTAGGTTCGAGCTATTTTCAATACACCTCTAAATTTATACATTTACACGTTTATTATGTATGTAAGCAATTTCACTAAACTAGCCATGCATGCATACTAAATGGCAGAATGTTTATTATACCTATACTTAATGAAAAGAGAAATAATAAATATTCAATCACCGTTCACAATCATCACATAACATAATTACTCTCTACGACTTTTAATTTGTATTCAATTTATATGCATGTCAAGTAAAGTACAGATAAAATTTTTAAACGATTACATAAGATCAAGAGTGTGAACTGTTAATTGTATATACACAAAGTATATTATTTTTGTGGGGTGTGGGAGGTGGGGTATTTCCTACATCATGATTGACCTCATTGTCAAATAGTAGTGAATTTATGCCGTTACTAATCCACCTTTTCACTTGAGTTTCATAAAATTCTTGATTTTCATAATTAAGTATAAGCTAGAAAGTGATTATTGAGGCTTCTAGGCTCTTGATCAGGGTTTAATTTTAACTGTAGTAATTTGTATCATGATTACTTGGTTTACTTCCAAAAATAAATTAGCCGTTTATTTTGCAATTACAAATAAAAATAAAACAAGAATTTCACTTTTAGTAATCATTTGGGAACGGACTATGGGTATAAACCATCATCACCAACATCCAAGAAGTGGTTCAGTTTAAGGGACAAGATAAGCCTAATTTATCAAATTAATTCCGTTAGTTTAAGGGACAAGATACGGCTAACTAATCGAATTAATTCCGTTATTAAAACTTTAACAAAATCAAGATTCACGCCCTTGGGCCTTGGCATTATCATTGCTTTGTCCACAAGCTTGTCTTACTTGCTTCGCATGCTTTTTAGGCTGCATCTCTTTGCATTCATTATACGAGTTACGTTCTTGGACATTCATGTCCCACGCAACACTATCTATGTACCCCTTCCTCTTTGAAACCGTAATCACACTATTATTTCCACCCTTCATAATTAAGGATTAGACGTATATAAAGTACATATGATGTGTGTAGTATTAAGAAACTACTCTGGTCTTCTATAATTTTAATATTAATTGGGACTATATCATAGGCAAATATAAGAAATCACGCGATGGGTGTTTACCAGATTCAACGACAAATCACCAAGATAACCTTTTATTTTACTTATTTTCGATAATTTTGTTGCCAAAAAAGAAAAAGAAAAATCTATCATAATATTATCATATGTTGCTATAAATACTTAATTAGAATGTATATAATAAGGCAACTCCTCAACACTAATCTAATTACAATAAGAATCAATTGAATAAGAAAGAGGTTTTAGAAAGGATGAACTAATTAACATCATGTTGTAATGTTGGTGCTATTGAAAAGCTCAACATGCATGCTAAATTATACATGTTCCAAATCTATTTTTATATATTTTCGGGTTATATAACAAAATCATTACTACATACTAAGGATAATATATACCTAAAAGGTACAGTAGATCCTTTTATATATTGATAATTAAGCTAACTACCAATAACAACTTTAAGAAATTATTGGCAACTATTGACTTTTCTGAGCATGCTTTGATTTGCAATTGGTTGCTGTTTTTTTAAGGTTTAGATGTATATTAACGGTCCATCCAATCATTTCCAACGAAGAGTACGTTATTTGTTCTTGTAGGAATGATTCCGAAATTTAGGGCATGTTGGAATCATAATTATAATTGTTATAAAAGCTAATATTTGCTTAAATTAGCTTGTTTAACAACTTAATTTATTCTTTCAATTGTGCTATGTCTGTCCCAATCTTGGTAGAGTTGTTTCGTGGTATCCTCACATGATGCAACAATAGAGTCTTTATTTACTCATTGAGGAAAAGAGAGTAGTCATATAAAGTATTATCAACTTTCTTTATAAACAAATTATAATGTACCTGAAAATGACTAATAATGTAGTTGGTGATTAGAATAAATTAACCCATTTACATACTCCTATATTTGTATCGGTTGGTATATACTAAGATAAAGGATAAATTGTTTAGGAATCCGTTGAAGGATCCATCGATCAATTGGTGTACACCATAATTACAAGAACTTCAAATTTTCAAGAACCTTTTTTTTAATATTCCGTAGTATTCAAAGATGAAGTATGTGATCTATACTTAATTATTCGACTTCAATCCGACTGGCAATTAACATATTTATTAGAATTAAAATTAGCCAAACGTCAAATTAAATCATTTTTTTTAATAATGAGGGAAAATGGTATCAGTTCGATTAATAAGAGACAACTTGTCAATAAGTAAATAAGAAGCAATCTCTATGAAAATTTTCCCAAGTTAATTCGATTTCGAAAGAAACCCCTACTAAGGTATTAAGGTGACGAGACAATGAGATAGAATAAAAAAAAAATTACACAAAGACAAGACACCCTCCAATTGAGTGATTGACATTTTGAAAACTGATTCATCACAAAACTTCCAAGCCCAGAAGTCCAAGAAACTTAGACAGCTGCCCTGAGTAGTGTGAGCTTATATGCGAGTAAAGTACATTTCTATTCTCTCTATTTATTGCTACTTATTATTGCTTGTTGCTTACCCGTAATGCATACTACCATTTTTAAATCGTCAATAACAAGGCAACAACACAATTATACATTAACCTAAGATTGATGATGTTAAAGGGGTGTAACGTGTAAGTTACTTTGTCATTCTATTCGTTTTTGCACACAACGTCTTCGATCAATTGTTTAGCTCAGAAAACTACGTTTTATCATTGCAGCGGTTATGATGATTACTCTATCTAGTGATAATTTTATTCATGCACACAACCTGTTTGATGAAATGTTTAGCTGAGTTTATCATCTTCTTGTTTTATTACCCTTATTTGAGTATATTCCCAGATGTTCGTAAACTATGTTGCAACCATCAAGTTTCCCGAATTCATTATATTCTTATAGCAACATTCACTTCTTACCATTCCAATAATTACGCGACACTACTTTTGTAACTAATATTTAAGATCCTTCACTATCAATGTAAGTTGAAGGAAGCAATATTAACAAATTTCTGGGTATGATTACTTAAATGGGTCTGATTTTGGTAATTTATTTAGGCTATGATTCAAATGGATATTTATTTAGGCTATGATTCAAATGGAATGTCCTCGTATTTCACGTTTGTGCAAAAGGTGTTAGATATGCAGTCTAAATCCTACAAGTTTGATACTATTTGATAATGCAGTAGTATGTATGTTTGAAACATCACTATTTATACTGCATTCATTTCTGTTAGGAATCACGGTTCATTTGTACTATTCTATGGTGACTGCAATTAGGTAGGCATGATGTCTATAGTTTAAGATTGCGGTCACCTACACCGTTTCCCAGACGACAATTCCATCGTGCTAATGTATTACGAGGGAGCTTGATATTGATATATGTGTATATTCCTAATAGATAATTCTTGTGAATCTGAAACCTAGTCGAATTGCACAATGATTATGATTATGGTTATGACTACTGGATGTATTGCTTTGAAAGCAAATTTATGAGAAATATGCCTTTACATGACATTAGTTTTTATATGATGCATAAGTGTTGGAGTTTGTATGTTTGGGTTATCTGACTTGTAGAAAGCCTTCCTATTCATGCAGTTTGCTAATGCCTGATAATATAATCAGTTGCAGAAGTAATTAGGTAAAGCACAATGCTTCAGCAACATAAGTTCCCCTGGTTTATCCGCAATATCTTTGTTCTGCACTGCCAACAGTTGCTTCATGAACTTGATTGCAAGCTTTATCATAATCATATCTCAAAAGGTGGCAGTATTGATGATACCAGTGATAAGTTACGAACTGTTAAAGAAAATGCTGAATGCCATTTCCAACTATATAAAAGCAAGGGTCAACATCTTCTGACTAGTGGATGGGTTCTTGACTCCATTGTGAAAAGCTCTAACATCAAAGCCACTGACACAGTTTTAGAAATTGGTCCTGGTACTGGGAATCTGACCCTGAGGCTTCTGCAAGCTGCCAGTAAGGTTGTGGCTATTGAGATTGACAAAAGGATGGCTGAAGCACTTCAAAAGAGAGTTGCTGAATGTGGGCTTGAAGATCGTTTAACTGTATGACAGAAAAATGTCTAATTATTTTTTATTTTTGTGGAATATCCTTAAGTCCTTATCAAGCTAGCAATTTTTTTTACACATTAGCTCACATAGATCGGTTTTGCAGCTAATATGTGAAGATGCAATGAAGACAGAGTTTCCTCATTTTGATCTGGTTGTGGCAAATATTCCTTACGGAATTTCTTCACCTCTGATTGCTAAGTTGCTGTTTGGAACTCGCCCCTTTAGGAGTGCCACACTTCTGCTTCAGAAAGAGTTTGCATGTCGCTTATTAGCTAATCCAGGGGATTCAGAGTTCAATCGGTTAGCAGTAAACGTGAAACTGGTCGCAGAAGTGGAACATGTTATGAACGTAAGCAAAAGGGACTTTTTTCCTGTTCCTAAAGTTGACTCGTCCGTTGTTATAATCAGACCAAAGGTGGACATCCCTCAAATTGATTTAAATGAATGGTGTGCATTTACAAGGACTTGCTTTAGTAAGAAAAACAAGACATTAGGTGCTACATTTAAGCAAAAGAAGAAGCTAAACGAGCTGATGAGAATATCTTGCTTTATAAGCGTGAACAAAGAAACTCCAATGCTTCACCCTTCTTCTGAAAGCAGTGATAAATATGAAGATGCAGAATCTGTTGAAGTGCTAAGTGATTCTACTCCATCTTTAGAAACGAGAGTCTCATTATTCAAAGAAAAGGTAATCAAAATTCTCAGAACTAGTGGGTTTGAAGACAAGAGACCTTTAAAGATATCTATAGAGGAACTATTGCATTTGCTGTCATTGTTTAATGAAAACAAGATCTATTTTCATGGCAATGAAAAAGATGTAAGCAATACAGCTCTGGACACTTTCTTTGAATCATAGACTCAGTTTTCCAAGGCAAAATATTGTGTAATTTTTGTATGTCCAATTATTGTCCACTGCTGGCCTTAAGTTGTATGCTAGTAGACTCCGGGACAACATTGTATTCATTCGTGGGATACACCGTGTCTGAAGGCTTTGTATAAAGGTAGCTCATGGAAATATGAGAAATATCTTTCCAAAAAAATTTCACAACTCACTCACTCCAGTATATGGTTTTACGAGCAAAAGATGAGAATATGGTGTTGGCTCTAATTATGATTCATGAGATCATTCAATTTCCTCAACACGAGGAAATGGTGCTGGCTGCCTGGCTCTAATGGAGACCGTGGTGCGACTTGGAAAGACTATGCACGCAGCTGCCATAACCCAATGGCCGGCTGCCAAATGATGCAGCTTTTGTGCATGTATCTGGGACAGTGGGACTCAAATCATCGCTCTTCGTCTATATTTGTTCATGGGTAGGTTTACAAAAGCTGAAGGCTCATGCAAGTTTTGTAAGATGAGCAAGTGTTAGTGTGTTAGATTTGTAAGATGAATCGTATTGTTACCACTTCATGGCATACCAATACGTGTTCATTATCATTAACTTAAATTATAGTTTGTTCATTAAATGTATTAACAGTCCACAGACCACAGATCATCAAATTGTAATTGCTTCAGAGCTGAGAATCAAAACAATTTCATTACAATAATATTACATGCTGAGATTTAGTAATCATAACAAAACACAAAGGACAATTTGTAAATGAATTTAAATGGATACTAGAATGTAATCATATCATCCTAATATCCATGGTAATGCAATTCTATCCCCCAAACAAACTATATAAGCGCACTTCTAACACGTGAAGGTAAAAAGATAGGCTGTGGCACTGGGTTTTGCTTTTGCTGCTGTTGGGCGGGCCTTTGCAGATTGGGCCTTTGCAGAGTGGCATCGTGGATCTTATTTTTTTTTTGGATGGAATTGAATGCTTTCAAATATAGGGGGTGGAGGGTAGAATTCCTATGTTCAATTTCATCTATTCTAATTTGTTTATTACTGTATTTTAATTTTTTTTAAAGTGAAATTTAGCTATATATATATATATTAATGCAAAGATGTAAAGCAGTTTTTTATTTTTTATTATTTTTTTTATTTTTAAAATTTTATCAAAAATTTTAATTATTACCGAGTATAAATTTACGGAGTATCATGAGTTAATTAACGATATACGTAATTATTAATAAGTCACCATATTCATACTACTATAACAACATTCTAGAATTTATTTCAAGTCTATTAACAAGCAATATATTATTTGTATCAATTGGTTGAGACCACATAAGATGTAGTGATCTTGAAATCTTAAACCATGTTAATATTTTATATATTTGGTTGCAAATGATAAGTATAGCGATCCTAAAATCCTAGATTATGTTATATATATTCATTGATGCTAAGGTAAAAAGGACCTTAGCTTTTTACTACACCTAGTAAAACTGACCCGTACCCGATTATATGACCTGAAATTTTCAACACAAGATCTTGTACTTGAAATCACTGTTTCTCCTCGATTCAAACTCGAAATCTATCTTAATGAGGCCTCGTTTGGTTGACACGGGAAATAAATTACCATAGGAAGTTGTATTTCATGGGAAATTATTTCCCAAATGAAATTCCTAGGAATTTCTTTAAGTTGTTTGGTTGTAAACTTGTAATAATGGAAAGTTGGAATTCCCATGAATTTTGAATGACCAAGGCGGGTCTAGGTCATTTACTTCCTACATTTTGTGGGAAGTAGAAATTCCTATGTTCCAACTTTCCTCATGTTTGCTTTTTTGTGTCAACCAAACAACTACCCAAATTATAAAATCTCATGAATTTTCACTTCCCCCATTTTATTTTATCAACCAAACAACCCCTGACTCTTACTTGAAAACAACCCGACCATAACAATCACGATTGTGATCTCTATTTTCACTAATAAGCCTACATAGTTGTCCACATCCATCTATAGGCTATAGCTATAGCTATAGCCCATATCTAATGTATTTCATAGGTGAGGGATGAATACTTTTATATCGTGGATTTGACAATTATGGTATATATATGGTGCCATGACTGCCAACCATTAAAGTTTTGACAATGACAAAACAAACAACTCCATAATTTTTTGAACCTTCCATTTTATTTCCTTTCCGTTATCAGCTTCTATCTACAATCGTTGGATCATATGATCCATAATAGTACGATCAAATGTACTGTGATTCCAAGCCCTTTTCAATGGGCCCTGAAAATCCACTAATTAAGAACACGTGTGGAAGCTTTTAACAAATTATATTCTTTTGGCAATCTGACGTTAAAAATTCTGCAGCAATTTTTTCTTCCTTAGGCTGAGAGTAACTTTGCTAGTGCGCTAGGAAGAAATTTCTGTCCTTGAGTACGTTTAAGGAGAATTGCCCAACACCAAAAATGCACTAACCTAACCAACTCATATATGCCACAAAGTTTTTCCCTTTAGACCACACTCCACTTCGACCATACATAGCTAATCAAATTATTTTATGCAATATATAGGAAGTACCTAAGAGTTTGCTCTATAAATCGTTGTACTCAATGTAAACTTTTGAATCCATATTTGACAAATCAAATTTCTCAAACCTTTTTTTTAAGAATGCATCTATGACCTCTAATCCTTGTAAATAAGCTTTATATACTTATATTTTGTATTCTGTAACTATTACCAAGCCGTAAATAATCCGAGTGCTTAAATCTCCAAAATCGATCATAGCATATAATATTTCAAATTTTCAATTGAAGATGCATATTCATATGCACGTGTAAAGATCAAAGGATCATTCTCAAATACATTATACAAAAAAGCTTGGAATTATATGAACTAATTTACAAGCATAGATAGGTTTGCTGTGTTGAATTTTGATAACGGATGATAATTCGAGAGAGTTCACACTTTACACTTCATAGAGTTTACACAATCCCCACATAAAGTTAAAAAAAAAAAAACAAAAAAACATTGTGGTTTGTAAAAGGGCCCAAAAATCAGGTTATCTATATTATCTTGCTGACTTCCTTTTGCCTAGCTAGCTAGCTTTGGTGGGCTCATGCATCTACTTGTAATCATTTACTCCATAAATAAATTAATCATCAAAGAGGACTCTTAACTTTCATCATCATATCCATGATTTGTAACTGAGATGGGAAGTTTTTGCTTCATCTTCACAGTTGGAAAGTATACTATTTCGTCTTTCTCTGCTACCCATCTGTCAGGTTTCGATTAAAATAGAACAGAGAAAGTATGAACATAACTATAGGAGTATATTAATATGTTACATGTTCTCATGTGTATTGTTATCATGTACTTCAATCCGTTTCAAAATACAAGTAATATATCCATTTGCACGTCCTAGTTTGGAGATTAAGTGGTTGATTATATGCAAACAAAACAAATTGAAAATCGATATAGTGAAGAAGTGTTAAACAAAATGTGTATATGTACGTGTTGATCGAATTGAAGTTGCGAAAGTTGTTGTCTAAAAGAAGAAGAAGTACCTATAAGTAATAACAAGATGATGAAGAAATATAGAGATTTCTAGCCTTGAAAATTCAAGACCAGGGCATAATCTCTGACCACCACCAAACGGAGAAAATGTATTGCTACTTGCAACAATTCCTTTCTTCTGTAAAAAAGAATAAAAAAAGAGGCCGCCCAAAAAGTTAGAAAGTTCAGATCAAATTATCAATTAAGATTATAATACAATGATGATGAATTGATGGTGATAATGATAGTAATGGGTTGGTAAGTAATACTGTAATCATTATGAGTGGGAAGCAATGATTGATGATAATGACCATGCATGATGTTTGTGCTATAATTATGGATTATGGAGTATTTATTATGTTTTTTGTCAAATAACATAACATGCACTTTCTAACCTCCCATCTCCACGGATCAAAATCATATGGATTCTCATAATTTTGTTCATCCATATGAATTGATGTTAAGGATGCTAGTACACACCATCCTTTTGGTATCAAATAACCTGCAAATTTAGATATCATACTCATTACTTATTCTTTTATCAATACATTGAAATAAGGTACGACTTTCAAAGTAATTTTTATAAGCTTAAAATTAACACTATTCACATATCTAGGAGATTGAAAAAAGTAATAATACTATGATGAATACAAAGCTAAATAATTTGATAGAAAATATTGTCCATGGAAATCTCACCTTTAATTTCTACATCTTCAGTGGCTTGTCTCCAAATTGCATTTATGATATTTGCCATTCTTAGAGTTTCACTAATTACCTAATAGGAGAGCATAAACATAGTTAGAGTTATCAAGTATAAAACCAAGTTTGTTGTTTGAAAATTTACGTACACAATCAAATTAATTTAAAAATAACTCACATTTTGGGTGAACGTCAAAGACATGTAGTCAGTCCATGCATAGGAGTTCCCTGAATTAGCCTTCTGCCCCTTCAATTCCATGTTCTCATCCTACTTCCCCACAAAAAAAAAAAAAAAAAAAAAAAAAAAAATTATAATTACAGGCAATGTCTCATTAATTTAATCAATAATATTAAATTGTGTAAATTTCCTTTGAAACTTTCATTGACAAACGGCGTGTTATTTAAAAAAAAATGATGATAACTTACGTATATAATACATATTCTAACTTTATGAGAAGAATAATCGGGGTAATTATAACCAACATGATTTATCGTTTCCTCTACCCGAATATTATAAGTAGCTTATACTTATCCAATTTATTTGGCCCTAAGTTGATCACAATTCCACGTTTCGGAAGACCCACAAAAGGGAAAGTAAATGGTTTAATTTGTTATCATAGGAAAGGAAGAATAAAGGGGTACTCCGTATATAAAGATTAAAGATATCCTTGTCTTGAACAAAAAGGCCAAATCAAATTAATTAAGTAATGAGAAGTCAAAGTTTGGTATGTAGCTAGCTTAGGTAGCTTCTTTGTGGCTTTATATTAGACGTGGACGGTAGGGGTTCACTGCCCATGCAATATGAATATGCCCCCAAAATTTAAAACGTGATCACGACAGCTCATTGCACACCCATTTTAATTAATGCTTACCTCCATCAACTTGTGACCGACAATATGCACTAGATCTAGTATAAATTGCTCGTACGTGTAACGGGTATATTGTATACAATAATTCTATCAAATATTTGAATTACTCGATCTAATGTGAACAAAAAAATTCCAATAATGATAGAGGTTATAGAATTAAGTAAATTAGTACAGTATTAAGCTAGAAAATAAAAGGCAGTTGGCAAAAACTTACACTCCAACACCACATGTTAAGTCACCGAAATTAGGGTTGTCCAACATGCATGCAAAAGTACAAGACAAGCATAATACGAATATGAATAAACCTACAAGTAACTGCATAATAATGATTTCATGACACACTTACCACAAGTTGTTTCAAAGCAACGGGGTTGTCACTGAGGTATTTGACGGCTAGGGTCATCACCATTGGCACCGAGTCCTCTCCGGGGACCATCATTTCGATTATGTTTCCGGCGATAAAATCCAATGGTTGACATTTATCGGCTTCACTTCGGTCATTGATGTCACGTAACAATACGTCAATAGCGTCACTCCCATAGATGGTTGCACTTAAGTTGTCGGTGTCATGAGTTTTATTGCTTAACCTCTCTATAATTATCTTTCTTATCATTCTTTGCAACCTCTCTTTGGCCTGCATGCATCAACATCAAATCTTTTAGCAAAAATAATCAGAAGAGTATACTTTTCAAATTACAATGGTATAATGACTATAATCATGCATATCCATCCCTTAAAAAAGTTGACACCTTAAATTGTAGTTGCTCATGATCGAAAGTGAAAACTATGGGTGGGTCACATATGTGTGAGGACATAAGCATAATTAGAAAGTTATGGGGGCCTAAATTTAGAAAATAATTTAAGTACTCACATATAAACCTACTAAAAAGATACCAACTTCTTTTTACTTTGTAAGGGACAAAGAGGATATAGTTGCTTGAGTATTGAGAGAATGAAGACAATACTATTCTTGTTTTAGCGTGTATCCTTATCTTTTTTCTGCCTTCATTACACACAAAGTATGTCTTAGAATGTTGTACTCGATCTACAGAGGATATGCCTAAAATGTTAATGGCTAAGGCCACATTGGTAATTACATGAGGGAACTAGTAGACAGATACCAACCAACCCTAGTTGGTCCAAAACCTATTATTGTTATTAAATGATACTCTTAATGTAATTTACTAAACAGCATATTGGTTGATGGAATCTTATTCATTAAGCAAGTAAGTTAGTGTGGACTACTGCGGAGTACCACAATGTATTAATTGCATAACCCATAGTTTGCGGATCTTGATGATAAAAATAATTGGGGATGATGCCAACTTTATTTTAACTCCTAAGTCATCATGCATGCATATATGCACTATTAATTTGTTACTTGGTATTTAAAAAAATAAATAATAAAAAAAAAAGGTCTACCTTTAAAGATTTGTAAAGTTGTGTGCCAGGGAGCTTGATTGGCAAACAAATCAAGCCTTTGATGAACTCTTTATACTCTTTCTTGAACAATTCCATTTCTTCACCAGGACCCAGGCTCATTAGTACTTTCACCAATATCTCAAACGTAAGCTGAAATATGGCCCATACAACGTACATACAATTATTCACTTCAAAGTTTTACTGAATGATTTACTTGCAAAATATAAATAATTTCTTTTTTCATAATAATGCACCTGATTAGTTTGATCTTGGATGTAAACTAGGCTACTATGTTTCCATTTCTCCAGGGACATCTTAACAGAATTCTCAATGTCTCTTGTAATTTGGACTTTCAATTCCGGGGACTTCAAAAATCTTCCGATCGACGCGTGTACTCTCTTATGGAGGGCTCCATTCATTCTCAATATAGAGGATTCACCAAATAGTTCAGTTATGGATTTTGGATAAGATGGAATGAATATGTTCCCATGGTTTTGTAACACCACTTTGTTTATTTCTGGATCAGTCGACACTATTACCGGTTTCCCTAATAGATGTGTTCTGAAAACCTTTCCGTACCTATATAATAAGAGCGAAAAAAAAAAAAATATATATATATATATGATCGCTATGACAAGATCATCTAAAAAAGAATGTCTCTCCCTAGATTATTATCATTGCATTAGGGTGAGAGCACATATTTACAGGTGATCAATGTGCATGAAAAGTATCATACGTGATACAATATACTATTACAAAAATGCATGTGATATGAGACAGTACATGCATGATGCAACAAGCAAGCAAAAGGTAGATTACATGAATTACAAGTACATGAGAAGCATAGTAAAACAAAGAATGAAAGTGTGAAACATGCAATGGCCCTATGACACAGAGGAAGGGAGTCATTATTTTTTACATTGGGAAACTCAAAGTCTATTAATGTGAGTAGCAAAGGATTTATAGATTTGTGTGTTTGTGTTTACAGCCAGCGGAACCAATTTTGTTCAGATTCACATAGGAGGCTCCAGGTTTTTGAGTCAATTTACTGTAGTCAACAGTCTTTTCCATTCAAAATACTCCTATTTATTAGCCTCCTTTTCCCATCCTATTCAAAGGTACTATACCTGGTAAAACTGTTATGCTTTGAGCAACTTGAACTCCAATTGTACCCAAGACTAGATAATTTATTTTCGAGTCAGTAGATTAAGCCAACCCAGCCGATTATTGACATGTAATATAATACTCTGTACTCCGTAAGTTTTATTTTTAATATACTCGAACGCGGCCTAATTACGACAAATTGAATAACTCGTCACATGAATTGAATTTTGTGAATAAACATCCATTCTAATAAAAATTTATAATTCTCACATTGTAATTAGTGTGCTATATATCTTTTTTTTCCTGTATTGTTTTGTTATGTAGTGTTTTGTTTTGTTACGTGCTTTGCGTGAAATTATTCAAACTACTGACTAGTCAATCAACTACCATATGCTAATATACTATGCAAGTAATATTCCCACTAAATATATACGAGCACTAATGTTATGAATAAAAATAAAACTGCTACATTGATTAAAGAAAAGAGACAAAAAGGTTTCTTCCAGATTGACTACTGTTGCCCAGGGGGAAACTTCTGCAGAACAGACCCTTATGTCTCTCTTTTTCAACATACATACATAAATATAATTCATTTCATAAACAGGAAAAACAATGTTATCTTTATACACTTGTTCTTCATTTGTGTTACTTTCCACTTCTTCCTATGTTTTCAGTTGTTGTTTATTAACCCAAACATTATCAAGTTCTGTAGAGGTAGACCAACATTATAAAGTTCTTTAGAGGTTGACCGGAAAATTCCAAATTTATGCATATAATTAGAGGCCCAACACGTCACGAGGCCTCCTAATGGGCACAAGGACGACACCGGCCGGTGGACCGGCATCAACTTGGCCTAAATATAGCGTGTGGACCGTGTTAATTAACTGACAGACCCACTAAGAGAGATAGCCCTTGACCGCTATACACAATCCATTGTCATCTTTAGTCTTTATAAAACCAAATTATATTTTTTAATTATATGCAAATTGCAATAATCCTATATAGAATCTAACAGTGTGTTGACAAATGGTACACTGTTGATGCATTGATTGTATGGTACAATCAAGTTACACACTAATTAGCTCCATTGATTAATTTACAGTAAAATCACAAACTTAGCTTGCTGTTGATTGCTTGCATGCTCTTATTGCATGCTACCTTGTAGACAACTTGAATATTAAGTCATTCCTATTTCCTAAGTGATGAAAAAGGAAGAGATATGGTTAAAAATTCTTATACTCCATATGAGGTTATCTCTCAATAATAGCTATACAACGATGGCTCAGGGTGATTCAATTCATTATTTTTGAATTCCTGTGTTAGACTTACTTTTTAGATTATTTTTTCTCCAGTCCTATTAAGTTCAATTATTGTTAAACTTCATTATTAAGTTGTAAAAGAACAGTCACAATAAATTTATTAAAAGCGACAAAGTATCCACTTAAAGGTTTCTCTTGACGTAACATACCAACTTTAGGGTCTACTACCCAACTAATCTAGCTAAGTCTAGATTAATAGAGTTTAGGAGGATGCTAAAGAATTTTTTATAATGGAAGAAAATTTTAGTAATATAATTAATACTATGTAATAATGATATAAATATTGTAAGACAATGTCACCTAATCTTTTTACTCTATTCTATTTTATACAGTATGTAATCGTAACATTGATTGATTTTAAAATAGAGAATTGAAGAAAATAAAAATTGGATTGACCGACTTCTATATTGATGAGCAACCTGAAAAGGGCAATTACCTATTGTAGTGATACAACCCACTAATGATGATGGATGACAATACTATTGGAAAAAGATGATAGATGATGATGATCTTCACGGCTCTTATGGAGCAAGAAAATATCATGCATGCCTTTCATTTTCATAAATAGGTCATCGATCACACCACTTTTTATCGGTAGATTTTTCATAAGCAATTAAGTAGGTGTGTTAGTTGATGTTGGTGTTAAAGAATCATGATTATTAAAGGTGTTGTTTGTGGTTCTTAAAGAGTTGCTACAACTCTTGATCTCTTCTTCTGTGCGTTTAACATGTGTACCTACTCTTAATCATAAGCCGTTGTTGTTGTTATTATTATCATTATTAAACAATTAATCAATCTCTCTAGGGTCTTAATTATTATAGGGAAAAGGCAACAAACCCACAAGCCAAAAGAGCATTAATCTCAATGGCAGCTTTTATCTACTATGAGTAATATACACCGATTAATATCATTATTTTAATTGTTATTGGGTTAATTTCAATGTATATTATCAATTTATTTAGCTTTTATTAATTTTACTAATATATAATTATATATATATGTGATCAAAGTAAGTTTATAAACGAATGCATCTATTGATAACGGGAAATTTTAATTACAGTGTATAAATTTGTGCAATATAAGAGGATACCTTTAACATGGATGGGGTGAGAATTTAGACCAAAGCAAAAAAAAAAAAAAAAAAAAAAAAAAAAATAAATAAATAAATAAATAAATAAATTGGTGGAATATGTTTCAAACCCCAACTAGGATATAATTCGTATATAGAAATTGGGATACGATGCTACCCTGAGTCGCCCATATGGTCATCTCAATCTCAATCTCAAAATAGGCGAATTTCCAAAACATAATAAAAATATAAAATCTACTCCATTTTTTTATTTTATGAAAAGTTGAAAACCTCATTTTCGTACGTAAAATTTTTAATAAACAATTTATGAAAAAAAAATTTGAAACACAAAAAAATTCATAGGTATTAATGGGAAATTTTGACTTTTAACATCAAATTAAACACACGAAATGAAAACCTTTTTTAATTCTTCAAATACACTTGGAGGTTGGAACATCGATCATTTTTTTTTTTTTTTTTTATTTCATTGGTACGGAGTAATTGTTTAATTGTAATTTAATGAACTAATTTATTGTCTCCTATTTAATTAAGTGTGTGATCATAAATTAATAATGAATTGATCTGACTCTTTCTCTGCTAATTATCGGTAGATTAGTACTGAGAAATTGACGGTAGACTGTGTTGACAAAATGAAAAGACCTTGATAATCTGTTTATGTTGGAATATAAGATCCACTATTCTATATCAGTACAATTCCACTCGGTAGTTGTTGTATTGTTGGCCATGTCAAAAACTACACCACCCCATTTTCTCAACAAATAAATCTTACAAGTGATCATACAAAAATTAGCAAACTTTGGATCAAACTAAGGCCTTTTCTTTCCCTAAGCTAGAAACGTACAATACTAATTAATTCGGAATGGATGAAGTACTAATTAAGTCTTAATGTATTTACTTAGTCGGGATGGATAAATTTGCTGTGAAATCTCAAATAATCGAACTGTTTTAACAGAGATGTTAAAGACGATGATGTTGTATACAAATACATGTATAAGCAATGAAAGCGAAAATGAAACAATTAAGTAGAGAGAAAAGGGGAGAGAGAGATAAACTTACAAGGATTTGCGTTTGAGCATGAAAGAAACAGGCTTGGAGGTGTAAGAAGAAGCGATGAATTCAAGAGTTTCGCCAATAAAAGGCCAACCTGAACATCCATTAGGAACCCTACTCCTGATATCTTCCATGTTTTTGTATTTCATCTTCTTTTCCTTTAATTTCGACCATCGCAGCAGCAGCAGCAGCAGCAGCAGCGGTGTGATGATCAGCCCCATAGCCGCCCACCATCCCCCCATCATTTCTCTCTCAATCCTCTTCAATTTCTGGGTTACAACTTACAAGTGCAATGACTTACTTTGTGTTATGATAACTTCCACTTGAGAGTAGTCTTTATTTGTATTCTTTCAATAATCTTTTGATTGTTCCCTTTCTTTACCTTTTTAGTACCTTATTTTTCTATTCGTTTTTTTTTTTTTTTTTTTTGATGGGGAATAATTTATATTTAGGTAATAAAGTGAATCCTTCACAGATTAATCCAAATCGTTGGGATCCCTAGAATCAGAGGTGATGTCTACTCCACTAACCTATCATTTCTTGCTCTTAAAACAAATCTACAAATACTAGTATTCCCAAATCCCAATCGATATTTGTGTTGTATACAAGTCAATTGTGAAATATCGACATTGTTATATACTAGTATATGAGTACTATATTATGGACTATGTGCTACCAACCACCCATTTCTTTATAAATGTAAGTTATTAAGATCATACAATATGTTATTTATTCTTTTTTAGTTGACACGTTTCAATTCTTTTTTTTCTAAGTTGCTTTCATTTAAAATATTTATGCATGCATTTTTATGCAAATAAGATCTAAGTACAAATTTTTATAATATATATATATATATATTGTATAAAAATATGTTAATGAAAATGGTGCAAATTAATTTGCAAATTAAAAGAACTTAAATAAACAAATGGGGCATTTTTTATTTTTTTTTCTTCCAACAATAATTCTTATATTAATTTAGAGATTTCATAAATTATACTCGTAAGATATACTACCTTCGTCCTGAATTAATTACACTAGTGTAACTTGTGTAGGATCTTATGGAAAATGATAGTGCCGGGGAGGGTCGGAGGGGAATTGCGGGGATGGGCCATTTTCTTGGTGCAGTGAATGAGCATGGATTATAAATATTTGTCTGGAAACTCCATGACCTTATCTATACAGAATTATTAAATTAAATCATTTATACAAGATCAAATCAGCTTATAAAAAAGCTAGGTTCCAATACCTAAGATATTTTTCTAATTCTAACATAACTCTGCCTAACCTAATATTACTCTTAAACGAAGTATATTGTACTTAGGTCCAGAAGTGTGTGATCGAGGACTGAATGGAAAGGGTCGGCAGGATTCGAAGATGGGTGGATTGGATACCAACCCATGCTGGCTCCAGTTGACCTATACAGTTGGCCCCACTGGGACACCAAGTAGCATCAATATGGGTCTGGTGGTCTAGTGTAGATAAGTATTTTAAAGGAATAATAATGTGTACATACTACGTCCCAAAGAAAATAAATGTTACATGCAAAGTGTTTTCTTATTATTAAAGTTACGACATGTCTTCAAAAAACCATTTTTTATAATTAGATTATTACCACTAATTTTCAACAGTCATTGAGCAGTAGAGACGTGAGAGATTATGAGAAGGATAACTAGTGATTAGTGAAAAAGGTGTTTCTACTAAAATCACGAGCTTAAAAAATTAGAGTAATGTGACAACTTCAACTCTACATTTATTAGCCTCTCTAGCATGCACAGCACACCTTAACAAAACTTGATTTTTGACTTGTTATTAACTTTAGGCTTCTAAAGAAATTCATATAACCTAGCTAAGTAGCTAAGAAAATGCAAAAAGAAGGAAATATAAACATTCAAATTGAAATACCAAATGGCTCTGACAATGCAGATAGAAGCTGTAAGGTTGAAAATCAGCATTCATTCCTGCAAATGAGAAGGAATACTCAGATCAGATACAAATCATACAATAAATACAGAATATGAAAAATTGGTAGTAAAAGGATGAATGTTACACAGATTGATAAAGAAAAAAAAAAGGCAGCAATATCAACGTGTGTTCTCATCTGTTGAGAGCATTAAGTGACTGGAGCACTACTATTCTGCTAGTAAGCCCATAGACCCCTGCAAACTATAGGCCAGTACTCTGTACTACTATTACACTTTCTAATTTACATTTAATAATTTTCCTTTAAATTGCACATCTTATTCTTGGGTGGGCTGCTACGCCTTACCAAGTAGGAGTGCTACAATGTACAGGGCTAGTGCTTCCACTCATTTGGCCAAACAAACTACAGCATTCTTAAATGTGCGTGGTTATTCATGCTGCCCTGGATACTTCCTTTTAAAATCTAGCCTATTGGCTACATCTTACAAGTCAACTCTTTCTAATTTCTTCATCTTATTCTATTTGTAGGTAAGAATGTAAGATGAAGGACCTTATTAAGATGAGACTTTTCACAAATAGTTTGATTCGGACAAGGAAGTTAGACATTTTAGAAATAAGGAATATCCTCGTATAGCAACAATTAAATAGAATTCCAAGGTAGGCATAGGGTTAGAGGGTGAAAACAAGTTACTCCGTATATATCAGTACTTATTCGAATCGTATCATATTTACGTACTCTGTATATTGTGACTAACTTCCAACAAGGAGACTAGTTTTTGGTTTGGATCAGCTCTAAATTAGTTTTAAGTCTAGACCTTTTTAAGTTTCTTTCCGGAATGTAGCCCACTATCTTCTGCTATAATGGATGATGGTGTAAATAGATGCGTGTAGTACTGTACTAGCAGCTACCAATAGAATTGTCTTTGATAATACCAGAAAAGACTGGTTTGTGAGGAGAAGACTGTTCCTACATAGGATGGAAATTGCAAATTGTCCACTTCCTCTGGTTCAACTTCAACAAAGACATTACCTTCTAACCTTGTATCTTCTTTTATTTGATAATCCCGTATCAATAGGGACCAATCTTACTTTAACGAGGAATATAGATATGCACCAAAACAAGAATACACCAAATTGATATTCAAATCTTTTTCAAACCAAAAGTAACATTAAGCACCAAAGCAACATTGTGCCTTTTCCATGGAAGTGTTGGAATACTCCGTATAATTTTTATCTAAATTAAGCATTCTACAGAAGTACAGAGTACAATAGTTTTATAAATATCATACGACTATCAATCAAGGCCTGCATCTCATACAAAGAATTAAAAAACGAACATGCAATTATTAGAACATCAACAAATTTATATGATGATTAAGGGTGAATTTGAGTCACCTGAAATCTTATGAACTTTATAGAGCTTGAGCAAGGGAGTTTGTGTCATTCATCATTCACTTTATACAAAGGAGGCTTCACCATTCATGTTTCTTCCAATTTCCAACTTCTGAAGTTTCAACTTTGTCTCATAAAATAATAGTCAAAGCTCAAGGGTACACCAATAATTTCTGTACAAAATACAAGCAGCAGATCATTGTCACCCACCATTAATGGAGAGCAGTCCTGCTTATCCTACATGTTTCCTTAATGAAGCCAGTGTTCATGGCAGATTGATTGGCAGAACAAGTGAAGCAGTGGGGAGACAAATAAATATGGTTAAAGTTTCGCTATATTTAACCAAAATTTCCTAGTACAAAAAAGGCAATTTATGAGTATAAATTACATATTGTAAGCATAAACCTTATCATGATCTACCAGCACAAACCATGGCTTCTTCCTCCGCAACCTTGTAGAAAGAACTTAGTTTGGTTATTGCAAGAGCTTCCCCAAAGAGGGTTGCTCTCGTGGATCTCGATATTTTGACTTCTACAAAGTCACCAACTCCAGGATTTCGCTTATTTTCATCTTGGCTATCTCTATTAGGCAATGGCATAATTGGAAATATAACTCTATGACCCTTGTCACTCTTACCAATCAGCTCTGTTTCAGGAGCTCTTCGATTGGGTCCTTCAACCAACACGAGCTGAATTGTACCAACCTGAGAATCGTACCTCTTACCGGTACTCTCACGAAAGGTCTCGATCATTTCTGTCAGCCTCCTTTGCTTGACATCTTCAGGAACATCATCAGTATAATTCCTATGGGCATGAGTTTTCTCCCTCATGCTGTAGGCAAACATGTATGCCATATCGTAGCCAACAGCCTTGATGAGGCTAACTGTATCTCTAAATGCCTCCTCTGTTTCCCCACAAAAGCCTGCAAAAATTGGCAGATATAAATTAATAAATACACATGGTTTACAATACATTAAACAAAAGTACGATGATTGAAAGTGTAAAACTCCACTTTGTCTAATCATCTCTATAGGAAAATCACAAGATAGAGACTCCCTCTACTAGGACTTAATAGTCAGTCGCATATACTATGTTAGGATTCCTTAAAAAAAGGGTCTTCCCTAGTATAGTAATGGTTTGATGATTGGGGAGAAGATAGAAATAACACGACTACTATGCGGGGTATATTTATAAAAACATATCCATATTTATCAGAGGTTGAGAAAATTGTGACTATTCTGGATAGAAAGAGTAGTTAACACTATCTAAATTTCAAAATAAGCACTTGCAGGAAAGACAATTGATAGCATGAGACTTCTGAATGGAATCAACAAGTCAACAATTACATTGACACAGTTGCTTATTAAACAAGATCAAGCACCACAAAATATATATTTGAATATCAGAGGAAACTGAGCTGGCTTGATACTAGAGGGTCATATAGGTTTTCCAAGATAGATCTGCAAAGAAGGGAATCCACAAGGCACATGCATGAATTGTATTTAGGAACACAAATAATACAGGGGAAAAGTAATTCCTGTAAAATTATACACAATTATAGGTACCAAAGTTACAAGAGGTCATCAAAAAAAAAAATAGATATCCCTATCTCGTCTATGTGGTTATACTACTATAATGCAACCTAAAAATTGGATATATTAGCAGCACAGTATCCTTACCGCATATAAAATCACTTGTCAGAGCAACATCTGGAATTATCCTGCGAATTTTCTCTATAAGTTCCAAGTATGCCTCTCGAGTATAGCCCCGTCGCATTCTTTGAAGTACTTCACTATTTCCAGATTGAGCAGGTAAATGTACGCTTTTGCAGATATTATATCTATCCCGCATAAGATACAGCAGATCGTCAGGAAAATCTTTGGGGTGCGGAGATGTGTATCTGAACCGCATATCAGGGAATTCAGTGGAAAGCCTATCCAATAAGTCAGCAAAGCGCAGGCCCGTTGTTTTCACCTTGCACATACTCGAAAAGCCTTCACTGAGTTCCCAATTGTTTCCAGGTTCAACATCCTTTTCAACTCCAGATGCGTCATTATAGCTATTCACATTTTGCCCAAGGAGTGTTACTTCTTTAACCCCTTCCTTCCAAAGCTCTTCTACCTCTCTAACAATTGAATCTACAGGACGTGAGCGCTCCCTACCTCTTGTGAATGGAACAATGCAAAATGAGCACATATTGTTGCAACCTCTCATAACAGAGACAAAAGCACTAATGGAATTCTTTGAAACTCGGACTGGACTTATGTCAGCATAAGTTTCTTCAAGAGATAGAAGAGTGTTTATCCCTTTTTGACCATAATCTACCTCCTCAAGTAAACGTGGAAGGTCTCTATAAGCATCAGGTCCACACACGACATCCACCATCTTATCTGCATCTAGTATCTTATCCTTTAATCTCTCAGCCATGCATCCCAAAACCACAACTTTAGGAGGGCGGACAGACTGTGACCTCCCTTGGGCAACATTGGTTTTCCAATTCCTCTTCAGAAACCAAAAGTAATTGAGACGTTGCCATACTTTCTGTTCTGCATTGTCCCTAATTGCACAAGTATTGATAAAGATGACCTCTGCACTCTCAGGAGCCTCAACCATTTCATTATACCCAGCATTCTTCATAATAGCCAATACAATTTCCATGTCATTGACATTCATCTGACAACCATATGTCTCATGATAAACACGACCTTTTTGAGGAGCCTCAGAAACTTCCAAAGTGCTACACAAACATCAACGAAAGCAAGAAGGAAAGACCATCTTAGAAACCAAGCGATATTAAAAGACATACAATTCCCCACAAAATGAAGACATAAAGAAAGTTTGTAGTCTGCAATGGACTATTGGAGTTCAAATGAGGTATAAAAGTGATTCGTCGAGGTTCAATGATAATAAATAGTATCAGCTTGTGGCGGTTTGTGAATTGCAAAGTTGGTGGGATATCCTTTCTTGGTATAGGAAGTTAAATGTGATTAGAATCCACTGCACTATAAGATGTTGCACAATATATTATTGATCCATAAATGAGACTCCGTAGCCTATGCGCAAGTGTCTACAAGACCACAAGCATTCCCTCTAAAAATCTTCTGCTTCTCTTAGAGTCGTACATAAAAATAAAATAAAAAATCTGATCAAACAGAAAAGGCTCCCCTTCATAAAATAATTCAATTAATCAGCAAATCGAAATTTAGGGTTTAACTTGGACTTACAAAAATCATCCAATTGACCTAAACTATCAGAAATAATGGTGTAATTAAGGTCAGAAAACAGCGGATGAGATCAAACTCATCCCCAAATCATCAATTAGACCATTACAGGCAAAATTCATACAATTAAGCAAATCATAACAATAACGATAAAGAAGAAGTGAGTTAAATAAAAAAACACTTACTCAGGAAGAATCTCAGTAGGAGAGAGAGAAGCACGAGGCATGAAATGTCGGAGATTTAGGGCATCAGGAAGATTGGAGAAGTTTCTAGAAAGAGAAAGGGTAAAGGTGGGGATGGTGGTGGCCCACTTGGTAGTGGGAGGGTGGCGGATGAGGGAGGGGAGACGGGAGAGAGAGAAAGAGACGCATCGTCGGTGGAGATGAATACAGAGGGAGTAAGGAGGGCGGTTAACTATGGACGACAACGATGTTGTCAACGAACAAGACGACGCCATTGATGGGTGTCTGCGCGAGCTTCTCAGACTGTGAGTGCGGCTGTCGCCCTTGTTTTTGTGGACTGGTTTTGCATTTCTCTCCCGTCCTCAAATTGGATAGAGTTGCTGCGGCCCAGAAAATACAAGTCGATCTTTTTGACGTGCATAAGAGAGGTGTTAATCGGGCGAGTCGATCAGCTAACGGGTGCTCGACTCGACTCGAAAACTTTTTTTATGTGCTCAACTAGTGCTCGTTAAAGTTTCGAGCCAATAAAATCTGCTCGACTCGTGCTCGTTAAAGTTTAGAGTCGAGTAGCTCACAATCTGCTCGTTAAAGTTTTGGCCTTTCTAAAATTATAGGCCTTTATTGTTTTTTTTCCACTTATATAGTTTTCTTTTAATTATTTTATTTATTATTAAAGATTTACTCTTTCTTTTTTGATAATATAAATTACCTCTTATTAAGTGTCAAATTTGTTTATGGTAATAACTTTGCTTGTAAATTCTATATTAATAAAAATATAATATCGAGTTGCTCACGAGCTTATCGAATCGAGTTAGAGTTTGCTCAACTCGTGCTCGTTAACATCTCGAGTCGAGCCAACTCAAGCCGAGTTTTGACCAAGCTTTGACCGAGTCAAGTCCGAGTTGCTCAACTCGATTAGCACCCCTAATATTAACAACCATATTAAAGGTATATCGAAAAATGAATTCAGTTTAACAAGGGGTTACACTGTAATTTTAATTTGACTAACTTGGATACATTGCCATATAACGAAGCTCGTAGATTGAAACCTAACAAATGTCGTTTGCTTCGTGAAGAAATCGTTAAAGGAGGAGGGAATTCAAAAAAACTTCAATGAACGGTGACATTGAAGCTCATGGGCAAGGACAATGGAGGAGGATAACACCCATTCCCTTTGAATTTGACCATGCCCACAGTCTCACCCTTTTTATAGGGTTTTTCGTTTAATTTGACTATCTGTATAAACTTGAACTGATAAAATTGCATTGAATAACTAAAAAAACATCTTGTTGCTCTCAACTCTCAAGCATTCAAAAAAATTACTTAAACTATCCAATTTCCTTACCTAATAGATTTACCTTCGATAATAAAACAAAACATTGTAGAAAATGGTATTGATGGGCTCAATTTCCTCATCTTTGATTAATTTGCACAAAACAATTATACTCCGTACTATATGTAATTTATACACGTATTATTTCAGATAATTTTCTCAATTGATTTATAAAAACAACTTTAATAGTGGAGCATACGTCTTTTATAAGACTAATCAAGACTTGCACGTATAGCCTAATACAAAAGATACTTAAAATGGTCTATTTATCGTTTATCAGCCTTAACATATTGAAATTATCCACCCCATCCCTCTTAAGTATAAAGTATTTTCACTAAATTTGACCCTAAATATAAATAAGAAAACCAGTATATATTTATATAAGTATCAATTTAACAAATCTATTAACTATTACTGAAACAAAACGTGCTGATATCATCAATTCCTTAAAGTGTCTTACTTAATAAAAAAATTCCCTCCAAACTTCAATATAATGTCATCAATTCTTTTTTCTTTTTTTTTTTTTTTTTTGCCCTTTCATTTTACTTACTAGAAATTAGACAAAGTAGGTATGAAACTAAAAATCTAAAACTTGAATTTTGTATCAATATTGTATTATTGTTGTATACTCCGTACTAATTTTGGATATTCCTAATACAACAATATTTAATAGATATAGATACTGTTTTTTTAAACTTCCACTCTAAAACGTATAAGCTCAATAGATAATGCAACATTAAATATATATTGTCTAATCATCATTTTAATATATTTTGAATAACATAGTAAATATTATGATGTAGCATAAAAAAAATAACCACTAAAGAAAGGATTATGTACATGTTTTTTTATATTTATAAAAACAATCTTTATACAAAAAATTTTTAAAAAAATTGAAAAGTTATCAACAACAACAGATATAAAAAAAATACGGATTAATTACTTATCACCACCGTGCAACGCACGAGTACTAATCTAATTAATGCACTAATTGTGCATAAGTATATACTTTGTATACATATAGTTAAAAAATACAAGTATTAAATTTTTTTAAAAAGATTGATATTATGAAACTTTAAATTAAATTTATTTAACGACATTTTATAAGACGACATTTTTTTGTACAACATTTGTTTTCAATATATTTATTAAAAAAATCATAGTCAAATTTAGCATATTAATAGCGATAAAAGTTTGTGTTAATCATCGTGGAGCGTAGAGAGTATCAAATTGCCAAGCTATCACCCTTTCCTACCAATTGAGATTGAGTTACGAGTATTAGTCTCATACAGTCATACTCCGTTGAATGCCGTATACTCAAGTCTTATGCATCATGCAGGCAGATGCCGTATTTCATTACCAACGCCACTAAACAATAAGTACTCCGAAAACGAGAAAAAAATTAAAAAAAAAAAAAAAAAAAAAAGTGAGAGAAAATGGAGAAACGACGAGCTTATGCACTGCTATGGCAATGGCGTGCTTCTTCAAGGCCTCTTTCCTCCAATCATCGTTCTTTACTTCCCAACTCTCTTCTCACTTCTCGATCCTCCGATTCAGGTTTCTTCTCTCTCCATTGATCGTTGCTTCTTTTCCTTCTATTTCTGTGCGAATTGCTCAATATTATGAAATTCTATTCTGCTAATCAATTTTTGAAGTGATTCAAAATTTGAACTAAAATCAAGTAGCATAACAATTGAATTTATCGCTTACTCAATTAATTTTGTCTATTTTTGGAATTATCATGTTTAAATACAGTAGCAACTATTGTAGATAAAATTGGAGAAAAGAGGGCGGGTAACAAAGGGTCAAGGGTCTGCGTTTTATGGTTAGGCAGTGGTGTAGATGAGATTTGATTTCGTGTCTCGGGTTTCACCCCCAATACTCTTGATCAATTAAGCAAGTTGACCTTCATTGTCCACAACTCCACACTAGCGGTGTGTTTGGATTGAAGGAAATGGAGGGAAAGGAAGGGAAGGGAAATGGAGAGATGGGGCATCTTTCATTTGGATTACAACTGAAGAAGGAAGGGAATTAGAGGGGAGAGAGAAATTGATCCCTCCAACAATGGAGAGATTTGGAAGTAAAACTCACCATTCTTCCCTCCCCTCCCTTTCTTTCTCCTCCTCTCTCCCCTTCTTTTCTTTCCCCTTTCTTTATCCAAACATACTATAGGTGTTGTATATGTCAAATTCTTTTTTAATTAATATGAAGGATGTAGTATTATATAATGTATACCAATATTCGAAACACTTGTATGACTATTAAAAATTATTGTTATTGGAGGGTGATCCATAATAGGGAAGTCCATGAAGTCAAATTGATTCCACAAATTAAAAAGAGAGGCATTGAGGATTTGGAGGGAGTAATTTTTTGTCAATCTCGTTGAAAGAATTATGAATAACGGTACTTGCTTTCATTGTCAATACGAGAAGGACAAGGAAAATGCCTAACAGGCCAAAAGATTCAGGGCTTTACAATTATGACTTAATGCTGATCTTCTAAATGGTTTGATGCTACACTGGTTTTAATTTAATGATTGTTGCTCTTTTCTTAATTTCAATTCATGTCCATAAGGCTTAGTTGTTGTTGTTGTTGCTCTTTTCGCACTCAAGGGGCAACACATATGCTCCTACCTTAGCAGGGGTTTTGTATAATGAAGATGTGGGAGTTTTAGTGGATAAGTATCATAGGCTCATAGTAGAAGAAGTACCTTGGTGGATCATTCATTCCACTTAGCATAAATAAAATTTTGGATGCACTTTCATAAGATAACATCAAACTTTTACAGGCTCTATGTTTAACTTTGGTAGAAGTTTCACATCATTAAGCTCATTCACCGAACAACAGAGGCAGAGTTTTCAGCAATTACTCAACATATTGATAGATCGCAGAGTGCTTCATCAGGGTACTTTTCTGAGAAGCTCAAATCTTCCTGTAAGATTTTATGGATCTGCACCAGTTGAGAGAAGTGCATCATTCTCAGAGATAAATACCAAGGATATCACCTACTTTAAGAGTATATTGAGGGAGAACAATGTAATACAGGACCCAGATAGGCTTCAGCCTGCAAACACAGATTGGATGCATAAGTACCAAGGCTCAAGCAAGCTTATGCTACTACCCAGGACCACTGAAGAGGTAATTGTCCATTTTTCTTGTCTAACTCTAATGCCAACTTAGGAAAGCAACTATGTTATGAATCATGATCTCGGCTTAGAAAAATCATTTGCTCATCACAGTGGTACTTGTAATGTGGATCGTTCTGGTCCGTGGTCAAACGTTGAAATAGGATTTAATCTTTGTGGAATGCTAGGTTTTATAGATAACTACTGTTCACCTATTAAGAAAAACTATGATTCTTTGTTTTGTACCCGTACAAATGAATTATAACTAAGTTGATCATAAGAAAAGGAAGCTTTAAGACTCGAATATATGCCCAAAGCCCCAAACAGCTTTCCAGGTTATTGTGAGAAATGGATTATGATGATTCTACTCAAACTATTTTGTTTCATTTTCCAGGTTTCTCATATAATGAGATATTGCAACTCTAGACATTTGGCTATCGTCCCTCAAGGGGGTAATACTGGTCTTGTTGGTGGAAGTGTGCCCGTCTTTGATGAGGTAATATAATATTTTTTGAAAGAACTAGGATTGTAACCCTTTTAATTTAACCAAGGAAATATTCTTTTAATATACGCTGTAAAATATATGAAAATGTACTTGTGTGTTACCATTATGTTGTTTGATCCATCATTTTGTCAAAGTATTGTCTTGTAGGCTGTGTGCTTTATGTCAAACACAACATTTTCACATCCCACTGGAAATGGCTGTTAGAAAACTTTGTTATGTGTGCCAGTCCTGGTAATATGTGCTGCAGATTTGAGCAGTTGATTGTAGCTTAACTGAACCAAATTCTGACTTCATAATGGCGCTGTTTAAGTGGTTAATCATGATTTATACAGTTGTCTCTCGATTGCTGGAATTTGTTAATCTGTCCTGAGCAGAGTTAGTACTTGAGTCCTTGTTTCTTCATATGTGTTTTTTTATATCAAGGTCTTGGATACCATTCCTTACGGACCTTACCAATTGTGTTAGTTGATATCTACATATACTGGTCTTTTTTAAGCTGTAAAGAATAAAGAATAAAGTTTAATATGTGGAATGATTGTTTCTCTTCTTTTTCTTTTGTAGGTTATTGTCAACGTGAGTCAAATGAACAAGATCATATCTTTCGATAAGGTATGCCTTATATCATACTTAATTAGTTAATCTATCATGTAGTAGTAGCAGTAGTAGTTAACTACTCTAAAAATCATGTAGGAATGCTAGCAAAAGTTGTAGGTAACTGTTTGAACTCTTAAAGATTTTATGGAATTAGTGGCAAAAAGGACATATAGTCTTAACAGACCTTGTAGCTTTTGTTCTTCATATTTATTATTTTCCCTCTATCAATGCATGATGAGTAACCCTGTGCTATTCATTAACTTTGGTATGCCTTCTAAATTGGATGATTAGATAAGAGTACTTTAGCTCCCATTTTTGTAATGCTTCCAATTGTAAAAACTTGTTGTATTTTTTTAGGTCAGTGGTATACTAGTTTGCGAAGCAGGATGCATATTGGAAAATCTGGAATCTTTTTTGGACAATGAAGGGTAAGCTCTGTTATGTTAATTCGTACTTCATATATATGGTATCTTAAGTGCCTAACTGTGCTACTAGGTCATTGAAAAATGAGCGCGATATGAAATTGGATAATTTGAGGTTGTGAAGGATCTTTCAGTTTTATTATTCTATTATGTGTTCAAATATTGTATCAACTTGTTCTTTTATGAATACTTATGCTCTTTTATCTTTCATTTCCAAATGTCTATTGTATATTAGTATGTATGATTGTGTGATGCTATAATGACCAGCTTTAGAAAAGTAGTATAATCCTTGCTTCAAGTAAATTTTTTTTTTGCAGTGCTATTTCAGATGTTGTATGTAATACTTATGCTGAATTTTTTTATTCTTTAGATTTGTGATGCCTCTTGATTTGGGAGCCAAAGGAAGCTGTCAGATAGGTGGAAATGTTTCTACCAATGCTGGTGGCTTACGCTTGGTTCGTTACGGATCTTTGCATGGAAATGTTTTAGGTAGTGTATCTTTGCATTTAGGTTTCCCTTATCCCAAGTTCCATGTATTAATTATGTTAACATGTTATACCTTTGCAGATGTTTTAAAATAATTTAAATGACAATTTCATAAAATTAAGCTATAAGCAAAAGAAATGTAAAATAGTGGTGTTTCAAGCCTACATAATTACTTTATTGTTTGCTTGGATCTATATCTGATAAATGGAAAATTAAATAGGATGCTTGTTTTTGAATTTCTTCATTGTAATGAATGATGAACTTCAAATGGAGGTTAGACATAGACTAGTACTCTGATGCAACTTTCAAACAAATTTTTTTAGCTGAAATAAAAATGCTTAGATTGACTTTCAGATGAAATAATTATTGGTGTTCTTAGCGTACAAGTGAGAAAGAGTGACTGATTAAGTCTAGAGACAGGTGGGGAACTATGGGAAGATTGACTCGGGACAAACATTAGGTAGGACTAGGATGGATTGGACCCTTGTGCATGGCTAGACTGATTTTACTTTAAGCTTAATGCATGTGATAGCTTGTGTCTTTGTTGCTTTGTGTTGACAGTACTGCTTCATGGTCCTCGCCTATGGATGGCAATGCTACACATGTGGTGTACCTTGCAAAATGCCCAATTGTAATTGCTGCTAACCACCTTTTATGTATGAAGAGGCACATCATTGGATATAGGTTGGAGACCTATAGTGCCGGGTAGTATTCCAAGGCCAAAAAGGCAAAAATCATGTTGGTTGGCTAAAGGCACATGCCACTTCATCCAGGGAAGTGGGTTTGTCATTGGTATTTTATAAATGGAAGACCAAGGTGTAGGGCCTTACTCATATCATCATATGTCTCTGTGCATGTACACTGTCCCTATTGCTGTTTGTATGTCATTTCTTTTGAGTAAGCTACCGTGATGAATTGAAGTGGCATTATGTGACTAGCCTGCGCTATGTGACTATATGCAAGATAAACAGGAAAAACATATGTAGAGTACTTTATTTTTGTAGGTTATTTCTATAGACATACCACTACTCAATTGGGTTTTAAGTTGTTGAAGAAAAATTTATACACTGCTTAATTTTAGGTTGCTTCCATTTTTTCATCTTGACATCAGAAATGATTTTATCAGCTACTGGTACAGCATTTACATGAGAATTCTTCTGTAGGCCTTGAAGCTGTTTCAGCCAATGGTACTGTGATGGACATGCTGGGTATCTTACGCAAAGATAACACTGGGTATGACTTGAAGCATTTGTTTATAGGTATGTGACTAAACTTTGATTTTGTTGTTGCTTTTTTTATTTTTTTTAGCAAGTCTAAGTAAGTGAATGATAACATGCAATCTTTGCCCCCTAATAGTAATGTATATATGCTTCTCTGGTCGCAGGAAGTGAAGGATCGCTTGGTATTGTGACTAAAGTTTCCATCCTTACTCCCCCAAAGCTTTCTGCTACTAACCTTGCCTTTTTGGCATGTAAAGACTATCTCAGCTGTCAGGTACCTTGCTAGTATCCAGCATGTAATGCCTATCATATTTATGTATGATCATAAGTTGTGTTCTTATTTTAAGCCTGAGTAGTGAACAGTGAAATTTTCTTACTGTGAACAATCAGTATTTAGTGGTGCCACCGAATAGATTTATGCTGTAGCTTGGAACCTGGTGGAATGTTTCTTTTCAATAAAGGCTTAGTTTGGACTCCAAGTTGAGTTAATTATCTAGACAGCTAGACTTAAATGTTTCCTTATTCCTATTGAGAGTGAGAAAATGTATTTTTTTTGGCTACAAATAAAGAGATCCATAGGTCCACACCACTGGAGAATTTAGAAATAAACTTATATTCAGAGTTAGAGTTTTGTCTCTCCATCGGAGATTTAAAGGGTTATGGAATGTTTTGTCTCTCCATCACAGATTCAAAGGGTTATGCAACTTTCATCTTTTATCTTCATTTGTTTTACAACATTGAGCAGACCTGTTACGATAGCTTGTGAGAATGTTTCCTTTGAGTGTTGCATGTTCAGCAAACCAAACCAAGTGTTAACCAACTTGTAGGATTCAGTGTGTGGATTCTCTATCTGGAAATTTCATCTGTTGCCCAGAAAGGTGAATGGAATGGAAAACCATATTTGTATATGTGCACTTATCTGCTTAATCTGATCAACTAATATATTTTGAGTCTTCTACTACATGTACTATCTAGTATAAACATAGTGCCTTGAAACTTGCATCCCACGCCTACTACACTGTAAACTCAAGAGTATGTTTTCTGGCATGTAGTTATTACTCTATCTGGAATCTAAAAATTTGAGTTAAAGATGGTTTGAACCTTGCCTTTATTCATTTAACTTCTGGGTCCAGTGAAATCTCTGAGGTGGTTATTTATCTTCCCGTGTCTACCGAAAACAAAGTCTGTTGCCATGGATGTCTAATAGGGATAAAAAGTAATTCAACCAATTAATCTTTCCTATGTAATTCTTACAGAAACTTTTATTTAAAGCCAGAAGGAAACTTGGAGAGGTCTTATCAGCGTTTGAGTTCTTGGATAGTCATGCAATGGACGCGGTAAGCTTTTTCTTTGATAGATATGGTATTAAGCTGCATTGTGTTGCAAATCCACATACACATGCTTGATATCTGAAAAATTGATTTTTGAACATCTGTTTAAACTTGCATCTCTGGCTGCACTGCTACCTTCTGTTAAAATAAAGCAAGATTTTTTAAACAGATTTGTGACTATGGTGTCTAAGTTTGATTCAAATAGCTAAATTTGACCAAGGGAAAATTTGGAAATTAAATCATTTAGTTTGTTAACTGGTTTATAGGTGTTAGAAGCCTAGAACGTAATTTGTGATGGTATTTTTGGTCACTTAAACGTTCTATGCCCTAACATTGTAACATATCTTGCAATTGCTTCCACAAATTTTGTTATTTTAAAGTATGACATGGGGATTCTGTGGTTAAACCATCAATCATTGGTTCTATTTGTTTTGGTAATTTGTTTTCTTGTTTTAACGCGAGTTTTAGGTATTTCAGAATGTCTAGAACATAATTGTGTGGGGAACGTGTCTTTCTCTCTTGCAAATGACTCTCCTGATAATTTCTTCAATACTTTCTTTGGATACCCAACTCTGTCACGTATATTTCTACTCCCCTTATTCCAGAGACAAATATACTACTGTAGTTAACTCCTGTCCTCGCATTATAGCAGCTATAGTAAAGTATGAAAAAAGTTCAATCTATTCAAACATCCAGTTAGGGTTTTGATGACTAATTTCTACCTTTGTGGCATACTGGATTACTGGCATTCTCTTCATATTATTCTAGCTTGCTATATAACCATATAAAAACTTCAGGTTTCTCTAGTCTCTTTATAATTTTATTTTATTTTTTATTTTTGGAGAATACACTAGTTTGTTTGTCATTTTATTAACATTCAGTTAGGTATTTGATGACTAATTTCTACCTTTGATGACTAATTTCAATGAACATCAATAAGATACAGAATTACCTGGCTGATTCTGTTACAGGTGTTGAATAATCTAGAAGGTGTTAGAAATCCATTGCCTCCTGCAGTGCACAACTTCTATGTTCTGATTGAGACCACAGGGAGTGATGAATCCTATGATAGGTATGTATCTGAAGTTATTAAGTTAGTTGTTGGTTTGCTGCTGTCTTGTATCTACCAAGGCACACAACAGTTGGCATGTTTTAATGTTGGTGTTTCTCTTCCATCAACGATGTCTAGATTGGTGGTACTTATAAGAGTTATAACACATATATACTTGTGTATTTATCTTTGACCAAGTAGCTAAGGGCTGTACCAAGCATAGACTCTCTCCCCGCCCCCCCCCCCCCCCCCCCCTCTCTCTCTGTTCCTAGGTTTTCTGTCTGAGCTGGTCTCTGCTCCCTTTTTCTCTAGCCTGACTCCTAACTGAGGCCCATCCACCCATCTTGCTAACTTTAAAGAAAAGTATGTGTAGTTTGTTTACATATTTTTTTATTGGTTGCCAACAGGATATTGTTATAAATAATGATTAGTAATTCATAGATCTGAAATTGGATGATGGTTATGTATCCAGAGAGAGGCTTGATACGTTCTTGTTTCGCTTGATGGAAAGTGGTTTAATATTAGATGGTGTGGTTGCACAAGACATTAATCAAGTATCTTCATTTTGGCGTATCCGTGAGGTTTCAACCTTAACCTTTCTTTTGTTTTTCCCATATATGTAATGATGATTGCCCATTTTGTATGTCTTTTTCCACGAATCATTAATTCTTAGAGGGAATCCATTGTGAATTCACATAGCTAAAATTTATCTTCACAATTTCATTATTTCTAATTCTGGGATTCTTGGCCCCCTATTATGACAACTATCCATTTTTCTATTTTAGATTCTGATTTCATATGCTGCAGATTGAGTCACAAAGCGTGTAAGAACAAGCCATAACCTTGCTAGTTATATTTAATTCTCTTATTTGTTGCCACGAAATTCATGCTTACTTTCTTATATGTTCTCAACTTCTCATAATGTTTTTGTACATAATCATTGCACTTTCCACCTAACCTTTTCCATTTCTGCTTATTTCCTTGTATTATGTGCTGTCTTGCATTATATATGTCGTTGGATCTTGCTATTCATATTCTTTTATTTCATTGGGCTTATAGCATCAGATTTTTTTACTATATTTGCAGGGTATACCAGAAGCGTTGATGAAGTTTGGGGCTGTATACAAGTATGATTTGTCTTTACCTTTGGAGAAAATGTATGATCTTGTTGACGAAATGCGAGCACGCCTAGGTAAAGCCCTCTGTTTTCTTTGCATCTTGGTATATCATGCTTTTCTTTGTTTCCTTTTAGCCTTAGGTTAGGTACTATGATTCATTATTTAGTGTCATTTCTGGAGTGGTGGGCATATTACCAGATGGAGATATGGATAAGAAAGCATTTCTTTCATAGGGAGGCCTTTCTCTATGGATGAGCAGCGTATCATGATGCTTAAAGCAAGGAGGAAATGTTTATGACTTACGGCCTAATGGAGCAACCTGAGAGAAGTTTGGTTAGAGTGAGGTTCGCCATCCATATTTTGTGTTGGAGAGGGGGGCAGGGTGTTTGTACTCTGGAAAATCTGTAAATTACAATGTAATGGTGGCATATGTTATTCAAAATTTGAATTACCCTATGTCTAAGTAGGTTTCAGTGAAAACCATGAAGATGCTCAAGAAAAGGTACAATATCCATGTGAATCATTATTTTTGACTAAACTGGAAGAGTGGAAGATATGGTACAAATTACATTGAGAAAACGGGGAATAAAAAAAGGGATTATGTAATTGCCGGACCAATTTAGTAATGTCATGTATCTGCACTTTGTTGTGGTCATTAAACCAAAATTTGAAGTTTCTCTAGTTTAACCAAATTGGTAAGTTATGGGAATCTAGCTCTCCCAGATTTCAGTCTTAGCATTAGCTTGGCCCCGTTTGTAGGTAACCCAGTCAAAGTTGTGGGGTACGGCCACCTGGGAGATAGCAACTTGCACCTCAATATAACATCTCCTCAGTATAATGATGATGTAAGTTCTTCTATCTTGTGGGATGGGTTGAACAGCATGCTGAATACTATTCCTAAATAAGTGTGAGTGTTGCAGATTTTAGCACAAATTGAGCCCTTTGTCTATGAGTGGACATCTAAGCATCGTGGGAGTATCAGCGCTGAGCATGGGATTGGATTGATGAAAGCAAATAAACTCTACTACAGCAAGTCGCCTGAAGTGGTAATGGTTGACTTTATCATTTGCATTAATTTTTTTTGTAAGCTGCTCCCCCTCCCCAAGGAGAATTGGGTAAAAAAAGTTCTGTTAAAATGTTTCTCCATTACAGATTTCAGGTCCTTAGCTTGCTTGCATGTCTTCTCTCCCTCTCCTTTTTTTTTTTTTTTTTTTTTTTTTTTGTTTTTTTTTTTTTTTTTCGCAGTAGATTTTCTATTAACAGTTTGCATTGAATCATGGCTTTCTTCTGTTATGGATGTATATCACTGGGATATGTATTTGATATTGTGGTTGATAAGATACCCATTCTGTAAACTTGAATTTTATGCTAACTGAAACAGGACAGATAAACCTGTCGGGTGTTTTCATGTCAACTGTATGCTCCCATTTCTTGCCTATCTTTCTCATACATCATTTTTCCCCATTAAAGTCTGAAACTTCTGGCAAATTTCACACAGGTACAATTAATGGTTTCTATCAAGAGGTTGATGGACCCGAATGGCATACTTAATCCCTATAAAGTTCTTCCACACTGTCTTAGTGCCAACAACTAGGGTAAGGCAGGGTTTCAACTAATTTAATTTATCAATCTCATGGTGTCAATTCTTCAAAATGAGACATATATTTTTGATGTTGATGCAGGCTAGAAGAACAACTTAGCCAGTTATAATACAGACAAGTCCTCTTCTTACATATACTGAATATCTCAACCAGCAGAAGATGGGTAATTGAAATCAATAAGAACCTAAAACAACATTCAAAAGTTATAACACAGAGAAGTCCACTTCTTTAACAGATGATTGCAAATTCCTGTTTACTGTAAATCTTGTATGTAAAATATGTCACAGCTGACTTAAAGACAACTTTTTCACAGGGCGACAATTCTAAATCAGGTTATGTTGTTTCCTACACTGTTCACTGCCTAAAGTCACTATGTGGCACACTTGACTATTGTTTTACATCTTCATGAAAAGTTCATTTAAACTCTTACTGAGTATTGTGCTAAGAATCCTGCCATTTATGTGATTCCTGTAGATCTTTTGACCTCTGATGAATGTCTCTGTTATGTTGAGGGTAAATATGATCTTTCTGGTTTGATAATGGACTGAAGTTCATGTTATTAGTCTAGTGATTCAGGTAATATACTTGCTACTTGTTGAAGAGTTCTCAGTCGTAATTGCGAATTTACTGCCCTGATTCACATTTATTCTCCTACAAGGCTACAACTAAAAAGCTTCTCTAAACTTTTGTAGACAAATAAGCTCCTCATGTATGAAGTATATATGCTTTAGCTTCATATCACTTGAACTTAAAGCAAGTTGTGTCTATGGCTGGATTTGGTGCTTGGAATCCCAGGTTGGGATTATATTGATACCATATTCTTCATGCACTAGTATTTGTGGAGTTATTATGTTCAATGTATCAAATTTATGTATCCTAGAATATTCTATAATACATATCATGGTATAATATTATGAATTTGAATATATAGATGGTATGTATATTTCGCATTTAAGATAGAAGTGGGCATAAAGTGGACATATGCTGGTTGCTGATTTGACAAGGTCCTTTCTCTCATTAGGTTGAAGATAATATTTAAAATTTGATTCAAGTATAGATGCCGATTTTTTCTTAAGGCGCTTCTTTTTTTTTTTATTTTTTTATTTTTTTATTTTTTTTTAAGATAGACCCTGTTTGGTGGTAGCGTTTTAGGTAACGGTTAGCGTTTGTTAACCGCTACATTGACAACTACTCGCTACTCTAACAACTACCCATTACTCGACTGCTAAAAGCTATTCGCTACCGCTAGTTTTGCCAAACAGAACCATAGTACGGAGGGTCTTCAGTTTGCTACTCCGTACTTCGTAAGTATTTCAACAAGTTAACAACTCAATGGGTTTATTTTACATACCAATAAAGTGTTGGTTCACTTGGTAAGTTTTTTACATCAAATCTTAGAGGTATGGGCTCAAATCCTACCAAGTGAGCGTGTTTAGGGGTAGGGATTCCTTTACCTTCCCCTTTACTCCCAAGAGTTTAAAATCGTGAGGGTTGATGTTTGATTAATGTTCCTTACCAAAAAAAAAAAAAAAAAAAAAAGGTGTTTATTTATTTAAGTTTGTCTATTATGTTTGTCAAGGAGATAAATTTGTATTTTCTCTTATTTAGTGTGAAAATTTTCTATTATTTTTTGCTATAATACATACTTCATTATTAACAACAACAATGGCGGAAGTAAGAGCAAGATTAGCCCTAGGTCTTAAGACTCTAGGTGACATCATCAATTTATGATTTTGTGGTCTTAAGACAAGACTTTAATTTTTTTAAGCATTTATGTGGCTTGGTCTTAACAAAATCTCAAGTGGAGTCTTGAAAATTCAAGACTCAACTTAACACTTCTACACTGTGTTTGATTAAAAAAAAATTAATTAACTTTTTTATTTTTTAAAAACATTAATTATTTGAGTTATATAAAAAAAAATGTAAATATGAATTTTAAATAGGATCGGATCGGATCGGATTGGGATTTTTTAAAAATTCGGATTGGATCAGTTTGACCCTAATCAGATCCAAACCAAACCGAAAACCGAATTTTAGAATTAAGCATGCATATTATGGAAGTTGCTGCTGTCTTAAGTCTTAAACTGCTGAAAGTTGCTGCTTGTTATTAGTATTTAGTGCATGGAGTAATTGTTGTAATGGACTAATGGTGTTGCCTTTTAGTTATACTAGTTATTTTAAACAATTTATTTTGATTTGATCTTAAACAATTTATGTTAATTATGACTATTTTCAAGATTTGCATTAATCTTAAGAATTGAATAAAATGTTATTTTTATGATTGCATTCTTATTTTTATATATCGTACTAGTTAATTACACGCTATAAACTAACGTATTTTAATTTGGATTTTCGGATCGGATCGGATTTTGATTCGGATTGGATTGGATGAGTAATTCGGATCAGATTGGATTGAAAAATTGAAAACCGAATTATATTTTGGATCGGATTGAATTTGGCCTAAATCCAAACCGAAAACCGAACGGGCACCCCTATCCATTGTTACAACCAGAGTAAATTTTTTTAAGGTAAGAAAAAAAAAAAACATTAAAAAATTGTTGAGTATAATACAAAAATCAATAGAGTATAATACAATTTGTGGTATAGTGGGCCATAATTACATACAAGTAGTATAATTTGGGAACAAATAAATAGTACTTACTCCTTTCGTTTCATACTGTACTTTTTAAATATTTCTCCGACAATTGAAATTCTCTCTTTCTTTCTGCCCCTCCGTTTACTCTTTCTCTCTCAATCAATCGCTGCTAACCAAGATGACCACCTCCTCCGCCACCTCTCGAAAGGTTTCTCTCTCTTACTCTCTTCTTCTTCTTTTTATAATCCGACTTTAAATTACACCAATTTCAATTTCTTCAAATTTTAATTTATATTGGATTTTTAATCTGGAAAAATTCTGATCTTTTTATGTTTCGATGTTTAAAAAGACACTTAGCAAAATAGCAAGCAATAGACTCCAAAAGGAACTCGCTGAGTGGCAGCTCAATCCTCCTACTGGTTTCAAGCACAAAGTCACTGATAATCTTCAAAGGTATTACCTTTTTTTTCAATTTTAATTTCAATTTTTTTCTAGGGTTTTGATCCAATGATCAAATTTTAAATTCTGGGTGTTATTCCTTTAATGATTTCGGGGTCTGGGTATTAATTTATATTCCCTAAATTTGATTGGATTATGAAAAAAAAGGTGGATAATTGAAGTGAATGGAGCACCAGGAACACTGTATGCAAATGAGATATACCAACTTCAAGTTGATTTTCCTGAGCATTACCCCATGGAAGCTCCTCAGGTCTCTTTCTATTCTTTTCAATTTGTTGATTTTCATATTAACTTTTCTTTTCTTTTCAAATTTTCAATTATATGTAAATTTTTGTAAAAAAATTGTTGTTTTTATTGTTGTTGGGATAGGTGATCTTTTTATCCCCAGCGCCAATTCATCCCCATATATACAGTAATGGCCATATATGCTTAGGTAAACTCTTCATTTTCACTTACATCAAAATTGTTACATTTTGTAATTCCTGCATACTCTTGTACTTGTTTGTACTACTCATGGTAGTCAATGTCCCATTATATTGTTTTCGTAACGATCTGGCTCCGTCGGGTCTTATCAATGGCTTTATTTTATCTCAAGTTTGGCTGTTTTATGAGAGTGAGGGATAGCTCCGGTGGTTAGAGCTCTTTTCCCGGTTCCAGGTGATCCTAGGATCGATTCTCATCACTCGTCCTAGTGGCTCTCTATACAACAAAATAAAATAAAAAAAGTTTGGCTGTTTTATGTTGAAACACTCTTTAGTTTATTAGAGTCTCACTGTGTTATATTCGTCTCTACCGAGTTTATATGGTGCTGGTGGTTCTTTCCATACCGAGACTTAGATTTGATGTTTTATGCTGCAAATTTAATCGGTAATCACCTGGATTAGTCTTAACTTATAAACCTTTTTTCTTTCCTATGAGTTCATAATTCTGTTATGCGTTATGTTCTGTGTTAAGATGCTCTTTGATTAATTATGTGTCATTCAACTCGATTAAATTATGTGTCTCATGGGGTGGGTTGATCCATTAATCTACCGATTTATCTTATACCTCCGTTCTATTAATATTACAATAAGGATGAAATTACGCATCCCAAAACACATTTTATATGCTAAATATCTATAATTGTGTAAGAGTAAAAATTATAAAAAGTTGATATTGTGAAAATATTTTATGAGATGAATCCAACAATCCCACATGACTATATTTTGCTTAACGTATGAATCATATTATATGGTCAAACAAGAGTGATGAATAGTGTAAAAAGTCCATTGTTGCAATAATAATAGAACGGAGGAAGCAGTTCTTTTCACTTGAATGGCTTCATAATATCATTTTGCAGTAATTGTGCTTATGGCTTTAGGTATAATCTGCTTGATTACATTATTATTGCATAGAACAGATGTCCTATGGCTTCTCCCATGGCATGCCCCTTTATCTGTTACCTGGTGAAATTTTCAGTAATGAGGGATTTCTTATATCTGTTGCTCTGAGAATACAATTTTTTAATCTCAGTAATTTGCTGATGTTATCAGATCTGTGACTGGGGCTAATTATTTTTCAAAATGGCATACTGCATACTAGCTCCTTCTGTTTAACACTTAATTAAATTTTCTTAAAATCCGTATCTAAACACTTGGATTTCCTTAAAATCCGTTTACTAACACTTGGATTTACTTCCCTGATGGCACTTTTTTAAGATTTTATAATTATGGCTTGGTTATCGTTGCAGATATTCTGTATGACTCATGGTCCCCGGCTATGACAGTGAGTTCTATCTGCATTAGCATTCTCTCAATGCTATCAAGTTCTACAGTGAAGGTGTGTCATCTGTTTCTCTTTGTACTTGTGTAATACTTGTATCATTGAAGAGAGGAAGGCTACTCCTAATGATGTCTGTGCAATGATCATCCGAATGGAATCCTATTTGTTATTTTAAATTCCTTTTCTGGTCTAATTTTGAACTCATCAACTTACAATGAGAGAAATCTACTAACGTTAAATTTTAACCTTGCAGGAAAGGCCAGAGGATAATGATCGCTATGTGAAGAACTGTAGAAATGGAAGATCTCCGAAGGAGACTAGGTGGTGGTTTCACGATGACAAAGTATGAAGATGTAAACAAATCTCTGTCATACTTGTTCATGACATCAGATTAGTCTTCTAACTCTTAAGATTATAATGAAAGAAAGCTTTCTTGGCAACCAGATTAATAGTTGTCCTTCTGTTTCATAGTAAATTGGGAAGGCTTTGTTTTTTGTATAGGATAAAACCTTGGTACTATTTCATAATGTGTGATGTTGATTGAAGCTGGGTCTTCAATGGGTGGTTTGAGGTTGCTCAAATACTCGAATTGTATGCTCATACGAATAATCTCTTCCTCACCAACACCCCCCTCCCCAACCCAAAAAAAAAGGATATGAAAAGAGGAAAATTGTAATCTTCTCATATATGTACTCAAGGGAGTGCAATATGTTTCGTGTACCATCTTTATGTTTAGTGTTGTTATTTGGCTTCACACTCCAGTATGTTTCATCATAACACTATGATTGGTGTACTTTCACATTCATTAGGGTAAAAAAAAAAAAAAGTGGAACATGGCTCTCCCACTAAATGCGTTGGGTACTGTCGTGGGTCATGCATAGTGAATGATAGATTTATGGAAGTCCAAACTAATGTTCCCGACATAACAGCATGTGACATTCATATGGGAAGATATAGCTCTCAAATTATTGGTGCATTTTATTGCTCAAGCAGGTTCCAGGATATAAGAATTGTGATAGCTAAATTACTATAGTTGGAGCTGTCTCTGCTCTGAGGCCCATGATTATGGTAGTTTTTCATGAACTTGTATTTGGCAGCTATTGGCGCATTAGATAGTAGGTGTTCCCAGGTCATGTAGTAACAGAGTAACACACTACGCGAGTAGATTCATTTAGGTGCATTGCCCGTTTTGGTCCTATCTTTAGCTATGTTGATATCCTCCATTATGTGATCATTGGTCTGTTTGGACGTTGATGTTACTAGATTATCCAAAGAAACAAATATGGGGCATGGATGTTGGTCAATGACGAAAGGTCAATGGGTCGTCTCTTGGCTTTTGGAGTCCGGAGGAATCACGGATCCACGCTCTCTATAAATAATGCAAAACTTTGCGCATACTTTTTTTGTTTTTAGCGTGATCTACGCTATAAATTTCCACTTGTAAATGGTAGAGAAACTTCTGTTTGACTGGTTCAATGTGGTTAAGACATCTGTATTTTGAAAAATTTAGGCCTTGTTTGGTTGCCAACATAAAATGGAGGAAGTGAAAATTCATGGAATTTGATAAATTGAGGAGTTGTTTAGTTGACAGAAAAAAGCAAAAATATGGGAAGTGGAAATTCATGGGAATTTCAACTTTCCACAAAACAATGGAAATAAATTACCTAGCCCTCCCTAGGTCAATCAAAATTCATGGGATTTCTAAATTTCCACATTGCCAACAAAACAAATTTAGGAAATTCCGGAAAATACCTTCCCATAAAATGCAATTTCCTTTGGGAATTTAATTTCCATGTCAACCAAACAAGACCTTAATGTCTATTTATTTTCTTCTCAAGGAGCAAAGTAAAAGTTATTCCACATGCTAAAGATCTAAAGGTTGACATCTTTATTGTGTAAATCTACTCTTTATAGAAGATAATAAAAATAATACGAAATAAATTATTTCTTACTCTTTATTGACAAGGTTAACTTACTCGTCTAGAGTTAATAGAATGTCGATGGGACAGATTTTGTGGATATTCCATGTAATACCCAAAATTAAAAGTTTCATATTGTTATTCTAAACAAGCCCGGAGGTGGTTTCATTCCAGAATTTTATTTTAGAGATGGGTGGAGAAGCTAGGGTTGATGACATTATAGCATAGTAGTAAATGGTGAGATGAAAGAGCTAAAACTTTAATGTGAAGTATTGTGTAGCATAGAAGTTGATTTTTTTTTTTTTTTTTTTAAGCAATAAAATGGCAACATTTTGGATTTTTCTTTCAAGTGTGAGCTTATTGACAAAATGAAATGTGATGAAACGAAAAAGAATACTAGAGTGGACACAGTGGCACAATCAAGCTTTCAAGGAGGTGACCTACCTTCTAATCTATTATTTTGTCCAAAATTACAAATTTTAAAACCCAAATTTCTTCAAACTCTTTTTTTGTCCGTAAAGAAAAACAAAAATTAATAAATTTTTTTTACGTACATTAACAAACGAAGTGGAACAATATGTTGTAACAATGTTATGTGCTCTTTAATTTTTTTTTTTTTTTTTTTTTGAGACATTGATGTGCTCTTTTAATCTTGAGCTATCCCGCATGTTCTACTTTGATAAACCTTTTATATGTACTGTTGCATTAACGACCTAGTTAGTAAAAGACATTTAAAAGAAGGAAGTTGCAATACTTAGTTTTATTTATAGTTTTTACATTTAAAACTCACATGTGAACACCCTCATTATCGAATCTCCAATTCTCCATCATCAAGTGTGCATATTAGTTTGTGAAAGGTATACTTATACTTAATAACTTATAGAATTTGCGTATGAATGACAATTAAAATCAAAGAAAAAAGAAAATGCATACTTGGATGTAAACTTACACCAAAAATATAAGTACATATTTTTTGTTCAAAAGACATCCTTAACGGCAAAGTTGAAAACACGAGGTTAGGTTGGCAATTAGTTCCTCTCATTTCTACTAACGTTATTTGTTTATTTTATTTACTCAAATGTACTAACTTAAAGCCATGAATATGTAAAAACTTGTTATAGGCTTCATCTTTTCTCAACCTCTAAGTCAGTCAATCACCATGCCAAGTCACTCTCTATATGGGTTTCAACAAACTGATTCGTTTATTCTACCTCCCTCTATTTGTTCATCATATCTATATAATTGTTCCACTCTTCTATCTCCTTACTCATCCATCTCTGATCTTTTATCTCTACCTCGTTCTCTCGCTTTCAATTGATCAAGAATTGAAGCTAGTTTTGAGCCAATATAAATGGCTGGCTTGTGTAGCCTGTGTGGTACTTCTCGCCATGTTTATAAATGTCTTGTTTTTGTCTTTCTTGCTATACAATTCCTCCCATCAGAGGCAGCTGTGAAGAAGTATCAATTTGACGTGAGTTATATAAATGTCTTGTTTTCGTCTTCCTTGCTACAGATACTTCTTACATGCATATATGTATGTAATGTTAGGATATGTATTTAAGTTTGAAGATCAATTATGTTTACATTTGAGTCTTTTGTCATTGTGTTTTTAGATTCAAGTGAAGAATGTGAGCAGGCTATGCCATGCAAAGCCTATAGTGACCGTGAATGGAATGTATCCTGGACCAACTATTTATGCTAGAGAAGGGGATAGAGTTATGGTTAAGGTTACTAACCATGCACAATATAAAATGTCTATTCACTGGTAAGTTTATACCAAGTATTAAGTAAAATTTTGCATTGCCCCCTTTTTCTTATTCTTTTGCTTGAGGTTTTCTTCTGTGTAAAAATTCTAGGCATGGACTAAAACAATATAGAAATGGTTGGGCTGACGGACCAGCATACATAACTCAATGTCCAATTCAAACGGGGAATAGCTACACCTACGACTTCAACGTTACAGGACAAAGAGGAACACTATGGTGGCATGCACATATTTCATGGCTAAGGGCGACAGTTTATGGTGCCATTGTCATCATGCCAATAGAAGGGACTCCATATCCATTTCCTCAACCTCACATGGAAGCAAACCTGATCTTAGGTGGACATTATTAAACTGTCAAAGTGCTTTCAGCTTCATTAATCTTAAATTTACTATGCATAGGCACTTAATTATGACAAAGATATTCCTGCTTTTGCTAATTTGGTGACTGATTGCGCAGGGGAATGGTGGAATGCTGATGTTGAGACGCTTCTCAAACAAGGCGATCAAAAGGGTTTGCCGCCAAACATATCAGATGCTCACACTATCAATGGAAAGCCAGGACCTTTATTCACTTGCTCAGAGAAGAGTAAGCTTGTATTCTAGCATGATACATTTAATTTTATGCCACTACTATTAATATTTTTTTTTGATAATCCCTTCCATTTAATTGTTTGTAGACACTTATGCCTTGGAGGTTGAACAAGGAAAGACGTACCTCCTGCGAATCATCAATGCTGCCCTCAACGACGAGCTATTCTTTGGAATTGCAGGCCACTCCATGACTGTGGTGGAAATAGATGCTGTCTATGTCAAACCATTCACAACTAAGTCCATCCTCATTGCCCCAGGCCAAACCACTAACGTGTTAGTCCGAGCAAACCAAACCCCTAACCGTTACTTTATGGCCACAAGAACCTTCATGGACGTACCCATTCCAGTAGACAACAAGACCGCCACAGCAATCTTCCAATACAAAGGCGTCCCAAACACCATCATCCCTTCCTTACCACAACTTCCCTCACCAAACGACACCTCGTTTGCATTATCCTACAACAGGAAGCTTAGAAGCTTAAACACCCCTCAGTTTCCTGCCAAGGTACCTTTGAAAGTTGACCGAAAGCTGTTCTTTACAATCGGATTAGGGGTGAACCCATGCCCTACATGTGTCAATGGGACTCGTTTTACGGCCTCATTGAACAACATTACCTTTGTTATGCCAAAGACCGCGCTTTTACAAGCACACTACTTCAACATGTCCGGAGTGTTCAGGACTGACTTCCCGGACAAGCCTCCTACCTCATTTAACTACACTGGAGCTCCATTGACTGCTAACCTTAGGACGGTCCAATCAACAATGCCAAGGATTAGCAAGATTGCTTTCAACTCCACAGTTGAGCTGGTTTTGCAGGACACCAATTTGCTTTCCGTAGAGTCTCATCCTTTCCATCTTCATGGATACAACTTCTTTGTGGTTGGTACCGGGGTTGGTAACTTTGATCCCATTAAGGACGCGGCTAAATTTAACTTGGTTGATCCCCCTGAGAGGAATACCGTAGGAGTTCCTACCGGAGGTTGGACAGCTATCAGATTCAGAGCCGATAACCCAGGTAACGACAGTGTTAAACGCCTTATGATCGGTTGACATCTGCACCGCTTGTTACATACATATATAACATAGGCTAGCTTGGGTGTGTTAGTACAATATCAACATTGCAGTTACATACTTGTGCTTCCTATATATTTTGAATTGGTTTACAATGTTTACTAATAATTGACTTTGGTTGCAGGAGTATGGTTCATGCATTGTCATTTGGAGCTTCATACGGGTTGGGGACTAAAAATTGCGTTTATGGTTGAAGACGGACCAGGGCCAGAGTACTCTGTATTGCCTCCACCTAAAGATCTTCCACATTGCTAAGTTATCAACTTTGTAAAATGGCTTATGGTTGTAATTTGTAAATAATACATGCATTTTTTCATTCAATTCGTTTCTCTGCTTTCCTGGTAATAAAAGTTGTATGAGGAATGGGGAATAGTTGAGAATAGATCGAGCTCTAAGGAAATTTGAATTGATAAGTGGAATATTATTTACAGGAAATTGTAACATACGTTAAAATGTAATAAAACTTTCTAAAAATTTGGAAATGAGTACATATTATACTGTATAATTTTTATGATATCATATGGAACCATACGCTTTGCCTCTTACTGTCAATTTAACGGGTTACAAACACTGTTGATAAGTATATTAGGTGACTCGTACTTCGTAGCTTTGTCCGCCCGATCGGGCGGACATTGCCCGGTCTGACCGGGCGGAAGAAGAAGAGGTGCCTGGCAAATTCGTTGAAGAAGCTGCTCTCGCGCCCGACCGGGCGAGCCTTCGCCCGACCGGGCGAGCCTTCGCCCGATCGGGCAGACCTTGCCCGGTCTGACCGGGCGGTGGGGGTTGGATACGTTGAAGCATTCGTATGGAGTTTTCTTCTCGCGCCCGATCGGGCAGACCTTGCCCGGTCTGACCGGGCGGAGAAGGAAAAATACGGAACGCGGATTTTGCGGTTTTAGGTTATCTTATTTTATTATATTTTTGCCCAAGTATCTTTTAATTAGGGATTAATATAAAACCTCCCTAATATCAGTATTAGGGTTAAGAGAGACAGAGTGAAAGCCGTTCTTGAGAAATACAAGAATCATCTTTGTAATCTTTGCAGTTTATAGTGAAATCATTCGATCTCGGTGCCCGTGGACGTAGCTATCACATCGATAGTGAACCACGTAAATTCTTGGTGTTGTTCTTATTGTTTGCATTGAATTTCTTTATTGTTTTCTTGTTTGTTTACGACCTTTGCTTCCGCTGTCGCACAACAATTGGTATCAAGAGCTCAGGTTCAATCCTTGGAGAGTTTCTTGAAGATAACAATGGCAGGAGATTCAACAATAAGAATTGAGAAGTTTACCGGGAAAAATAGTTTCGGGCTATGGCAAATTAAGATGAAGGCTCTGTTAAAACAACAGCAGATATGGCGTCCGTTGGCTCCAAAGAGTACTACTTCGGAGTCAGGAGACGGACCGACTGACTCGCAGTTAGAAGTTATGGAAGAGAAGGCACACTCTACCATATTACTTAGTCTTGATGATCAAATCATCACGGAGGTGGCTGATCAGGAAACGGCGGCTGGATTGTGGCTGAAGCTGGAGTCATTGTATATGACTAAGTCGTTGACCAACAAATTATTACTGAAACAGCGGTTGTTTAGCCTCCGGATGCAGTCAGGTACTTCCTTACGGGAACATCTAGAAAAACTTAACTCTATTTTGCTTGATTTACGTAATTTAGATGTTAAAATTGATGATGAGGATGCTGCGTTGATTTTACTTGTATCTCTACCGTCTAGCTTTGAGAATTTTGTAGAGTCTTTTGTTGTTGGTAAGGATTCTATAACCTTAGAAGAAGTGAAGGCAGCACTTCATACTAGGGAACTCAGAATGAAAGCTACGAGTGATAATGGGGATAATGGTAGTGGGTTGTTTGTTAAGTCCGGAAAGTCTAAAAAGAATAAGGGGTTTAACAAGGGGAACAATGCTGGGTCGGGTGCTGGAAACGGCAAGGATGGATCTAGTAAAACTACTACTAAAACATGTTATTACTGTAAAGAACCGGGTCACTTTAGGAATAATTGTCCGGTGAGGAAAAACAAGTCCCAGGCTGCTGTAGTTGAAGAGAAACCGAATGAGAGCTATAATTCAGAGGAAGATTTAGCATTAGTCAGTTCTGCTAGGTCTGATGATTTATCTGATAACTGGGTTCTAGATTCGGGGTGTTCGTTCCATATGTGTCCACGTCGAGATTGGTTTGATACATATGAACCTCGCAATGGGGGTATGGTTATAGTCGGTAACAATGCTCCATGTAAGGTCACAGGTATTGGTTCCATGAGGTTGAGGACTGTTGATGGGCGGAGGTTAACTTTGACTAATGTACGGCATGTTCCTGCTTTAGGAAAGAATCTGATTTCATTGGGTACCCTGGATGAATTGGGGTACAATGGTGTGTTTTCAGATGGGGAGTTGTGTATTTTCAGAGGTTCTGAGTTGGTACTTAAGGGTATCAAAAGGAACACCCTCTATGTTTTTGAGGGTGTTACACTGCCTAGTTCTGCGGTTTGCGCATCTGTATCTCACCAGGAGATGACTAAGATTTGGCACATGAGGCTTGGTCATATGGGGGAGAAGGGGATGCAGCTATTGTCCAAGAGGGGTCTTCTATCCGGGGTCAAGGTTGCCAACCTTGAATTTTGTGAGCATTGTGTGTTTGGTAAGAAACACAGGTCAAAGTTCAGCAAGGGTGCTCACATTACTGATGCAGTGCTCGATTACATCCATTCAGATTGCTGGGGTCCATCTAGAGTTGAAGGTATGGGAGGTTACCACTATTTTGTGTCATTTGTTGATGACAAGTCCCGATACACATGGCTTAGGTTGCTTAAGTCAAAGGATGAGGCCTTCAAAGTTTTCAAGCAATGGAAAGCTTTGGTGGAAAATCGACAAGGAAGGAAGATCAAGAAGCTACGAACGGACAATGGGCTAGAGTTTTGCAAAGACGAGTTTAATCAGTTCTGTGCAGATGAGGGTATAGGTCGGCATCATACTGTCAGGAAGACACCACAGCAGAACGGTGTAGCAGAACGGGTTAATCAGACACTGCTAGAGAGAGTCCGATGCATGCTCTCTAATGCAGGGCTTGGGAGGAGGTACTGGAGTGAAGCTGTGTTAACAGCTTGTTATGTCATTAATAGGGGTCCTCATTCTGGAATTGATTCCAAGATTCCGTTTGAGATCTGGAGTGGTAAGTTGCCTAATTTTTCGAATTTGAAGATTTTTGGTTGTGTTGCTTATTATCATGTTATTGAGGGTAAGCTGGATCCACGAGCCAAGAAGGGGTGTTTTGTTGGGTACGGGGATGGTGTGAAGGGGTTTAGAATTTTTTCACCTTCGGAGGGTCGGGTCATTCTTAGTAGGGATGTTACTTTCGATGGAAACACCATGTATTCAATTAAAAATGCAGAGATTTCAGATTTGAGAAGGGAAGGAGACAATTTATTACAGACAGATGGGGTACTTGAGGTACATCAGTCTACCATTGCTGATTTACCTCGGGTACAATATATTGATGATGATGCTGATGTTCCAGTGCCGGGTACTCCTGAACCTGAGATTACTCCTACTCATTCTAACTCTGGGGATGAGGTGGAGCAATCTAATCAGGGGTCATCTAGTCAACCTGACACCATTCTTGAGATGCCTAAACGAGTTATCAAGAAGCCTGTTAGATTGATTGAAGAGATGGAGGGAAGAAATTGCTGTGTTGATGCGATGACAGGTTATGCATTGAGTGTAGCTGATGATGTAGAGTCATTTGAACCTGCCACATATAAACAAGCAATTAGTTGTAGTGAGTCTGCGCAATGGCTTGCCGCAATGGGTGAAGAGATGCAGTCCCTTTACAAGAACAGAGTGTGGGAACTGGTAAAGGTACCGGAAGGGAGGAAGCTTGTGGGTTGTAAATGGATTTACAAGAAGAAAGAAGGGTTGTCGGAAACTGAGCAAATACGTTTTAAGGCTAGGCTAGTTGCTAAGGGGTTCAGTCAGGTAGAAGGGGTTGACTTTGTTGAGATATTCTCACCTGTGGTTTGACATACTTCTATCCGTGTGTTATTGTCAATTGTAGCACATTTTGATCTTGAGCTGGAGCAGTTGGATGTTAAAACGGCCTTCCTTCATGGCGATTTGGAGGAGGAGATTCTGATGAAGCAGCCCGAAGGATTCGAAGCTCCTGGAAAGGAACACTATGCCTGCAGATTGCTAAAGTCATTGTATGGACTTAAGCAATCCCCCCGACAGTGGTACAAAAGATTAAAGGAGATGCTTAACTCGGAGTTTGACATGAAAGACTTGGGTGCAGCTAGGAAGATTTTGGGTATGGAGATCTACAGGGATCGGGCTAGAGGTAAGCTTTTCTTGACTCAGAAAAGCTACATTGAAAAGATTCTGTCTCGTTTTGGGATGGAAAAATCGAAGCCTATAAGTACGCCAACTACTGTTAGTTGTAAGTTGTCTTTGTCTATGTCACCTCAATCAGAGGAGGAGTTGTCTTATATGTCTAGAGTTCCATATGCAAACGCGGTTGGTTGTTTGATGTATGCTATGGTCTGTACTAGGCCGGATATTGCGCATGCTGTTAGTGTTGTAAGCAGGTTTATGGCTCGACCTGGGAGGGAACACTGGCAAGGGGTGAAAAGGATTTTTCGCTACCTGAGAGGGACAGCTGATATTGGTCTTGTGTACGGGAATGGTAAGGAATGCTTGGTCACTGGGTACAGTGATTCTGATTATGCAGCTGATGTGGATACCAGGAGGTCTGTGACTGGTTATGTGTTCACTTTGGGTGGTTCTGTGGTTAGTTGGAAGTCTACATTGCAGTCATCAGTTACGTTGTCAACTACTGAAGCTGAGTATATGGCTTTAACTTCTGCAGCTAAGGAGTCTATTTGGCTCAAAGGCCTAGTAGGTGAACTGGGTATTGCACAGGATTTTGCTACAGTGTATTGTGATAGTCTAAGTGCGATTTGCTTAGCTAAAGATCAAGTACACCATGATCGGACGAAGCACATTGATGTCAGGTATCATTTCTTACGTACTGACAAGAGGATTAAGGTGAAGAAGATTGGGACTGCTGACAACCCGGCTGATTTCTTCACTAAGCCTGTTCCGTTTAGCAAGTTTAAACATTGCTTAGACTTGTTAAATATTGATTACTACGTGATGTAGTAGGCCCTGAGGGGCGAAGTTGGGGAGCTCCTGGTGTAGGTGTGTTGGCCTTAAGGTGGAGCTTGCCCGGGGCTTGTGATGCAGGTGGAGCATTATGAGTTGTTATACTTGGAGACGAGTATGTGATGGGTCTTGGTTGAAGACTTATCGGGATGTATGGCTTATGCATGAGTCTTGCATCGGGTTTGGCTTGAGATGTTTTTTCACTATGTCTTGATGGGGTCGTTTGCTGACTACGAGTTCTCGTCAAGGTGGAGATTGTTGATAAGTATATTAGGTGACTCGTACTTCGTAGCTTTGTCCGCCCGATCGGGCGGACATTGCCCGGTCTGACCGGGCGGAAGAAGAAGAGGTGCCTGGCAAATTCGTTGAAGAAGCTGCTCTCGCGCCCGACCGGGCGAGCCTTCGCCCGACCGGGCGAGCCTTCGCCCGATCGGGCAGACCTTGCCCGGTCTGACCGGGCGGTGGGGGTTGGATACGTTGAAGCATTCGTATGGAGTTTTCTTCTCGCGCCCGATCGGGCAGACCTTGCCCGGTCTGACCGGGCGGAGAAGGAAAAATACGGAACGCGGATTTTGCGGTTTTAGGTTATCTTATTTTATTATCTTTTTGCCCAAGTATCTTTTAATTAGGGATTAATATAAAACCTCCCTAATATCAGTATTAGGGTTAAGAGAGACAGAGTGAAAGCCGTTCTTGAGAAATACAAGAATCATCTTTGTAATCTTTGCAGTTTATAGTGAAATCATTCGATCTCGGTGCCCGTGGACGTAGCTATCACATCGATAGTGAACCACGTAAATTCTTGGTGTTGTTCTTATTGTTTGCATTGAATTTCTTTATTGTTTTCTTGTTTGTTTACGACCTTTGCTTCCGCTGTCGCACAACAAACACGTTATCCTTCATTGACTCAAGGTCACCTCAGGCCTTTATAATGTTATGTTTTCGTAATCTGATGCTAACCTTGGCTGGTTTTTCCTTCTGTTTTTCTCAAAAGATTAATCTATGAGAGATTCTTTTGTATAAGAACAATTGTACAAAAAATGTAACTGTGTGAAACATCTTTTGTCATCAGTTCAACATCTGGTGGCATTCTTGATAAGGCAATCGAAGCAGAGGATAATAAACATGGAGACTTTTTGAGATTGGTGAGCTCTGTTTCCTTTTTAATCTTAACTGTGATACATGAAAACAACTATTATCTTTCATCTTTTAAACTGTACATTCGTACTATAAGCAGGAACATGTAGAGGGCTATTTGGAACTCTCAGCCAAGACAAGGACATACTTTTCCACCGCTGTTGGCCTGTGGGATGCTGACTTTTATGTAAAAGTAGATGACGATGTTCATGTTAATCTAGGTAAAGAGTTTCTCAATTACTTTCATTCTTTAAATCCCTTCCATAGGCTTTTTCAAGTGCCCTTTTGAAGCCAATTTTTTTTACTAGTATTTAAAATCAATGCATGATGTAGCATCTAGCATGATGTGCTACTGCTAAGGGTTTTGCAACCATTTATAAATTTTAACTCTTTTTGTCTGGCTCTCATAGTAGTTTGTGCAGTTGAAGATGTTCATGAATAGAATAAATAAATTTTATACAGGAACATAATAGAAGTTTCAGGCATTCTTGTCCAAGCATTCCCCATAAATTTTTTTACACAAAGAATTAATATACTTTGTGTAGTACTGACTGAAAGACCCATTGGCCTCTTCTTTAATGTAATTTGAAAAGTAAATAAAGTGGAGTTCAAGGTAACCTTTTATCTCTAGCTAAACATTTTGTGGCCATAACGATTAATTGTTCAGAGTTACAATGTTCAAACACAAGGATATTTTGTCGGCTGAAGGCAGCTACTGTAGTCTAAACAAATTTTGATGATGGACGTCTGTATATGGATTATTCTTACTGGGAAGATGTGAGAAAATTGTGCTTTGAATCTTAGTTTTTTATCGCTTCATGGTCACCATTTTTTTTTATACTTTGTAATGTATAGCTATATTCAATTGTTTTAGCTAGGTAGTAGAATTCATCTCATCCTCTTGACCTCTCAAAGGAAAGTCTTTTTTAATACAAGCATATTCTTATTTTCAAAAAGAAAGACAGTTTGTTCTTTATGATAATTTATCTGATGATTAAGTTCTCATAGCAACAGGTTCATGCGTCTATACTTTGAGGTTGTGTTTTTACCTAGATTTTGTTGATGCAGGCACATTAGGGAAGATTTTATCCAGCCATCGCTTGAAGCCTAGAGTATATGTAGGTTGTATGAAGTCCGGTCCAATCCTTGCTAAAAAGTAATTTGAGTTTTCCGTCATTTTTGATATACTATGAGGGACCATTTATTTATGGCTCCTAATGGCTGCTTATCATGAACAGGGGAGTGAGATATCAAGAACCAGAGCATTGGAAATTTGGTGGAGAGGGAAACAAGTATTTCCGACATGCTACAGGACAGCTATATGCTATTTCAAATGACTTGGCAACCTATATAGCCATTAACATGTAAATCCACAACTTTTAGCATCTTTGTGAGTCGTCATTTTATATTTTGAATGATTTGGCTACCCGCTAAGTCCACAACTGCTAGCTATATGATATGCTAACTCTAATGTGTTTGGACCATAATTACTTGAAAGAATGGACACCTCAACAGAACAATGTTTCTTTTCCTAATTAGTAATGTGATTTGTTTTGGTGATGTTTATGATTTGCCAGACATCTGCTGCACAAATATGCGAATGAACTATGAAGATGTTTCTTTAGGATCATGGCTTATTGGTCTGGATGTAACACATGTTGATGACAAGAATCTATGTTGTGGTACTCCCCCAGGTAGGATTCTTTTCCATAATTTTATTTTTTACAAATAAATATTTTTTGAGAATAGAATAACAAATGTTTATCAATGGAGATGCACTTCTAAGACAACTATATGAATGAACTATTCCATGAGTAGTCATATTCTCATATACAAATCTTCATTACTATCCCTTACAAATTTTATTTCAAGACCAGTAAAATTGTACATGTAATCTTGGTCTCCTCCTGATAGATAAAGAAGATAACAACCTCACTTTATTATTTTGTCCTTATTGTATCACTACAGATTGTGAATGGAAAGCTCAGGCAGGAAATGTTTGTGGTGCTTCATTCGACTGGATCTGCAGTGGCATTTGCCGTTCTGATGAAAGTATTCACGAGGTTCACCAGCGTTGTGGGGAAAGTGAGGATGAACTATGGAAAGCCACTTTTTGAAAATCTCAGGCACAAGCTCTTTAGAATACAGCAGTGGTATCATACTTTTCTACTTTGCCTATGTATGTGAAACACATATAGAGCAATTTTGTGTAAACACGTCCTGCATGTGAGATAAAAATACTGGTGGATGGGTTAAAGGAAAACTTATATTGGTGGTGCTCCATTTTGAATGAGTGAGGAAGCGACAAGCAGCATTTTGGGGAGGCAATAAGGACTTTCTAAGCTATTGTTCAACTGGTTAGAGAACCAATATTGAGAGTTTCTCTACCGTGAATTGCCCTGTTGTTTTCGTTCAGCTCGGATCAGTTAGCGTGTTAGAATTTTTTCTTTGTACATGTATTATATCAACGAGAGTTTTGGATGGTTGTCTTGTGTAAGTAGGGGTGTTGTATGAGATGTTGTCTCAGGTTGATTTATTCTTTCTCCAACTAACCTCCTCTGCTCTGTCGATTTTGGTAAAGTATGTCGGAGATCAGACTGTACTATAGAAAGAATTTGTGAGCTGTTTGTATCTTTTGTACTTTTTTGTACACATCAAAGGAAAAAGGCAATTCCCTATTCCATGCAATTAAGATCAGCTCAACACCAAACCTTTTATGTTTTTACTTCCTGTTCCAGTTGAGATGGTGATACTTCTATTAGGACCTACCTGTTAAAACATGCATCCTCCAGGAGTGATTTTAGCACTCGCTGTTCGATAGACGGGAATAAATTATGTTTATGGAAATATGTTAGTGATTAGCATTGCAAGGGAAACCTCAAACAGCTATCTTTGATAATACAATTTCATCTCCAATATGAATGTATTCTTTTCATAAGTTTCCATTTCAATCAAAGCATCTAAAAGAATCTCTCAAACTCAATCATTGTTGAAGAAGTCAATTAAATGCCAATTTTAACGACTTTCTATTCTAGTAAAGTTAAAGTAAAGATACTTTCTTACCTATACCTTCTCTTTGGGGCAGACTTTAGCTTTCCAAGAGTTTATAATAACATAACAAATAACTCTCTCTCTCTCACTCACTCATTTTTATAAAACATGCTTAGATTGAGCATTATGCAAACAAGATAAAGATGTCTCAATTTAATTGTCACACTTCTTTTTATGATATCATTTAAAGTTAGGGAATGATATCATAAATAATTTTCGTTACATAAATAATTGATTTTCGTTACGAAAATAGTTGTCATATTGTTCTATCCCTCATGATTTAGGATAAGTCACAGTTTTACAATACGTGTAGAAAACCATAGTTGGGCTACCTCTGTCCCTCACACCACATTATTACTACAGATCAAAGTAAAATTTTACCTCTAAAACTATGTATGTATTCATTTCTACCTATATAATGACATTATGAAAACAAAATTTCTATGTATATGCTGAGGTTATGTGTCCATAACCATATCTTCTTAGTCAAAAATGCTTATCGTCGATAACGAAGATTATATCTTCTTTCTGTGCTTATAGCAACAGAGTTCTCTCCCATTTCCTCACCTGCAATTGGTAGCATATAATCTGGGTCTTCCATAACACTTATGTCTTCAGGGAACTCAGCCTCTACCCAAGATATCCAGTCAACTTCACTATCCACATCGTCATTATTGTCATCCCATGATAAATCATCTCCTTTCTTCATCCCGTTTACCTTGTCCAGGAGGGAGACCAACATATTATAGTTCAACGTTTCATAATCCCTACAAAAATTGAAACAAATATCAATTTGCATAACCAAAAATAATAATCTTCTCCTCTATTTAAAAAATATCCAAGTTAGGAATATATACCTAAATGTAAAGATGGTGTACAGAAGTTGAATGACAGCATAGATTCCAAAAAGTGGCTTCACAGCAGTCCTTAGGTATATGTGTTGTTCAATCTCATTGGATGTAAAACGCAGTATTACACATTCTATTGCGAATGCAATGCACAATCCTGCCATGAGCAAGAATCGTAAGTGACAGTTAAGATCAGTAGAAATTAATTCGATTCAGTACAAAAAATAATTGGACACATACCTATATAAAGTCTACATCTCACACCATAAGTTTGCTTCGTGCTTGTCAGCATGTAGAGAACAAGGACTAAGATGGAGTACACAAAAAAAGCTTTGATAACCCTTGACTCGAGCAACATGGCATTGTGCAAGGCAAAGAGTTTATCAATGGCAGCAAACATGCTTGCTTGTTTCGACTCAAATGCTTCCTAAAAAACATATAAGACTCGCAATTAGTTAATAAACAAGGCAATAATTGCACAAATGCTAACTTCAGCTAACTTTTTTATAGCTTTGTATTACTTGTATCTATAAGTCAATCACCTGAGCTGCTAATATGGATTTTGAGTTGTTAGCCAAGTGATCATTAGCTAGCAGAAGTTGTGGCTGTTGCTTCAATAGTTCTAGGTGTTGCCCATTTGCGAAGTCCACTAGTTGTTCCAAAGAAACCCTGAAAAGAAGAAAGATAGCATTAAGAAATTAAACAAAGATCACATTTGTCATCCCTCCTTGGACTGCACAGAAATTAATTACCTGCTCTCTTGAAGTGCTTGAGACAAAAAAGTAGTGAGAGACTTAAGACCCTCGAGAGCAATCGATTGACCTTGAAGAAGCTCTTGTTGTTTGTCTACAGAAATTTTGGCCATTTTAGTAATATCATCAGTTTTTCCTTGGAGATTCTGCATCTTTGATGACATTGCTTCTCCAACTTTGTTCACCTCCTGCTTGACATCAACAGTCTTCTTCTGTAAACCAAGTATTTCTTCACCTAAATTCTGATAAGATTCTTGAATTTTCAACATATCTTCCTCCAATTTGTCTTTCATTCGTACATGTCCCTCTAGCAACTCTAACTGAGACATTGCAATTCCCTTAGCTGTCTCGTTGAGCTCTTTCGAGTGATTCAAAACAACACCCAAGTATCCAAACATTTTCTTCAAAGTCTCCCCAACAACTTGAGTTTGTGCATCAATCGATGTTATAGATTCATGTATTCCATTCGAACTATGCAGAAGATTATACGATTTTTCTTCAATGATCTTCAATTTGTCTTCTGCAACCAGTGCTGAATCTTTCACGTCATTCACTAAACCTTCTAGCTGAGACTTGAAAGCCTTCGACCTGTAGCACTAATGTGACAAAATTTTTAAAGAGAAAAGGGGTAATGAAAATTGTTTAAATTTATAAATCATACTACTTACTGTAACTGATGGCAAATGGAATTTGTCTGAAGGTAAAATTCAAGGTAAGTCTTATGATCATCATTATTCAACTTCCTTAAACAATCAACCATGGCAAATTTTCTGGCACAAGATGGGAAGGGAGTCCTCCCTGTATCCTTCTGAAAACAATCACTCAGATGCCAAGCAAGCCTTTTTCTCTTTTCTTCTGCAGCAAATATTTCAGAACAAGTCGAAAATAAATCTTGGTATGCTCTGAACCAACAAGGATTTGTCCCTCCCAACTTTCTCCTGGCATTTTCAAGCAATTCAGCAGCTTTTGGATTATCAAGGGCATCAACAGAAAACTCAGCAACCAAACTTTTGGACATAATATCCTTATTTCCTGATTGGTTTTCACTTGAATGGGCGTGTGCAGAAGATGAGAACCAACCCCATGACTGACTTGTTGGAGAAAATGAAAGAAAAATCAGCAGAAACAGAACAATGTTATGATTTGCCATCTTCTATATTACCTATAGAACCTGCATTGGCATAATATCAATAAGAATAGTATGTTATATGCAACAAGTCAACAACGTAGTTAATGTAAAAATCCAGTGGCGGAGCCCGGATTTTCAACTTGGGGGGACAAAAAGCTTTAACTTGACAAAAAAAAAAAAAAAAACACACACAAATTGGTTAATACCTAATATTAAAATTTGACTCATTTTCATTGAGTTTCGGTCTTTTACACGAGAATTGTCGAAGATCGGGTTGTTTACTAGTTGCCTTGGATTTGTTTGAATTAGGTGAATCTTTTGACATTTCCTAGATATATTGAAAAATATATATCAATTTCCACAATCCACAATTCCACATCATTACATAATAATAAAACCTAAAATTCTAAATTCTAATTCAACTATACATTTCAATAAATTCACAAAAACAGGAGAAAAAAATGCAATCAAAAGTTCACAAAATTAACTATACATTTCATTATTTCAATAAATTCACAAAAACAGAAGAAAAAACAAGTAATAAACCAATTAACCAACAGATTTCAATATTCAGAGATATCAATAACACAATAAACCAACACATTTCAAATTTCAATAGTTCAATACTTCAAATCTTCAATACCCAGAATAATTGAATAAAAGTATAAACTATAAAACAATCAAACAAGTAATAAACTAATAATTCAGAGATTAAATTCAGATTTACATACCGTGAATTAGGTCTAGCGATTTAGCTAAGTGAGCGAAGTCGAATGGAGAGCAGCGAGTCCGGACGAAGCAGTGACTCACGAAGCAGCGACGGCGGCGACTCGACGGACGGAGGGACGGAGTGCCGGGAGTGGAGCCGAAGAGCGAGAGCGGCGGACTGGCAGAGGATTTTCGAACTTCGAAGAGTGAGGAAAGAGGAAAGTTAGGTTTCACTTTTCAGAGTTCAGTTTTCTTTTCTTCCGTCTTTCTGGCTTTCTGTCCGTTACTCTTCTCTTCTGGCTTTCATGTCTCCCTGGAAAAATCACATATTTAAATGTGTGTGCATGAAATACTATATTTGCATGATTTATTTTATGGAAACTACTACCACTATACTTATCAGTTTTTCGTCCCCCGTAACAAATTGAAGCCCACCCCTTCAAAAAATACAAAACTTGGAGGAAGACATTGAAAAACTTATCCAAAAAAATGAAACTAAAATTGAGAAGTGAGAACCCACGATTCCTTAGAGGAGAGTAGATAGGCGACCATTAGGGCTGGCAAAAACTGACCCGACCCGAAAACACGACCTGAACCCGACCTGAAAATATCGGGTTAGGGTTGAGGTTTTTGACACGAAAACTTAAATGGGTTGACACGAACCCGACCTGATATTTAAATGGGTTAGGTTAAGGTTGAGAAATTCAACCCGAAAGTAACCCGAATTGACCCGAAAAAAATTAAAACATGTTTTGTTTTTGGGCCAGATCCAAATTGTACTCCGTATGAGATATATATGTACTACCTAAAGAATAAAACCCTAATATTTATTTCCCTACCCACCAGCCACCGTCACATGTTTTCTTACCTCCACTTTCTCTCTCATAATTTTTTCTCTCTTCTCTCTCATAATTTCTTCTCTCCTTCCTTTAAATGAGTTTTTCACTAATATTCTAACCCAGATCTTCATCAAATGAAAATATGACTTTCATTTTTCTACTACTTCGTTTTTTTTGTGTGTGTTATTAAATAGTTTATTTTTGTTGTTGTTCTTTAGTTCGAAAATCTCTATTGTTTGAAAATAAGAATTTAGTCATTAGTTTAAATAATATTTCGTGTATGTTTGTTTTTCTGTAATTGTTTTTCAATTTATTTAATGATTGTGTCGAATTTTTCTTTCATTCTTTTTTTTTTCTTTTTTGTTTCTCTGATTTTTCTTATTTTTGTTTTGCACGACATGCAAGGTTGAGCTTTTGCTGTTTCATGGTTTACCGACTCATGAATTTGACGCTTCATATGGATCATTATTTTGTTTTATTTTGGAAATGTAACTTCAATTCTCGTATAAAGGTGTACTGTGTGGATTCCAATTTCATACTAAGTATTAAATTATAAAAAATAATTAAAGGATGAATGTATGTGTTGCCAGATCTGAATAAAAATCCAAATTATTGGCTTAATTTTTTCATTAAAAAAAATCAGGTTGAAATCAGGTTGACCCGAACCCGAATAAATCAGGTTAGGGCTAGGATTTCTGACCCGAAAAGTTAAATGGGTCAGGTTCAGGTCAGGGGTTTTTTGACCCGAAACCGAAATGACCCAAACCCGAAATGACCCAACCCGACCTGATTGCCACCCCTAGCGACCACCAGTTAATCGGCAAGGCAGCGAACCTTACACTTGTACAAATATTATACGAATTAAAACTTTATTAAAGTACTCCTTGGCGCCCAAGTACATTACTTTTGGACTCTTCGCTTTGTTTTTTTTGGAAATTATTAATGATACCCTCGAGGTTTCAACTTTTATTAATAGTACACCTCATTAAACTTTCATTATCATTGTTATACCTAAACTTTTTCCTAATTAACTATAGTAACCTAATCGTTAATTATGTTTAGTTGACAGTATTTTAAAGGTTTGGAGGCTAAAAATACTGAATTACCCCTCTCATTTAATCAAACCAGAAACTGCTGAGCAAGCGATTAGTTTCAACTCTTCCTTTATACAAAACATTAGGTGCTTTTTCCCCACTTTCAGAAACTATATATTCTGTGCTAAACCCATTAATTGCTTTCCTAAGCTCTATCAAATTGTACTCTCTAAATGCTGCTACTTTTTGCTGCTGATTGTCCCCATCTCCTACTTTTCCAACTGCTGCATTACACATTATACCCTCATTTTAGCAGAAAACAGTATAAAAAACAACAAATTCATCAAAATTAAAGCAATTCTCATAAACATAAATCACAAAAAAATACTGGATATTTATAGATTATATGCAAATGGTTGAATAATCAACAAGCCGGCCAAAATAATAATAATAAAAAAAAAATTAAAAAAAAAAAAAAAAAAAAAACTCTACAGTTACCAATTTGAAATCAACTGAAATGAACAAACCCAAAAAAATTAAAGCAATACCCAGAAAAATTAATGGAGAAATAAAAGTGGGAAAATCAGAGTAAAGAAGAAAAGACCCGAGATTGCTTGTCGGATTCCGGGAGAGGAGTGGCGTCGTTTGGAGAAGCAAGGAGTATCGTTTTGGACTGTATGCAGCCGATAACTTCTTTTCACATTATCAAATAAAGATACTAATAGGGAATTAAACGATTAATTAGATCGAAATTCAACTAAAAATGGAAGGATTGTTTCAAATTTCAAGTAATTTTCAAGTGAAAAAGAAACAGAAAAATTTGCAGAAGGAAGAGACAGTAAGTGAGTGGGAGGAAGAAGTGGTAAATCTGTAACAAAGTGAAGAGGTGAGAGAAATAGTAGGAGAGAGAACGGTAAATCTTTTTTTTTTCAAAGTAAACGTTTTTGATTAACTTACTTAACGTTTGATTAACGGTTTGCTTACTATAATAATTTAGTGATAATTATGAGTATACCACTGATAATGAAAACTTAATAAAGTGTATCAAAGATAAAAGTCAAAACCTGGAATGTACCAGCGATAATTTTCCTTGTTTTTTTCTCTATGATAAGTTTTGTCCCCACTGATGTATGACAACTTTTAAGGTGGTTGTATCATTTGACAAATTTAATAACGGTAATAATATTTTACCAAAGCTCTTTTAGATATATATTTCCATATATTGTACGAGTAAAACTTTATAATTTGCTAAATCTATAGTAATATATAAAAGGTTTTGGGTATAAATTTCACTTTTTAAAAATATCTCTCATTTTTATTTATTTTAAAAAAAACTACCATCCTCTTACAAAAAACTATTATCCTTATTTTTTTAAAAAAAATTATTATTCGTTTATTTATTTATTTATTTTTTTCAGATAAATCATATCCGAAAAAAATAAATAAATCGAACCTGATAGATTTTTTATATTGCACACGCACACATCGCGTGTGTCTCTAAGCTTGTTAAGTTAACATGAGATGGTCTCGTATATGGAAGACTTGCTTTAATCAATTTTGACTGCAAAAGGAAAAGAAGATGAAAAACAATAAAATAAGAGGCAAACCTAAAAAGCTTAAGGCCCTTGTCGAACTCGTAGAACTCCATATGATCACAACATCGATCTAAATCATCTGCAAGTTTGTATATTATGTATATATGTACTCGTATAACAGAGTAACCTTTAAAAAAATTGCATGATATTTTCTAAATTAAGACATTATGATTTTTAAATGAGAAATGAAAAGGATGAGATTTATTAAAGAGCAAAATCTACAAATATACCAGATTTTGGCATTAACAATGAATTAAGGCTAAAGTAAATGATGAAGGTCCAAAGCAGAAAGGGAGGGAGACAGAAAGATCACGTCTGAAACGGTATAATATAGGCGTATCAAATAAGCCTTTTATTTTTCATTTTGTTTTGCATTCAATTGACTTTATATTTTCTCTAATCTTGGATTTTAATCTTGTACAGTGTTTTAATTATATCTAAGTATAGGCCATACCCAATTATCTACAATAAAACAAGTGTTGTAAATCCGATGGGGTTCAATTGAACAAATCTTTCATTGGATAGTGATATACACAACCCTTGGGATTGTAGAAAAGCATTCATTATATTTTCTATTATGGAATTCATATAAAAATTTATGACAAAATTACATGTCATTTGTTACTATTAACGCTTGATTAGGCTTAAGATCACCATTGTTAGCTATTTAAATTACAACCTTAAGGTTGTTGTGTCATATTGTTTTTCCTATCTAAAATTTGTTTGTGAGATAAAATTGGTCAAAGTAAAAAGAACGATATAAAACAGAGTGAGTATTAGTTTCAAACGAAGTAAATTATGAGACAATTTGTATAAAGTCAACTTTGTACGAAGTAATTTGTTACTTTGTAGGTCGTGTAGATCTTTGGCTAATGTTTGAATTGACGTACAACTCAGTTGATCTCATTTTTTTTTTAATCGTCATATCATGTAATTTTATATATTAAATTAAATTTCCTCAAAAATAATATATTAAATTAAATTAAACAAAAATAAAATAAAATACAAGTAGCAAATACTCCGTAGCTGACATATCCATGCAAAGTCAGACTTTTATTTCTTATATTCAAAGGGAGAATGAAAGATTCATTATAAAATTAAGATAGCCAAGCAGCATTGATATCAGAGAAAGAAACTGGCAGGGAGATAATATCAGATCAGAGAGCAGAGAAGTAATGGAGAGAGAAATCCAGCATAAATGGGTCAAAACTAACGGGATAAAGATGCACATAGCAGAGCTAGGCACAGGACCCCTTGTACTTTTGCTGCATGGATTCCCAGAATTCTGGTACTCTTGGCGTCACCAGATCCCTGTTCTTGCTAGCCATGGTTATCACGTTGTCGCCCCAGATTTACGAGGCTATGGTGACTCTGACTCGCCCTTGAGCTCCTCTTCTTACAGCATGCTCCATATTGTTGCTGACCTTGTTGGCCTCTTGGACTACTTTGGTGAACCAAAGGTAAAACCTACTCTCTAATCCAGCATTAAACTAATTTTCCCTACCCCTCATTGTTAAAGAATATGATAATACTTTTACATAAAAGATGTATTACTTGTTTATTAGACATCCGAAAAGATGTGATTATTGATTTCGGATAGATGATGTACATAGATAGAATCCCTGATTTGCTATCAGCCTAATACATGTATTTAATTTTATAAAGTAATAGCTTGACTGGAAAGGTTAACTATACTTAGCTTGTTTCTCACAAAACTTGGTGGTTTCGGAGAAGGCTTTTGCAGTGGGAACTGACTGGGGAGCTGAGGCAGCATGGCACTTGAGCCTCTTTAGGCCTGATAGAGTGAAAGGAGTGGTTAGTCTCTCAGTTCCTTATTTCCTCAGAGACCCTAACAGCAAACCTACTGATTTTTTCCGAAGAATATTTGGAGATGACTTCTATGTGTGTCAATTTCAGGTACTGTCTCATAATAAAAAAGATCTATCTCATTTGAGTCATTTCGCAGCAGTAAGTTGGTACTTATTAGTTGTCTGAATATGTAGGAAACAGGACGAGCAGAGAGAGCATTTGCAAGGTATGACTATCTGACAGTTATGAAGAAATACCTGCTAGTAGGCAGAACAGACAATCTGGTGGCTCCAGAGGGCATGGAAATAATAGACTATCTAGAGACTCCGTCTGTTTTGCCATCATGGATCACCGAAGAGGAACTTCAGGTTTATGCAGACAAGTTTCAGGAATCAGGTTTCACCGGCCCCTTGAACTATTACCGCGCTATGGACTTGTAAGTGTATAACTCTTGGAGATTTACCAACTTCAATTAAATATTCTAGACTAGAACAGTATATCACTTGCATCAACATTTCTTCAAACCTTAAGAGATATTTATGAGTTCTTTCATCTCTTTCTTGATCACTAAGCAGTGCATGAATTAAGTTTCACTATCTACATCATGTGTTACTGTGTTAGGAACTGGGAGCTGCTCGCAGCCTGGCAGGGAGCAAAGATAACAGTTCCAAGCAAGTTCATTATCGGCAATAAAGACATTGGTTTTGTAAATCTTGGAATAAGGGAATATATTGAAGGTCCCATCTTCAAGAGCCTCGTTCCTAATTTACAAGTTGCCATTCTCAATGGCCACCATTACATACAACTGGAAAAACCACAGGACGTGTCCAATGCGATATTATCCTTCCTACAAGATCTCTCTTCAGATCAATGAAGCTCTTCCACTTTTCTGGATCAAACTGTTGGTCCTTGGTATAAGTAAATCTCCAATAGCTGGATTGGAGATTATCTTCAACCAGTAATCTAGACATTCTGCCCAAGTACATTCTTAGCCTGTTTTAGCCATGCTTCAGCTTTCGCTCTAAATCAGATGTAGATTTACTTGTCTATCTAAAGTTTGCTCTGCTAAGTAGTTCAACTCTCCCCAATCCTATTTCATACGAAGTATAATAGCATTTTCAATTACCAAATCACTCTCTTGAAACTGCCCAAGTGCACAATAAAAAGACAAATCAAACGCCATAAGGTGATCCAACTATCCAGGTATTCAAAGATGTTTACATGACAAAGGTTGGAACAAGAAACTCTAACAAGCATAACCTCAAGGTAACCAGTTCAATAGGATTAATAAATTAAGCAACAGAAACGTGACAATAATTTCCTCATACTGGCATGCCCTGTTCTTTCACAGTATTGTATCTACCTGTTGAAGATGGGTGCAGAAAAGAAAGGGGGCTTAGGAAAGGGGTGGGGGGGTGGGGGGTTTAGTAAAAAAATCAAGAAGCAGAGGTAGCAGAGAATTCAAGAAAAAAAATAGATGAAAGAATATAGGATTAATCTTTCTTTCTAGTCAAATTGAACACCTTTAGAACATTCTCATATACAACAAAAGTTACAGCAGATGCAGGCACATTCTTCAATAAGTTAGCTGTAATACCTTTGTAGAAACCACGAAGACCTTCAAACCTGCAAAAGATGATAATGTATACATAACTTTGATAAATAGGGGAAAAAAGGAAGAAATATCAGATTGTAGGACACATGGGAAAGTTGTCCTCAAATTATTTAATAGATGGGAAAGATGTCTTCACACATTAATGTATATATTGGTGAATGGTGATACATAAATGTATACTTTTAGCTAAGAGAGAGGCAAGCAAGGATGCAGGGTGTATGAGCACTGATATAATTTTAAATTTTCCCGGGAAAGCATTGCATTGGGGGACAACCGTGATATGACTTAATAAACTATTATGTGAAAGGAATAAGACTAGAATCAACACCCAATTAGACACTGATGATTATAATACCCTCTAACGCAAATATTATTAAAGCCAGAGCAATTAGTCAGACATCAAGATGGCATTACATTATCACTTAACACTACGTTGCAGGCTTAGCATACGAAGTATTAAATTTTGCAGTGATTCATTCTCACCGTGCAGTTTCTTTGATCACGTGAAAGCTATCTGCATATCTTGGAACGCCATTTTGATTTGGCCTTTGCTGCATTTACAAATTTATACAAAGACAGATGAGAGAACGAACTACAGCTTGTTGTAAAGGTCAGCTTAAGCATCATGGAAGCAAAATTCCAGTCAAACCCCCCCCCCCCCTTCACCTAATCAGGCATTTACCTGTAATCTTGATCGAATGACCTGCGAAGTACAGAAGATATTACCAAAAATTGATATTGCAAAATAAAGATCCATTATAATTATGAGTAAAATTTACCTGAACTGGGTATGTAAAGAGAATGGCTGCAACTTTAGAAGAAGCTCCCAAAAAGGTATAGTCTAGGGAGTTCTGTTTCAGAGTGCAACATATAAGATAATCAGCTTAAAATTCACAATGTTAATAGAATTTACTAAATGGAGTAATGGACCCTGTGGTTTAAGAAAATTGATGTCAAACCACTCCCCACCCACTTTGATGCATTAATTTCTACATTAAGCAAAAGAATTTTAAAAAGATCTTATTTTTAGTCCAAAATGGATTAATTGCTATTAGAGCTTTATGTCAGAGAGATACAGCATATAGAGCGCATAAATTGCAAACCTACCAGCACTTCAACATCTTTAGTTTTGGCTTTTTCCGACTTAAAATCAACAAGAAGTTTACGCAATTCCTCATACGCAGTGAACTGTATGGCACCATGAGAGACCTGCTGAAGCAGTATTCAACTAGTAAGCATACCAGAGTTATACCCTAAATATCAAGTAGAATGACAACACTCGATACTCAGTTAACCAGGGAAAAGAAGTTGAAAAGACCAGAAAACCAAGCCCTCTGTTTTCTTAACAGTTTCACTAGATAAACAGACATGAAAATGTTCCCAAATTTCCACAGTCAGTGCTCAGAAGCAACATGCAATCCACACTGGAACGATCCACAATTCTGTTATCAAGATAATGACCAAAAGCCACTCAAGATTACTACAATGGGTGAAAATTGTTCAATGCAATTCAGATGTAGCAAGCTGACAAAATCTTTCACTGACTTGCTTTCTAATGTAACTATTACATCACAACATACTTTGTTTACCCAAGATATTGAAGCATGGACCAACTTGATCCATCAGAAGATCAACAAGCTAGACAGAAGGCACTTTTTCAAGTCTAATTTCCATGACCAAGCTAATACTACTTCATTAACAGAGCAATCATATGCACAAAGACAACTCCAGCAAAGCATCCAGCGAGCTTAATAATAGAATGGGCTAAACTATTGATGGTTACTAAATGAATTGGGCAAGAGAGAGGACAGCAGAGTATAGGTGAGTAAAATCTAACCAGCAAAAGACTTGGCCAAATTCCTCTATAGAGTGCAGTCCACCCTTCCTCTTTTGTTATGGTTCTCAGAGCATCTGAAGTGGACACCCAAAAAAAAAAAAAAAAAACAATCAAAAACTCCTCATTCTATTGATAAAAAGAGGTCTTTTGAACAGCACTAGATAAAAGAATCAGGTTAAAGTCACAACATATACTATGAAAAAATAGTCATTGGTGTAGCTTGAAAACTTTGACAGCTAGTGGGACATCCTAAAATAAGTACAACATAGAATGAGGTGCCACTTCTTCCCAAGTCCCCTCCTCCCTACACACAAACACAGGAGTAAAATTCAACCACTAGGATGGTAAAACCTTTTATGATCACACTTGAGAAGTAAGAACCAACTCCCCATAAAATGTAAACCTATCCCTCATGTTAACTTCAAAAGGTTTTGGTACCTAGTTCAGATTTTAAATAAAATATTGCATAACAATATACATGAAATGGGTGGATTATATAAACTGCATTCTAAAAATAATGTAATATGAGTATCAACCTATCAGGTCCTACATAAACAATGAGTTTGAATTCTTGTTAATAGTAGCCAACTAGCCTTAGAGAACTCTTCAACTCATGAAAAATTTCTACTGGAAAGTGAACTTTTACTAAATCCTAGACACTAAAATGACCATAGAATCTGACCCAATTAATTATATTTCCATTACATCCGCTAGTAGTTTACGAGTTTGAAAAGCAGCAAGACCAGTAAAAAGCATCCAACATACAGTTCATGAATTAACTAAGAAGTGAAGCCAACCATAAACACCAGAATATTGGCGGGTTTGATGAAGAGGATTCTGTAGCTGTAATCTTGTTTTAATGACCCACACAGGATTTGTGAAAAATGATACCTGTAAATAGTTCATACATGTACTAGTTAGAATCAGTTCTAACAAACAACATGAAAACGAAAAGATGAAAGCATGTTTCTTACATCTCCAAAGCGAGAAAGAAGCCCGTTCTAGTAGCACTGTGGCCAAATTTGAAGGAACTTAAAAATGTAAGTGGGGACATCGTAGTATCCTAAAATGTTACTCACAATTTGATTGGACATCTCTAATACAAACTCGTGTAAACTCCTACTTTGTTTCCTCTGAGCATTGACAAAATCAATTGAATAGTGAAATAATTAAAGTACTCATTGAGATAACAAGCCTGACAGAATGAAAATTCAGGGTGACTTATGTCCAAACTTAAGCTTCATACACACTCCCTCCATCCCTATATAAAAGCCCCATTTCTCCCAAATTTTTTGTCCAATTTATCATTTCGGGAGGGATCCACATCCACTATTTTGTTTTTCATAATTTACTATTAATTATCAAAACCCCTCTAACACCATTATATCTTCTCTAGCTTCCCCCTTAAGACATTTAAACTATAGCATTGCTGTTTCAAAAAACTGACCAGTGCACCAGCCTCTGCAGCTGCCGCCAAATGGTGTCCAGGACTCAGCTTATCCTCCTCGTCACGAGAATACCTTTTTTTAGCTCTGCTATAGCTGCAGAAAATAGCATTTCCTTTCCAATTCAGATAATACAGCTTAAAAATAGGCAGATAAAATTTCAGACTTGAGAGAATTTAACTTACAAGAAGAAAAACAGGCCCCATGAAATAGATGATCCTATAACAGCTGGGGTGAAGCCAGCATAAAGCCCCCTCGAACCCTGGAAAACAAGTTTAAAACAAAATGTTGAGCAAGCAGAATTGTACTAGAATGGATCTACAAATAGCATCTCAGCAAGATATAACTTAATTTCTTCATGCTGAAAGTATTAAATAGTATGGTTCATTGATCACACAATTACATGGAAACTTGTAAAGACCTTTCAGCTAGGATTGACCATCTCAAATCAAAATTTAAAGATTAAAGTTGTAATTTTCGACTGATAACAGCTTAATAAACTAAATTGACTTAAAATATGCACCCAGTACTATTTATATATATGTCATTATAAATAAAATTATAATTTCAATGAATGTATTAGGCATTTTACAAAGTCATACATTGGCATAAAAGACCATAAATATACACAAGTAGTTAATTGAATAACATACAATGATACAAACATGTTGCATAGAATTGGCTAAAGATAGATATTGAATTGTAAATAGAGAGCAATAAACTAGGGTTTGAAAAGCAACAAAATAAAGCATTGGAATTTTGAAGACACCTCAGAACGGGCGATGGTGAAGATAGCATTGGGAGTGTTCTTGTAGCTTGGGAGATTCGATATTCGTCCATCATTCACTGTATTATTCCAACAAATAAAGATATAAATAAATTCCCAGAGAATAAAAGATGGTATTCTGAGAATTAGACGAAATTGATTGATTTTGGTTTGACCTTGGAAGCGGGTGCGAACGACGTCAAGGGGGTGCATGATTGCCACAGTGGCGAAGCCAGCGACGGCTCCGGCGGTGGCATTCTCCCACTCCCATTTTACCGCCATTAACGCCGCCGGAAACTGATTATCCGGCGAACTCTTCTTTTCACTTCCGTACTCGCTTTGTCCCTCCAGGGCTCCACCTTACTAATGTTGTTCAACTGGAGTTAAGAATACGGTGTAATGGATCTTTTGCTTGTGTGAGTTGTGTCAACGTGCTCATTGGGGCAACCCTGGCTAGTCCAAAGCTCCAAACTCCATCTGATTGCTTATTGCTTTGAACTTTTCCGTAATATTCAAGACTATTAGGGGATGTTTGGTACGTGGGAATTGAGAATGAGATTGGGAGTTTTAATCCCAATTGAAGAAAAAAGCTTTATTTGTTTGACGAGATATAAAGAGGGTTGGAAATGGAAATATTTGGGGGTGAATTCTCATCATTTTATTACATAGGGAGGGTAGGTAATATATGAATGGAATGAGAATAAGTAAAAAATGACATTTTTGCCATTAATGAAAAGAATAAAAAAGAAATGTTAGTAAGGGTATTTTTGTAAAATTGTTATTATTTCCTATTTATTCCCACTCGCTATCCAAACACGGTATTGACATATTTTTATGTATTCCCACCAATCAATTCCCAATCACATTTCTACCTTTTAATCCCCAAACTCACATTCCCACATTCTAAACGCCCCGTTAGGCCTTTATTATAGAAAAGACTTTCATAACAAAGGTTAAATATGAGCAAAAGGTCATCCTAGTAAGGGTTAAATTTGAGCAGGAGTCATCATAGAAGGGTTTAAATAAGAGCAAGGGTCATCATGATAGGATTATAAAAGCAGGGTAAAATAGTAGTAGGGCTATAACATTAGGGGTTTATTTAACCTCTACCTTGATAACTCTTATTGTTCTTATAACCCCTACTATCGTAACAAGGGTTAAATTGGAGCAGCGGTCATCATAATAGGGTTAAATAGTTTCAGGGGTTACAGTGAGGTTTATTTAAGCCAAACTATGATAACCCATGCTATTATGATCAGTACTGATGCTATAACCCCCTACTCTGAAGGCAAAATAATCATAATAGGGTCTAAATAGTATCTAGGGACACCTTTACTATGGGTATGAGGTAAATATGAGAATGAGTCATCATAAATGAGGTTAATCGGGAGTAGGTGGTCATCATAGAAGGGTTAAATAAGAGCGCGGGTAGTCTTCATAGTATGGTTTAAATAGGGACTAAAGTCTTGTTTAGTTTACCTTAAAAAATTACTGTAATACTATTAGTTTAGTAAATATATATTCAGTAAAAATCAGTAATTTTAAAGAAGAAATATTTAAACATACAATAATAGATAATCATTAAAAAAAATTAAATTCACCAAAATAATTTCAATGTAAAAATAATTTCAGTTTATCAAAAATAAGGTAATGTGAACAAGAGAGAAGGATTATAAGGAAAGGAAAAAAAAAAAAAAACCAAAAAATGACTAATGTTGAGCAGGGCCTAAGTTTTGGGCTGATGGTATGCCAGCTTGCAAATTTGTAAGCCTGAATGACACAACTCAGGTGAGTACATTAGAAACTAAAAACCCTACACATTCTTCCTCCAACCCCTATTTATCATCGTTTCAGATACAGCAAAGTGAGAAATCAGAAGAAGAATCGATCGAAAATGGGTTATTTTAGGGTTTGATTTCAATCATGCTACATCGTTTAATTCATCTGTTTTTCTGCAACAATTATCAATCAATTCATGAATTTATTTTAATCCATAATAAATTTTGAATGTGTAACAGTTTCATCAGTACCAAGTTGTGGGAAGAGGCTTGCCCACTGAATCCGATGAACATCCCAAGATCTATCGCATGAAGCTCTGGGCTACCAATGAAGTTCGAGCCAAGTCCAAATTTTGGTACCTTTTTCTACTCTTTTCGAACTTTGATTTGATTGTAATTTCAATTGAGAAAAAGCATTTGATTTTGGGTTTTTTTTGCAGGTATTTTCTGAGGAAATTGAAGAAGGTGAAGAAAAGCAATGGTCAGATTCTTGCCATTAACGAGGTATGTTAATCTTATGCTTTACTCTTTCTATTTCCAAGTAATTGTTTTTATGACATTTGATTCTAATATTACCTGGTGAACAAATTGCTTTGTGTTCATATTGTGAAATAATCCAAAAAGCCATCTTGAATTTATTTATTTCAATTATGACATCATTTTTGTTAGGTTGTTGTAAAGTAATTTCCTGTTTGGCTTTTATCTTGTGTACTATATATATCCTAGGTACCTCTCCTACATCCTGGTAGTTATAGATTACGGCGAACCCATTGTAAATTGAAGTGTAGTTTTGAAAATTTTGATCTCTGCACACTATTAAAAATGATTCATTGTCGCTGCTGAAATGGTATGTTTATTTGTCAAATTTTATAAGAAGTATTACAATGGTACATAGTAATTCTCATTTAGAATGAACAAAGAGGTTAAGAGTGCTAGTCAGAGTGAGAGGGGCCTTTAATTCAAAGGTTAATTATTGTAGAAGCAGCCTTGGAGTCTTGGACTGGGCTAAAGTATGTTTTTTTGTGATTTCCATCTATCTCCGTAATTGGGCAGAATTGAAAGAGTGATTTAATCTATATTTGTAAGAACAAGAAAGAGGAGTGATAGTTTAAACAGGGGAGTTGAGAGTGAGGACGACACTAATCACGCAGTTGTTTCAAAGGTTATATTAGTGGAAGAACCCTTAGACTTGGCTAGAGTATGCTTTTTTTTTTTTCCTTCTGCTTGTGATTGCACTGAAAAGGAAGAGATGGTTGCTGTGAATAGAAATAGATGAGAGATAGTGATAGGCCTCACCTCCCAAACAAAACTCCTGTTTCTTCCATAATTAGTGTTTTCCGGACACTATCATTTATTGCTTTGGCTTAGAATTCTGATGTCACTACTTGTAGAGAACAAAATTTTGAGTTTTTGTCCATCGTAGTGGTGTTGCCTTAATGTTAGAGATTGGATTTATTATTTATCGCTCAATATTGATCTGCCCACAGATCTATGAGAAGAATCCTACTGTTATCAAGAACTATGGAATATGGTTGCGATACCAGAGTAGAACTGGCTACCACAACATGTACAAGGAATTCCGTGACACCACATTGAATGGTGCTGTTGAACAAATGTACACTGAGATGGCTTCTCGCCACAGAGTCAGGGCCCCATGCATCCAGATTATCAAGACAGCAACTGTTCCTGATGAACTTTGTAAGAGGGAGAACACCAAACAGTTCCACAGCAAGGATATTAAATTTCCACTGGTTTACAAGAAGGTTAGACCACCAAACAGGAAGCTCAAGACAACGTACAAAGCATCAAGGCCTAATCTGTTCATGTAAGGCGCAACTTTTGTTGGTTTGTGATTTAGAGCTCGAAATTATTTCTTGAGAACAAATTGAGTTGTTAAAATTTACTAGTCTTATGAGTTACAAATATCAATTTGAGGTACACTATGTGTATTTGCTTATGGACAGATCCTATTATGAATATCATTTATCCAAAATTTGTTCTTTCTTAGCTTCTTGTTTGGTTCATCTTGACTTCTCGAGAATTAAGGCACCTTTTTCCAGCTGTTGATGCTCAGACTTGATGGTTTACACTGCTATTACGGCACCCTTATAGTCTTCTACCTTTATAGCAGAACAAACCATTTAAGTCATACTGAGAAAGGACTTTACAGTTTACAGCACCATGGTAAAAGCTTCCAATTTTATCACTAGTGGTTAGCTTAACTAAGAATGTTACTCGTAGTACGGAGTACAGATTAATCAGGCATGACAAAAGCTTCTTATTTTATAAGAACCCTGTGGCTGAAGGCTGAAGCCTAAGCTTCCAATTTTTTTGTTATTTTTAAATTTTTAAATTCAGTTTGGCTTTTAATTTATCTTACCATATAATTTCATAGTAGGGTATAAACTTTTTATATGTAGTAAATTTTTATTGCGAAATTAAAGATATAAATATTAAAAAATGTCGACGAAAAATATGTATCATACTTCATACTAATATATTATGAGATGGAGGGTATACATTATTCACGAATAAGATAAGTGTGCAACATACGAGTATAAAAATAAAGAAAAAAACCTGGGAGTAGCATGTAAAAGGAATTGCATATGACTAGTTCCCCCCATAGTCCCATACAATATTACCATTCTTCTTTAGGAAAAAAAAGGAAGTCCCAAAATTTAAAATTAATCCTCTCCCTATATTAATGTTTATGCCAAAATGAGTACTCCAAACTTCCAAGGGTCTCAGGAAGATTATAAGAACGTTGGGTTTGATCTCCACTCTCCACATGACAGGTGGCAGCATCTTAACTCACTGACTCACACTCTCTCTCACTCCTACAGACAACCACACTCACTAACGCTTATATTAGCGCTTCACACAATAATAATGGGTTCATTCAAGAATACCTTCCACATTATTATGTAAAATTCAAAGTACTAAAAATGGTGATGACAAGAGGAAATAAGCGAAAATTTGAACAGCAAGAAGCAGCAACAGCAGCAGCTGCTAATGATCAACAACCCACTTTATGCATCACTCTTCCTGGTTTCTCTTCAAACCCCTCTTCCTCGTACTCCCAGGTTCTTCCTTTTTCTCTCTCTTTCTTTATTTGGAATATTGCATATTTTGTCTTCATAAAGGTGCCATTTTTGTTACTTCATCATGCTGCCTGTAGTATTTATGTTATGTTTAAGAAAAGAAAAAAAAAACTGCGTTTATTTTTGCAATGGTTTTTTTTTTTTTTTTTTGGTCTTTTGTGTTCTGTATTCTGTTATTGATTTTCTAGGTTTTGTAAACCCATTTATGAAGATTTATTCTTTCCTTTGTTTTTGTGGAAAGATTTGAGAGTTTCTGAAAATCTGAACGTCTGCAAGCACTAATCAAGGTCCAATATGGCCCTGGGTTGTAATAAAACATTAAATTAAATAATAAAAAAACAAGATGATTACTTTAAATTCTTATCATAATTAGTTGGCTTGAATTTTACTTAGACCTGTACACATTGACTGGCAGTCTGTGACTGTGTTGTTAGAATGGCCCAAGGTTGTATCTTAGGCAATCATCAAATGGGTCTAGGCCGCACCCATCAATAGAGGAAAATTTGCCTTTGTCAATCATGAATCTTTTACTCCTAAACTACACTTGTCAAAGCTATCTACTATGTTATCCGTAACAATGTAGTATGTTGAGCAAAACTTGGCTAAACTACATAAAGTAAAATGCATTTCTGTTAATTAGTTCATCACGGATCCGTGTGGTGCGGCCATATGTGCTGTTCTGCCTAGCCATATTCCCCTTCACCCTTTTCCAACTTGATTTTCCTTATTCTGATCTTATACTGTAAGCATGCCTTGCTCCTTGATTCCCCTTCTTATTCTGTCTATTTGCTCCTTGGATGAGAGCTTCTGTATATCTGATTGAGTCAAATGTCATGTTGATTGCAAACTCAGCACACTAGCCATTCAAGGGTCGCTAAGAGGATTGAAACGTGTGAGAAGCTTGCTGACTTCGTGTTAAAGGTGTCTGCTTCACAAAGTCCAGCCGTTACACCTTCTGAATTGACTCCTTGTAGCACTCTGAAATCACAAAGCAAAGCAGTGTCCTCATGTCCAACAACCACCCCTGAACCCGAGGTTGAAAATCCACCATCACAGGCAAGACTTCATACCCGCCTTGCAATATCCACATTATTTTGGCATCATCAGTTGCCTATTCCTCTCTCTATTCAGATAAGGCCGAGGCGTTTTATGCTCATTTTTAATTGTGTGGGATGTGTTTTTGTACAAACTTATGTTAAATGTGGCCTTCTGTTGTTAGGAGCTCGCGATGGTTAGGGCTTGCTCTCTGGCTACCTCAGGAAGATATCCAGTTCGACGTGTCAGACATGTTCCTTGTAGGCGCAATAAATCAACAGCTGCAATTGGCGCTATCAAAAAAGAAAGTAGTGATGATGGGGTAGCTGATACTTTCTGTGCAGGAACTCCACTGTCTCTGAGTCTGCATGATCCTGTATTTCAAGCTCTTTCCACCCAACTTGGAGAAGGATCAGAATGTATCCAATCATCGCCTCCTCTTTCTTCTGTCCCCAAAGCTGTCAATGGTAATCCTATGTTCAATGAGCACACACCATTGCGGGAGGCTATTATGCCCCCTATTGAGGAAGTACCTAACAGTCCAAGTGAAGCAGATAGTAATGCAAGGCAAGCAACAAGTCTTAATCTTTCAGACATGGCTGCAATGGATGATGATTGTTCCAGCTTTGATTCTGTTTTAAGTGATCCTCTAGTGACAGTTGGTAATTATAGGGTGAAGGAAAATCTGGCGCCCATTCTCAGAGATGTACTATCTAAGTATGGCGATATTGCTGCACAATGTGTCAAGAAGTCTGTTTTGCACCGCTCTTGGTTGGTTGAGAGTGTATGCGACATAGTTGAGAAACTACGAACTGTAGAGTTTGTGCATCTCACAGCAGTTGAAGTTGACAGTTTTCGGGTCTTTGTTCAAGACATAGAATCGGATAATGTGGAGGTTGGGTGGCTTCATCAGCGGCTTGATGAAATTTATGAGGCCAAAAGGCTTCTTAAAGAATCCTCTAAAGTTAAGCAAGCTAAGAGCCAGAATCATCATCTAACTAAGAGGAAGGAGGAAGAGATCAAAGCCTATAAGAGAGAAATCAAAGAGTATGAAGAAGAAATATGCAAACGTCAAGAGAAGATTGCTTCTGCAAATGAAGAGCTGGAAGTGAGGATGGCAGAGGGAAAGGATTTGAATGAGATACTCTCGTACACTAAGGCACAAGTGAAAAGGTTTCACTGTGGGTCAATGATTAGTGGCTTAATTTAACATAGCATTCTACCTCTGAAACAAGTTCACATTGCTACTCGAGACTTGTTATATGGTACATCAGGTTATTTTTACATGTTTTCACCTTAAAACTCTATCTTCTTATTAGAATGGTATGTTTACATCTGTATGACTTCCTGTCTTTGTGTTATTTTTCTGCTAATTAAGTTTGGGATGCCTGAGATACATCATGCTTGTGTTTTAATGATTTTGAGGCCTTTCTGTGAATTGTCTTTCAGGAATGTTCAGACTAAGAATTAGTGATTTCAACTCTTGATGCTTCATATTTGTTTTCTCTTAATTCATCTTTTGACTCCAGTGGTTTTTTTAATCTACTAAGTAGGTTTATATCATTGATCTTTCTGATAAACCATTCTCAGATTTTGTCCATCAGGGGAAGATATAGAGAATTGAATGATTTAGGTGTCCTAGTTCAATGGTTGCCAACTTGCTGTTTTCTTGCCTTTTTTTTTTTCCTCCAAAGGGAGAAGAATATAATTGAGGATGATGCCACAAAATTACCCTCAGAACAATTTAATTTAATTGCAAAAGAAGATACAAAAGTTTCTGCCAAACAATGAGGGCACAAATAACTCTCACTAGGCACAAAATAACATGCATACTGCTATCACAAACACTTTTCACATTTTCCCAATGATTTCAACCTTAAAAAATAACATAAGATAAATACTTTAATAGCTCCCCTTCCTCCCAAAAAAATACTGGAATTCACACACATACATGAATTATGCCAAACTTTAGTGATTGACTCTTCTGCAGATTCTTCTGATTTCACCCCTTGAACCAGTCAATGGAGCAATGTTTCCCATCTTAACCATGGACTGAGCAAAATGCTGGAAGAAAAGCTCATTGTTCTCAGCATATTGCTTCACTAGTTTCATAGAATCTTGGTTTTTGGTAAGAAGAATTTGATCAGAACTGAGTAGGCCCTTGTAAGCCAGTAAGTTCTTGTAGTAGCTGTTGTCAAACTTGAAAGGGGTTACATAGTCTAATTTAAACAAGTTCTGATCACCACCAGACTGTGGGCAACGGGTGCGCAACTCGGCTGCATATGCTTGGTTCAAAGTGTTGTCAGGTTGCCCATTTCCACTCTGGTTGTATAGCCTTTGCCTGAAGCTAGTACACCTTGCATCCCCAATTGTGTGACTCCCTGCATAAAAAAAAAAAAAAAAAAAAAAAAAAAAAAAAAAAAAAAAAAAAAAAAAAAAAGATTAATTCACTGTAAACCTCGGTCTCTAACATTTACAACTTAAATAATGAAATATACGAAGTACATGATTGGCTTAGTAATTGTTTTCATTATCCTAATCGTTTTTTTTCCTTTTGAAATGTTGGAAAGATGGGACTAGAAGGGACAGCTAGGGAGGTAATAAGAAACTTATACCCTGCTAATTATAAGACTCGAACCCCTAACCTCAGGTTTCGGAAATGAACAACACACTACTGCTCTGTCTCCATTTCCCCATTACATGTTAGTACACAGAATCAACTAACTATGAAACCATTAGATATCTAATATGGAGTGAATGACGTAGTTGAGTTTAAAAAATGCTTTAATTTCTATCCTGCCACTAGCCCCATTCAAATTTTTGGTAAAGTTATCTATGGGCATTTTGGTCAATTAGCTTCTTGTTCACCATAAAATAGTAGAGGAATTCAGACTTTTCTTTGTGCACAACACTTTGCATTGGCTTTTACACTTTTATGTACAATAATATGAACATTCTAACTTCTAAGCCCCTCAAAGGACAATCATTTCTCTATTAGCAGCACAGTTCATCATAGGACTACTTTTCTTAAAGAAGGAATCTCTTTTTCTTAGGCAAGATTAGAATTTGATTTCATATCAATGTCACCTTTTTTTTATTCCAGACAGAGCTAATAATCAAAGGGCTAGAAAAAAGAAGTGATCAGCATACCTGAGAGCGCGACAAGGTCGACTAGATCGAGTCCCTTAAGCTTGAACTTGGTAAGAATGGTTTGAAAGGTGTTGTTAGGAGCTGGAATGTTGTAGTTTGAACCACTTAAGCTAGCATCTAGAGAATCCCTTCTTCCTAGTGGTACTTCCCAGTTTGGTCCTCCAGCCTGCAGAATATATGAACCATTATTAACTATAATGATTTACATAATAATATGTACGTAATATGATTAAATAACCTTAAGATTTACATGCCAAACTTACAAGAAGAGTAGCGTCTCTGGCTGTTATAGCCAAGATATCAGCACAGGACACAGTCTCAGGGCATGCTTTCTCCACAGCTGCCTTGATCTCATCAATGACCTCGAACCCTCGAGCTGAGTTACGGTTTGGGTTCGACCTCTTCTCGCTTATTATGCTACCACTGCTGTCCAGCAGCACACCACCATCACAACCCTGTAGTAAATCATCAGTATAAACCCATTAAAAAAGTACAAAGATGAGAACATTATCTGAAATAATATAAGCATATATAGTAATATTATCATTTGTTTCAGGTCAAGACCTTGACAAAACAATCATGGAAATGGAGCCTAAGCAAAGAGGCTGCCATCCTAGGTTCTTTAGCGACCGCCTTTGCCACTACAGACCAAACAATGTCTTCGACTTTGGGACATGAGTGATCATAGAATTGTGGGTAGAGATAACCCCCTTGGCTTTTTTCACAGAAACATGAAGGAACTATGGCCAGGAGAGACAGAAGAATGAGATAGTGTAGGGACTTAGCCATTTTTTAGTATAGAATAATGCTTTTGCTTAGATTAGAGGATGTTGTACGTTTTTATTTATAGCAGGAGAGTTCTTGTTCTTTCAAGTAAATGAATAATGAGTACAAGAACTAGCGAGATAAGAGGTACGAAAATAAAATAGTGGAGTTGTTAGCAAGTCATGTTGTTTATTGCATTAGTTTTCATTTTATTTCAGAGAATTAAAAAGGACCAAGCAATGTAAAGCAAAGGACACCACGGTCTTGGGTGGGTCATATAAGACATATTATTAGGTGATTTTGTCACCTCACTATTTAACGGTATTGGGGGGAGGGGGGTGGTTTGAAATGTAGGTTAAGTCTTTCATAATGTGAATAAATTGTCAAATTTTATACTTCTTCATTTAAATTTTAACTGCAGCATTTTGATTTTTATATTATTCATACGCTATGTTTTTTTTGTTATTATTGATCATTAGTATTTATCTCGTGCGATGCACGAGTCAAACTTTTAATGAACTTTTTTTGGTGAAAGATTGCTCTATCATATTGGAAGTGCTTTTGAATTGGATTCAAGGTATGTAGGTAATTACCAAATGTATTATAGTAGTGAAGTGAAGCACAATGAGCCTATACCTATATATACCTTATACAGAGAGTTGTAGTATAAATAAAATTTATAGCAATACATCGGAAAAATTGCCAAACTGAGCGTTTTTGGAAAACAATTTCCCAAACAAGACGCGTGGCAAAACTATTTACCAAACTAAGCTTTCAGGATAAAACGCCAACCAGGGTGGCGTTTTACCCTGGGCAATTTTTTTTTTTAATTTTTAGTCAAAGGTAAAACGCCATCAAGGGTGGCGTTTTACTGCTGGGCAAATTTTTTAAAAAAAAAACATTTACACAAAAACGCTACTTTTAACACAAAAGCGCTAACGTCGTTGGCGTTTTAGAGTCGGGTATTTCTAACAGCATATATCGCTGTTCTTCATTATTCAACCAAACCCCCAAATTGCAAACCCTAACCCCGCGCATACCAACTTCCAATTCTCCATATTTGAAGCAATTTCATCACATTCCGTAGCTTAGTTTTGCATCATAGTCAATAAAAATTAATCCTCCTTCTTTGTTCAACACTGTTACGCCCTACTTTCATCGAAATTGAGGTATGTCTTGAATTTAACTATTTTACTTGTGTATGATGTTTTTTGGGAATTTATGTTTGTAATTTACAATGTATGTACTATAGTGTTGTTCAAGTATGCGAAATATGTATAACTACATAATACATTGTTGTTTAATTATTGAAATTAAGTATAGTTATATGTATGTTGTATAATTTCGTATAATTTATATGAATCATTTAGTTGTTGAACTACATATATGAAGCATTTAGGGAATTACGAACTAAATTGTTGAGTTAAGTACATTTAAATGTATCTTACATTGTTAGATTAAGTAGGTAAGTTAGTATGTTGTTGAACACTGCGTTGTATGTACGCTTTGCTTGGGGATTTATTGGAATCATTGTGGTTTTAGTTGTGCATATGTGTCACCTAATATGTGGTCTGATGTTATGTAGAACATGGCTTCACAATTGATTGTTTTGTTATGCCGTTGGGGGGGTGAAATTTTGTGTGTCGGACCCAATGTCGAGTATAGAGGAGGAAAAATGGAACCGCTAGCATTGAAACCTTGCATGACTTACAATGATTTGTTGAAGAAAGTTTATACTATAATTGGTTCAAAGCCAACAAGTGTTGAAGTGAACATCAAAATGAGGTTTGAAAGTGTTAGCGGGATTCAAATCTTACCTGTTTTGAATGACGACCATTTGGAGGTTTTGAGGGGTGTCGTTGCAATGAGGTCTCTTCCTACTGATTTGTATGTGGAAACGGTGCCTGTATGTACTCAACAACCAACATTTCTTCCATCATACAATGCAAGCTCTCTACAAATGCCCGCATATAACATTCCATCATCTGAATATGGAATGGGTTCTTTCAGTAGAATGTTACACGACGATCAATTTGACATTCCATTCAGTTCACAATTTACGGCGTCGGGGTCAATGCAGTAGCCTGGTCCATCTACCTCAAACAATGACATTTCATCATCGATGCAGTTGCAAAGTTACTCTCCCACGCAAGAACCTATTGAAACACCACCGTTTCAGACTTTGGTGAATGCTGAACTTGTTGTAAACAACGGGTTGTCTGTTCTTGATATGTATAATAACACAAACGACGATGGTGAAGACGGATATGAAGAAGATGTTATAAACAACGATTTGTCTGTGGATGATGTTGTTGCTAGAACTCCATTACCTTGGTTCAGTCAAATAAACGAGAACTATGAGGTGGACATACATTGGGGTGATTCGGGGAGCCAGTGTTCGTTTCGTGTCGGGGGAGAATTTGAGAAGGGCATGATTTTTGACAATAAGAAAGCGCTACAGGAAATGGTGAAATTGTATTCCATAGAGCGAAATCATTTCTACACCACAGTGACGTCGAATGAGAATGTCCTTCATTTAAAGTGCAAGAGGGGGTGTGGTTGGTCGCTACGTGGTACAAAAACAAATCTAACCACACGTGCCTTTAAGATCGTATCTTACAAGGGCCCACATCGCGACAATTGTGTTAATGAAGTTTCGCCCAGAGATCATCGACACTTGGACTCCTCTGTTATCTGCGACTATGTGAAGTCGTTTGTGCAGAAAGATCCATGTTTGAGAGTTGAGTTCATACAACATATCATCTCCAACAAATTTCAATTCGATGTTCCATATCGAAGAGCGTGGTATGCCAAACAGAAAGCGATTGCGGAAATTTTTGGGGATTGGGAGAGTTCATACAACAGACTTCCTTCATTCATGCAAGCCCTCCAGGAGTCGAACCCAGGCACTGTAGTTCTGTGGAAATACAAAGCTATTGCTGAAGGCGTTTATTACAGCAACATGGAGGTATTTGAACGAGTGTTTTGGGCCTTCAAGCCTTCCATCGATGGGTTCAAACACTGCATGCCTCTGTTATCTATTGATGGGACACACTTGTATGGGAAATATAAAGGAACACTTTTGGTTGCTACAAGTGTTGATGCTAATTTTCAGGTATTTCCTTTAGCATTTGCAATAGTTGAAGGGGAAAACACCTCGAGTTGGTCCTGGTTTCTAAGCTGCATTCGGGTTCATGTTACTGATCGAGAGGGCCTATGTGTTATATCTGACCGACATGCGGGGATTATTGCTGCGATGACTAACCCGGATGTTGGATTTCATGAGCCACGGGCCTTTCACAGGTTTTGCGTTCGACACATGGCCTCTAACTTGAGGACCCATGTGAAAAACAACGACATGAGAGACAGGTTCAAGGCTGCTGCATACCAACACCAAGAAAAAAAATTGGTTGAAGATATGCGTTCTATCGGCAAAGCTTGTGTTAAGTCCCTAGAGTACATCACGGATGTGCCATTTCACAGATGGTCCTTGTTTCATGACGCTGGTCGGAGGCATGGTATATGTACTACAAATTTCTCAGAAACTTTTAACAATGTGTTGAAGGGAGCTCATTTTCTGCCAATCATGTCCCTTGTCGAGTTAACTTTCCACAGAGTTAACAAGTACTTTAACAGAAGCAGAGATAGTTCACTTGCTAGGCGTGCTCACGGATATGCATACTCACCTAAGGTCACCGCCATTTTGGAGAAGAATAATAGAAAGGCAAAATACCATACAGTGGATGTTTATAGCCGTCAGCTTGGTATATACCAAGTAAAAACACACCGAGGAGAAAGGATAGGGAGAAAAGGGGGTCATAAGCATACCGTTAACTTTAATTTAAGAACATGTACATGCAACAAACCGATGATATTTCACCTACCATGTTCTCATGTTCTAGCCGTGTGTCTTAAGTATTCAGTTTCTGAGGAACCGTGGGTGGACAGTTTCCTACGATCAGAGGCGTATGCAAATACTTATGCCCCACAATTCTGGCCTATTCCTTGTGAGACGACGTGGAGGTCATACAGAGGGCCTAAAATCATTCCTGATGAGATCATGGTCCGAGGACACGGTCGCCCACCGTCGAAGCGTATACGAAATGAAATGGATGAGACAAACCGTCCACCAAGCAAATGTAGTCGTTGCCGTCAGGAAGGACACAATAAGAGATCTTGCCCTTTTCGAACGGACGGTGACCGGTAGTGGTGTTAGTTTATGTATTATTTTTATACCATGTTGTGTGTATGTGTTCAAGTAGGATGTAGCTGACTTTTTGTTTTACATTGTACGCTGAACAGAGATCATGGAGGGACAGGATCAGGGGCAGACACGACATGACCCTGGACCAGCTGACCCTTCAGTACTGACACTTCAGGATACCCATCGGAGCCGTGACATATGGGAGCAGATAGTAAGTTTTCATCTACCAAATATTTATTGTGTTTGGCATTTATTTGGTTCACTGATCAAACAATTTATTTTTTGTTCTTGTACAGGGTGATCCAGCACGTTGCTTGGTTTGCAGGCACCACGTTGCCACCACGGTGGTAGATTGGGTGGTCGACCCCCGTGTGCTACAGTACATCAATTTTGTGGGTTTCGGCGGATTTCATAGGATGGCCTTCACACCGATCGATCGAGCGCTTATTACTGCGCTCGTTGAGAGATGGAGACCGGAGACTCACTCCTTCCATCTACCAGTTGGGGAGGCCACCGTCACGCTCCGAGATGTGGCGATACTTACACGGCTCCCAGTGCATGGTAGGGCAGTTACAGGACCGATTATACAGGACCCTCGTGGCCTTGTTGAGAGGGTGTTAGGGGTGAGGCCTGAGGCGACCGATGTTAGAGGCACAGGGTTAAGACACATATGGTTACGAGAGACATTTGGGGTGTTGCCTCCTGATGCTGATGATGGGGTCGTCCAAAGATACGCTCGAGCGTACATGTTCATGTTGATAGGATCATTATTCAGTAACAAGAGTGGTAGTCACATACAGTTGATCTACCTACAGCTGTTAGAGAACAACTGGGAGGGTATACGTGACTACAGCTGGGGTAGTGCGTGTCTGGCAACCTTATATCGACATCTTTGCAGAGCATCCCAGCGTAGTAGATGAGAGATCAGCGGTCCCTTGATTGTGCTTCAGGTAGTCTTGTACTTTCATACCATTTTCTACCTATTACGTACTAAACATTGGCTAGACTAAACTTTTGTTTTTTTTATTACAGTTATGGGCTTGGGAGCACATCCACGTTGGTAGGCCAGCTATGCCTGCTAGGCGTCGACGCGAGGAGGAGGAGGAAGACGATCAGGAGCATGCATATGAGGCGCCGCCACACCCACCACCGGACTTAGCATACGGTTGCCGGTATGTATGACTTATTGTTAAGTTATCCACATATGGTTTTAATTTTCTATTAATTTTGTCATGAACACTGTTATTATACATGTAATCAGGTGGCTAGGGCGGAGACTTACTCGTGTGCATGCAGAAAGGGGTCTGCCGTATTATAGAGATGCATTCGACAGACTGAGCGAGTCTCAGGTTATAGTTCACTTTAAAAACTAATTTAACACCGTGTTCATTATTTTAATAAGTTAATTATGATGTTAACGACTGCTTGTTAATGCAGATGACGTGGGATCCATACGTCCCTCACTTAGTCGATGCCATGCCCCAATATCTTCTTGATCACCAGATGGAGTGGCGTGCCATGACAGTGCTCATCTGTTTTGAGTTGGTGGAGGCTCACCTCCCCGACAGAGTCATGCGATAGTTCGGCCTTTGTCAATCCATCCCAGCCCCGTGTGACACGAGTGTCCAGTTGCACAGGACAGACCGACGAGGAAAGGGGGAGGTTAACTGGGCAGTTCAGCATGCCCCTTACATTGACATGTGGGACCAGCGGCTGCAGCACGTCGCGGATGGTGCGCTTGTCCAAGGCCTGATGGAGTATCACGATCCATACATGGTATGGTACAGGAGCATTACCCGACGCTTCATCAACCCTAACTACACCCCACCCTCAACGCATTACCACCCAGCTTTTGAAGACATCAGTGGATATGTGAGTTTTTTGTCATTTTTTCTTTTCCTCCAATTTATAGTTTCTTTAATTATTAAAATGGCTGATTGTTGACTAATGCAGGCGTCTGATATGCTTGCTATACATGATGCACTAGAAGTCTTGAGCATATCATATCCCACCATACCGCAGTTGGATGACATTCACGCAATGACTGTGAGTAGCTTACAGAGACATGGTCATGGCCATCTTATCCCCCAGGGCCGGGACCAATCACACCGCCGTTCACACCGTGAGGTAGGCAGCAGTAGTAGGGGACAGACTCACACGTCCCCTACAGGGTCCCCCCTGTTTTTTGATGATCAGGAAGATATCGCCATCCACATGTCTGCGCCATACTCATCTCAGGAAGGACCATCTTCCAGCCAACAGACTCCTCCCCAGACCTCTGCCCCAGATCCTTTCACAACGGTATCTCAGTACTACCGTCGTAGAAGACCGCGATTGGATAGACAACACTTACATACAATAGATGAATCGGGATCTTAGAACTTCTTTTGTTAGTTGTAATCAGATTCTATAGTACATTGTATCCAAATAAATATTATCAATTTTACTAACCTTTTTAGTTCATTTTCTGTACATTATCAACTTCACCATACGCATTCATTCTTTTCATTGTATTGGTTGCTGGTGTTGTTGTTGTTGCTGGTGTTGTTAATGTTGCTGATGTTGTTGCAGTTATTGTTGTGGTTCCTGTTGTTAAGGTTGTAGTAGTTGTTGTGATTGTTGTTGATGCTCTTGTTGGGGTTGTCGCTGTTGCTCTTGTTGGGGTTGTCGCTGTTGCTGTTGTTGTAGTTGTTGTGGTTGTTGCTGCTGTTGTTGTTGCAGCTCCTGTGGTTGTTGCTGTTGTTGTTGCAGCTCCTGTGGTTGTTGCTGCTGTTGCTGTGTAGCTGTGTTTGTGTGCAGAGATAAAACGCCAACCATGGTGGCACTTTAGGGGGGTAAATTATTTTCAAAAAAATCACTCAGGGTAAAACGCCAACGGCGTTAGCGTTTTTGTGTAAATGTGTTTTTTTAAAAAAATTTGCCCAGTAGTAAAACGCCACCCTTGATGGCGTTTTATCCTTGACTAAAAATAAAAAAAAAATAAATGCCCAGGGTAAAACGCCATCCTGGTTGGCGTTTTACTCTGGAAGCTTAGTTTGGTAAATAGTTTTGCCACGCGTCTTGTTTGGGAAATTGTTTCCCAAAAACGCTTAGTTTGACAATTTTTCCCAATACATCAATACGACAGAATTACGTAAAAGATCTAATATTTATACAATAAATTGAATTGCTACATTAAAGAGAAAGTCGTCACCAATAATAATAATACTTTTCCATTTTTACAAATCTCATATCCCCATGACTTGTAAAGATAATTATATGTAAAATCATATGTTTAAGAATTTTTTTTAAAAAACCTCTTATTATTGTTTCTATTCTCGAAGACCAATTGTTCTTGTAATACACACTTGCAATACATAATATAAATAGTTTGGATTTCTAAATAATTAAATTTGAAGTATTAAAGCGATTTTACAGCAATTAAGAAGATATAGGGAAAAAAAAAAGAAGCAATACCTCTAAAGTTCAAGACATGATATAGGACTGATATATACTCCGTATTGAGTTGCAAATAATAAAGATGTATCTCATGTAAGTCCTAAACTAAATTACGAGTAACTAAAATGCATAATACATAAACAATATAGCAAACAGGCCAAACACAATGCCTTAAAACAAATGAAAACTCATCATGATGAATTAGCCTAATGAAACCCAAAAATGAAAAGACGTAGATATATAAGAATTAAGAAGTGTTCGCTTGTTTATCCACCGGCATTAACCCCTGAAAAATCCACTCAATAAGTCTGACATTTAAGTTTTTCTCCACCGTATATAGAAACTGCCATTCCAAGTTAAAATTTGTTTGAATTAGTCATCATGGATATGCACCGGAAATCTAGGTTCATTTTTTTTTTATTATTATTTTTTTTTTGAAACAAACGGTTCATTAATTTTAATTATTCTTTCTTTAACAAACAAATTAAACCGCACACATGAAAAAACTCTAAAACTGAAAAAAGCGACTGAATATAAAACTGACGTTAAATTTTGTAATTAAATTAAATTAAATTAATAAATGATAAAAATATGAAATTACTAGGACCGGATTTTTCACCAAATACCACTGAGTTATTGCAAAATTCACCATATACCACACAAAAATTTCTAATTCACCATATAGCACTGAGTTAATGTAAATTAACACAGAATGCCATTTTTGATAACTGTCGTTAACGTCGTTAGTAATTAAGGTTAATTGTGTCACGTGGCAGCTTGTAATTGGTTCTTATTAATATTATTTAATTACTTAAATAAAATAAAATTAAAAAAAAGCCACCTTCTCTCTCTCCTCTGACCGAACACCCAGACCACCACTAACGCCCAAACCACCGCCCAGACCACCAACCCGGAACCCAAACGCCCAAAACACCGCCCAGACCACCAACCCAAAACCCCAAACGCCTAAAACACCGCCGACGACTCCCTTCCTCGCTCCGACGCCCCACCCAATACAACGCCCCAAACCTAACCCTTCCTCCTCAATTTTGCCGCCAGAATACCCCCAAATCTGATGCAACACGCCACCAAGGCAGCCCGTAAGTCAGCCCTAGTTGCCAGAAAAGCCCCCAAATCTTGACATGACCCATGAAAGGTTTCTTTAATGGCGGCAATGAAGAGAGAAAACTGAGAAAAATCAACTATAAAATCGAGCGAAATCAAATCGAGCGAAATCAAACCCTAAGATCGAGCGAAACCAAACCCTAAAGCTTTGAGAATAGAAGAAACCCATGATTTTCGACCTTCATCTCGAAACCCTAATTATCTGATTTCGTTTTGGGAGGAATGATTGAGAATTTGGGGATTCTTCGAGGAGGAGGTTTCGGGCTGAGGGAGTTGGTTTCGATGAAGGGGCTGGTGGTTTAGGGGGCAGGAGAGGCGCGACAGGGGGAGGCCAATGCACCGGCGACTGGGGGAATCTGGTCGGATTCTGTGCCTGCAAGGGGTGTCGGGATAAGGTGGTGGTCTGGGTGTTCGGTCAGAGGAGAGAGAGAAGGTGGTTGTTTTTTTTTAATTTTTTATTTAAGTAATTAAATAATATTAATAAGAACCAATTACAAGCTGCCACGTGGCACAATTAACCTTAATTACTAACGGCGTTAACGACAGTTACCAAAAATGGCATTCTGTGTTAATGTACATTAACTCAGTGCTATATGGTGAATTAGAAAATTTTGTGTGGTATATGGTGAATTTTGCAATAACTCAGTGGTATTTGGTGAAAAATCCGTACTAGAACAATTAATGAGAGGGCTGCTAATAGGAGAGGAGAGAGAAAGATTACTTTCCGACGACAAAACAGTACCAATTTGCAACGACAACGACAAAAGACGACTTGTTGAACTTCAAAACGGATAAAAGAGAAATACAATTGTCAGGAAAATGAAAAAAAAAAAAAAAACCTTTGCAATACATTGTTCTTTAATGCCGCATCACTCAATGCCAATAGTTTTACTAACGGAAACCTTATCAAAAATAAATTAATAAACCATAAAAATCAGGAATTAGTGCTTTTAAAATTCAAAAGTCATAATTATAAGGACTTGTTACAAAATTAACCAGTGAGATTTAAAAAATTATTTGATATACTGTATTTAAAAAACCAGTGAGATTTCTATAATTGACCATTTATGGAGCAGTTTGACTTTTTGAATTCAATACATTGTTCTTCAATTCTGCATATATTTAAAAAACCGGTGAGATGTCAAACCATCAAGCCAAATTTTCCTTTTTTCATATTTCCTGAACAAAAAAAATCAAAACCAGAAAAATTAAGAAGCCACAATCAAAATTAAATTTAAGGTAAAATTAGAAAACCTTAAAGGATACATTTTTTTTTAAGACAAATGAATTGAGAATTAATAGTTTTACCAACGAAAACCTTACCAAAAATAAACTACTAAACAACAAAATAAGGAATTAGTGCTTATAAAATTCTAAACTGGTGAAAAGGATTATAATTCAAACCTTAAATCTATAATTGGAGTAGTAAGAACATAGGAAAGATGAAACTCAGACCCAGGGGCGGAGCCACGGTGGGTTCAAGTGGGTTCATTGAACCCACTGATTTTTTGAAAAAAATTAAAAACTTTTTTTTTTTTTAAAAAAGAAAAAATCAAAATAGGTTTAAATAGAATATTTGTGTATTATATGGCAACAAGTAAAGTTGTAGCCCAGTGGTTATTTTTACCTCTCATCATACAATGATACAAGAGTTTGTGGGTTCAGGGTTCGAAACCCATAACTCACACTTTTATTTTTTCATTTTGTTTCCTTTCATCCTGCTTCCCCTAATCCCCTGCTTCCAGCTTTCCTCTTCCTCATTCCCCCAAATTGCAAAACCCTAACTTCTTCCTCCTTCTCTTAATCTCTTCCCGTTCTTCCTCCTTGGCTCCTTCTCTTCCCGTTCTTCCTCCTTGGCTCCTTCTCTTCCCGGCGCACGGGCGCAGCACCGCAGAAGTCCGCAGCAGCCACTCAGGCACTCAGCCAGCACCGCAGCACGGCAGGTCGGCAGTAGGCCAGTAGTCACTAGTCAGCCACTCAGCTGACCACCGTAGCTCCGCCCCTGAGTGGCGCCGTGGCGGAGCAGACCCACCGTATGTAGGGGTAAGTGAATTTGGGGATTTTTTGCTAATATACATATGCTAAATTGCTAATATAGTAATATACATATACATATGCTAATACTTGAAAATTGAAATTCATATGCTAAATTGCTAATATACATATACATATGCTATTATGCTAATACTTGAAATTCATATGCTAAATTGCTAATATACATTACAAATTGCAGAATTTTTTGTAAATTGCTGAAATTTGGTTATAATTATCTTATATTTCAAGTATAAATATTCTCTTGAAAAATTGTAAGAGTGTTAAATTGGCTTGACTTTGTTAATTACCTCTGAAAAGTTGTAAGAATGTTGAATGGGCTAGACTTTGTTAATTACCTCGTAGCATAAAAACATTCTCTTGAAAAGTTTCAACATATGGCCTCACCTTGCTCAATATCTTATCGTAAACATTCTAACTATTTGTTGATCAAGAATAATAAACAATCTAATTTCTACCTTCTAATTAGCTAGAGTGGTTGATGTTATTGCTTGGATTGGTATGATTTTATTTAGATGATTATAATTAGTCTTGTACCGACTAAGAATTAAACGTGATAATACAACTCCTCTACATAAGGTAGAGCTATAGAGGTATAAGTACACTTCTATAAGAGCCAGGAGAAGTCACAGCATTAGCCCGGCTATTCTGCCTTCTAGTTTTCATAATTTCATATGCTATTTCGTTCATTCATTGATTTCCTTCTGCATTTATCATGTGTGTGCTGTGTGCAGCAGACTAGTTGCAACGCCCCTGTATACGGATATACGATATACCTATTATACCATGAGTTTAGAGTCATTTTGGAAACGTGCCGGGAAGTCACAAAAGTCTTCAACTTGTTCTTCACCTAGTTCAAGGGATCCTCCAATAGAAGAACATGTGTCTCCTAATGATGATGAGGTTCCTATTGCTGCAACAATTCCACCACCTGAGAACACAGGTCCAAGTGTTCCAAATACTACTATTGACTCCGATGATACTCGCATTTATGATGTTGATCTTCTTCCACATGACCCTGGAAAAAGAATTCCAATTATGGAGTATCCTCCTAATGATCGAGATGCCGTAAGGAGAGGCTATATTACAAAGAAACGTTGTGATCCACACACACATAATTTTCCTCAAAGAAAAGTTGGAGGTATGCGCCGTTTTAATGTTACTTGGTTTGATAAATATGAGTGGCTTGAATATAGTGTTGAGAAAGATGCGGCTTTTTGTTTTGTGTGCTATTTGTTCACTGATAAAGTTGATTATTCTTTGGCTGTTAATGATTCCTTTATTAAAGGGGGATTTAGAGGATGGAATAAGACTGGTAGATTTGATGTTCATGTGGGTGGTATTGGTAGTTTCCATAATCAGGCTAATGAGAAATATAGTATGTTTATCAACCCAAAGACATCAGTTGCTGAATCTCTTTGCACTTATTCCAAGGAAGCTAAACTACAATACAAATCTCGCTTGACTTATTCATTGAAATGTATTAGATTTCTTTTAAATCAAGGTTTAGCTTGTCGTGGGCATAATGAAAGTGAAGAATCTTGGAATAGGGGTAATTTTCTTGCACTCTTAACATGGTTTTCAGATAATAATAGTGAGGTAGCAAAGGTTGTTCTAGGTAATGCCCCGGGAAATAATCGAATGACTAGTCCTTCAATTCAAAAAGAACTTATTAATTGTTGTGCCAAAGAAACCACTAGACTTCTTATTGATGATATTGGGGATGACTATTTTGGAATACTGGCTGATGAATCTAGTGATGTATCTCAAAAGGAACAAATGGCCCTTTGCTTGCGTTATGTCAATAATAAAGGGAAGATAATTGAGAGGTTTCTTGGAATTGTACATGTTAAGGATACTACTGCTTTGTCACTAAAGAGTGCAATTGAGTCTTTGCTTATGGAATATTCATTGAGTTTGTCTAGAGTTCGTGGACAAGGTTATGACGGTGCTAGTAATATGAGGGGGGAGATAAATGGTCTCAAGACTTTGATCATGAATGAAACAAAACAAGCCTATTATATTCATTGTTTTGCTCACCAACTTCAATTAACCCTTGTTGCTGTTGCTAAGGATAATGATGATTGTATTTGGTTGTTTGATCAACTTGCTATTTTGTTGAATATTATTGGCGTTTCTTGTAAGCGAAGGGAAATGATAAGAGAAATACAATCTCAACATATTCTACAAGCATTAGAACTAGGAGAAATTGAAAGTGGGCAAGGTTTAAACCAAGAACATGGCTTAGGTAGGCCTGGTGATACTAGGTGGGGATCACATTACAAAACTGTTTCAAATGTTACCGCATTGTATGCTACTATTGTTAAAGTTCTTGAGAAGATTGGATCAAATAAGATTTATAAGGATGATCGCGTGAAGGCTATCACTGTCATGTCTACATTTGAATCATTTGAATTTGTATTTATGATACATTTGATGTCCGAAATATTTGGGATTACTGATAAATTGTGTCAAGCTCTGCAAAAGGGGGACCAAGATATTGTTAATGCCATGACATATGTTAAATTGACTAAGGAGGGATTACAACAAATGAGGGACCATGGGTGGGTAGACTTTTTACATCTTGTGGTTTGTTTTTGTGTTAAACATGATGTAGAAGTTCCTACTATGGATGATATGTATGTTCCTCGTGGAAGGTCAAGACGCTTCTTTGCCAAAGTTTCAAATCTTCATCGATTTCGGGTAGAAATGTTTATAAGTGTTATTGATTTACAACTCCAAGAGCTCAATAGTAGATTTGGTGAAGAAAATATGGAGTTACTTATTTGTGTGTCATGCTTAAACCCGATCAATTCATTTGCGGCATTTGATATGCAAAAGTTGTTGAGACTTGCTGAGTTATATCCCAAAGAGTTTCCAACTAATGATATGACGATGACTGCACTTCGTCATGAGCTTCAATTTTATATTAATGATGTGCGCCAAGATGCAAGGTTTGGAGACTTGAAGGGTATTCATGAGCTTTCTATGATGCTTGTTGAAACAAATAAGCATACTACTTACAACTTAGTTTACTTGCTTATAAGACTAGCATTGATCCTTCCGGTTGCAACAGCAAGCGTGGAACGAGTGTTTTCCTCAATGACATACGTAAAAAATAAGTTGCGAAATAGTATGGGTGATCAACTATTGAATGATAATTTAGTCACTTTTCTTGAAAGAGATTTATTTTCAAGAGTTAGTGATGATGATGTATTGGAACGCTTCCAAAGTATGAAGACTCGAAGAATGCTTCTGTAGTCTTTTTTTTTTTTTTTTTTTCTTTTCATTTTTCTATGTGTAATCTATTTGTAATCCATAGTTTGAACTTATTTATGTACTGAATATTTAATTATTGTATTTTTATTCCTTTGTTAATTATGATTTCAAATTTCGGAAGTTTCGAACCCACAGTTCGAAAATCCTGGTGATGCCACTGCTCAGACCTTAAATTGAAATGAAACATAGAAAAACTGAAATTGTTGAAGGGAGGAGATATATATATAAACTGACGAAGCGTCATATAAATGAATCTGAAAAAGATTGTTTCAGAGAAAAAAAAAAAAAAATAGAACCAAAAAAAAAAAGAAAATTAAAAAACAAAAAGGATGATGTGATGAATCTAAAAAAGATTGTTTCAAAAAAAAAAAAAAAAACGATAACGGTTTCCTCACAATTAAAAAAATGATAAAAAAAAAAAATTGAAAAACAAAAAGGATGATGTGGCACTCTAGATTTTCTTTAAGTTTTCCTGTTTTAAAGATTAGTATAGATTTATACTTAAGTAAAAGTATATTTATCTGAAATCTTATTAGATTTGTCTCACTGTGTACTTTAAAATATCAACTTTATGTAATTTTAACTTAATGTTAAGTAAAATTATTATTGGTTGATTTTAGCACTAAAAAAAGTTACTATTAGTTTTAATTAGTTATACATTGACAAGTATGAAATTAAAGATGTTACACCTAAAAATAAATAGAGGAAGTATATTTTGTTGGAATTATATAGAGACATCATAAATAATGTTATCAAGATACAATACAAGTAGCTATACATATGCGTTTGTGCCTTGCATATGAAATAAGTAGTTCAACATTTTTTTATTTGAAAGATAACTGGTTCAGCATATCATTAATTAACAACCTCGGGAGGTTTTTTTTTTTTTTTTTTTTGTTTGTTTTCTCTAGGGTTTCTCCTTTGGGAGGATTTTTCTAGCCTCCATTGTTAGGTTTTTTCAAATTTTTTTAAAGGTTTTCCTTCTCTCTTCTCCCTTTTCTCTCCATCTCTACCATCTCTTTAATTTCCTCTTGGTCTCAATTGTGAATCTTTGTGGGGGCTTCCACTAGTGTTGTTCTTACCGGTAGTAAGCCCCCAAAAACCTTTTAATTGCTTTTAATAAATAAATCTCATCCTTGAGATGATGATTTTTCTCTTGAGTTTATTTTCTTTTTATGTTTGTATGGCAAAAATTGAAAATCTAGGGCTTCATAATCTCTACAAGAATCCAGAGGACCACTTGAGTATTTTCACTCAAACGACTACGCATCAGTGGATTTCAAGCCGAATCAGCGCGAACTCACAGATTGTATTGCTTCAGATGAAGTTTTTTATTTTTATTAAGGCGATTGTTAATCAAATCTACGATGTATTTAGTTTCACTACAAAAAATAGGCTGTTTTTCGACGGAATTGTTCCGACAGACGAAATTTCTGTCGCAAATTTTGATTTTTCTGACAGAATTTGGGTCTGCCAGAAAATTCCGCCGGAAAAGGTCTGTTGCGATGGAAAATCCCTCGGAATATTTTCGACGGATTTTTTTCCCTCGGAAATTTATTGCTTCCGACGGAATATTCCATCGAAAAATTTATTCCGACGGAATATTCCGTCGAAAGCTATAAATACCGAGGGATAAAAATCCGTCGAAAATAAGAATTTCCAACGGATTTTTAATCCGTAGGAAATTTCCGACGGATTTTAATTCCGTCGGAAATTTCCGACGAATTTTACACATTTTCCGACGGATTTCTAGCATTTTAAAAAAAAAATTAAAAAAAGAAAAGACTAAACCCTAAAATACGTACACTCCCCTGCCCTTTTATCTCTCCTTTCCTCCTCCCTCTCCGCCTCTCTTTCTCTCTCCTCTCCTCTCATCTCTTCTCTTCTTCTCTTTCTCTCTCCTCTCTTCTCTTCTTCTCTTTTCCCTTCTGTTTTTCTCATTCTTCGTTCTTTCCCCTTTCCTCATTCTTTCCCCTTCGATCTTCTCCTTCTCTCCTCTTCTTGGATCTCCTCCTTCTCTCATCTTCTTTCCCCTTCTTTGACAACACCACCACCGCGACACAACAACGATAATAACCACACCACTGCGCATCACAACAACAACAACCACCGCAATGACGGAATACACTAGCACGCATCAACGACGACAACAACAACATTTAGATCTAGGTTTTTTTTTTAAACAATTCTTATTATAATTAATTTTTGATATAATTGTAATGTTTTTTATATTAATTTCAGAAGATAATTGTATGTTTTATTTATTTTGTTCGATTTCAATTGGTTTTGTTTATTTTTTTTCGATTTTTTTTTTGTTTGGATCTGGGTTTGGTTTATTCGGATTTTTGGTTTTTGTTTCGATTTGGTTGTTCTGGATTTTATTGTGTTTTTTTCGATTTTTTTTTTTTTCTCGGTGTGGTGGTGGTTTTTTCTGGGTAGGTGAAGTACGGTGGGGTGGGTGTGCGTCGGTGTTGGTGGGTGGTCTGGGGGTTAACGTTGTTCTGGGGTTAACGTTGTTCTGGGCAGGTGGGTGGGTGTGGGTAGGGGTGTCTGGGCAGGGGTGGGGGTTGTTCTAGGCAGGGGTGGGTGTGGTGGGTGGGCTGGTCTGGGTGGGTGTGGTGGGTGGGTGGGGGGCTGTTATTTTTTATTTTTTATTTTTATTTTTATTTTTCCGACGGAATTTTCCGTCAGAAAATACCGCCTCCGACGGAAAATTCCGTCGGAACATCTCCCCGACCAACGGAAATTTCCGTCGGAATATATCCCACTCCGACGGAAATTTCTGTCGGAACCTTGCGACGGATTTTCACTGAAAGTCAACAAAAGCGCCGACAGAACAAAAGGGTTTTCCGACGGATTTTTTCCGTCGTTGATTGACTGTTTTCTAGTAGTGTTTTAAGGTGTGTACTTGTGTTGAAATTCTTGATTTCTTAGGAATTATATGTAAGTGCCGTTTGGCTATATTTTATTAATGAAATTCCTTTTTCTTCTCGTAAAAAAAAAATAAAAAATTAACAACCTCATTAATTTCTAGATTGTAACATAGGGCGATCCTTATGTGGTAATTTATAGAATTATAGTTTTAATATTTTAAACTTTTGGGCAAAGATTGCTATATAATTGCTCCATATTTTTTACGGCATTATTGCATGTAAATGTCAAAAATACGTAACTACTCATTTAGTCCACTTGATTGTTAGGTTATCAAGCCGTAAACAGCATTCTTATACATAGGGCATTGATGCAAAAAGAATTGATCTTAGCTAATTTCATTCCAAAGTTCCAAATTAAAATTAAAACTTTGTACTTTACACAATTCCTCTAGCTGGAAAGCTTTCCTTCAAATCAAAAACTTCATATTAATATTAGTGAATGGACACCTATCTGAGAATAGAATTAGCACTATTACATGTTTCAATAAAAAAAAAGATCACATTATTCTTTTGTATACGAATAGCTTTTGGTCATTTACAAATAAATTGAGCCATCTGATTTGACCATCATAGAGAATACATAAGTAATAAGAACAACCTAAAAGATACAAAAAATATTAGATCCTATGAATTATATAATATGCATAAATCAATTAGTTTATGTGTATATTATACGTAGTATATTATTCGCAAAGTGTATGCGGTGCCGTAATCATGAAAAAGATCCGAGTTGCATTACCAAATGGTTTAATTAATTAATTAATTCATTATTATCTTTATTTTATATTAATTATTGAATTTTGTACTATTTATATGCATCATTTTAATCGTAATAGTTTACTGACCTAAGATGTTTTATAGATTTATTTAATTACAAAAAAAGTTTATGTATTAATCAATGTATTAGCCAAACTGTTACATTGAACTCGAAAGGGAGGGATTACAAAAACAATACCTTGCCTTTCACTGTAGGGTCACGAAGTTTCATGCTTTACTTTATATCCTTCTATAATCCTACTTAACCAATTAGGTTGTGCACGTTTTTCAAGTAGGAGTAATTAACGGCCATAAAAGATGTCCTAATCAAAAGGATTATCAATTGTCGGTGTGGCCTAACCTTGCTTTACAGCAGTCGAAGATGAATAAAAACAAGCTAATATACAAGCTAAGCAGATCATAGGAGAGATTTTCTTTAGTAATAATAATTAAGAGTGACTCTTTGAATTGGAATCCAGCATGTAATTAAGGTTCAATAATTAACTATTGCTTTAATCATAGCTTTGTTTCGAGACTCGTATACAAGGAGAGAGAACTTTAGCTTTTTCTTAAGAGTTCTACTTGCTAGCCAAAGACCCACCTTTATAGAATGAGGAATCCCACTTTAATTAGTTTAACAAATTTTGTTGCATTATGTTGCTATTGGTTATTGAATTGACGTCTTTCTTAGAGTTTTTCTTATACCAATATCACGGTGTCAATGGTAATATACTCTCTACCTTTATCTGGATATCATACTTATCTGTTACGAAGTAATTGAGCATGTTAATACAAAAACGTCATTTTCTTTATATAAACCGTAATGATATATGACACTCTTTCTTAAAAATCTCCATTAAAATTGAGTTACGGACGTTGGTAGTTTACGAATGATTAATATAATTCAACTCTTATAATTACAAAGGGTTACTATGGAATCAAGAGTTGAAGATCGAACACACAAGGTAACAAGTGTAACATTACTGATCAATTACGACAAAATCATGGATAAATGAGAGTAGTAGTTGGTCTTAGATGATGACGAGTAAAAAGATGATTGGTTCAATGGCCTATAATTTTCAACTGCTACCAGCTGACTAACTAAGATAGTGTTCTTTAATAAAATTGAGTCATATTAGTTGGCATATATATGCACCTCATTCCTATGGCATAATTAAGATCGACTAATTAGTTGGAAAGCTTTTAAGCAGCCTAAGATACGACAATAGCTTAGTTACACCATGTTTTTAGCACGCCTCTTACATTAACAAAAAATAATTACTCGTTGATCATATAACGGTCAACATGAAAATTCTAGTTTATGTAAATAAATTTTTAATCAATAGAACTTAGAAGGGCCAGATAGGGAGATATCACCAAATATGATGGTCCAATGATTTACAAAATGAAAACTAAACAAGGTGTTGGCTTAGAGCAAATTTTTGCATGACAATATGGCATAACCACAAAATTGTGGTATAAAATTCCACTGAGGGCTCTTTGTGGGTAGGAATTTCCTACCCCCGCTTAAGGGATTCCATCTCTTAAGTCCTATTCCGGATTAAATTTGACGTTGCAACTTGGGTAGAGCCTTCTCCTTAAATGAAAAAAAAAAAAAAAATTAAGTGAAAATTAAAGTATAGCAAATTTGGGCAATGCTGTACACACAATAATGACGCATTGCATGTGGCATGATATATTGTAAGTGTTAGTTGCACAATATCATCAATTACACTTGTATAGATATGTTAGTTGGTAAAACGTTATTTTTAAGAGTGAAAAGAAGAGCAACAACAACAAACAAATTAGACTCCGAGCAGCTCACTGATTTGCTGAATGGGCAACTTCTCAGGCGGTTTTTGGTACCATCAATGATGTTTCTACGGGTGTGAGGATTGAAGGGCTTTCCCCTTCCCCCTTACATCACCCAGATCAGATGGCTCCTCCCTTTGCAACAACAAACAGATTAGACTCCGAGCAGCTCACTGATGCAGAATACGCTTGTGTAATTGATGCAAGCACCATTCTCTCACTTGGAATAAGAAATGCTAGAAGCAATGAACCACGAGGAATGATGGCTAGGCAAACAGGCTCTACTCCTCCCTTCCTAAGGCTCTCCAGCTCGGATCTTGGGGGTTTGCCTAACCTTCCCCTTACGGAGTTCGACCCACCTAATACACCGGTATCTCCCTTTAGTTCCTTTAATTTCACTGAGCTTTTTAATTATGGTGATAGTGCTAACACAAAACAGAGAATTAAGGAAGCTACAAAGAACAACCCACATTCATGTGATGGTGATTCAGTGAGGTTTAGTGAGACAGACTACACTTGGGTTGAGAAAAGGCGTCTTAAGAGGCTGCATCGATGGTCAGAAAAGGGTGGTTTCAATATTTGGTTAAGGGAGAAAAACGGTCAAAAAAGATTTGCGTCCAAAGCTATTTCTGATCCTAGTATGGCAAGAGAGATGGAAATTGATATTGATGAGGATATTGCTAGAAGGGCTAGGCTAAAGAGACCTCAGGAACTATCTTCCTCTTCTTCGGACTCCTACAAAAGGCAAAAAAGTGAGGAGGTAACCTCTATGCTCAGGGTAAACCAGGATGATATGGAGGTGGATTCGTATGGGACTCTCTCAAAACCAGTGAAAGCTTCAACAAATGGTGAGGTGGCTGCACCATAACAGCCCCCGAAGGATCAATGAATGTAGCTGCTTGGAATTGTAGGGGTTTGAACGATCCACAATCCCTTGCAATACCTTATTTAGTATGGATCTATCGCTCAAAAAATCCTATGTTTTTATTTGTGTCTGAAACTAAAATGGCTTATCGTAATGCCTATAGCAAGTTAGAGTTTTTAAGTCCTACCTCAGTTTTTGGGTACGATTCGGAGGGAAGTAGGGGAAGACTTCTAGTTTTAGGATGGTGCAATGATGCTGTTGAATGTTTGTTTTCTTCAGAGAATGCAATCCTTTGCAAAATTTCTGGTATTAATGGAAACTCTAAGTATGTGATTTTCTTTTACGGGGATCCCCAGTTAGAGAATAGGAAAGTAATTTGGGAATTACTACAGCTATTACTTGTTGATTACAAGAACACTTTGATTATTGGTGACTTCAACCAAGTCGAGAATGGCAATGATAAACTTGGAGGGTTGAGTACTATAAGAGGAATAGATGACTTTCTTGACTGGAGACTTAATAGTGATGTCTCAGAGGTCCCGTTTTCAGGGCCACGGTTCACCTGGAGTAATAAAAGAACTCAACAGGATCTTATTCTAGAAAGATTAGATCGGGCCTACGTTACTGAGGAGTGGTTTATTCATTCTCCGGAAGGAAGGGTTGTCCATGAGCCTATCATGTGTTCTGACCACGCAGCAATCATCTATTACTCCAACCCTACTTCGGTAAAATCTAACAGACCCTACCAGATTGAAAATTGGTGCTTCAAGTTTCAAGAGGTAAAAGATATTGTTCGAGATTCTTGGAATGTGGAAGTCCAAGGATCAAGTATGTTCCAACTCTCTAAAAAGTTAGCTCGTGTAAGGAATAACCTCCAAGGTTGGTGCCTGGAAAATAAAAAGATGTGGGGTATTAATTGGAGAAATATCTCTAAGGAGTTCAGCAGGACCGGGGAAGGGATAGACTCGTTACAGAAAGGAGAGTCTTTCTTCAACCAGGTCTACTCTTTTATCCCTGATTGCAAACTCAACTTTGATTATTGGAAGCAAAGAATGAAACCAACTGGATTAAATTTGGGGATTGCCCTACTCAGTTAATGTACAGGAGAGTTAAACAACAACAAATACAAAAGGAGATACTAACTTTAAGGAGAGGCGAAGAGGAATGGGTTGAAGGGTATGCAGAAGTGGAAAAACTGGTTTCTAACTCGATTAAAGGAGTCTTTTCTCCGATAAGAGAGGACAATCACGAAGAAAATATTGATCTTCTTCTCCGACAATTACATATTCCGCCTATTTCCAGGGATAGTCAGGAGTGGCTTGACAAACCTTTTACTTACCAGGAGATCATGAAGGCTATGTTTGATATGCACGACTCGAAATCTCCAGGTTCGGACGGGTTTAATGCAGACTTTTTCAAGAATTTTTGGAATGAGGTGGGTCAACTGGTGGTGGAGAGGGTCCAACAATTTCTACGGTCTGGGAACATGCTCAAAGAATGGAATCAATCTCTTCTTGTTCTTATTCCGAAAGTTAAGTACCCAGAAACTGTCGAGCACTTCAGACCTATAAGTCTTTGTAATACCATTTACAAATGCATCTCAAAGTGCCTGGCGAATAGGCTGAAAGCAGTGCTTCCTGATATCATTTCTGATTACCAACATGCCTTCATCCCGGGTAGATACATGGAAGACAACATTCTCCTGAGTCACGAACTCATGCATCTCGTAAATTCACAAAAGAGATTGGATTTATTAGCAGTCAAGATTGACATGTCTAAAGCATACGACAGGGTCGATTGGGTCTTCCTTACGAAGATTCTCAGGCTATATAGATTCTCGAACCACTGGGTAAGAATGCTATCACAGTGTGTCTCGACAGTGAGCTACAAGACAGTCATAAATAGACATACCTCTACCCACTTTTCCCCCGAATGTGGATTAAGGCAAGGGGACCCCATCTCCCCATATCTCTTTCTCTTCTGTATGGATATTCTATCCAGAATGCTCACCCTAGCTGAAGACCTTAAGCAGATTAAAGGTTTGAAGGTTTCGAGGAGATCTTCGGCCATTTCCCACCTTTTCTTTGCTGATGATGCCATGCTTTTCTTCAAAGCATCAGAGGAATCTTGTTTGTGTATAAGAGACATCCTTCACAGATTTAGCAGAGCTTCGGGACAGTGTTTAAGTCTCCAAAAATCGTTTGTTAAATTCTCCCCGAGGGTGCCACTTGAGATTAGAGATTCCATGAAAGGATTTTGTCTATGTCTGAGACACAAAATATGGGAATACATCTAGGAGCTCCAATTGATATTCAGGGTAAGAAAAAACTCTCTTTTCAATTCCTAGTTGATAAAGTGAGGGGAAAGATTGTTTCTTGGGCTTCTTTACGTCTTTCACAAGCAGCTAAACTTATCCTCATCAATACTGTCTTGGTTAGCATTTCGGCTCACGTCATGAAATGTCTTAAGCTTCCCCAAAGCATAGCAAACAAAATTGATTCGCTTATTACCAAGTTCTGGTGGGCGAATAATGGGGAGAAGGGAATGCATTGGGTTAAGAAGGAGGTAATCCAACTTCCGAAGAGTATGGGGGGTCTTGGCATTCGGTGTATCTCAAAACTCAATGATGCTTTACTCTTCAAACAAGCTACTAGAATGCATTTGAACCCTCAACTCCTTGTTTCAAGAGTGCACAATAGCTTCCAACCTTGTGGTATATGTAACATCTCAAGGACGTTTAAAAGAGTGGGAAGCCCATCTATGGGAAGGCTTGGGTTACAGAAAGTAGTAACTTCTTTCAAGGATGGGTTTGCATGGAAAGTTGGAAATGGGGAAAGTATAAGGGCAATCTGTATGCCCTGGGTGAAAGGGAAGATCCGTACGGTTAACTCAAACCAAAAGATTGGGGCTTCGATGAGATGGATGGTTAGCGACTTTATTAAGCGGGATATCGTGTCTTGGGACCCGGGTAAGGTTAGACAATGCTTCGACTGGGAAAGTTCTAAGCACATTTTATCCATGGAACTGTCGGCGGAACCAAAGGATGATTACCTATATTGGAAGTTTCACCCGTCCGGAAGATTTAGTGTAAAGACTGGCTATTATTTTCTTTCTAAAGGTCAATTGTCCACTAATCTATCATTCTCCGCCACAGATGAAGATTTTGCAAAACTCATCTAGAAGTTGGATATTCAACCCAAGTGGAAGATCTTTCTCTGGAAACTCCTTCATAACGGCATAGCAGTAAAGGTAAACCTAGCCAATAGAGGTATTTCAATAAATACTACTTGCGATGTTTGTTATGAGGAGATGGAAGATAGCCATCATTTGTTTCGATACTGTTCTCTAGCGAAGGCAGTTTGGGATAGTAGTTCCCTGACGGTTTGCTATGATCTCCCTGGACTCCACTCTTTTCAAAGTTGGATCCAGCATTTTATCCTGCTCTTTTATAGCAAGGATGGTAAACGTAGTAATCGAATTACCAAGTTTATTGCTACTCTTTGGGGTATATGGACAGCCAGAAATGGGAAGATTTTTCAGGATTCTGAGATTACTTTGGCATATGTCAAAGAATTGGTCAACATAGCTATTAAGGATCACGAGTCTTTCACGAAGGATGTAAGGAGTGAGTGTACAAGTGTAACAGAGGAGAGCATCGACCCCGCTCTCCCGCCGGGGTTCAACCTTGTCCAATTAGGAAGACAGAAGACCGATTTTGCCAAATTGGTTCTACAGGTTGATGGTTCATGGGAGAAAGCTTCTACTAGAGCGGGAATAGGATGGGTTGCTTCGGGTCCAGTTTTATTTAGTAATAATAGGGGAGGAGGCAAATTTGGGACGGCTACGTCGGCGCTACAGTGTGAGACTTGGGCTTGTCTCGAAGCACTAAAATGGACTAAAAGCCAAGGTTATGAGGAAGTCCTCATACTCTCAGATTCTGCCTTGCTGCTGGAGAACCTTAAGGATAGCCGAGGACACGACATTTCGATCGCTTGGATGCTTGATGAAATTAGATCAGTGGCAGCTTTTTTCAGGAAATGTTCGGTCATTAAGGTCATGAGAGATCAAGTGCAATTGGCTAATGATATTGCAAAGAATTGCCGTAGCACCCTCTCTAATTTAATTATGTAGTTGTTTTCTTTCCTTTGCCATTGTCAAAAAAAAAAAGAGTGAAAAGAAGAGAAGCCAAACCAATATTTAATTTCCTCCTAATTCTGCTTAAGATTATCTTATTTGTGGGTCTAATTAAGCAAGCTCTTACAGTTTTAGCAAGAACATAAATACATGTTATGAATTTTCATCTAGGAAGGGACATAAATACAAGAACATGTTAGTGTCATGCATGAACTTTGATAAACAAACAAATGAAACAATTAAGAAAAAGTTATAAGATAAGAAACAAATCAATATATTTCATTTGGAAAGACTGATATACAAATTTCTTCTGAAGCTTGCCACAGGCGGCAATTATTCTGCTTCATACATGTTATGAATTTCCTTGTACAGTTAAAAAGAACAGAATATATTACACAAATTTTCAACTTAAACAACAATACAGAAAAAAAATACCATTAAATATAAAAATACAGAGGACTTTGTCCTGTTATAAATTCTTAGTAGGAATTAATCCTTCTGCAATTCTGCCTGATCTCTCCTTTAGGTCCTGTCAATGGAGAAATGTTACCCATTTTAACCATGGATTTTGCAAAATGATTAAAGAATAGCTCCATGTTCTCAGCATATTGCTTGACTAATTTCATTGACTTTTTATTTTTGGTTAACAAAACTTGGTCAGAATTCAACAGTCCCTTGTTAGCCAATATGTTCCTGTAGTAGCTGTTGTCAAAGCTGAAGGGTGATACATGGTCTAAGAAGAATAGGTTTTGGTCACCACCGGATCGTGGGCACTGGTTCCGCAACTGCGAAGCATATAGCCGGTCTAGTGTGACATCAGGTTGCCCATTTCGATTCTGGTTGTACAGTCTTTGTCTGAAGCTAACACACCTTGCATTACCTATTGTGTGAGCACCTGTACCAAAACTCCTTTTTGTTAATTTCAATCCACATTAGAATAATAAAATGCAATAAGTAATGCAATCTTATTTTACACCTGTAGTCGGTAAAACTAAAAAACATAGAGGACATTATGAATCATGAGCAGATATACAAAGCCTTAAAATTGAGCATGCATGTCACATTCCCTTCATTAAAAAATTGGTCAATTTTTGTGAGAAAAAACGATTTATTTTAGTACATAAAAAAAACCTCAAGTATGTTGGTAAAATAAGTATAGTACAAAAAAAATTCTGGATTCACCACTGAGGTAAGAATGCTTCGAAACAAACCTGAGAGAGCAACAAGATCAACAAGTTTGAGGCCTTGGCGTTTAAACTTGGTAAGAATGGTGTTAAATGTGTTGTTAGGAGCAGGAATTTCGTTGTTAGATCCCTGCAAACTTGCTCCTCTGGAATCCCTTCTTCCCAAGGGCACTTCCCAATTTGGTCCACCAGCCTGCAATTATTGTTTAATAAGTTAAAACATTATCAATTATATATGTTTTTTTTATGCTAATAAATTAATTTAGTTTCAGCATTTTACAACTGCATTCCATAAGGCCCATAATGTCATAAGTGAATAGCAAATATAATATAGCAGAAAATTATTAATACTTAATTGCTCACAATAACAGTTGCATCTCTAGCAGTTATAGCAAGGATGTCAGCACATGAGACAGTATGGGGACATGCTCTCTCCACTGCGGCCTTGATCTCATCGATGACCTCAAACCCTCGAATCGACTTCTTATTAGGCTTTGATCCCTTCTCCGAGACTATGCTTCCACTGTTGTCTAACAGCACTGATGCATCGCATCCCTGCCATTTTAATAGCACCGCTATGTAAGTATTGATTGGTTTCGACAAAATATGCAACAATAACATGAACACTATGGATATGAATGTATGAACTATGAAGTACGTACCTTAACAAAGCAGTCGTGGAAATGGAGCCTCAGCAAGGAAGCAGCCATTCGACGTTCCCTTGCAACTGCCTGAGCAACAACAGACTTAACAATCTGTTGGACTTGCGGGCACGAGTGATCGTAATACTGAGGGTAGAGATAACCACCTTGGTGGGTTTTTTGAGAGAAGCATAGAGGAACAACTGCAAGTGCTAGGAGAGCAAGAACAACACAGTAGCTCATGGACTTAGCCATCCCAGTTGTACTGTGGCTAAATAAGCTAATAATGTTTTAGAAGCTTATATTACTACTAGAAATTGACTTATTGGAATGTTTTTCTGTTATGATATGATGACACAAGTTTTAAAGGGTTTATATAGTAACGAGGTTATGCAAGGTCAAAGAAAAAGACAGGAGACAAAATGAAGGTGGAGTAGGTCAACTACGATTATTCGCATTAACATGCATGATTTGCAAATTGCTCAATTAATTGCATGTTAGTAGCAGAAACTTGTTAGTGGTTCAAAGGAGTAAGTACACTATCATGCAAATGATTATAGAACAGGTCGATCTTATCTAGGCTCAATAGAAACACCCTAGGAAAGCAGATTATTCAACATCTTGGTCATCTTATTATATCATTAATTACTATGCATAATTATATATAGTGTACAAAATCCCTTTTGTTCTATGATGACTTATGGCGTTATGGGTTTTTGACATGTTTCTTTCTCCACGTTTATCAAACACTCTATAACAATTAGTATTATTAAAAAAAATAGTCCGTATCATTTTTTTAGAAATATATACACCGAGACGAATTTAAAATAGATTACTTGACTCTATAATTTCTTATGTATATAAATCACAAATAAAAAGTTTAATGAAGTGTGTGAGTAGTGTGAAAAGTTAAAAATATGTCAATTTATATTTTTACTATGAGTTGATCAAACTTTCTAATGGTTGAAAACAAGATTTAATAATTTATAAAGAGGGTTTTATTATATTATTTAGTATTCATTATTAAAAATTTGCACTTTTTTTTTCCAAAAAAAACAAAATTATTAGGACAAATATGAAGCACAAGTACTACATTCTTTTTTACTTAACCATTTTCATTTATCACACTTGCTAATGCATGCATGACTTTAACAATATCTTTAATTCTCGATAAGTAACAATTATGAATCATGATTATTATTTCTTTATGTACAAGCTACAAAAATTGACAAGTGTATTAGTTACAAAAGACAAATTTTGAGTCAATTATAAATATTATTAGGTCTTGTTCTCTTCTCTTGATATTTGTGAAATTGATATCATTTTCGCTAAAACTAAATTAACTTTCCTCAGCTTAAATTATTTTTACCGAAAGTAAATTATTTTTACCAATTAAAATTTATTTTAACTTATTTGTTATAATGTATTCTCTTTAAAGTTACTGATTCTAACCAATTAAAGTGTTTTTTTAATTGCTTATTTTTGCTGAATCACTAAACTAAAATTATTTTAACTAAACTTTAATTATCTTACTTTACAATTTTGTAATACGTTGAAAAAAGGGCCTTACAATGCAAACTCCACTTGAAAAAGCCATTTGGTTTGAACACAACTTTAGCTGAAAACAAATTTAATTTATTTCCTCTCGAAAGACTGATATGATATACAAATTTATCTGCGAGCTTGTCACAAGCAACAACTACTCCGCTTTAAACACAAACACTTAAAAAAAATTTAGAACAAAGAGAATAACAAAATAAACTACATCAAATTTTCAACTAAAGCAACAAAACAGGGGAAAACAGAGGATCTTAGTAGTTATTAATACTTCTGCAGTACTGCCTAATCTCTCCTTTCGGTCCTGTCAATGGGGAAATGTTACCCATCTTAACCATGGACTTTGCAAAATGATCGAAGAATAGCTCCATATTTTCTGCATATTGCTTTACTAGTTGCATCGATTCTTGATTCTTGGTTAACAAAACTTGGTCAGAGTTCAACAGTCCCTTGTAAGCCAATATGTTCTTGTAGTAACTGTTATCAAAGTTGAAGGGAGTTGCATAGTCCAAGAAGAATAAGTTTTGGTCACCACCAGACTGCGGGCACTGGTTGCGCAACTCATACGCATATGCTCGGTCTAGTGTGAAGTCAGGCTTTCCATTTCCATTCAGGTTGTAGAGCCTTTGCCTGAAGCTAACACACCTTGCATTACCTATTGTGTGAGCACCTGCACCAATATAATACATTTCTTTTGTTAAGTTTTAACACATCTTTTTATTAATAAAAAGAGCATATCCATCGACATGAAAGGTAGTGAGACGCGAATGTTGGTGATTGTAACAAACCTGAGAGGGTAACAAGGTCAACAAGATCGAGGCCTTGGCGTTTGAACTTGGTAAGAATGGTGTTAAAGGTGTTGTTAGGAGCAGGAATGTCATTGTTTGATCCACTCAAACTTGCTCCTCTAGCATCCCTTCTTCCTAGTGGTACTTGCCAATTTGGTCCACCAGCCTGCAGTATTATTAGCACTTTAGCATTATATAAGTAATATAATTAAACAATATGTACAACAGCATCTATCTGCATGCTTAAAAATTAGCCTTGTACTACGTAAACTGATGCTTACAATAACAGTTGAATCTCTGGCAGCTAAAGCAAGTATATCAGCACAAGAGACAGTGTGGGGGCATGCTTGCTCTACTGCGGCTTTGATCTCATCAATGACCTCAAACCCGCGAGCTGAGTTCCTGTTAGTGTTGGACCCCTTCTCTGAGATTATGTTTCCATTGCTCTCTAGCAGCAATGAGGCATCACATCCCTAAAATATTTTACAAAATAAATCAGCATTGGTTTAGACTTCAAAACGATTAAACTCCTATAAAATGAGCATTATATTATACTTGTACAATTAACTCAAATACCTTAACAAAACAGTCATGAAAGTGGAGCCTAAGCAAGGAAGCAGCCATTCGACGATCCCTGGCAACCGCCTGAGCAACGACAGACTTGACTATCTGCTCCACTTGTGGACACGAGCGGTCATAGAACTGAGGGTAGAGATAACCACCTTGGAATTTATGAGAGAAGCATAAAGGGGCAAGTGCTAATAGAGCAAGAACAATGAAGTAGCTCATCATGGACTTATCCATGTTTGTTTTGGCTTTTCTGACAGTATGCTTGTGTTTTCAGCACTAATAAACTTGATAAATATGAATGATTTTGTGTTATGGTATGCTTAATTAGATGTGTTTGTAGGGTTTATATAGGATAAGTCTATTACGAAGTCAAAGAAAACGATAGACAAAATTGGTGAGGTGGAGTTGGTCAACAATATATTCCTCTCTAAGTTTCTAACTGCTCAAAGAACTATCAGCACTCCAAGTCTCCAAGATGAAAGCTCAAATGAAAGACAGAAAGGTAGCAATATGATATACACACTATCTCAGTACGTAAATTTATACGAGTACTCTACATAATTCCTAAAGTTTGTTTACACTATGGTTTCTTGGGAAAGGTACAAGTTTATTTGGAACATTGCTATGGATTTACATTTGAAATAAATATAAATTTAACTAAGCTCTAAGAAATAGAATTTCGGACGACAAATTGAATCAACCTTGCCCTTAGTTTGTAATTGACCGGACTATCAGTCACTCCTTACACATTTGTAACATTTTACATCGAATTATAATACAAGTATATCATATCATAAAGAAATAATTAAAAAATGTTGTTTGGGATCATATATGGCCATTAATCATCACATATAACCCCGTGGTGGCCTCAAGTCATTGATCAAAGGAGGTATATACTACGTACATAACAGTTTAATTGACTTTTATAGGCAAAGTGGAAGGATTTAACCACCCAAATGGCCTCCCGAGGTGTCCTGAGGTCCATGAAAAACACTCCAACTTGTTTCCTTTTCAAGTCCAAAAAAGTCAAAAAATTGTCCCTGAATAAAGGCTATAATCCACACTTTTGGACCAATTTCGGAGGTTTCGAAACCCGGTGTCAAAAATTGTCGAGAAGGTAGGAGATACTATATAATGTTGTTTGGAACCATATATGACCACTAATCAGTTACATAAAGCCCATTTGGCAACTTTGAGTTAATTAAAGGAGACATGTATGTAAACGGTTAAAGTGATAGTTTTAAGGCAAAATGGATGTTCCAACCACCCAAATGGCCTTCTCCGGTGTCGTGAGGTTTATAGGAAGCACCCCAACTTGTTTCTATCCGAGTACGGAAAAGTTTAAAAAAATCCAAAAGTAAAGGCTATAATTCACAGTTTTTGACCAATTTCGGAGGTTTCGAGACTCGGAGTTGAAAGCTCATGAGAGGGCAGGGGATGCATCTCAGGGTTATATAGCGCTGTTTGGGACCTTATATGACCGCTAGTCAGTCACATAAATGCTCATGTGGCAACTTTGAGTTAATTATAGGAGGCATGTACATAAACAACTAAAGTAACATTTTAAAGGCAAAATAAATTGTTCAAATCACCCAAACGACCTCCTAGGGTATCGTGGAATCCATGGAAAGAGCCCCGATTTGTTTTTTTCCAAGTTCAAAAAAGTAAAAAAAAAATTGTCAAAAATAAAAGAAGTACACTTAATGAAACCAATTTTGGAGGTTTGAAGACTCGATGTTAAAAACTCTCCGAATTATTAAAAAAAAAATGCATCTCGGGATATAACGGCCGCTCACTTTTAGTTGTACATTTTGACTAAATAGAAAAAGTGAACGGAGGAAATGCTACAAGTATTAAGCAAGGAAACACATAGGTACACTTAAGGAGTTAAGGTTGGTTTGTTTGTATTTTATATTATTATTTTAGATTTTTACACGCATGTTTGATACAAGTACATGTACATAACGGATATGAACACAAGTATGTAGCTGAAGGAACCGAGTATCTACCATAGCCGAGGGTTAGGAGTTGGTGTTCTTTAAACAATGTTAATTTGGAGTTGGCATGTTTGTAGTGGTTTTATTGAGAATTGTACATAAAGCATAATCATAATTTTGTAATCTGTACAAATATACTCGTATAATATTATGCCAGTCAAAATTAACATCATAGAATATGGAAACTGAAATTGTACTCTTCTTCGGAGTTGCATCAACATGGATAAATAATCTATCAAAGTACGAAAGATTCATATATAAACGATGAGGACAATCAATAAAAAAAAAAAAAATAAGCTTCAAACTGCTCTTTTGACCAATCAATATGAAGATATGTTAAAATAAAGTCAAATTCCTACTAAACTTCAACTTAATGCAAAAACATATACTCCTTCCGTCCTATAATAATTAACACAGTTCCCATTTTCGCCCGTCTCAAAATACTTGACACGTTACTAAATATGGAATGAGATTACTAATAAAAAAATATATTTTCCTATATTTTCTCTCTCCTCACCTATCCCACTCCCACCCCACTTATTGATTTCTTACAATATAAAAATACAAAAATGAATTTTTTATACAATGAACAAATGTTTTAAATGGACACACTTGTAGTTTTTTTAAACTACGTGTCCACCCCAACGTCCCAAGTATTATGAGACAGAGGGAGTATTATTGTTTGAAAATTCATTAAATAGTGTTACAATTAAAAACTTAACACAGACAATTTTTTTATTTTTTTTCTTTTGACGAATAATAAAGACAATTTTATTAGTTGAGGCTCCGCGTGGTGTATAATTAACACCCCGAGACCCATTCCCCTACCACCAAAAAACCATAGGAAGGGGCCGAGTTTGAGAATTATATTATTGATCAAATTTACTAACCTTTGCTTCGTCGACAATATTTGCAAGACATTTTATATATCGCATTTGGTAACATTCATGGAAGATAAGGAGGAGATAAAAGGGAAGGAGAAGGAAGGGGTTTTTTAGTTAAATTGTAATGTAAAATCATTAGGCACTGAAGAACCCATGAAAATTACAAGTGAAACCTAAATTAAACAATAAAGTCACCCTACTTTTAAGAATGAAAGACGTTGATGTCTATATGAGATTAGAATAATGAAAGATGATGAGTTGATCTAATTAAAGGTATAAAGTCAAAATATAAACTTTTTATAATTTTTACTACCTAGTCAGTGGTCACAGTTGTATATTGAATATTGCCAAATGTATTCAACCGAAATAATGTACTCTCTTTGTCCCATAATGCTTAACACAGTTTCCATTTTTGTTCGTCCCACAATACTTGACACGTTACTAAATATGAAATGGGACCACTAATAAAAAAATACTCTTTTTGAGACCACAAACCCCAAAACCAATTAAATCCTACAATTTCTCTCGCCTCGCTACCCCACCATCCCCACTTTTTGGTTTCTTACAATGTAAAAATACAAAAGATAATCTTTTATATAATAAACAAATGTTTTAAATGGACCCACTTGTAATTTTCTTAAATTACGTGTCCACCCCAACGTCTCAAGTATTATGGGACGGAGGGAGTAAGTAATATGAGATAGGGGGAGTATATCTCAATGCAAATAATACATCTCAGGGCACAAACAATAATTGATGAAATGTTATTTTGCTGTAACAATATGAAGTTTACTTTCTCTTACAGCAAGTACTTCTTGCATTTGTTCATGTAAACTTAAACTTGGAATGGAGTGAGTATGTTTCAAATATTACATTGTTTTATTTTTTCGTATATGTTTTAAAAATACTTCGTATTTTACTCTGTGTATGTTTTTTTTTTTTTTTTTTTTCTTTGGAGAAAACAATAGTCTACCATTATTGTGTGAAACTTTAATAGAAGAAAGTTTTTTTATTTTATTTTATTTTTTTTATTTTTTTTTATTATTATTTTTTTATTTTTAAGTACATCAATATAAAAAAAAAAAAAAAAGTTTTTCTAAGCTATGCCCTCAAGGTTGTTGAGTTTCTAGGGTGTGTCCATGCTTTTTCAAAATTACAAGTTATGCCCTCCAACTTAATTTGTTTAATCAACCGTACCCTCTACTGTAAACTCGACGTTAACAATTGTAATTAAATAGGAAGTAATAAGAAGCGGATGAGAAAAAAGAATAAGAAATACACCGAGAGCTTGACATATCAATGGTTGCTTTTAGAAGAAAGAAGAAAAAATAGATGAGAAAATTTGGAAAAAATGCTAAATGTTAACCTACTTATATAACTCTAACCCAATTTGGGCGTGAAATTTCTCTCCAAAGTGTGGTAATAAACCGTTAACACAACTACTAACTTTGGATTAACGTTATAGGGTACGGTTGAATAAACACCTTAAGTTGGAGGGTACATCTTGTAAATTTGAAAAAGTATGGGCAAACCTTAGAAACTCAATAACCACAGGGGCATAGCTTGGAAAAACCCTAAAAAAAAATAAAATGATATTAATAATAATAAGAAAAAAGGGATTAAGCATTGTATTGACTATTGAGTAGAAAATAACATATGAAAGATCAAGTCATGAGATTAGCAATAATTTATTTCAACCGAAAAAGACTGTATACAATTTATCACAGAGCTTGCTGCAGGCAGCAATTACTCCGCTTCAAACACACATTGACACATATATTGAATATGGAAAACAATTGAAATTGCAAAATATATTACACCATATATCAACTGAGACACCAATAAGAGTAAATACAGAGAAGTATAGAGGATCTTAATATGAATTTATCCGTCTGCAGTTCTGCCTGATCTCTCCTTTTGGGCCTGTCAATGGGGTGATGTTACCCATATTTATCATGGACTTGGCAAAATGATCAAAGAAAAGCTCCATGTTCTCGGCATATTGTTTCACTAGTTGCATTGATTCTTGATTCTTGGTTAACAAAATTTGGTCCGAGTTCAACAGCCCATTGTTAGCCAATATGTTCTTGTAGTAGCTGTTATCAAAATTGAAGGGGGATACATAATCTAAGAAGAACAAGTTTTGGTCACCACCAGACCGCGGGCATTGATTTCGCAATTTAGAAGCATATGCTGGGTCAAGTGTGAAGTCAGGCTGCCCATTTCCATTCTGGTTGTAGAGCCTTTGCCTGAAGCTGACGCATCTTGCATTACCTATTGTGTGAGCACCTGCACCAACACTTCTGCTTGTCATTCTCAACCCAAAAATACATAACTAAAAAACAGAACACTGCCGTTATGAGGGTAGATGAATCTCAGGGCAGTCTAATTAAATTCAATCTAATCCTTATCCAGTTTAAACGAGTAGCTAGAGAGAATGCTCCTTGTAATCTTACAATTTTTGTGTACATGTATGTCATCAACCCAGTAAATGTTTTTAATTTTGTTAGAAAAAAATGGTGGGCCATAGTCATAGAGCAGAAATCAGCCAATAGAAATGAACAGATAATTGTTAGTACTAGGTTTTCTTCTTGTCAGAGAAAAGGGAATGCCTGACCAGGATAATATTTTTTAGAAAAAAATTATAGTGGTAAGAAGAACAATCCTACTAGATGGAATAGCAAGGTCAATATATATAAAAACAATATATGGTGATTGAAACAGACCTGAGAGAGCAACAAGGTCAACAAGGTTAAGGCCTTGGCGTTTAAACTTGGTAAGAATGGTGTTAAATGTGTTGTTAGGAGCAGGAATGTCGTTGTTAGATCCCTGTATACTTGCTCCTCTGGAATCCCTTCTTCCCAGGGGAACTTCCCAGCTTGGTCCGCCAGCCTGCAGTGTAATTATGTTAGTAATTTTAGTATACTTTTGTCAAGTGTTCTGCCTTCTATGATTAATTATGTACAACTGCATTCTACTATAGTATTATACTATTATATTATGAAAACATGCTTACAATAACACTTGAATCTCTGGCAACTATTGTAAGGATATCAGCACAAGAGACAGTATGGGGACATGCTTTCTCTACTGCAGCCTTGATCTCATCAATGACCTCAAACCCTCGAATAGAGTTTTTATTAGGCTTTGACTCCTTCTCTGAGACTATGCCTTCACCGCTGTCTAGCAGCAGTGAGGCATCACATCCCTGCAAAATTTTACAAAAAATAGATAACTTATTATTAGTATAGGTTTAGATTAGAAACTGATACAAATTCGATACAAATTCCAATGAGATGAATATTAAGTTATATACTTCGTATTTTTAGCAAATACATACCTTAACGAAGCAATCATGGAAATGAAGCCTAAGCAAGGAAGCAGCCATTCTGCGATCCCTGGCAACCGCCTGAGCAACAATGGACTTGACTATCTGTTGCAGTTGAGGGCACGAGTGGTCGTAGAACTGAGGGAAGAGGTACCCCACTTGTGGTTTATGAGAGAAGCAGATAGGGGCAAGTGTCAGGAGAACAACAAAAACAAAGTAACCCATGGACTTAACCATGTTTAATTTGTTTGTGTTTAAAGGTACACCAGTGTTTTCAGCACTAATAATAAGCTGGATTACTGTTAATGCTTAACTGTTGTGGACTTGTGGAATGATGAGATAGGTTTGTTAAGTATTTATAGAAGAAAACTATTATGAAGTCAACGAAAAAGATGGAGGATAACAGAAGAGGTGGAGTTGGTCAACAAGATAGATTCTTATTAAGGTTCTAACTGCTCAAATCAAATTATTGGCCCTCCAACTCTCCAAGATGTAAGTGTCAAGCAATAAGTTACTATTGTACAAAGTTCCTAGCCCAAAAGATAACAGAAAAAAAAGCAATTTTTTGACCTTGTGCTATTGTGATGGTTTTATCTACTCCTTATTGTTGTACATAATCCCTGCAGCTTGTTTACCATTAATTTTCTGATGAATTTTTTAAAACACAATTTTATTTTTTCTAATTGTACGTCAGTTAACATTCGCATACTGTCTATTTTCAACGATCCTAATCGGTTAACAGCTTCTTAGAGCATCTTCAATAGGGAGTTCACATAGGGGCTCAAGAAGAGAAAATAAGGTTAGATGAAGGCCTCCATTGGATGAGTTACTACAATGTCTACAAATGAAAACAGTTATCAAATTATAGTTTTTCTTAAAACTTCATATCACAGTTTGAAGTATAAGTCTTTGAACAAAATAGAATATAAGTCTCCATTGCCCTTTGAAGTGGAAAAAATAGTTATGAAAGGTTTTCACACCTATAGTGACTTTAACTTATCTAAACTTATCAATTTTAAACTTATTTTATCTAAACTTTCTATTTTTAATTTAACTTGTATAAACTTGTTTTCTCCCAAATAAGTGAGAATAGGGCATGACAAAAAAAAAAAAAAAAAAAAAGAAAAAAAAAAGAAAAAAAAAGGGTATTTTTCTCAAAAAATTATGAAAATGTAAAATGGTGTCTATCTTATAAGTAAAAAATATGGTAGGTTAGAGGTTGCATCAATATTGATTATTTGGGCTTGCCTTGTTAGACTGGTTAATGGACAAGTAATTTTAGATTATTTTAAGCATAAAAAAACCACCTAGTGTTGGTTTAGTTACAGTCAATGTTAAAAAAAGATAAAAATGAAAACTGGAAATAAAATCTTCTTTGGAATTACATCATTCAACATGGAATAACTCTTCATATATAGTATGATGTATACGCGATGTAGATTTTAGACAAATAGACATGAAGATTGAACAAAGTATAACAACAAATTGCTGAATTGACCTTGTGAACTAGACCAAAGCTCTTCGAACGAAAAAAAAAAAAAAATACTCCTTCTATTTCATAATAATAGAAACAATTTTTTCATCCATTTCTTAATAATTGCTTTTTATTTTGTTGCAAAGGTCACTAATATTTTATATTTTCTCTCCTATCAACTCCACTTACACTAATTTTTTTTTTTTTAATTACTTCGTATTATTATTTCTCACTCATACTAACAATTATTATTATTATTGGTTCTAAGGTGTTATGTTGTGAAATTATTTAGATTTCTTTGGAATTATTTGTAAGTGTCGTTTGAATATCTTTTACTTGTATTAATAAATTCATTTTTCTTTCACGAAAAAAAAACAATTATAGTAAATACTGTATATCTAAAATTTCTTCTTTGGTCCCCAGTTCAACACCCTATCATTTTTCTAAAACTTTATATCCACACTACTATTGCGATTTATGAAACGGAGTAAAAGTAAATATCTAAGGCCCACAATCTATCAATAAACAACAATTAAGATAGGCTTGGACTTTATAAAGAAATAAGGTCAAAACGAAAAGCATGTATGGTAAATGTCTCCATAATAATTAACTTTATCTTTATAAAGCAAAGTGATGCAAGGCAATGGTGAAGTTAGAAGGGAGTAGTTAGTTACTTAGTTTTAATGCCAAAAGCCAATTCATTAGCAGGAGACTTGAAGACTGGCCACCGGCCACCGCCCCGTGTGGTGTACCGTGTACAATTAACGGTATTAACACCTCTAGACCCCATTTCCCCTTACAAAGAAAATAAAGATTTTAAAAAAAAAAATGATACCACAAGCAAAAGAATTGGTCAAACTTATTTATCATTTAATTTTTTAAGCTTTTCTTATAGCATGATTGATGCTATTTTTAATTGCGTTAACTACTCGTGTTGCTGTACAATTGAAATGAAAGGAATAGATAGTCTGTCGAATAATTGGACATAAAGTGAAACATGATATGCGATGATTTGAGCTGCTTTATTATTTGCAACAAGTTCATGATCCTTTACGTGTCTAAAAATCACGACAAATGATATTATGCTCATAACTTCATAAATAGTACGATTTCATGATCATAGTTTGTATGTTTTGACCAGTAAGATAAACTATGGCCTATTATTTTAGAGCAATATAGTATGTACCTTAAAAAGTTTACAACAATGATGCTTCGCGATAGGAAAAAAAATTATTTGCATGTGATAAACAGATGATGATTGAACATTTTTCAACGATTGATTGATAGAAAAGGTTTGTCGATTTATCATTTCACATTAAATAATTACAGATGGAAAGTAGATGGAATATTAGGTTAATTTTTTCTTCCCAATTATTGTTTAAAGGGCAAAACACAATTAAGGTCAGCAGACCTGCTCCTAGATAACATTCAGCAGCTCCTAGATAAGGTCTAATAAAATGAGGCGCCGTTGTTTACCAAGGAGTGCCAAATTATATGCATCAATGATCAATGAAGAACGTATATAAACAAACACATAAAACAAGAGCGGATAGCAGAATTACAAGTAAAATGTGGCTTCATATCTATAGTCACCAGGGTTAACTTCCATCTTGAAACTAATTCAAATTGTCTGATAACCTGGGGCTTATAAATTTGGACGCAAGGACTTCATATATATGCAAAATTTCAGGATACATTAATACATTATAGGTTTTAAGACACCCAGAAGTTTGCATTTTGAGTTGCCGGTCTCCCTTTTGTTTCGAATCCTATCTTTACCATGTCTTAACTTTGTTTTTCATCTTAATCAAGAACAAGTCTTCAGAAAGAGCTTGAAGGGAAGAGAGAAAATATAAACAAATCAAATAACTTCATGTGGTTTGCTCTTATAACTAAATGAAAAAGTTGTTAGAAGTCAGTAGCCCAGTGATAAACACTACATGTCATAACCAAATAAACGCTGTTTACTGTAATTCATTCTCTGAACCAATGATCGTAAAATATAGCACCCGCAAGGGCCGTAACCATAAAGAAGCAAAAACAGATCAAAGAAAACTTTTGCCAATGCAGTAGAAAGTCAATTTTCAGCATTTAAGCAGCAGTTGCATGCAGTAATCGTCATTTTCAATGGCTCGTGACTGAAATTCAAATGTGCTAAGCTGACACTGAAACCTGCAAGTGTCCTTTAAAATTCTTTTTCTTTTCCTTTTTTTAAACCCGAAGGTGTTTTTCTGGGGGTAGGTAGGAGGGTGGGGGTGAAAGAAGAAGGTTGTCTGTGTAGCTAGTACCTCAACAAAACAGATCCTTGTTATCATGTTTGCTTTGCTTTGGACTTGAGAGTATGTACATTTAAATGGAACCATATCTGACCTCAGTCCTTCCAGCTCCTTGAGCAGCAGGGATGAAGGGATTGTTACTCTCTTCTGCTCTTTGGTAGCCCTGACCTCCTCCGGACACCTATCAGCACAAATAAACAAAAAGGAAACACAATGACAAAAATATGTCTCAGTCAAAGTCAGTATATAATAGAAAATTAGAAATCAAAAATATTATGTACTGTATATGCGAAGCAGACAATTCTGTGGCAAAAGGATCATTGGCATGTCCAATTTAGCAATCAAATAGCCATTTTGAATAATCTCCTCGTGCTACAATAAGATAGACAACAGTGCGGCACTAAACACCTTAAACCAAGCAAAATTCATAAAACTTGAAAGACAAAGCCAACTCTGATCCTAGGACATGCACCTATACTTGACACTGAAACAAATGACCACACTGCTCAAGGTGCCCACCTATATTCAGGAAGTAATTGTGGGCCAGCATGCATAACATCTTAGTCCCACCCACCCTCTGTCTACTATAATTAAAGAAAGAAATTGGGAGTATGGACGCTCAGAACTTACAGTTTGTAAGAATGCTGATAAATAGGTCATCCCTGGCAATGCATCAAGCCCATGCTGCAAGAAGTATTCATAATTAGGATGGTGCAGACTTTAACGCAATATGAGAGGTTGAATACTCAAAGTTCGGCTTACAGGACACACCACACAAGATCATACCTGGTTTTGTGCCCCTGATTTATAAATAAATCCACCACAGCAGAACAGGGTAAGTGAAACGAAGAATCTGCTCAAGAAAGCCCAGAGGGAACAAAGGTCAAATAGAAAAAAACATGAAACCAAAAAGGAGGTATAGCTTTATGCATGTGACAGGATAGAAACCTCGAAATCTTGCACAATATTTTCTAAATTCTTGGATAATATGTCCCGGAATTTTAATTAGCTCAGGCCGCATAATTTTCAACGGACAGGAGAAAAACATTTTTGCACATGAAATAATGCTTGTACATTATAATATCATGCTGACATGAGTTAACATTGCACAGAGCAAGTGATAATGCATATGCTATGCTTTGATGATATATCTTCTATTAAGATGAGGAAGGGGATATGCTGACCTTGTAGTCAATCATAATACAAATTTGCTAAGTACTTACAGTATCTCAAGACAACAACCATCAAAATGAAAAAGCTAGCAAAAATAGAAACATAGATTGCATACATGCAAGATAAGATTCCAAATATAGCCCATCCTTTCATTGTCTCTTTCCCATCATCTTGTTTATGATCTGCAAAATTTCAAAATTGAACAAAGTTTTTCATGTCAAAGGAACTATAGCTTGCTCCTTCAATTTCATTAACACAATTGAACAGATAATCTTACCGCACATTTTTGTAAGTGTGAACTTGACTGGATCATAATTCTCCACAGGAATAGTGATTTCCACTTCGTAAGGAGTAGTGTGTACCTTTTTACCTGTAGTAATTTAAATGTTTAGACACCACTTTCCCTCAATACATACAATGCGTAAACTGCAGCCATACATGTCCAATCTACAGTCAAAACAGTTGGTGACAAAGTTGTTGGGGGAGTTCCAGAAGCACCAGAGCCAGATAGATGAACTTCTAGGCCAGTCCGTGGGAGTACCTGATGATATGAGAGAATGCACTACATCAGCAATCAATATTCTTGAATTTGTTTCTTTGACCATTAGGGAAGCTCTTGTTGATTGGTAGCAGTGTCGCACAAGTCTCAGTATAATAAGGGGGACAAAATCACCTTTACAGTTGGTTTTTGCACCAAATTTGAGAGAGATGCAACTGCAGTCATATGAAGGGTAACACGAATCTGTTCAGTACTAAAGCTGCAAGACAAACAAATCAAAAGTATCAGTCTCGTGCAGTAGTAAAAAGAGAGCCTTAGGCAACCCAAAATAGCATCATTAATCTGGGAAGAGCCTAAAGCATTACAACTAAAATATAGAATCATCAGTAAGTGCAAGTTGCATCATATTTCTCATAAGAGACCTTACCGGTATTCATTGTGAGACTTCTCAAAACCAGGTTGGGTCATGCCATTGTAGACCTGACATTCCAGAGTATTCATCAATCAGATCAGTTATGGGAAAGGGTATTTGAATTTGCAAAAATATAGCAAGTTTCTTACAATTTCCCATGACCGTGGATGAAACCCAATAGTGAATCCTTCAAAAACCCGTGGACCACGTTTCTCACAAGGAATAGCAAGTTCCACAATAACTCTTGCAAATTGCAACCAGTATACATATAATCAGAAAAGTTCAGTTTTACCCCTCTATGGCTCTACAAATTGTAACCAATTTCTAGCATTAGGTATGAAAACGCATTAAGCATAGGTTGGATTTTAAGATATGGTACCAACAATGAAAGAAATGCAGGGTAAAGTAGTATAATAACTTCTTGAGTTGACAAGAATATGATTGGTGGACAACCAGAAAACAAATAAAGACATTTATTATAATACTTACTGCAAGAATTTGACAATTTATTAAGAATGTCAGGATGAACTGATAAAAGGAATAAAAATTGAGTATATATCAGAGAAAATCAATATAGTATTTAAATTATCTGAGCTTAATATAAACTAAGTTAAAATAAAATGAACCAAACAAACCCTAATGTAAATAGATTCTACAAATATGATGAAATACTCCTCTTTTATGATGTACCCACTTTCCATTTTTCAGGTGTGTCATCTGATGCACCCACTTTTACTCTATTTTGTTTCTTTCTTTTTTTTTTTTTTTTTTTCTTTTCTTTTCTATATGAGTCAACACAATTTACTATCTTACCCTTTATCCATCTTATTCTTATACCCACTCAATCCTCCTAGAACAAGAGTCTAAGATAAATGGTAAATCAAAAGAAAACCAAAGGAGCATTATTGTTCATGATGGCATAGATCTAGAGCCGACACTAGGAGAGCTATATTACCACAAAGACCAAACAGTAGACATTGTCACCTACCAAGACCCTCTCCCAAGATTGCTGTAGACAATATGATATTCTTTTCCTTAATTCCAGTGATTGGAGTCGGCCACATAAACCAATATTTTATTTCCAATAGTCATCTACCAAGACCCTCTCCGTCAATGCCATTCTGTCAGGTGTCGAGTGCAACATGCCATTATGTCAAGTGCAACGTGCCATTTTGAGTGCTCATGTAAGCCCAATTTCTTCATATCGCACCTATATCCCTACATCAAAATCAATTGTGGCCTCCTTGGCTTCTGTTAAGATCCCTATGATCCTGAGTCCTGACTGGTGCATCTTCTAGTCTCTGACTCACATGCCTAAACTGACACAATTAGTTCTTATTTATATTATCCTCCAATACTCCAACTTTCTTCCAAATATGTCCATTCCCAATTTTGACCCATTCAGTGTTCCCACACATCCATATTGAAAACACATCTCAATGTCCTGATATTCCTAAATGTCTTTTAAAGCTGAAAATTCCCCATGGCATGATGGCAAGCATTATATGACATGCATTATGACAAAATAAGGCCAAGAAGACATCTTGTTGATCTTTTCTGGAGGACCAAAAATGTGCTAGATTGCAAAGACGATTAAAAACAAAACCAAAAAAAAAAAAAAAAAATAAATAAATAAAATTATGTAGCATTACCTGCAAGATGATTCATATGTAACACTGCATATACATCCAAGTTCACCTGAGATGTGATGATAATACAGAAAATGTTGTCAACTGTGAATCAGAGCCTCAAAGATAAAATAACAAATCAAAGTATGGTACATATACATCCAGTTTATAACCTTTACATTGTCTGCTCAAACAACTTCCACATATGATATTTACCTAAAGAGAATAGAAGAAAATGTAACAAACAATAACAAGAATAAATATCAAGAGACACAAACAAAGTTATACGCCCACTTAGGGGTGTATGCCTGAATGGCTAACCTGAGCCGTGCGCCCCAATTTGTTATAACTTTGCTCACAATTCATGAGATCACCCTCATAGAATCCCTGGACGATTTTCAAAAAATTGAAACAAGTAATTCATATGAGAAGGCATACAGGAAGAGGGGGGACTTTGGGAGATTAGAACTGTCAGACAATAACTGAATGGAAGCAACGTAGCAACCCATCCCTCTACGGTGATAAAAATTGACAGTAAACTTAAACGAACAATTCCATACTGCCAATTTTTTTTATCTCTGGTCATAGAAGAGCAACCTCACCCCCACGGCCCCACCCTACCCCAAAACCAGACGGGGAAAAATAGAAAGAACTAAATGAACTTCCTTTGGGGAGGGTCACATCATTAAGGTGCCACATAACATAACCGATACTATGCTAATACTAGTGTCATCATGTCCATTCACCATAAAATGTCCATGTATATTCACCTTGGCCAGTCAGAGTGATGAACATTCAAAGCCAATGAAGCAATTATCAGGGTTAATGAAACCAACAATCTGACCGACAGCAAAGGAAGGTATGAAACCAAAAAACTCCAAAATGGAACAACTTAAGAGTGCATTAGAATCACTCGTAAGACAAAAGAAGAATACATGCACCATAAGATTTTAAATTAAGGCTTGCTTATATTTAGCTGCACTTTCAGTCCCACCCCACTTATACAAGGAAACTTTAGTTGTATTCTATTTTTGATCCAAAAGAGTTGCCAACCTGTCACTCTGTCGGGAGAAAATTAATATTCAATCTTAAATTTAATTTCTAGTGGACTTTAGAGACCTGTTGGTATACATGTTATGCTTCCAAATCAACTTTAATGAGCTCAGGATACACTCCTTACATCCACTTCAATTTTGAAAACTTTTCCAAAATTGATTTAAAATCGTGTATTATAGCCTTCAGTTTTGGAGAATTTTAGACTTTCACTGACCCATCAAGGATAGAGGACAAGGTGTTTCTCATAGACCCCATGAGACCTCGGGATGCCACTTAGGTGGTTGGAGACTATTTACTTTGCCTCTTAACTATTAGCCAATCACAGACACACCTTTCATCGTTGACTCAAGGTCATCCTAAGTTATTATATGGACTAGTGAGCAGATATGGTTCCAAACAACCTTTTATGACCCTGAATAGCATCCCCCACCATTAGGATTATAGCCTTTAATTTAGCCTTTGGAGAACATTTGATCAACAGGAAAAATTAGGCATCAAGGGTTACCCATTCTTCCCAAGGCCTATTTAGTGACAGGAACCATCTAATTCATGGCTTGACCCATGAGTTAGCACCCCTTGAAATCATGTCTTAGGTCGCATACCTTGGTCTTGCAGGGTCTTACCTTCCTAGGCTCATGCTCATGCATTGCCTAACTGAAAATGGCCCTAAGATGAGTCAAAATGCTACCTTCTATGGCCATATATTGGTGTTTTTTAAGTATGAGGTATTTTTGCTCATGCCTTGTGCAGCACCTATGCTTTGCTCCTTGGCTCAGGCAACTGTAGTTCTTTCTCTTTCTGCCGCTTTCTATTCTCTTCAGTTATTGCCTTTAATAAAAATCCCAGCTAGACCTAGTGCTAAAAAAGGATAAAATTAAGCACCTGTTTTTCTGATGATCTGCTCAAAACAATTATTGGGAAGCTGACCAGACAGAATTTTTCTTGAAAACTTATTCCAATCGGCAAAGATAATAATTATAATACAGCTAAAACGTAGAGAATGTGTTAAACCGAAAATTGAGAATTCTTGATTGAAGTAATCAGTAAATTGACAAAATGAATATCTCCTATGATAATATCAGATACATGTTTCTCAACAAAAGTTCATTATTATTTACGCATTTTAAGATTGATCTTTTCTCCAATTAAACAGGATAATAAAAAAATGCAGAGCCCAAGAAGTCAAGAATTACTTGAACAAAGTTGACACGTCCAGAGCCAGCAACAAAATGGTTATATGTATCAAAGCGGCCAAAATCAACATATCCCTGCAAACAAAAAGGAAGAGGGGGTGGGGAGGTTAGTACAAATTGTGGAAAGTGATTGATCTGCAGCCATGTATTGTATTTAAGTAATAAAGACAAAGCAGCCACTGAGGCATATGCTGATATGCTTACAAATTACACAGCACGGTATGAATCTACAGAAATCTACATCATCTTAAGTCACATAATGAGACATTTGTTTGGACCAATTCCATTAAGTCTGTTCCCGTATTTACATTTTTAATGTAGTTTAATTTAAATTAATAATCCAAAAGTTATAGGAATGAAGATGACACTGAACTGAAGTGGCACAAAGTTTTTTAGTAAAGATAAATCTTATAGCTCAGTAGATTACTGTTTGTGATCTGCTCTCCACGTCTTTGCAAAATCGAACAACCAAGTCTGACTCCTGCATGGAGGTAAAGACAAAAGACAGATCATTAAGCACCAAACAGAAAATCAGTATTTGTCATGGTTCATTACGCAGATGAGATGAGCAACTAAAAACAGACCTTTCCCTCATACTCAAAGAGATGTCCTTTCCAGCTTGTCTGAGAAATGATTAAGGACAAATAGTTTGAAAATATCTGAAAAGTAGAGATTGCGGTAAAATAAATCATCACCACTGCAATGCAAAAACTAGGCCCACTTTACGGACTCAATCTCCCAGCAAGACAACATCATGTTAGGATTCACCCAATAGTGAGGTCTAGAAAGAGGACATGAAGGGTGAAGCCTTGAAATCATTGATACTATATACTAATACAGTAGAAGTAGCAACACAACATCATCAAACTTAGATTTTTCAATGTAAGCAGTTGACAGTATCAATTAATTTCAAAAGAAACACCCTGCAATGATAAAAAGTCTACAAACTCATGCTATCATCCTAGGATTTAACAGCAAGCCAATGTATGGATAAATTTGTAATATATTAACAATAGAATCATCTGTCAAATCAGTAATACCAAAAGATGAAGGATACAAAATCAACAATGTGGCTGGAATTATCAAGAGCGTAGCAATTAGAACTCGGCACTGCCACGGAGGCAACTCCAACCACCCATGATAGTACAACTGATCCACCAATAAGAAGAAGAGACTGTAAATGAAAAATGAAAATGAAACAGTACTTCTTCACTTTAAGAACAGATTACCATTGAACAGAGAAGGATTTAACTATATGATTACTATTAGGTGAGGGTGATTGATCACTAAGCAAGAAAAACCAACCAAGCCAAAAGCATAAGCAAATTGGGTGGAACCCAAACATACACTAAAATCAGCAAAAATCCCATTAAGTAATAGACATTCAGAACACATACCTAGGGTGGCCAACATAATTAATCGAGGCGCGTTGATACAATCAAAGCCATTCCCTGAGCTCAACATCTGTTAACAGATTATAGACCCACCTTAACAAGAATTTAGAGCAGCATAACCATAATAATATGAGATGTGAACATTATTACAATTTACATTGCCCCTATAAAATCATAAGCAATATAAGAAACGAAAGCTCAGGATCAGTAGTAAGAATCACAGAAATCAAACTTAAAACCCTCAAAATTCAACCCCTTGCGATTGTCAACGCGATTGTCAACGAATGGCAAATGGTTTAAATTCAATCTAATAATCCAATTTACTACAAAAAATATATACGAAGTACTACGTATATAATTGCAGGAAGAGAGCTATTGTTCATTTTTTTTTTTAATTATTTGTGTGCAAAATTATTCTTGAATTCGAATTTATTGACATGATAACAATTTAATTGAAGTATGAAATCACTGAAACAAGATATTGAAGAGAGATAAGAGATAGTACAGTAATTAGGAAGCGATTATGTCGAAGAGACGGTGATAATGAGATTGGTAAAATAAGCTTAGTACCTCAGGCTCTGGCTCAGGCGTGAAGGAATCAGAGAGCAATTGACTAGTATTGCACTTCCAATTTAAAACCTTTCTGGACTTTTCACCTGAAATCTAAAACCTTGCACAACTGAGAAACTATTTTTATTAATGACCATCAAGTAGCCCTATAATGCTGATCAAGTACCCTTATATCACTAATTGAATAACTCACCCTTATAAGGCTACTTCGTATAACACAGACCGAGTAACTCCTGTAACACTAATTGAGTAACTTCCTGTAACACTAATTGAGTAACCCCATAATGGTTGGACACACCGTATGGCTAATCACATATAAGAAATTTGTCATTTAAAAGTGTTTGATGCTTTTAAAATGGTGTTTATATGCTCTAGTTATAACCAAATCTCAACACTCACGGTTATTTTGGATCAAATACTAATCCTTACCCCAATCCTCATTTGGTAGGATACAAACCCCAAACCTTTTTGAGCCAACACTTTTTTGGTACTTATTATGTTATTTAATTACTTTATACTTGTATAATTTAATGGCCTTTTATTATAATGAAAATACTAAAAATACCCCTATTTACAAGTAAAGCTAGTTTAGGGTCTTAGATCTCATTCGAACAAATTTAAAATCTTCTTATTAGGGTCAATAAAGTAATAACACTCTACAATCTCATATGATGCGAGTAATTTGGGCAAAGCACGAGCTTAACCGCTACTATTTTGTACTAAAATATATTTTGTCTAATTGTGATTCAAACTTGACTAATAAAGGCGTAAATTACATTGGCTAAAAGTCTAATATGAAATTACCTCGTATTCTACTTTGCAAAAGCATTGACATTGCGAGAATGCATAAATGGTGCTATCTTCTTGCCATCAAGAACCAAGTTGTAAAAGGCCCAAACCAAAAACCCTTGAAGCCAACAAACGTCATTACGTCATTGGTGAATCACTTCAATCTATCCACAACGTTATTAAGTTTATATATGCTACTTAGAATTACTATCATTTTGAATCTGCGATTTTCAACCATTATTATCGAAAGATAAATCAAACAACAAATTTCAAGATTAAGCCCTGACCTTTCTCTTCCTTTTGTCACATCTTTTTATGATTTATTCACTTAATCACCCCAAAGGGAAAAGTTAGGTTGTTCTTAATGTATTACAGAGATTAGCCTCGTTTTATTTTAATTTTTTTTTTAAAAAAAAAAAAACCCAAAGTTGCTTCAAGGCGCCATTTCCCGTTAACCATTTTCGGCAGGGAGTTGAGCAAATAACAACAACAGCACAGGTAAACCCAGAAAATACAGAACAATGTAATGCGAATTCCGACTACATTTCGTCTCTCATCCGATACATTCCGCAAAAACCACTACCCTTCATCTTCATCATCATCTTTCATCCCTCCTCCAAACCCAATTCACCAATTGTTCGAATCACGCATAATCTCTACCCTTAATTCCTGCACCCATCTCACCCATCTCAAAGCAGCTCATGCTCGCATCTACCGTTGTGGCCTTGACCAAAGCAGCTATGTTCTCACCAAACTCATCCGCATTTTCACCAAATTCAACTCTCCCATGGCTGGCTACCCTCGCGCCATTTTCTCCCAGGTTCGTCATCCAAATTCCTTTCTTTGGACTGCTTTGATTCGTGGGTATGTTGTAAATGGGCCAATTTCAGAAGCTTTAGTTTTGTATGATTGTATGAGGAAGAATGGAGCTTTACCCACTTCTTTTACTTTCTGTGCTCTGTTTAAGGCTGCTACTCTAATGGAGGATGTGGGTTTGGGTTGCCAGTTACATGGGCAGATGTTTAAGTTTGGTGGGTTTTCGTCGGAGTTGTTTCTGAATGCTGGGAATACGTTGATTGATTTGTATGTGAAATGTGGTGTTTTGGAATGTGCACACAAGGTGTTTGATGAAATTCCTGTGAGAGATGTTGTATCTGGGACTTCATTGATTGTTGCTTATGCTAAGGGGGGAGCGATGGAGGCTGCTATGGGGTTGTTTGATGAGCTTGATGTGAAGGATTCAGTGGTATGGACTGCTATGATTACCTCGTATTCGCAGAATGCTCGTCCTAAGGATGCTTTGGATATGTTTGATAGAATGCAGTGTTGTGGGATTGAAGCAGATGAGTTTACATTGGCTGGTGTTATCTCCGCGTGTGCTCAGCTTGGTACGACTAATTATTTGACGCGTATAAGGGATATAGCTGAAAGATCAGGACATGGGCCTGATAGAAATGTTGTTATTGGGTCTGCATTGGTAGATATGTTTGCCAAATGTGGGAGAGTGGATGGAGCGTATGAGATTTTTAAGGTGATGAGAGAAAGGAATGTGTACACTTACAGCTCAATGATTTTGGGGTTTGCAGTGCATGGTCGTGCTGCTGAAGCAATGCAATTGTTCTATGAGATGGAGAAGACAGATATAAGACCGAATAAGATCACTTTGATTGGGATTCTTACAGCATGTAGTCATGCTGGAATGGTGGATGAAGGTCGCCAATTATTTAGAATCATGGAGGAAAAGTATGGCGTCACCCCCACTGGTGATCATTATACTTGTATGGTTGATCTTCTTGGAAGATCAGGTCATTTGGAAGAGGCCCTTGCCCTTGCCAAATCAATGCCACTCGATCCTCATGGGGGTGTGTGGGGTGCATTACTCGGAGCTTGTAGAATTCATAACAATCCTGACATTGCTAAGGTTGCTGCTAGCCATTTATTTGAACTCGAGCCCAATAATATAGGAAATTATGTCTTGCTTGCTAATATACTTTCATCAGCTGGAAGATGGGATAGTGTTACAAGAGTGAGGACAATGATGAAAATTAAGGGTTTGAAAAAGATTCCTGCCCGTAGCTGGGTGGAAGGACTGAAAGGACATATACAAGAATTCTTTGCTGGAGACCTGACTCATCCAAGATCCAGAGAGATTAAGCAGGTGTTGGAAGACCTTCTAACTAGGTTGAAGCTTCATGGATACCAACCTAATTTTAATTCAGTGAGTTATGATGTTAGTGATGATGACAAGAGACAAATACTAATGACTCACAGTGAGAAGTTAGCTTTAGCTTATGAATTATTGACTACTGATTCCGCTCATACGATTAGGATTATGAAGAACCTTAGAATTTGTGAGGACTGCCATATTTTTATGTGTGGTGCTTCTAAGATTACTGGGAGGGAGATTGTTGTTCGAGACAACTTGAGATTTCATCATTTTCGAGATGGATCATGCTCCTGTGGAAATTTCTGGTGATATATGATGGTTAGATGATTCTCGAGTAGTTATCATCTGCCTGATAGCTAGGATGGAGGTGATAGTGGATAAAGATGATTTGCTCTTTAGAGTTGGAAACACAAGCCTTTTACAGAAATGTAGTTTGCATGCTGATTCATCTGCCTGTTCTGGGTACATTTTCCACAATGTTGAAATGTGCTTGTGACTTGTGCGGGTTTGTAAAGGATGTAGCTCAACTTCCTGGGACTAAAATTGGTGAGATATCCCCAGTTATCTATTGCCCTTTGATTGGTTTTTGTTATTCCCTGTGAAGTGATGTCCTATTGATGGAAATCAGAAATATAGAAAGAAAGCATGAAATTTGGCATAATAAAATCCAGCTATGTATTGAAATATTTTAAATTTATCCGAATGTGGGTAAATTTCACTGGCGTTTTCTTTTTGACACTGATGGCTATGGAAATCATGATATGTACATTGAGGTGTCCTATTGATGGAGTAAATGAATAGAAAAAAGAAGACAGCAAACCATGAATTTTGTATTTAAAGAACCTTTCTAGTACTTTTTATGGTTTGTGGAATTTTGCATTAGACCATCGATGACTGCAGAGTTATCAAGATATATTGTACCTGTTTGTTTTTACAAAGTCTATATTCATATGTTGTGCTCTTCACATTTAGCAGTTGTTCCCCCCCCCCCCCCCCCCCCCCCTTCTTAAAAAAAAAAAAAAAAAAAAAAAAAAAGAAGTTAAAAACAAGAAATCAAGATAAACTAATGCTGTGTGCTTGTGCTATTGCTACATGCTGCAGATGAGATCTGCTTGCTGGACAAAAATGGCAAATGTTCATCCTTGATTACCAGATATGTGAACTAACCGCTTAGCAACATCATATTGGAATTATGCACGCTTGCAAGTAAGAAGGATTAATTATGACACAAGTGTGCCTTTTGATTCATAGGCTCAATGCTGCGTAAGTTATTAAGTTATTGCACCGGTCATATATCTGCTAAGTGTTGATTTTCTTTAAGTTATTGTTATCCTGACTGCTGATTCTGCGTTGATATAAAGATTAATGCCTCATTTTTACTTTTCCTTATTAAAGCTATTTCTGCCTTAATGATGCTATGTTTTTTGAGATGCTTGTCATGTCTGTTGATGGTGCATATTTATTTCGCCTAAGGATGTGCATTTCATTCTCTATAATATGTGTATATTTTGGAGTCTGATCTTTCTCGTCTTTAAAAAAAAATTACTAGCTAGCTTTCAAGTTTTAAGTACCATAGGGCTCATCATGGCCAACATTGTTGCCTGTGAGTCTGTGACGGTGTGCTCCATGTTTTGGGAAATTACAAACAATTATGGAATCTGCATTAGCTTCAAGCCTACGATACCCGACATAAGATCTAACATGTGGCAACTTATAGGCTCTGTAGTAGAGGATTGTTGCGAGTACGTGTAACAATTACATGGCTTTCCCATCTATGCTTATCTAATCCAAGGTTCCCTTCCTCCTATGATAACTAATTTAAATTATAAGGTTCCTACCCACTTAGATTTTTGTCTACTGTCTAGTCATCCATCAATGCAAAACAAAGGGTTAGAGTGTCTTAGATCTTGGGATTAATCTTAACTTTCCTTGAATTAATATGAGTCAGAATCCTGATCATCAAGTTGATCAAAGTCATGACCAAACTCGTGGAAAAACCCCACATGGCGTTGCGCCCACTAGATCATCAAGTTCAAGCTCAATAACACAACCATTCACCCAGGATTCTCCTAAAGGTGGCTTGTTCATTATTTCTGAAGGGAGCCAGCAAGAACAAAAGGAGTATTGGGATCTTAAAACAGCGGCATTCAGCTCTCCTTATTATGATCCGTTTGCTGAGGGTGAGGAAAAGGAGGTGGAGATTGTTAGTCCGGTTGATCGTCAAGGTATTGGCATCCCCACCATAGAAGCGTACCATTCGGATGGTTCCCATCGTTAATAATGTTCAGTTCTCTGTTTCTAGTGTTTGAAAGGAGGGTGTTGTTCTTCTATGTCCCCTTGTATCTGACCTTAAGCTAATTGCCCTGTTCTTGTTTGCCTTGTGTTAAGCAAATGCAATCACTTTTCTCTCTTTTTTTTTTTTTTTTTTTTTTCTCTTCTTCTGAAGTATCTTTAAGTAGTGGACACATTATACATGAGGTTGTTAAGGAAAATTATGTACTGTGCTCTTGCTTCGGAAATAATCCAAGAAAGCTTACTCTTATGGGTTAGGATATTAAACCTTCTAGGCTTATAAAGACCCACTAATTTTGTGTTGTTTTGTCTTAAGCACCTGTTCAATAATCCTTCCTTTGATTTTGCCAGATTGATTTCGCAAAGTGTCACCTTTGTTATCAATGATTAGCCTCATTGGATAAGTTGTTTCTGTTATTTTAGGACTCCAATTCAAATTCAGACATTCATTTATGAGAAACTCTTCCAATTCTTTTTCCGATAGTGAAGGCTTTTGACTAATCTGGCAGTCTTCGTCTAGGAAGTTCCCTGTGATAAGGCCCTGGCCAAGGCCATTTCACTACTGGTTAAAAATTAAATAGAATTATGGGACTGGGGTGATCTGCTAAATAGACTTTTCTTAGTTACAAAGGAAGTATGTTGAAGTTCTTTTTTACCTCACCCTGCAATAGGGCTTGTTCAAGCTCTATTAAAAGTATACAGTTTCAAAGCTGCATAAACTCATGTGCAGAGAAGAAAAAATATGTAGTGATAACTGATAATTACAACAATATACTGATGAGTACTTAAATTCCCACTTGTTAATTTTGAGTTTGATTAGAAGTGAGCCTTAAAAACCCGCCCGTTCAAAGGATCGAAGAGTGGAAAGAATTATCTCAGGGATAAAGTTTCAATGGAATTTTATCTTGTTAATTAGTTAATATTTCTAGCAAATACCACTTTGTAAGATTATAGATTTTATTCTTGATAATCTTTTAGCCTTCCCCAATTTATGCAATTACACAAAATTGCCAAAGCATATTTAGTTTAGTTTTGTATTATTAAGATTGAAGATTGGTGATAAAGGGAAGTTCAGAAAGTACAAGGATAATCATGGGACAATAATAGGGATAAATTAGCATAACTTTAAGATAGCGGTTAGATGCGTTGCTGTCACAACCGTCAGCATATACTGATGCGGTGCGGAGATGTTGGCTAAGAAGTGTCCAACTGTCCATAAGCGGCACCAGCCAGGTGTTCTCTGTAGGCGACGTGCCATCATATGGCGAATGCCACGCTTTGCATAAGGCAGACATAAATGACACATAATAATTTAAAGTAGTTGTGCTCTCAAGTTGTAACAAGCTATAAGCAGTCCAAACCCCAAAGTACACTTGATCAACCTTCTGCAAGTTAAGAACTGAAAGTAGTTAATCACCTTTGTTTTTATAAGGGATTAAAAAGGGTAAAAAAAAAAGTAACTAGAGTTAGTGATGGCAGATGCTCGAAGAGGAGGTCAAGGAGGTGACCGTGGTGGCAGATCTACGGACCCAAATAACAGGACCATAGGGGCGGGATTTGGAACTGTAGGGTTCGATAATTCAACCACTGACATAGGTAATGGTACTAGTACAGGCTATCGTACTGAGGGTACTAATGATGCAGTGTCTCAAGAGCAACTAACCAGGGTTCCTCTGTCGGGGACCTAGGGAAGGGACACGGGCAGGTTCGTGGTGGCAATACTGGAGATGAAGGAAATGTTGAGTGCAGGCCAGACCCTACTGGTGGTTGCTTTGACTTTAGCCGTTGCTGAGCATTGTATTGAAGCTTAAGTATATCACTCTAGAAAGGAGTTAAATGGACTAATTTTCTGGTGATGTACATCTATATGGTGTAGTTTCGTACTTGCTTTATCTCATCTGTTATGTATTGAATTAGGTGTTCAGGTTTATCAATATACTGCTTCGTACTTGCTATTATATGTCTATACAGAATAACAAAAATTAAGCAGTGAAGAGATACATTATACATGCCCTGTATTTGTTTGTGCTTTGCACCTCTGTACTGATTAATGAAAATCATGTTGTGAACACATCAGATCTTTGATTTTTTATGTTTTAGGTATCTTACATAATGTACAACAAATTATTTGAAAAACATTTTAAACCCGCCATAATGAACGGGTTTCTAGAAAGGCAATGGAAATAAGAAATTTGTTGATGTAGCATGATAATAAACCTTATAAAGGATGGTGATGGTCTAATTACTCTTATTTATAACATACACACATTGAAGTTTGACAAAATACGTAGTAGAAGATTTGAGATGTACTTGAGCAATAGTACTGAAACATTGTGACTAACCTATTACCTACTGTATATGAGACTAATGAGGGTATTTCTATGAAACATAGCTGATATGTTCAGGAATTAAAGTGGGATACTAATTGAAGAGACATAAAGTCTTCAGCTCTTCACCTTTCAACCATGAGGTTAAGGATTCAATATCTTCTCCCCATTAAGCTGTTAGCTTATTTTTTGAATATATAATAAACATCAATGGTTATGAAATCATGGTTCTATGAAACGTAAATGGTATATGTAGGGGTGGGACTTCGGTCTGGCGGTTCGGTTTGACCTCGGTTTGAGTCGGTTTCGGTTTGAAGCGGTTCGGATTGAAACGGTTTAGTTTAGCTGGCGGGTCGGTTTGGTTCGGTTTGGGTTAGTCACGGCTCGGTTTGGTTTCGGTTTATTTCTTTGCGGTTTAAATTCGGTTTGGGTCATAAGCGGGTCGGTTTATAAACGATTCGGATTATGTCGGTTCGGTTTGATACGGGTCGGTTAAGGGGGCGGGTTTACCCGGGTCAATGTCAGTTCGGTTTACTAACGGTTTGGATCAAGCCGGTTTGGTTTGAAATGGGTCGGTTTAGGGGCGGGTTTACCCGGGTCAATATCGGTTCGGTTTATAAACGGTGCGAATCATGTCGGTTCAGTTTGAAATGGGCCGGTTTAGTGGAGGGTTTACACAGTTCAATTGGTTCGGTTTATGAACGGTTTGGATCATGTCGGTTCGGTTTATAAGCGGTTTGGGTCATGAATTCATGATTGTTTTAAAGATCGTGTCATGACCATGATTTAATGAGTTGATACTTATAATACGATAAATCGATAATTAAGAATGTACAAGTATTCAATTAGATTGATCAACAAGTGTTTTAAACTTTTAAGTTTTAATGATCAGATATGTAAATATGTTTATCGATTATAGTACATACCAATAATTCAATGAGGCAATGATACTTATGATAGTATGATAATGATACCAACCGTACATTCGTACGATATGATATACATAATAATTAATCTATAATTACATATACATTAACAATATCGTATTGAATCAATTTCCATTTCCAAACATTGCATTTCTTATAAATTATAACTTACACGAGATTAAATGGATTTGTTATTTAGTTTGTTACTTTATTTAGATTACTAACTCAAACAACTTAATAAGTTAAATGGACGAAATCACGAAATCACTAATTAAAGTGGTGATGAAATCATTATGCAATACTAATGTACGAATAGTCAAATATACAACGGTTAGATTGAATGCCCATGAAAAACAATGGTTAGATTTTCATTACTTTATTAGTTATTAGTATTACTTATTAAGTTATTATTAGTTTATTATATATATACTGATATACAGTCACAGACTCACAGATATATATAATATACATATAGAGATGTCAGATATTGATGTGCATTAAGTCATTAACTATGTCGTATTGAATCAATTTCAATTTTGAAACATTTGCGTTTCTTACAATTTATAACTTATAAGTAATAAACTAATAATAATAATAATAGTAATAATAATAATAATAATAATAATAATAATAAATAATAATAATAGTAATAATAATAATAATTATAATAATATTATAATAATAGTAGTAGTAAACTAGTAATAATAATAATATTAACAAATAATTATACTAACAATAATAATAATAATATTAATAATAATCCCTCATAATAATAATAATAAATAATTAAAAAAAACGGTCAAAAAGACCTAGAAAAGCACAAAGAAAAATCTAGACCGTTAGATCTAGATGAATATTCTGGAATCTACAAAAAAAAAATGAACGGTTAGATGTTGAGATTGAATATGGACGGTTAGATCAACTGAACAAGTAAAACCTAAACCTAGAAGAAAAAAAACCCACTCTATCAGCCATTCAGCCGTTTTACTCACTCATAGTTTCTCTCTCTAACTTCTCAGTTTCTCACTCTTTCGTTCTGAAATTCTCAAGAATCTCAAGCTCAACTTCTCAACTTTTAAAAATCCTAATTAGGGTTTTTGTTTTCGTTTCATTTGTGTTTTGGATCTACATTTCTGATTTCTCGCTTTACATTCTCGTTTTTTTGTTTTTCAAATCTTCCTCTCCTTCAATTTGAAGGCTTCAAGCCGTCAAAAGTTCAAAACTCAAGGTAATTTTTTGTTAATTTTTGTTGTTTTCGTTTTGATTTTTTTCGTTTTTGTTTCGGTTTGTTTATTTAGGGTTTTTGTTATCGTTTCATTTTTGTTTTGGATCTAAGTTCTGATTTCTGACTTTTCCATTCTCGTTTTTTTTCCAAATCTTCCTCTCCTTCAAGTCGTCAAACCTCAAGGTAATTATTTTTTAATTTTTGTTGTTTTCGTTTTGATTTTTTTCGTTTTCGTTTCGGTTTTTTACTTTTTTTATTTAGGGTTTTTGTTTTCGTTTCATTTTTGTTTTGGATCCAAAGTTCTGATTTCTAACTTTTCCATTCTCGTTTTTTTTTTTTTTTCAAATCTTCCTCTCCTTCAAGCCGTCAAACCTCAAGGTAATTTTTTTTGTTAATTTTTTCGATTTTTTCGTTTTTGTTTCGGTTTTTTTTTTTATTTCAAGTTCTGATAATCTACATTCTTGATTTTTTCTTTTGATCTCCAGTTCAGGCAGTTCTCCATCTTCAAATCTCCTTCAAGCCGTCAAAGGTAATTACTTTTTCCTTTTCGTTTTTTTTTAATACAGTTTTTCTGTTTTTGTATTTGATTATTGTTGTTGTTCTTGCTTGAATATAGTCGAAATATGCCTAAAATCTGTTGTTGATTGTATTTTTGTTTTTTACGGGAAAATGGTAGATTTGTGCTGTTTTGTTGTTTATTATGCTCGATTTAAAAGTAATGATGATGGGTTGTTCAGATTATGTGGTTATTGGCTTTTTTACCTAACAAAAGACCAAATTGTGTCATTTTCTGCAGTTATGTGCATAAAATAAATGCTAGTTTAGGGCTAGTGAAATAAACATCTCATGTTTATTTATAGGTTCATAATTTCATTGGAAACTGTTGAAAAAGTTTAAGCTTTTCTTATGTATGTTTTTTTCTTTTTGAGGATATAGGGGTAAACTTTTGCCAAAGAATGTTGAGGCATTGGTTACCACCCAAAATTGGTGTCGCGGATGTTGAGGAAGACGTCCTCCTTATTGGTAAAGAGATTGAAGCCGAAAGTGCTTCATCTGCATAACTGGTATTTGTGTCTCATTGTGGTTTATTTTATCTTGAAAAATCGTTGCCCTTGTCATTTATTTTCAGACTTGCTGGCAGCATTTTTCAAGACTTTTAAAATCGTTGCCCTTGTCATTTATGTTGAGACTTAAATAGTTAAATGTACTTTGGTACTTGCTGGCAGCATTTCTTAAGTTTTTGTTAAAACAACCATTGCTCAGTGATGTAAATCTGAGAGCAATTTTAAAAAAACAAAAGCTATAATTTTGAAGTTGCTTGAACTTGTTATGAGCTGCTGCCTGCTGGTAGTGCTTTTGCCTTTTGGTTGTTGTCTCTGCTGAGTTGTTATTGCCTATATTGTTGTCTGCATGAGCTGGTTCCTGCCTCCTGCCAGCTTGAGGTGCTGTGTTGCTGCCTTTTGTGTTATGAATTTATGATAAGTTTTGTTGCTGCTGTTTCTTATGCTTGCTGTTTTAATTTTTCTTGAATCATCGTTGCCCTTTTCATTTATGTTGAGACTTCAATGTATATGTACTTGCTGGCAGCATTTTTCAAGTTTTAAGTTAAAACAGTCATTGCTCAGTGATGATACGATAAACGTAATTCTGAGAGCAATTTTGAAAAACAAAAATAAGTTCCTGCTGAGTCCCTTCTGCTTATATTATTCCTTGCTTCTGATAAGTTGCTGATCTGTTATTCCGTGTGCTGGTTCCTGCTTGTTGCTGCTATTTCCTCTGCTCTTGGGTGCTGTGCTGCTGCTTCAAGATTCTGCTTCAAGATTCTGCTCCCAAATCACTCACATTCTCACTCCTCCCTTCATCATATAATGTATCATTTTTTGCAACCCTAAACTTGATGATGTTTCAGTTGATAAATCTGAAATCTAATCTGGGTAGTAGTGATAGTAGTTTCATTATGTATTGGTATATGTATTGTGAATTTTAATCAATGAAAATGGTGACTTTTTTTAATTGCTTGTTGATATTACTCTAATTTCAATGCTATTTATCTGCTGGATTTGTGGTAATGTTATGAAATAATTGTGGCTACAGATTTGGGATGCCTCCGTATTTATTAAAATTCTTTTACTTAATATCTGGTTTAATATAAGAAAAGCTAAAAAAATGTGTTTTATAAACATTTTAGTCCTCCCCTTTACAAAATACTTGTAAAAGAAAGTTTTATAAAGTGATAATGTGAATGATTGTACGCCTTATTGACTAGTACAGTAATATTCTAATGCTTATGCCACTTGTGTAACGCAATCTCATACATCTCCAATCTTATGTTACCTTTGAGGCTTTGAGTGTTATTGGATGATCATGAATATCAAGGAACAATGAAGATAATTTGGGTGGACTAGCATTATTACTGGAATGAAAATGATACAAATGATATATCTTGTAATTAAAATAAATAAGTAATCTAAAACGATATTAATAATGCCGTTGGCCTAGATCTAGGTGATATAAACCTTTGTATAAACCTAAGCCGTTTGATTAGATCTACATTTATTAACATTAATTGTATTTACTATTTAGCCATTTAGGTTGTAAATAATTCAATTTGAGTTAAGCAGTTTGTAATCGGATCAGTTTAAACAGGTTGCGATTCGAAAACAGTTCGATTTTAACGGTTTAACGGGTTATGGCAGTTCAGTTTAGACGGTTAGCGGATTATAACGGTTCGGTTTATACGTGCGGTTTAAACGGTTTCGGTTCATAAACGGGTCGATTTAAACGGTTAGCGGGTTACAAACGGTTCGGTTTAAACGGTTTTTTTTTCGGTTTAAACGGTTTCGGTTTATAAACGGTTCGGGTCATTAACGGGTTTATAAACCATTCGGTTCGGTTTCGTTTCGGTTCGGATTTGCGCAGTTTGGTTTGTTATCGGTTTACGGTCCGTAACGAGTTGACATTGAACGGTTCAATTCGGTTTCGGTTTGATATTGAGCGGTTCAGTTCGGTTTTCGGTTTATATTTATCGGTTTATAAACGGATCGGTCCGTGATGGTTCGGTTCGGTAACGGGCGGTTTCACGGTTCGGTTTGAAAAGTCCCACCCCTAGGTATATGCTATAAACTTGATTTAATCACAACCATTCTTTTATATAAATGGTTGATCCACTTTTTTTACGTGCACAACTGATTTACAGAATCAAAATAAGCACATGAACCAAAGTGTTAGCTTTGCTTTTCTCAACAACATTTTCATTACTAGCTCCGTTTCAGAATACTTCTACCAAAATGCAGAATATTCAATAATAAGATTAGAATATTTGTTTTTATTACAGGAAGATCATAAAATCTTTGGTAGTTTGGTTACACATATTTTCCTCTAATTTTGAACCTAATAATTACTGAAAACCCAAAGAGCCAAGTCATTAGTCATATGATAAATTTTGTTTTTACATTTATTTTTATTTTATTTTTTTTGGGAAATTTTACAATTTAAGTTACTACTGCCTGTCAAAAAAAAAAAAAAAAAGTTACTACTTATGGATAAGTTATTGGTCAATTGCACCAATGGAAGCATGCCATTTAGATACAAGTAGTAATTTCTTAGAACTTTAACGCCTATAAATTATTTTGGATACAATAAACTCTAGATTTACCCGAAAACAATTAACAATTCACAAGGAACCTCACCCGATAATTGAGAAACAAAACGTTCTCTAGTAGTCTTGTAACTCTGACTTAGCAAGCTTATCACAGAATCTTGATCCAATCTTATAAACAAGCTAAGCTGCATAGTGTCAACTAACATCTCCCAACATTCAGCCACGCATCAACCTTACAACTGCGTGTCCACTTTCTATGAAATTGTTATGTCTTTATCACTCTTCTCACCGAATGTATACGTAAACCAACATTCATCTCATAAACTGTATATATACACATTACATCATCTACTTATGCTACAAACTTATCCACTTTTACATACACTATTATCCAACTTAAACTTACAAAATAAACATCCATCAAATTTTACTCTGATAAAAATATGGCAGGTCGTCAAACTGAACGACACACAGGAAACACTGGCCAAGGTGGTGGCTTGGGAGCTCCGGGAACTACAGGCGCATATGGTGCACGTGATCCATTAGGAGCACCTGGCTCTACCGGAGCATCCAGGACTACTGCTGGTGCTCCTGGCTACGATCCTACTGGATACGGTAATGAATACGGCTCCGAGGACATGGGGCAGCAGCAGCAGCTACGTCGCCCTGCTGCTGATGATGTGGGCACTGGCACTGGCACAGGTTACACTTACGGGACTGCAGGCAGCATGGGACCTACTGCTACAGGGTACCATGCTGGAGTCCATGTCCCCCACACCACCGGTTTATCTGGCACGTACGGTACCAGTGGTGGTTTCGACACAGGTGGTTTCGGAAAGAGTGGTGGTGGTGTCGGCGAAGGCTTTGATACCGGTATGGGTGAGCGGACTCATGGAATGGGAAGAGAGAGAGGTGGAGGTGGAAATCCTGTGATGCAAAGCGAAACAGTGGTAATTGAAAGTGTTGGAGGTCTGGAAGGTCAGGATATAGGAGATCAGATGGATGAGTGGGCCCAAAGTATCGGTGCCGGTGAAAGAGGAAGGAATCACGGTGGCAACGACACCGGAGGAGATAAACAAAGAGCAGGGCAACGCCGAGGATGATAAAATAAGGAAACAATAATGTGTTTATCATCAGTAATATCAGCAATAGATTTGGTTTCTGCTTTTTTTTAGTCTTTCAAATTTACAAGTGAACAATAAACAGTGTGAGCAGTACGAAGCCTCTTTTTTTGTTGCAAGGCTTATACATTTAGGAGTGGGATTAAATGTGGGTGTGTGGTTTGGTCCTTTGTTTTTAGGAAATTAGTTTTCTTTATGTTGTAAACTTTTTCTACGATAATGTATGGTTTCTAATTTTCTATTATATTTTGAGGTGTAAAATTCTGTTTATGATATGAGTGATAAAAGTGATTAGTTACTCATATTGTTGTTAAATGTCAAGAACAAGTGTTTTCAAATGTCAAGATTCAAGTGTTTTCAAGTGTAACTCATATTGGAGCTTGTATTAATTAATTTTCCTACATATTACAATTCACGAACGACGTATTTATGAAAAAAAATCCTTTGTAATGTTCACTCTTATGTAATGTAAATCTGAGGAAGTTTGTGCAGGACTTGGTGGTGTTACCCGTGTTCAACTGATCATCAAGAACAAGTAATTTTTGCTAGGATATGACCCTTGGTGACCATCACTTCATTTTGTAGAGACAGTACCAATACATACTAAGATACAAAGTAAATTAATCAATACATACTAAGATACAAAGTAAATTAATGCTTGTTCAATTTGATTTCAAAAGCAATTTTAATCACACAATAAAATGATCTTCGAAAAATAAGTTACACAACTTGCAAATGTTCACCCAAAACGTTCTCCAAAAGGACAAAAACCGTATAACTCTGAAGTGTAGATATCAATGTTAATATGTGTTGTGCTACACTTGATAAGTAATCGCAAGCTATACTATTTATCATATGCACACTAAGGCCGCATTCTCTTCACCTTGAAGTATTCAATATGGATCAATTAGACAGTTACAATCACATATAAATAAAGAAAATTAATTAATCAATCAATAGAAATTTCATTCAGTAGAATGATGCGGAGAGAATCGGGATTAATGTGGTTATCAATGTCTTTTAACACTAATACGTCCATAAGGCTTCTACACAAATTTTTAAGGACAATATAAATGAAGGGACAAGGGTTCCAAACATCTGTTAACGTATAAATTAGGCATAATTATACATTAGTCATTAGCATGAGTTATGGTGTAACTACAACCATTGGTTGATAAATTAAACTACAAGACCTTAATCACTAAATACAACCAATGACATGAACTATTTAATGAATACACTCAATGAAATAAAATTGGACAATAGAGACCATACTAACTACATAATTAGAATTAGTAATTATATTTATGTTAATGAATGTACTTCGTATTCAGTACTAATAAAGATCATGTTAATCGCATCATGTCCTTGGTTGAACTTGGGTTACATTTCACGTTAATGAAAGTAATTTACCAAATGACAAGAAAAGGTATGATGAGAGTAATAGATTTTTGAAGCTAAAGAAACACCTCATAAGGAGTCATAAATTCCTTCTATTAGCTTGAGGCACCGCACTAGATTACCAGACAGCAACACAGCATAAGGTGGTACTGTATGTACGTATCTTATTGACACATGGATATCAGTCGAATTCGAAATTAGAAAGGATGAGCTTAGATTACTAGTTTATGATCAACCATCGACTCAAAGGAGACTGTCTTACGTGTCACCACGTCATGGAGACAGAAACACCTTAGCAGCCTATGTGTCAGCATCACAGATGATCGAAAGTATTACTCGGCATGTCATGCACGTGAAGCATTCATTATTCAAACACCCAAGTGCCTCCCTCCAAACCATATATAGCCTTTCAGGAGCTTTGTCTTCATCAAGCACCCAAGTGAATAACACAAATCTATTGCAAACTAAGCTTGCTAAAAGAAAGAGAGAAAAGAAAGGGATAAATATTTCGGGGTAGAAGATGGATAGGTTAAGGGATGAGTATGGGAAACCGGTTCACCAAACCGATGAATACGGAAACCCGGTTCGCCAAACCGATGAGTATCCGGTTCAGAATCAGTACTCTGCAAGTACCATGGGTGCATATGATATAGGGGCAATAGGAGCAGACAAGTATGCAGGTGGTACAGATGCTGGAGTTCCTGGTTATGATCCTGGCTATGGAGCGCCAGGAGTTGGCACTGGTACGGGAACTGCCTATCAAGGTGACAGGTATGACACAGGAACTGGAGCACGCTATGACATGGGATTGGGCGCTGGAACTAGAACTGGAACCGGTGAAACAGGAATGGGCACCAGAACCCACGGTGGCAGCTACGATACTGGTGTTGTTGATATGGGTGGTAGCCAACTACAACATCAAAAACAACATGAAAGTGGTCTTACTGGTATGCTCCACCGCTCTGGGAGTTCCAGCTCTAGCTCTGTAAGTTGTTCACTTAACTTCTGCAACTTATATTGTGTTGTTTACAAGTACTTTTACGAAATACTAACGTATTAATGAAAATCGCAGTCTGAGGATGACGGACAAGGTGGGAGAAGGAAGAAGAAGGGGCTGAAGGAGAAGATCAAGGATAAACTACCAGGCGGTGGGCGAAAGAAAGATGAATATGGCTCAACAGCAACTACTGGAATTGATCCACATGGCCACAGTGGCTACGGGCAGCCAGAGAAGAAAGGAATTATGGAAAAGATCAAGGATAAACTACCTGGTGGCCACTAAATAATTTAACTCACTCACATCTTTGTACTGCTTAAACACCTCTGTTATCTTTAATGTTGTTTCTTTTTCCATGTAGAAATCTGAAATATGTAATGCATTATGTATCAGCACCTCTATTTTCTGAACTTTTTTTAAACATCGCTAGTAATCTTAAACTGTAATAAAAAAAAAAAATATATATATATATATATAAGGTCCCAAAACTGGAGATTCAAATTTCACTTTCAATAGCTTTTTTAATATACGAGTACAGATAATATAGTTGAAAAAGCGTAAAAGAAACATTAAGAAACAAAAGGTGGAAGTACATCTTACAGTCAAATTGCTCATACTAACACAATGAAAAGCAATTGCCAAATGCTGGAATTCACAAAATCAATTGACTCATAAAATTCATTTAACCTATTGACAATTAGATAGTACGACAATTAACTCAGAGCTATAGTTTGGAACCATAATTGATTAGTCATTAACTAACTCAAATAATCCATGCTATATTAGTCATTAACTAGCTTAAATTTCCTAGCAAGGAGATGGAGGACAAGAAAGACCCAAATGAGGATAAACTTACAAGCTTTTAATCGCATGGCTCACATATCACACATTCTCACTAACTCAGTTTTTTTATTCCCATCCTAGATCCATTCTACAAAAATCCGTTCTTTCTAAATTCAAGGATGCTGATCTTTCTTTGATTACATTAAAATTAGGTTTTTACTAATCCAACTCTTATTTTTATACCTTTACTATTCAACAACTGATGAGAACTAAAATTCGCTGTATGTGTGTCGTGAATTTACAACGTGAGAAAAAAAGGAAAAAAAAAAAAAACAAAAAAAAACATGTTTCTTGATCCTAACATGTGGGAGACCTTGAGATCGTCCTAGCTAATATTATTGTGAATTTTGAAGTTTATCTTACTTGGGTTTTGAAAAATGCATGCTGTTTGATCATTGATAAATCTTGCAAGTATTTCAAAAGCTTTAAGAATGTCATAGCCTACTAGTTTGAAACTTTGTGAAACCACATGATTTGTTGAAAATCCAAGCAATAGCACCTACAAATCTTCCCTAACCAAGGACAATCCCAAGGACTTCTACTATAAGTCTATAAACATAGCTAAAGACAATCCTAAGGTATTCTACTATAAGATTTTAAGTAAAGTGGTATCTTCACCCATATTCTTAAACCACAACACATATGGTAAAACTATAAATTCCAACTTCAACCGAAAAAAAAAAAAAAAAAAAAAAAAAAAATTCATTAAGGATAAGGCACCTACAGACTAAAAGATGCAAAACTTAACAATAAAGCAATAATAAGCCGAGCTATCATAATGGTATCGATCAGATGAGTGAATTTAATAACCCAAATTTACACCTACTCAAAGAAATCTTGGAATTTTTGTGACCAATATAATTAATGATGTGAGCATACTAAGCAATAGCCAAATGATGGAGTTCACAACTTGTTGCAGTACTTAACTTTGATAGAACCCTAATTGATTGTTAGCCAGGTGTCATCAACTAGAACAAAAATTCAGAACTACCCAGCAAAACAATATACCTAGCCATATGAAGATTATCTAAGCACAGAAGACAATAGAAAACCAGGAGAGGAGCTAAAAGATGGAGGAAAGTTGCCTGTTGCCTTCTCGATGGACTTTACAAGCTCCTTAATGACATGTTTCAACATATAGATCTCATCAACTAGGTTTTTTGTTTCCCATTCTTGATCCATTCTGCAAAAATAAAATTAAACACAATCCTTTCTGAGTTTAACTGGTTAATGCAAAGGCACATTCTTTCTTGTGCAATATTGTAGTGCAAAGGGGAAATTATAGTAGAAGTGAATTAAATTTAGAAAACTAATTTGACGATGAACACACACGAATATATGAAGGTATGCAAACAAACCAACACTTGCGGACAGCTAGCAAACAAGTTTGGTCATAAATCTAAAGCAATAAACTCACTAACAATTTTATCCAATTCACTTAAGCTTAAACACTTATGTTCGATTTGTTTGCAGCCTTAAATCATTTAACAGATAATAGAACTAACTAATTTAAGCTCCTTGGATTAAACTCTCAAAAATAATAATCTGGCAAGGGTAATGTTTCAAGTAGGTAAACTGACCTGGGTTTGGAGATAGGATTGTCACAGCAATGGGAAAAAAGCACCTTCACAACAGGGTGCAGATTGATTTTTACGAATGGTTCTGCAGTACCTTCTGAGCAACAACCAGAACAGCACCATGAATTTGGATTAAGTAGAACTATTTGCATCATGGAAGATTTTGTCTTCAGATCCTTAACCACAGAGCGGAAGGACAATTCATCTTTAGCACTTTCCAGGAGTTGGCAAGTGAACATTCTCTCCAATGTGTACTTACTGTCCACAAGAGCCAAGTAATCAATGCAAATTTCAGATGAAAACCTTACCAATGCAAGGAAACATAAATAGGGAAGGAAAATCAGCAGAAAGTTTCACCAATTACCTGAATAAGTCAGCTGATAACTCTGAAGGTGAAAAAATTGAGATATTACATTTAAGAAGTCGAATGCCACCATCTAGTGGTTTAGAACCATCACTGCAAGGATATGCACCCAGTGTACAACAGCATTGAGGACATGCGAAATCAATCCAGTCGATATCTTTTGAAAGGCCATCTAATCTGAATAAAAAAGCATTTCCGAGATAGCAATTGAGGTATGATTTCTGGTCAGCTTCAAGAGCAGCAGGACCACTAGCAGGTTCGTACTTAGAAGACTCTAAAGTATCATGTTCACAACCGCAGTGTGCTGCCTCAGCATCAGTAGCAGAATCAACCCTTGCAGGAGCACAAGATGGCTTCTCTTCTTGGTCTTCACAAAATTCTGAGGATTCTCTGTTCATATCTGTAGAGATGTGCTCTGAGCCAAGTTTTGCAGAAGAATCATACAATAAGGGACTTTCAACCGATATACTAGCGCCAACATCGGTAATAGAATTAACAGCAATGTCACCCCACCCCTTATTCTCACCACTTCTAATTATATCTGCCTTTGGAGAATTAAATCCTGAAATATCATCCTTGCAAAGAATGACAGATGCAGCAGTTAATAGGCATGTGCCCTCAGCACACCTATAGGATTTGACATATTTATCCACAAGCTTCTCACTGATCCCTCCAAATGAGCAGCAGCAAGTCCCAAACCAATTGTCAGCTACATCAGTCCAGTTAACAGAAGGCAGGTCCACCAAACACCTATACTCACATAAGCCAAATGTAATGAATTTCACATAGTTGAGCCAAATTAACAACAGAGAGCAGCATGTATTTGCAGATAATTGCAAACTCAAAGAGATTATTATTCATATAGAGCTCAAGCATAAAAGTGAAAGGCCTAGAGATGTCATATAGAGGGAATACTGAAACATAGCCCTCAAATAATACACTGATATTTATCAAAAAAAAAAAATTAAAAAAAAAATAAATAAAAATCATAATGATAGTGATTAGCTAAATCACTCATAGACATTTAAAAAAGAGTTGCAGCTAAGAAACCTAGAAACAGATAGTATGACTCACAAAATACAAAGGGACAGAATGCTTATAGCCTTAATCTGCACAGAAGATCAGAACACAGCTAAATTTTTCATTGGCTTATAACATCACATCAGAACTCATTAGTCCGTACTCCACAACAATTGATGATCAATGCATATCATTTTCAATTACCGCGAGGTTTAAACAACTTCACACGTATTTCATCTTTCATTTATAGTTTGATCCTTAGTAACACACTACATTTTGCTTTTCAACTCACAGTAAATGCAATCAGCAGTTGAACATACATCGAATTGTTTGTAAGAGAACCAATTCACAACAGCATTGTAATTACCATGAACAATATAACAATAACACGACATTATGACAAAATTCGAGCAATCAACCACAAACAAATCCTTTTCACAGACAACTTACACACACTATCCGATAATATAGATTCAACTAAAAAGAAAAAAAAATACTACCTTACAGAACGGTTAGTCAGCTTAAACGCACATTTTCTGCAGTAGAAGTCCACATCTCCTTTGGACGACAATGCCTTGAAATCTACTCCAACATAACAACAATACACAAAATTAAAGCTAGAAACAAACAAAATATAACTTTAAAACAAGAAAATTCAAAAAAATGAATAAATTATCGGACCAGAATCCATGGAAAGCGGCTCAAGGAAACCGTCGGATGAAGAAAACGCGCCAAATTCATCTCCAGAACTAAGTTCAGAAATAAAACTGGAAACAATTGGATGATCAACAGAAAGAAGAAGAGGAATCTTAACTTGAATGTGATCTTCAAGAGCACTGAAATTGAGAGGATTATCGAGGTCCACTAAAACCCTAGGTAGCGGAACGAATACAGAGACTGGATTTGGGGATTTATGATGGTTCCAAGTTAAGATGACAAGTGATTTTTCGAACTTTAAATCGACATTGAGATCAATGCAATGAGTAATTGGATTAATTTCTGGGGAGAAGATGAAGAGTTTGAGAAGAGGGATGTGAGATTGAGCTTCCCAGGTGTACCGCCATTTTTTAGGGTTTTGATTTTCGGACAACATTTTTTTTAAAAAACTGTTCAGTAATCTAGCGTACTGTGATAGTAGATGAACTTCTTAGGTACGGAATCCCATTCTAATTAACATTTCCATCCTATATTTGTCAACGCAAAGCTTTAACCATTACTATAATATTTTTAATTAGTAATAGATATAAATTATAAAAAGTTGATATACAAAAATTATACATGGAGATTAGAGTAGACTGTTTTGAATTCTATTGTTGTACTCCTTATATAGCATAAACATTTATCAAATTAAAGTGGCATATAAATAGTACAAAAGTTAAATTGATGTACTTAAAAAAAACACAGAGGCAGTAGTATTCTCTAGTCTCTATACTTTTGCAAAAACTATATGAAATCCTTGTACTTAGTGAATGTAGATACTTTTTTCATTTTATCAAGTGTCCCATTTTGACTTTTTACCTTATTCACTTAATCCACTTTAATCAATGACCATTCAATGTTATAATTTATACATAAATATAAACTACATTCATGTTACTAGTAGTATTTATTGTAATTGTCTCAATATATAATTTTGAAAATTAATTTTTTACGTTAAAGATCAATAACAATATACTAAAAGACACACCACTAATGACACGTGTCATCTTCTGGTGTGTCCTTAGTTGTATTTTTTTATTTTCTATTTTTTTTTTAATGAAATTCAAGTAAAGAAACAAATCTTATACAAAAATAATTTCCTAATCTTATACAATATAATTACTTAAAATAAAAAAAGATTTGACATATGTTTAACACAAATATTTATATAGCTATAAAAAAGTTATTACCATAATTTTAATCATTCTACATCATTTTATATCTAACATATCTTTTGTAATCATTTACTATAATCAAAATTTGTCAACTATATATTTAAAATGTTTATAAAAAAAACTAATTATAATCGTAGTTTAATAATGGTTATTGAAAATTATCGTGCATAGCACGGGAACTAACCTAGTATAGCAATAAAAAATAGTCAAAGTTGATATAAAAAGTCAAGCATGTCGGTAATTCTGAGGTGTTGTTTGGTTGCACATACAAAATGCAGGAATTGAAAATTCCCATAAAATTTGAAAATAGGGGTTGTTTGGTAGGACCATAAAAAGTGAGAATGTAGGAAATGTAAAATTGTGGGAATTTTCAATTCTCACAATATATGGGAATTAAATTACCAAGCTCCCCCTTCGCATCTCAATAACAATCAAATATATATAACAATCAAATAAGTTTACTTGATTCCTAGGAAATTTAATGTGGGATTTAATTCCCATAAAATACAAATGTTTATAGGAAATTAATTCCTATGTCAACCAAACAATACATAAGACGGAGAGAGTAAGAAAATCGCGTGTGGACTATGTGATGAGAGATATATAATTAAGGACGACAAAAAAAAGTGATACACTTAATAAAAAAACGTGACACAGACATAATAAAAACTGAAAGTAGGATAAGTGATGCACTTAGGGCCTGTTTTGTTCACTTTGTTTTCGTTATTTCAAGTCTAATAAGTTCAATTCGGAAAAAATAAGTTCAGATAAGTTTAGTTCAGGAAAAATAAGTTATAATAAGGGTTACTCAAGGTCACATTATAACTAAAATAAGTTTTAATAAGTTCAGTTAATTTCAGATTAGTTTAAATAAATTCAGATAAGTTTAATTCAGGAAAAATTAATTCAGTTCAGAAGAAATAAGTTCAGATAAGAATTACCCAACTTAAATAAGTTCAATAAAGTATAATAAGTTCAATAAAATCTAATAAAAATTCCAATAAGTTATATATGGTCCAATAAGTTCCATTAAGTTTTAATCAGGCCTAATAAAAAGGTTTAATCAGGTTCAATAAGTTTTAATAAAGTCCAATAAGTTTTAATAAATTCAATATAATTTAATAAATTCCAATAAGTTCTAGATGAAATGAGTTAAAATAATTTCAGGTCCAATAAGTGGAAGAAAACACACTTAATTTAGGTCGTACGTCTACTCGTAATTCGTAACTCGTAACCCGTTCAAATAACTCGTATATCTTACTAATCTCACCCTTTCCCGCCCCCCATTTTGTGAGCCGTGGAATTAAGAAGGGTTTGCAGAATTTCGGATGAACTCTTCCAATTTCTTCTCCAACCCCTGCAACTACTAATTACTAGGTACTCGAATTAAGTAAGTCATACAATTCTTTTTATCTAATTTTAGTGAAATTGATCATAATTTCAGGGCGATTCTAATTGAATTTCTAGTAACCCATTTTTCTAATTGAATTTCTTGTAGATTGAAATCTAAAATATCATGAAAACTAGGTCGAAGAAGCAAAGGCTTTGCGATAAAGATGATGGTATCAGAGATAGATTAAGCGAATTGCCAAATGATGTACTTGTTCACATACTATCTTTTCTACAAATTAGAGATGCTATAAGAACTGTTCTAATTCGCAGATTTGGTGGTCTTTGGACTTTGACTCCTACTCTTAGGTTATCTTGCAATGAGGAAAGATTGATCAACATTGTGATCAAATATCATAAAAATCTCATTATTAACATGCTTGAATTAAATTTTGTATATGGGGTTTCACAGGATAAGTTGATGAAATGGATTAAATTCGGTTTAAGAAAAAAAAAAAACTAAGGTGTTGAAGGTTCATTCTATGTGGAAATATGGTTTATTTTACTTGCCACCTCTAGTTTTTCGTTGTCAATGTGTTGTTGTGCTTGAGCTTGCAGAATTGGTGATCTAGCTACTGCGTATTGTGTACATGGGATCATTGAGAACATTGGTGCTTGACCGTGTTGCTTTAAATGATGAAAATTTTCAATTTATGATTAATGGATGCCCATGTTTACAAGAACTGTCTATAACAAATCCTTTTATATTACGAAAGGTGCATTTTACTACTCCAAGCATTGAGACGTTTTCTCTTGATCTCTTATCAGAGTCTACGATGAAAGTACCCATAAATGACTCACCCGAACCTTACTCACTTGATTGCCCTAACATCATGTTCTTGCGTGTTAAAAAAGCACACTTGGATTTTCTTAAAGTGGTGGATGTTTCATCAGTCCGTGTAGGAACAATCAGAGATTGTTCCTTTTTCGAAGATCAAGATATGGATGCTAGGAGTGTTCACCATTTTGAATTATTACTTAACAAATTTCAAAATGCTGAGTTTTCGAGCAGAGAAACAAAGCTTGTCAGGTGAGTTGTTTTCTTGCCTTTTCTTTTGATGAATTCTACACTTTTGCTTTATATATGGTGGGTAGTTCTTTCTCTTCATTTTCTTGTAGTTGAGATTTATGTTATATTTGAAGGCTTGAGCACTTGTAAACTTGTAGTAGTATATTATGTGAACCAATTCTCAAGTCATTTAGACTTCAGTTTCTCACTCTCTTAACTTGATTGACCATTACCCCGATTGTGATGTAGCAAATATGTTTGGCTAATGGCTACCGTACATGTAGTCTAACAAACTGATGTTAACCAAGTGTGATTGTCGAAACCAAATTATTTCTCTGTTTGTTCCGAGAGATTCAAGCAATTTTTTTCCTAAGTAACTTATTGCATTGTAGTGTTTTCTATCTCTGTTATCAAGTTGTTCACTCCTTGGTTTTACAGGCTATAAAGTTGACAATAATCCGAAGAAAAAAAGTACAAGTAATAGTTTTGATTTTATTTGTTTCTGCAATTAAAACACTGTGGACATGAATTTAATGACAAACTAAGTGAGCTATGCAATCCATGGACACATATATAGCTCTGAGGCCTGGGTTCCATGGAAGTTGTTTGCTAGGCATGTTCAAATTGCTAGGCAACTCATACATGTTGGAGGAACTTATAATATATGCTAATGGGGTGAGCTGTTTTGTACTTTTGTATAACAAGTTTTTTTTAGCTAATATCGCGTTCCACCATTTAATAACTCTAACATACTTTCATATAATTTCAGGAGTTTTGTTGTGATTGCAATACACTCCTTGTGCAAGAGGTTTCTTCTTCTTTGGACATCCATAGATTTAAAAATGTCTCTATTCACGAGTATGAAAAGCCTAGCCAAACTCTTCTTCAGCTGATAGAATTTCTGCTTAAAAAATCTGACACCTTGAAGAAATTGGTTATTTCCTATGGTAGCAAGGATCAACTCTTTTCAACAGAGGGCCAAGAGTTCATCTTGCAGTTGTTGAGCTTACCAAGGGCTTCACGAAATGCAAGCATTGTCTTTGTGTGATGGACCTAAATATGGGCCGACCCATACAAGTGTATACCCGGAGGGCTAAGCTTGGCAAGTCGGATCATGGTGGTCAAGAGGGTCAAGGAACGACAATTGAGGGAGGCAAGGGAGGAATAAGGGTCAACTCCAACAAAGGGCAAGATGACAAAGTTAATTAAGAAGAAGAAGAAGGGGGAAGCAAGTCACTAGTTTCTACAATGTCTAATTTATGTTTTGCTAATTTAGCTAAGTCATCACATGTTTTATGTTAGGACCTTTTGTATAGGTATGGCAGCTGGTTAACTTGTTTGGGTATCCTGATATTGAGTTAGACAAGTCTTGAGAGTAGTAGCCTAAAGCTACCATGAGATTGATGGCCTCAAGTCATTAGTTATCGCCTTTGTAATCGTTGCTAGTTTGTTAATCAATCAAGTAATCAAGTTTTCCCCTTAATGTCATTAATTAGTTTAATATTGCTGTGAGAAATTCGGCCTCTGACAACGGTGGCCACTCTGTCGCAACGTGCCGATGCGGTGGACGAATAGCTATAGGAGGTGGAGTCGAGGTTGCAGTCGATTGAAGGAAAGCTAACGGATCAGGAGGTTGCCTTTGGTCGAGCAGTAGCCGAGGCGGTGAACCAGGCTATGGCCGACACTTAGAAGGCCATAACCAACCACTTCACGGCGTTGTTCGAGGTGGAAAGAAAGCGGCAGGAGGAAGACCGGATAAGGCTCAAAGGTCGAATTAACCGCTTCTGGAACGACCAAGAGGTTCAGGCGACAATTTATGTGGCGAAGGACAATGAGAAGTTTAAAGAGGAAATGATGGCAGTCGCAAGGGTCCCCGCACCCGACCACCACTAGTCGTCCAACTAGATGGAGATAACAATCAGATTCACAGTGACAACGAGGTGCGCACACCAATTGGAAGCGGGTTCGGGATGCCGGAATGGAGAAGAAAGGATCCATGAGTGTGGCCGGAGGAAGGCAGTGGCGATGGTGGCTAATGGAAGCATAAAAAGCTTGACATGTCGGTGTTTGAAGGGAAGGATCCTGATAATTGGGTTATAAGGGCTAAGATGTACTTTGATTTTTATCAACTTTTCGATGAAGACCATGTGACCGCGGCGGTGGTGGCGATGGATGGTCCGACTTTACAGTGGTATCATTGGGAGAACCGGCTTTGACCCTTCGCCAACTGGACAGATCTGCGCTGTCGTGTCTTGAAGGAATTTCGGCCCACTAATTCGGGAACCCTTCACGAGCAATGGTTGATCGTGACACAAACGGCAACCGTTGAGGAATACCGGAGGAAATTTATCGAGCTAGCTTTTCCCGTAAAGTACATACCGGAGGAGATAATGTGTGTGTCAATTCATAAAAGGCCTCAAGGAAGAAATTAAGGCCGAATTACGGCTTCTGGATCCAAGCACTCTTGAGCGGGCTATGGAGTTGGCTGGGAAAATAGAGGAACGAAACCGAGTTAATAAGGGGAAGAGTATGGTTGGGGCGTGGCGAAGCGTGCCGAGTACAGCTGGCCTAAGTACTGGAGGGATGAGTAGTAAGGGAGGTGGTGGGCTAATCTCAACTTATGGCATGCCCAACAATGCTAGCCCAAGTAAAAGCTAGCCCAAGTTGAGTGAGTCTCAAGGCTCAATTAATTTAAACAGGCCCAATATAAGCCAAAGTTCCAAATTAGTGAGTGAACCCTGGAGACTCACCAAAGCTGAACTTCAAGAACGAAGAGCAAAGGGACTTTGCTTTCGTTGTGATAAACGATGGGGAGTGGGACATAGGTGCAAGAGGAAGGAGCTTAGTGTCTTAATGGTGGCTGGGGAACCAGAGGAAGAGGATGGGAGTGATGAAAAGGAAGGAGGGGAGGAAACGGTGGAGGTTTCCTTATGTTCGGTGGTGGGGTTGACTAACCCAAAAACCATGAAGCTTAAGGAGTTGGTTCACGGCAAGGAGGTGATAGTTATGGTGGACCCGGGAGCCACTCATAACTTCTTGTCCCATAGGGTGGTGGAAGAAGCTAAAGTTCCCTTAGAGAAAGGTGGTGAGTTTGATGTGTCACTAGGAAATGGAAAAACGGTGAAGGGTAGTGGATTGTGTCGCGGAGTGAAGTTGAAGCTAAATGAAGGGGTGACTCTAGTAGAAAATTTTTTGCCCTTAGGGTTGGGTAATGCAGATGTTATCCTTGGAGTACAATGGCTTGAGAAACATGGTGCGGTCACAACAAATTGGAAAACTCATGTGATGCACTTTAAGGTGGCCAGTGTACCAGTTACTTTGATGGGAGATCCCACTTTGGAGAAAACTCAAATCTCCTTGAAGGCTATGATACGAACACTTTGTAAGAGCAAAGGAGGGGTGTTGGTGGAGGTGAATAGAGTGGAGAAGGATGAGAGGTCGAGTGTGGAGAGTGTAGTGCCGAGTTTTATGAGGGAGGTGGTTGAGAAGTTCAAGGGGGTACACGAGATACCGGATGGTTTACCTCCAAACCGTGGGCATGAGCACTCCATCACCCTCAAGGAGGGTAGCAACCCCGTGAGTGTGAGACCATACCAGTATCCTCAAGCTCAAAAGGACGAGATTGAAAAACTCATCTAAGAAATGTTGGATGTCGGCATCATCCGGCCATCCACGAGTCCTTTAAGTAGCCCAGTCCTTATAAAAAAGAAGGATGGTTCTTGGCGGTTTTGTGTTGATTATAGGGTACTCAACAAAGAAACGGTGCATGATAAATATCCGATATCGGTGATTGATGAGCTACTTGATGAGCTCCATGGGGCAAAAAGTTTTTTCTAAGTTGGACTTAAAGTCCAGCTACCACCAAATTTGGGTGAAACCCGAAGATACTCACAAGACGGTGTTTAGAACCCATGAAGGCCACTATGAGTTTCTTGTCATGCCTTTTGGGTTAACTAACGCGCCGACCACTTTTCAATCGTTAATGAACGATGTGTTTCGGCCCTTCTTGAGGAAATTTGTGTTAGTATTTTTTTACGACATCTTGATATATAGTAAGGATGAAGGGGAATATAAAAATCATGTCAAGTTAGTGTTGGAAAAATTGGCCGAAAACAAATTGTATGCCAATCTTAAGAAGTGTGAGTTTGGGAAAGGTGATGATGCGTAATTTTGTCGGTTTTAATTTGAGGGAAGGATTCGAGTGATTTTAATGGTGGAAATTTGAAAGATAGTGTTAGAAGGCAACGACTTCTAAGTTTGATCTTAGGAGCAACGATCCCAAAACCCTAGTGAACAACTAGTTTGAACCTTAATAAAGTTCTCTTCAAACAAAAGCTTAATAATCTCAACTTTTAATTCATAAAATGTCCTATTAAAATAATTGACATACAACTAGTATATATAGGAAAAATAAATCTATCATACTTGCTCCGCAAGCAAATTAAATAAAAGTCCTAATAATTAATTAATGAACCAAGATATTCTACTAACTAATTAACACAACTTTGGAAGCCCAGGTCCCAGAACTACTACTAAGAAAATAATAAAAACATTATTAAAAACTCACTTGTAAAACCCCTACTTTAAGAGTAAGGTAAAACCAAGAGAGTACCTAAATAAAGCAATAAAGATAGTTATAAGAAAGGGGACTCGATTCACATCAGGTGAGGTGGCCTACCTTGGCCATGTCATTTCGGCAAGAGGGGTAGCCATGGATGAGGAAAAAGTTGCGGCCATCATGAGGTGGAGGAGCCGAGAAACTTGAGGGAGCTTAGGAGGTTTCTTGGTTTGACGGGGTATTATCGCAAGTTTGTGGCAAACTATGCCCAACTTGCGGCACCATTAACATCTCAATTGAAGAAAGATTGCTTTGGGTGGTCAAATGAAGCAACTTGTGCATTCAAGGCTCTCAAGAAGGCAATGATCAAGGCTCCGGTGCTCGCTATGCCAACTTTACCAAGGAATTTGTGGTGGAGACCGATGTATCCGGGTTTGGAGTCGGGGCGGTTATGATGCAAGGAAGCAAACCGGTCGCATATTATAGTAAGTTGCTCTGGGTGAGAGAAAGGGAGAAGTCCATTTATGAGAAGGAACTCATGGCAATATGTTTGGTAATTTTGAAATGGAAGCATTATCTTTTGGGTCGACATTTTGTGGTGAGAACCGATCAACAAAGCCTTAGATACATCACCCAACAAAGAGAAGTGGGAGGTGAGTATCAAAAATGGATGAGGAAGCTAGGAGGGTTCGACTTCGAAGTGCAATACCGACCCGGGGCATCAAATCGGGTTGCCGATGCCTTGTCTCTAATGGATCAGAGAAAAATTCAACTAAGATCTCTAATCCATTCATAATCAGTGGACTGGAGTGAATTGGAGAGGGAAATTAAAAGTGATAAATGGTTGGCCCAAATTCAACGGGGCCAAGAAAAAGGGGAGACTTGTCCAGTGGGTTATCATTTAGAAGGCACTACAAGAAAACAGCTTGATTCCGACGGACAGTTTCCGACAGACATGTATTTCCGTTGGAAAAATCAGAAATTCCGACGGATTTCTATTCCGACGAAAATTCATCGGAATATAAGGGCTTTCCGACGGAATTTTCCGTCGGAATAAAAATTTCCGATGGATTTTCCGACGGAAAATATTCTGTCGGAAAGCCCTTATATTCCGTTGGAAAATTTTTACTTTTCGATGGAATATTCCGTCGGAATAAAAGTTAAAAAAAATAAATTAAATAAAATAAACCCCTCCTTTTGTTTCCCCTCTCGTTCTCCGCCTCTTTCCCCTCTCTTTCTCTCTCCTCTTCTCTTCTCTTTCTCTCTCCTCTTCTCTTTCTCCTTCCCCTTCGTTCCCCTTCTGTTTTCTCCTCTTCTCTTTCTCTCTCCTCTTCTCTTCTTCTTCCCCTTCTGTTTTCTCTGAATCTCTTGTCTTCTCCTTCCCCTTCTGTTTCTCTGAATCTCTTTCCCCTTCTCTTTCCTCTTATCTCTCGTCTTTCTCGCCTCATTCTTCTCTCATCTTCTTTCCCCTCCTTTTCTTGTAGTGTTCGTCCTCTTCGACCACCGCACCGACACCAACCACCAACGACATCAGCAACACACAACCAACAACCACCGCCGCAACAACACCACTGGAAAGCATCTCAAGGTTTCCACAACACCACCACCGTGAAACAACGACCACCGTCGCAACAACACCAAGGTTTTTTTGTAGATCTAGTTTTAGTTAAGGTTACATTGTAGATCTTGTTTTGTTTTTGAACATTTATTATTATAGTTAATTATTTTTGTAATTGTAAATGTAGTTTATAAATTTATTAGATCTTGTAATGATAATAGTGAATTTCGTTTTTGTTTTTTTTTTTTAATTTTTTTTATTGAAATTCAAATCAATATGCATGCTTTAGATCTTGTTTTTGTGGGAATTTTTGTTTCGGATTTTTGTTTTGGATTTTACGTTTTTTTTTTTCCATTTTTCAGGGTAGGTGTGTTAGGGGGTTGGTTAGGTGGGGTGGTGGTGGCTCGACAGGGTGAGGTAGGGTGGGGGTCTGGGTCAGAGGTGGGTGGGGTGGTGGAGGTTTGGACAGGATGGGTGAGGTGGTGGAGGTTTGGACAGGACAGGGTGGGTGGGTGTGGTGGTGGCTCGACAGGGTGGGGTAGGGTGGTTGTCTGGTCAGGGGTGGGTGGGTGGGTGGGTGGGGTGATGGAGGTTTGGACAGGGTGGGTGGGGTGGTGGACTGGTGGAGGTTTGGACAGGAAAGGGTGGGTGGGGTGGGCCTGTTTTTTTTTTTTTTTAATTTTTTTTATTGATTTTTCCGACGGAATATTCTGTCGGAATATACCACTTCCGACGGAATTTTCCGTCGGAATATACCTCTTCCGACGGAATTTTCCGTCAGAATATACCTCTTCCGACGGAAATTTCCGTCGGAAACCTCTCCAACTCCGACGGAAATTTCCGTCGGAAAATTGCGACGGAATTTCAATTAAAGTCAAAAACAGCGCCGACAGAATTATATCCGTCGGAAACTTGTCTTCCGACGGAATTTCCGTCGGAATAGGTCAAATTTCCTACAAATGGTTTTGCGACAGACTTATTCCGACGGAATTCCGTCGGAAGACCGTTTTCCGACGGAATTTCCTATGTTTCCGACGGATTTTTTCCGTCGAAATCAAGCTGTTTTCTTGAAGTGAGGAGGGAAGGTAATGTTCAAGGGGAGGGTACTTTTGCCCAAACAATCAAGCTTCATATCCAAACTGTTACATGAATATCACGACACCACTACCGGCGGCCATGATGGCGAAGTCAAGACCTACATGCAACTCGCCGCCGACTGGTTCGTTTTCCAGCTTTCCACCTTGACGACAAGGTGAATCTCGAGGCGGCAGGTAATGTGATGGATCCAAATATGGGCCGACCCATACAAGTGTATACCCGGAGGGCTAAGCTTGGCAAGTCGGGTCATGGTGGTCAAAAGGGTCAAGGAACGACAATCGAGGGAGCAAGGGAGGAACAAGGGTCAACTCCAACAAAAGGCAAGATAACAAAGTTAATTAAGAAGAAGAAGGGGAAAGCAAGTCACTAGTTTCTACAATGTCTAAGTTATGTTTTGCTAATTTAGCTAAGTCTTAACATGTTTTATCTTAGGACCTTTTGTATAAGTATGGCAGCTAGTTCACTTGTTTGGGTATCCGGAAATTGAGTTAAACAAGTCTTGAGAGTAGTAGCCTAAAGCTACCATGAGATTGATGGACTCAAGTCATTGGTTATCCCCTTTGTAGTCGTTGCTAGTTTGTTAAATCAATCAAGTAATCAAGTTTTCCCCTTAATTATCGTCGTTAATTAGTTTAATATTGCTGTGAGAAATTCGGTCTCTGACACTTTGCTTGAGAAATATACGGAAGGTAGGATGCACTAATTCTTATGTTTAGGGCTGAGTTCCTTTGAAAAAAAAATTCTTACTATTGAGACTTAGGACCCCTGTTCTGATTTCAATACTGCTACTGCTACTGCTACCGATGTATGATTTTGCTAGGAAATTGGCTGAATTTTACGTCTCAATTGTTCTTCCTATTATCGCTTGTCAAATGGAATTGCAGCATCATGAACCTCTCCAATAGATCTGCTGGAACCAAGGTTGTTAAAACATGTTAGAGCCTACTATACGTGTTGTTACTTGTTAGTAATGCATGCCATTCAACTATTGTCCTGTTTCATAGTATAATATTTTGCACACAACTACTGATCTTTAGTAGCTAGTTTATTTCATAGTAGCTTAAGTTTTTTTGGCAGAACATGTTTACAATCAGAAGATAATATCGACAATTACTCTGCATTGAACAAGGGGAGAACAAGTAATAAATATTGCATATTGTACTTTTCATTCATACCTAAGTAACCAATTTTGTGCACTTCATTCAAAGGAAGTGAAGCTCCCTCATTATTGCAAATTCTTTAAAACTTTACACCATAGTACGTGTTTAAGTTCAATCATTGCCACGCCTTCCTCTTGTTTTGTTTTATGCAAGCCTTCCTCTTGTAATTTGTGTAATTAGTGGGTTAGTGATCCTAACTTTCCCTTATATTTGACATATTTGGCAAGCATTTTCATAAAATTAATTGATTATTTATATCCACTATTATACTTTTAGGTAATATAATGCATTAATTTAAGCTATAATGGATTGCATTGCTTCTTAATGTGGATCTTTTCTAATTTGCGTGCTATAACGAAACGGCATTGGTGGTGTGGCCGTGCGAGAGCTATTGCAAGTGACAAAGTCTTAGGTCATCCAAGAAAAATTAAAATTATAAATGTGGGCTCACTTCTCATACCATAGCGACTATCCACTATTTATTTTATTATTTTTTTTTATTTTTTTTTACACGTACAAATGGATACAATTTTTTGTGAGATTGAAGGTTTATTGTCCATTAGATGTACTCATGTGCATAATGATAATTCTTTATCCTTCTTCCTACTCTTAAAATGTCTAACTCGTCAACTTGAACCTAGTGGACCCGTGCGGAATTCCAAACTAACTAAACAAATCTTATTCCAGTAATATACTATGATATGTAGTACTCCATACTTACTGTTTGGGTCCAATTTAATCCAATTGGGCCTAGTCATTAAATGATCCAATTAAAAGCCCAAGGTCAAGGTTCGCCTCTCCAATTGTGCTAAAGTCAAGATCAGTCCACAAGGCAAGTCAATTGGGCTAAGGCCCAACTTCTCCATATATGCAAAGGTATAAAAGCCATCAATATTACATTTGTACATTCATTCAAACAAAGCCTCAAGCAATTAATTCTCTAGCATAGCATTCTCTTTCTACACACTGTACTGAATTTAGCATCGGAGGGGCCTCCCTCGGCAACACCCCCGAGGCTAGTTTACGTGTGTTTGCTGTGCAGGAAATCTTCGGCCCAACATCACTTGGACCGAATCCAGTCTTCTCCACTTCATCGGACCTTCGACAAGGTCCCATTGTTTTCACCCAAAACAATTTGGCGCCGTCTGTGGGGATGAGTTTCAAAAATCTGTAAGCCAAATTTCTAACCAGAATCATCTTGCAATTATCTTAGTAGCAATGGCTAAGAACCGCAAAAGCAAAAGCCTCCGTCAAGGAGCAGGCGAAAAGCCTAAAACCCCTACAGCATCACCCTCACCGGACCGGAACTCTCCCAAGGGTGCCAGCTCGGGCGGAGGATCATACAGGGAGGATTCCCTTTCTCCCGTAATTCACAACTCTCATCATAGGCCGAGTCCCTCTCGGTCTAGCAGAGGTCAGTCCGATCATAGGACCCATTCAGTGCCCCAAAGCCAACCATCGACCGTCCGCTCTCATTCCCACACTCAGCCGAGGACCCCTTTGACGGGGCCCAGCTCGGAGGAGGTGGCGAGAGCGCTGGCAGTGCTCATGGAGGCAATGAGGGCACAAAATATGCCGCCACCTCGCGATCGAACTCCTCCGCATACCCGGCATCAGCGGAGGAAGCTAGACCATGATGGTGGGAAACCTCCTTCCTTCCGGGAACTGGAAGAGTGGGAAGAGGATACCTGGAAAACTAAAAGAGAGAGGAAAAAGAACCCTCAATTTTTTAGAGGATCCTCGACCTCCCGACCGGAAACGCATAAGAGCAGCAGCTCAGCTTCTCGGCCAGAATCTGCTCACCAAGAACAACCTGAGACTGTTCGCCGAAGCGTCCTCGACCGACTCGGCGGCAAGGAACCGAGCGTGCACAGTCGCCTCTCGTTCCCTGCAGCCGAGGCCCAGACTTCCCAGCCAGGGACGAAAACCACTCCTACCTCTCTAAGAGGGCGGAGCGCGGTCCCTTCGGCCAGGAACAAGGGCAATACCGTTATGCTACCCACCAGTTCCCCATTCGAGCAATGGATACTGGAAGAGCACGTTCCCACGGTTAAAATACCGTCGCACATCACATATGATGGGACTTCGGATCCGAAGGACCACGTTGCCTCGTATGAGGCTCATATGCATCTTTGCCCCAGATCCGAAGCGACTTGGTGCAAATATTTTCCAACCACTCTCAAGGGGGTCGTGCAAACAAGGATCTCCAAGGGAGTGAAGCAAGGCTCTATAACAGGGTGGGATGATCTGTCCTCCAAATTTAGGAGCAAGTTTTCCACGGCAAACCGCCGAGAGAAGACTACTGCAGAACTCATGGGTCTGCACCAGGGGGAGACCGAAAGCCTCCGAGAATATCTGACCCGTTTCAGCAACGAGTCATCCAGCGTCTCTCAGGTAGTCGATTCGAAAAGTGGCCATGCCTTGCTTAGTTTCATGGACGCATTCTCGGGGTATCATCAGATCTTCATGCACCCCGACGATAGAGCAAAGACGGCATTTGTCACGAACGCCGGGGTGTACAATTATAAAATGATGCCCTTCGGATTGAAAAATGCGGGGGCGACCTATCAAAGGCTGGTGGATCAAGTTTTCGCCGATCAAAAGGGCCGAAACATGGAAGTCTATGTCGACGATTCGATCGTCAAAAGCAAAAAATCTGAGGACCATGTTAAAGACCTGGCTGAAACCTTCGCCACCTTAAGAAAGCATCAAATGAAGCTGAATCCGAAGAAGTGTGTCTTCGGCGTGAAGTCAGGGAAATTCCTTGGGTTCATAGTCAGCAAGAGGGGGATTGATGCCAATCCCTCCAAAGTCAAAGCAGCGCTCGACCTTCCTGAGCCGAAAACAAAGCGGGATGTTCAGCGGCTCACCAGAAGAATGGCAGCCCTCTCGAGGTTCATTTCCAGAGCTTCGGATAAGGGGTTACCTATCTTCAAAGCCCTGAAACTCCCGAAAACAAAAGAGCTCGTTTGGGAGAAAGAGCAAAAAGAAGCCTTTAAGCAGCTTCGGGAGCATCTGGCTCAACTCCCAACGCTGGCTAGCCCAGCAGAAGGAGAAACTTTGTATCTGTATGTGGCTGTTAGCCCAGCCACCATCAGTGCAGTGCTGCTGAAGGAAGAAAGCAAAATTCAGCAACCGATCTATTTCATCAGTCACACTCTGAGGGATGCCGAGACTCGCTACCCTCTACTCGAGAAAGTCGCTTTTGCGGTAGTGGTATCTGCTCGGAAGCTGAGGCCCTATTTTGATTGCCATCAGATAGTGGTCTTAACTGATCAGCCGCTGGAAAAAGTTCTCGGCAAAGTTGAAAAATCTGCTAGGCTGGCCAAGTGGGCTTTTGAGCTCACCGAATTCAGCATCAGCTACCATCCGAGGGCTGCCATCAAGGCTCAAGCTCTAGCGGACTTCTTGGCCGAATGCTCGTACCAGGAGGCGCTAGACAATGAAAAGAAAGTCTGGACCGTGTTTACGGATGTATCCTCCACCGAAAATGGTTCGGGAGCAGGGGTAGTGATAACCTCTCCCGAAGGCAAATCCTTTGAGTATGCACTAAAATTTTCTTTTATGGCCTCGAACAACGAAGCCGAATATGAGGCAGCAATCGCTGACCTAGAGTTGTGCATCTCCCTGGAAGCCGAGCATGTATGCCTGAAAACAGACTCTCAGCTAGTTGCATATCAGATCAGTGGCAGCTACGAGGCCAAAGAGCCCTCCATGATAGCCTATCTTGCCAAGATCAAATCAGTCATTGCAAAGCTGAGAACTTTTGAGGTTCAGCTGATCCCAAGGGGTCAGAATACTCAAGCCGATGCACTCTCCAAACTTGCCAGTTCAACTCTCACTGAGCTGAACAGATCTGTATATGTGGAAATGCGTCGAGAAAGAAGTGTCGAAGAAGCACCTGAAGTGTGCTGCGCTGACCCAGAGCCTAGCTGGATGGACCCCATCCTAGCTTTCAAGCTTCGGGGAGAGATTCCCGAAGATAGGATTTTGGCCTCCAAGATGAAGAGAACCAGCTCAAGGTTCATTGTCTTCAGGGGGGAGCTTCTGAAAAAGTCCATCTCAGCCCCATTGCTGAAATGCGTGGGACCAACAGATGCGGATTATATCCTACGGGAGATTCACCTCGGCATCTGCGGGAACCACATCGGGGGAAGGACCTTAGCCCACAAGGCATTGAGGGGCCGGATATTACTGGCCCACCATGATCGCAGATGCTAAGGAGCTGGTCCGGAAATGCGAAAAATGTCAAAAATACGCACCGGTTATCCACCAGCCAGCAAGGGATCTTCAGCCGATCCTTAATCCACTCCCGTTTTCCCAATGAGGACTGGATATACTAGGACCATTTCCAGATGTTGTGTACCAAAAAAAATGGCTGATAGTTGGTGTTGACTACTTTCAGTAAGTGGATCGAGGCCGAAGCAGCCTCGAACATTACAGAGAAAACTGTCAGAAAATTTATCTGGCAGAATATCATCACTCGTTTCGGCATCCTGAGAGTATTTGTCTTCGATCATGGGAGGCAATTCGATAACTTACCGCTGAAGCGGTATACAGATCAGTTCGGCATCAAACTGGCATATTCAGCGGTATGCCACCCGCAAAGTAACGGACAAGCTGAAGCTGCAAATAAACAGATCCTAAATGCCCTCAAAAAGAGGGTGGAAGATCAAAAGTTCAAGTGGCTGGAGGAGCTCCCTGGAACCCTTTGGTCCCTTCGGACAACTGAAAAAGAGGCAACGGGCTATTCACCTTTTGAACTGGTGTATGGTGCCGAAGCCGTTCTTCCAGTGGAAATCGACTCTGAGAGTTTACGAGTGCACCACTTCTCGGCTGAGAATGAGCAACTGATGAAGGAATCTCTTGATTTCCTCGACGAAGTAAGAGACTCGGCCCGAGACAGAATGGCTGCTTATAAGCAGAGAATCAGCAAATTTTACAACCGAAGGGTCCAAGCAAGGCCTCTCAAAATTGGAGACCTTGTCCTTCGAAATGCTGCTGCAGTTCAGAAAAGCCGAATCCATGGGAAACTCTCAGCTGCATGGGAAGGGCCCTACGAAATCTGTGACGAGCTTCAGCCAAGGACATACCGACTTCGGCAATTGGATGGAACTGAGTTGAAAAATCACTGGAACGCTGATGTACTGAAAAAATATCATGTGTAAACCCTTCGGGGCAGAACAATCTTTGTAAGTACATTTTGAATTAATGAAAGGCCTTGGAGCCACCATTTATATAAATATTTGCAACTTTTTATTCTTTCAAAGTTTTCTTTGTTCTATCTACTCTTTAAGGGTTTTTATTCAGCCTCGTCTGAAACCTTCGCCTTCGGGTAACTGGGTTTCAGATTGCTGACAAACTCGTCTTTTTAAAGAACACTGGTCTTTCAGCTGAAGTCAAACTTCAGTAAGACTTGTTCTCCAAAGGCATGAGTCCATGGACAAGTCTGGGATATTGCCTTAACTTTGCCTTGTATCCCAGAAAGCCATTATCCGAAACATTGCCTTCAGTTGGCCCTGTGTTTCGGATATCCATTTTTTAAAAAGATAGCCAGAAAATTAAGGATAACAGCAATTGTTGGAAATTGTTTATTCAGCCTCGTCTGAAACCTTCGCCTTCGGGTAACTGGTTTCAGATTGCTGACAGACTCGTCTTTTTAAAGAACTCTGGTCTTTCAGCTGAAGTCAAACTTCAGTAAGATTTGTTCTCCAAAGGCATGAGTCCATGGACAAGTCTGGGATATTGCTTTAACTGAGCCTTATATCCCAGAAAGCCATTATCCGAAGCATTGCCTTCAGTTCGCCCCGTGTTTTGGATACCCATTTTTAAGAAATTGAGAAATTGTTTATTCAGCTGAAGTCAAACTTCAATTTCTGGGGGGGGGGGGCAAGAGGCACTACCAGTGCAAGTTTATGTTCAGCAGAATTGAAGAAACAGTACCGGAAGCTTTGTACTTAGCATATTTCTCAAGCTCAGAAACAGTAAAGCATTCATTGTAAGACAAAGCAGTTGAAGAAAGGAACATCAGATTAATAATTCATGCTCAGAAAGAGAGCTACAAGTTCAAATAAACTAAAGAGTATCGCCCACAAGCGGAAAATAACAGCTGCCGAAATACGTACATAAGCAAAAAATAAACTGTTTGTACGACAAGGCAAGCTGAAGCAAAAAAACAAGGCAAAAATTCAGAAAGCGGCAAGTCAAAAGTTGAGCGCATGATGAACCGCAAGATTCTGAAGACGACTGCCCGAGTTCCTATGCTTCAGCCCGAGGATCAGACTGATTAGAATTGTGGGGCCTCATGGTGGCCTCAGCCCCAGCAGCAGAAGAAGCAGGCTTTGCACTCTGCCGAGCCTCCATTTCCCTCTGTTCAGCCTCCAACTCCCTTATCTCAGCTTCTTCTTCGGCTTCCTCAGCCTTAAGGATTTCAGCTTCGATTGGAGTTGCATATTTCATATGAGGGTCTTCGAGATCCTGGACCCATTCAGCACATTTGGACCAGTCCAACTTCGGCTCAGCATGTAGGCAGACTCGTCGGCACACTCTGAACCCGTTTCTGAAACCCATTTCATACTCTTCTTGGGTATAGATACGGACTTTGAGTAGAGCCTCAGCATCAGCCAACTTCTTCTTTGTCTCCTCCAAGTCTTCCTTGGATTTCTTCAGCTCATCGGCGAGCTTGGAGGAGGAACCTTTCAGTTCATTCAGCTCCTGCTGAACTTGGGAAGCCTCTGTCTGAGCCTGGGTCAGTTCTTCTTTTTTGGCCATCAGCTGATCCTCAATTTCTTGGAGCTTAGCTCTCTGAGCTTCAGCAGCATTAGCAGCCTCTGAGAGTTGGACATTCCGGGCTTATAGCATCTCTTCAGTGGCCATTCTACTGGCTTCAAGAGCTTCCAGCTTTTGCTGCACTTCAGCTTGTGCAGCAGCTCCTTCCTGGATTCGGCTCCCAATGGTAGCCTTGAACTTGGAAATGTCCACTCCCATGTGTTCTTGAAGGAATTTTTCCCCTTCCATCAGTGGGGGAAAAACTTCCTTCTCCATAGCATCGCAGAAGGTTTTAAGGGCTTCAGCAGCTCTCTTTTCATATTCTTCACCCTTCTGCTGCTTCTCTTCAGCCGCTGCTTGCTTCATCTTAGCAAGCTTTAGCTCCTCCTCAACTACCTTCTTGTCATACTCGGCAGCGTCTACCCTATCTTGTAAGGTATCTATCAGCTCTACAGTGAGATTCTGATTGTGCACAAACTGGAAACAGAAGCACAAGTCAGCCAAAAAAAAAAAAAAAACTGAATTGAAGAGCTGAATTGAAAAAGAGATAAAGGCAAGGAAGGAGAATCGCCTGCATCATTAGCAGTTAGTTAGACCTGGCTGGGTCTGGAACTGATCTGCTGGATTCGCCCATCCCAGCAGTGGCCTTTAGCGACCAGATTGTTGCCCTATCTACTTCGAACATGCCAGCAAAATCGCCGAAGTAGGCTGCAGCACCTTCTCGGTTCTGACCCCATATGAGGTCCCAGATGTGATCTAGGATTGGAATTCGGGGGGCCGAGAAACCCATTTCTCCATACTGCAGCGTCTGGAAGGAAGGGAAGGATGACGATGGAGCTTCTTGAATCTTGGATGGCTCGGCATCCCCCTTCTTCTCAGCAGAGTCAATTATTATGACCTCTTCTTCTTCTTCAGGTGTGAGGACGAAAGCCTCAACCTCTCTTGCAATGTCTGCCGTGAAACCCTCAGCACTGGGCATCACAGCATCCTCATCTCTGTGCTCAGCAACACTCTCTTGAACTTCCTCTTAGACCCCTCCCTTAAGTTCGGGAGTTTTCTGATCCACCTCCATCTCGGGAGGTGGCGGAGGGGTCTTTGGAGGTGATTGAGGTGGCGACCGGGGAACCCTCGGCGATCCACTGCCTTCCTCAGGTTCCCTTATCTCGATGACGATGGTCATCGGCCTCCTCTGAAAGTCATGCGGGCCGATGATGGCCATTCTTCGTCGCCTTTTCTGAAGCGGCTGCTCATCCATGTCTGAGTCTGAAGACTCTTCTTGTACCTGGTCTTCGGGACGAACAGGGGCTTTCCCTTCTCTATGTCTATTACTCTCTTCGGACTGTAAAAGACAGGGGGGAGGAAGAATGTGAGTAAAAAAAAAAAAACACAACAAAACAAAACTAAGTCTAAAAGCTCACCGAGGTCTTCAGCAAAGCCTCGTCTTCTTCAGCTGCCCTAGCTGCAGCTTCTTCTTCAGCAGCCCTGGAGGACCCTTCTCCTCCTTCACAAGCTTCAATAACCCGTGCAACCTCTTCGGCCGTACGGGCAGCTTCAGCTTCTTCGTCTAACAGCTGAAACCAGGGATCCCTCTTCTTCCACCAAGGCTTCTGCCTCTGATACAGAGCAACAACCTCAATTTGGAAATGGGAATAGTCTAGACGAACTTCCCTATGCCTCGGTTCAGTGATAGAGGGGGCCCGATCAGTTACAACTCGTTCTCGGTTGACGCCAAGACGAGCGTAGTTAATGCCGACGTTGGTCTCATCTCGCTCTGAAAAAGAAGAGGGAAAAGATCAGTTCAGCTAGGTTGGCAAAGCAGAAAAGTGCGAAGTGAAAACGGAGGAAAAGAGATAATTAAAAGGCCTCGGCCCCAGCCGAAGAAGCTTACCATCCCTAAACTTTCGGCTGAGGCCGACAGCTGCTAACATGTTCTCTTGGAAGACATAATGCGTATCGGGGAGCCAAGTCTCCGGGATATGCTGCATTCGACCGCTGCCTCCCCGGTTCGGCAGCTTGCCGAAAATGTTCTGTTGATTAAGGTTCGGATCTGGGTCGTTATCTTCGGGGGGACCTAAACTTCCCATGTCGGGATCAGGCTCAGCAAGATACCTGGGAGCGCTGAAGACGCAAGGGTGGCCCGGGTCCGTGGGCGCCCTAACCCAAATCCATTGACCTCTCCAGTCCTTGTCTGAAGAGTCGTTCGGCCACATGGTTAGGTACTGGGGCCGAGACTCAATCCGGTACCACCCAGAACCGTGACTTCCGTGCCCACTTTGAATATTTGGCACTAGCCGATGGAGCTTTTTGAAGCAGTGCAGGTTCGGCACATACCTGAAGAACTTGCAAACCCATAAGTATGTCATCACCCTTCGGATGCTAATGGGAGTTAGCTGACATAGGGAAATATTATAATGGATCAGCAAGTCTCGGACGAATACGTCCAAAGGGAACCTCAGCCCATACTGAAGTTGTCTTGTGTACACCCCCACATACCCCGGGGGTGGACGATGGATTCTATCGGATGCCACGGGCATTCGGCACCAATACCCATCAGCTTCAAGGATGCCGTAATGCAACTCAATCTGCTCGGCAAACCGATACTGTTCAGCATTCTCTACCCACCACGAGTAGGGGCGGTTCTTTATCATGGCCGAAGCTACTTCAGCATCCTCCCACTCCGAAAACCCAGGAAGGATGTCCCAAAGGATAGCGGGAACTTCATCGTCCCGCCCAGAAACGCTCGGCCCTTCCGTTCCCTGAGGAGGAGCCAAAGAAATGGGAGTCGCCCTAATCCCTTCAGCAGGGTCAGGCTCTACTCTCTGTCCATTCCAGGTCTCAATCCTGTTCCTAGGATCGGGAATTGGCCTTGCTCTTCTTGGAGCACGGGCTCTACCTCTAACTCCTCTCACCATGGATGAGTTTCGAAGAAAAAAGTCGAAAAAAGGGGAAGGAGTTCAAATTTGAAGAAAAATAAACTAAAATCAAAGGAATTTACCTTAATCTGAAGCGAAAGTTGCCGATTTACGAATTGGTAGTGACGAGTCTCAGTTTCTAAGCTTAATGCTCGGGGAATTTGCGAAGTTTTGACGCGGGTTCTTGGGCTTTCTCGAGGATTCTGGGTTTGTGTTGGTGAATAAGTGAGGAGAGATGACGCGCCTCTAATTATATCTCCAGAAATGGGAATTCTGGGAGTCCGCGCTTCAATTTCTCTTAAACACCCCACCAAGTAACCGTTAAACACACGACCTCGCGATTAAACCGCCCATTATCCGTCCAACTTCCACAATTATTCGCCTAACCGTTGTTATCTCATTAATTACGGTTTAAATTCAAATTTCTTGGATTAATTAAATCATTCACTTCCCTCCTTTTCTAATTAATCAAACCCGACCCGTCATCCTTCCAAATCGGGTCTGGGGGGCAAGTTGTTTGGGTCCAATTTAGTCCAATTGGGCCTAGTCATTAAATGATCCAATTAAAAGCCCAAGGTCAAGGTTCACCTCTCCAATTGTGCTAAAGTCAAGATCAGTCCACAAGGCAAGTCAATTGGGCTAAGGCCCAACTTCTCCATATATGCAAAGGTATAAAAGCCATCAATATTACATTTGTACATTCATTCAAACAAAGCCTCAAGCAATTAATTCTCTAGCATAGCATTCTCTTTCTACACACTGTACTGACTTTAGCATCGGAGGGACCTCCCTCGGCAACACCCCCGAGGCTAGTTTACGTGTGTTTGCTGTGCAGGAAACCTTCGGCCCAACATCACTTGGACCAAATCCAGTCTTCTCCACTTCATCGGACCTTCGACAAGGTCCCATTGTTTTCACCCGAAACACTTACTAAGATCAACATTCATATTTTAGGACTATATTATTGCTTATTTTAGGACGATTAGTATTGCATAATTAGAAAATACCGAAATATAGAGTTATCCTTTAAAAAGGAATAAAGATTACTCTGTTATAAATCTTAAAATTATCTTACAATTTCAATTTCACACTAGTTTATTTTGAGACTATTTAACGATGTATTGTTGATCTCTATACATACTTACAAACTTAAAATAAACAATAATTGATGTTCAATTCTTAGTCTCTAGTTAATTAGTTATCCAATTAAAGATGCTTAGGATATATAATTCTAATTAATTGATTGATATTCTTAGACATCCAATTAATGAAGGTACATATAATCAACGACTGATCTCATATCAATGAATATTTATAGTTTAAGTAGCTCATAATGCGGCTTTTTCCCACACCTCATCAAGAATAAGACCAAACAATTTGGCACCTCACACACCTAAGCCCCTGGCTATTGGGTATATGTTGCTATTAATGTTTGTTATATGTACTACTGGTACAGTGTTGTGACGCTAGCAATTGTCCAATACTTGTGTTCATACATTTCATTCAACTTTATTTGAAATAAATTTGAGGATATTTTTATTAAGTATAATTATGTTTATTAAGTTAATTCAACTCGTATATAGTTGGTCAAAGTATCAATTTTTTTTTTATTTTTTTTTTTCCGAGTGCAAGTATCATTTACACTAACTTTTATATGTGGCTGACCACATTAATCACCTCCACACCCTTAGTCCTCAAGACTCCCTCATCCTCTTTAGTAGCCCTTCCTCCTTCCAACCCAACCTCCACCACCTCCGCCGCCGTCTTCGTCGCAATGATTGAGGGTTTTCAATGGATTGGCGACATTGAAATTCACTTTCCATAATAATCCTAAAGGCGAGGTTGCTATTAAGCCGCAAATCGCTCTTATTACGGTGGGGTTGGAGACCAAATGTTGAGTTGGGTCTAAGGGTTTTGCGACGAAGAAGGAGACGACGGAAGAGATGGAGAGGAGAGAGAGTGCAGTGTTGTCTAATTTTGGGGTTGCGGATTTTTATGGGAGAGAGATGAATGAGGTTTCTTCTTCGTCTTCTTTGTCATTTTGTTGGGTTTCTAGGTTGGTTTGGTGGGGTTGGAGTTGGGGTTGTTTGTTGTCGTCATCTTCTAGCTTCGGCGTCATTGGAGTAGCTTCGAAGGAGATCCATCGAAGAAGAAGAAGATGAAGAAAAGGGTTACTCGGTTAGTCAGGAGTTACTTGATCATGGATTACTCGTGGGTGTGGCCAACCACTCACAAAAGGGTTACAACTTATTACAAGCTTATTATTACAACCTTAATAATGACATTAATTTTGGATATTGTTAGATTAAAAAAAAAAAAAAGATATATACGTTCTTAAGAATTGTAAATATACAAGGAGCTAAAAATCAAGCATAACCTGTCAAAAAAAAAAAAAACATAACTAAAATCAGTAACATAGTTTGGGTATTGACACATAGTTATGGGAGAATGATCGATTAGCTTGGTTAAAATCTTGAGGAGTACGTGGTACTCAATACATGAGATTAAATTTTGTTTATATTATTTGTCCTTATATAGTGACGGATGTATAATATTTAGTGTGGAGGGGCACTGAATAAAAATTAAAAATAAAATGCTTGCATGAGGAGTTGAATCTAAGACTTTTAGCACAAACTCAATGTATTACCATTATGACAAAGCTAATTTGATTTTATTTATTGCATTAAAATTGTATTTAACCGATAAATTTACACCTTTACCTAAATAAAAAATTAAAAAATTAATTTTTGGCAGGGCCGGTGTCACCCAAGCCCCTTAATAGATCCGTCACTGTCCTTATGGCTTTTTGTATACAAAAAATAATCATAGTTTAATTATGCATTCCTACATTAATATTTTCTCAATTAATAGTCCTTTTTATGTTACAATGATTGATAGTGAATTCGAGCAAATATTAAAAAATCCATTGTATACAAAATGTCCATGATAAAACAAAATTGTATAATAGAAATTGTTTTATTATTATCTATTTTCAATTTCTCATGATTTATCCACAATCCACCCTTGGATATACTTGCTCGATAATTATTGCAACCTTATCTTTAAGGAGTTTATTTTCTTAAGATTTGTCTAAGACTATTTGTTGGTTTGCACAAATAGTGTTATGCATATATATTTTGTAAAATGGGTATATGACATACAGAGTACTTATTTTCTTTGCATATTACTTGTATAAATTAAATGTGCACAAATAATGACATTTGACATATAGGGACCATTTAAGTTCAACGGTCTGGATTGTTGTATACTTTTGAAATGATTAAATAGTAAATGTTATGTAAACTTATTATAATTTCAAGTTATATAATAGTGTTCTTATTTAAATTTAATTTCTCCTAAAGTAAGTTTATATACTTAAGGCCAGGCAAAAACAAGGTTTAATAAAATACTCGTAATTTGCAACACCAAACTAACAATTTCTACTTTTTAGGTTTGAAAAGCACTTATATAATATTGGAGAATTGTAATCATGCATGTTAGGTTTGTGTTAACTTTTCATGAAGGTGGACAATGAGGATGGTGACTAATATACTAACATGAATGTGGTAGCTGTCCAATTCAACTGCGTCATAGCACGGTAATTACTCCAATTACAATTATTTAAAAGTGGTGATTAATTAATTAGTAAGGTTTAAATCACTTTAATACTCTTAAATATCTTAAAGGGTGGAAATTCTCTTACCTTTTCCTCTATTTTTATATATAGGTTTATTAATGTGGCATTTGTGGGTTGCATGATTAGCATTGATTCCTCAAACCAATGATTAAGAGGAGCCAAAAAAGCCACCATTATTTAAATGGTCAATAATTTCACAGCCAATCAAAATTTGATAAAAATAAGTATTTGGAAAGGTCACGATAAGAAGACCCTTAAATCATGTACGCAAAATTTAATTGAAAAAGTCCAAATTAAAGTATCTGCATCATATGACGCATTACACACAATAATGACTACAATACAACAATACCTGCATTCTAATGATGTTTTAACATGTAATTTGATTCCAATGTGCGTTGACATTACACTTTGACAACATATCAAAAGCACATACTTTCTCCCTTATTAATAACACATACCAAGTAAAATCTTAATTATCAATTGCGGGATTTATGCCGGGGTTGTTAACATTAATTTTATACACGAACCCATTTAAAGTAGGTACCTTTAATTAATAACACCGATCAACACATGAATATGTCCTGGGTAGGCACGGTAGGATAATTGGCAAATGAAAACCCCCACGAATTCATCGAAAAACCATCATCGAAATCAAGATCAAAGCTACCAAAGCTCTCTTGATCATCACATTCACTGCTTGTAGTAGTCCTCAAGATAACGTTATTATTATTAATGTTGTTGCTGCTGACGCTGATGCAGTTGATAATATCATTAAGTGACTGAAGGCGATTACTGAGCTCAGCTAGCTGAGCCCTGAGGACAGAATTCTCTGCCTCGACGTCTAGGTAAAGCTGCGTGGTACCGGTCGTGGTAGACAAGATCTTGTTGTTTTGAGCCTTAAGCTCGTTCACCTGAACTGCTAGATCGTCCAGATGTTTCTGCTTTCGAAGGCGGGATCGCCTGGCTGACTCGCGGTTGGATTGCATACGCTTCCTCTTCCTTGTATCCATGACTTGTTGAGGGTCTGCCTCGGATCCAGATGATGAATTGTTGTTATGAGTAACTTGCTGTTGTTGACTTGCAGATGAACTTGAACTAGCCATCTATGTTAACAATATATTTAATATACTATATATGTCGTTACAAATAAAATAAATGATCTAGTGTATGTATATATATTTATATTTGTTGAAGAAGGTTAGTTCATGAGAAAACGTAGAACCAGTAGAGGAAGACAACAGAGAAGGAGGAGACAAGGTGGGTACGGCGGCGAAGGGCGGAATTGATGGTGAACCCACAGAGGAGGAGTTCACTGATTATAGGAGACATGAAGAATACAAATGGTAGGTTTCAATCTTAATCATCTAATTTTATTTCATGTTTGTGTTTGGTACGTGTATGTAAATATGGAATCAAGATGTATAATCAAGATCGAAAGAGAATTTGGTTGGATTATTTTTGGGTTGAGGAAGCTTATAAAATGAAGCAATCTATGAAGAAGAATGAAGAAAGAAAAACTTGACAAAAACAGTAATGAGAAAAAACAAAACTTAATAAACCAAAAAGAGAGAAGGAAAATGTGGAGGAGAAATTAAAGAGGTTTTGGTGATGGGTGAAGTTTGTATTTTATAACAAGTGATTGCTTATTGTTTACTACTAATTAATTCTAAAGATACTTTTTAAAGTACTCCAATAGGCAATTTATAGTAGTCCAACCTAATTGAGTACTATTTCATTAATTTTTTTAATCCAAAATCAATGGTTGAGATTGTTTTGTTCACCTAAGTGTATAACTTTTGAGTTTAGACCATGTATTATTTGTATAGTTATGTATATATTTAATTGCAACTTGTAAAGGTTAGTTGATGTCATTAGATCATTTAGAGAAAAAAATATTAAAAATTCTTACTAATATATACTCACTACAAGTTTTTTGTCATTACAAAATGTTTAAATCACAATTTATCTCGCAAAGCAAATTATAAATAGAGCTCATCAGCTCAATGCGAGGTGGGAAAATTTCAACATACAATTTATATTGTACACAAATGTTCGTTTTTAACCACTAGATCAAAACCTTATTAATTATAAATTCAGATTCTATATTCTATACATTAATCATGCTAAAGTTTTTGAGAATTTGAGATTAGGACAACGTGGGTGTTCTATTTTACGAAGTTTCGGAGTATGAAGTTGGAGCACTCTTCACAGAAGGAGTCTTCAAAACTAAATTAACAAAATTATAATAAGGAGTAGATTAAATGTTTCTAATTAAAATGGTGGCGGTGGATCATTCCAAATGTAAGCTGTCACACGACATCAACGATTCAACGCCAATGATTTCTTATCATACTCTTTCTGTTTTTTTAAGGCTTGGAGATTTCCTATCATATTTGGTGGTTAATAGAGATGCTAACATAGGTACTTTGAAATTGCCCATCTTTTGTTTTTTATTTTTTAAGTTTGAGTATTTATTTATAATTAGTGCTCCGGAGAGGCTTTTGTATTTATAAATTATATTGCACAAATCGCCTAAAACTTGTATAATATTTTTTATTGACAAGCAAAGATAATTTAGGTTCAACATTTAATGTATACCAAATTAATTTATCCTCATTTCGGTTAAATAAAGTGAGAATATAATTCAATATCAATCATAGCAAGGGAAATAGTTATAAAATTTGATGTTTAACTAGCCTTCTGTCCGTGCAATGTACGAGTTGTTTATAGGTATATGATATAAATTTTTATTTATTTTATAAAATATTTTTATTGAAAAATAAATAGTTTATAAGGGAGAAGAAAGGGTGAAAATTAAATGTAATTGTAGAAGATAAGGTAGGAGAAAGTGAACCAAACAACATGCATAAATGTATGGAATTAAAGCTAGTGTGTGTGTGTGTTTTATTTTTTATTTTTTATTTTTTAATATGAAAAGAGGGATTAAAAAAAGAAAGGTTAAATGAGGTGACATGTGGCATCGGTGAAAAATAAAGTTTACATGTGCCATGATGGGGATGATGGTTTGTGTTTTAAATACTAAGTATAGATTTGTTGCCATTAATATAGTGGGATGTAATGATATATGGAGTTGAAGAATGGCGGGGCTCAAACTTCTGATCTCAAAGTCACTACGTGAGTTGTCCACCAACCCATCATTTCTCCTAAACATGCATGTTTATTTCCATATTCACTATGGTTTCAACAATTATAAGTTTATAACCAATCAAAATAACAGTTGGATCCCGATAAAGTAAATGAAAATTGGCTTAAAAGAATACCAACTATTAACGGTGTGTGTAAAATAATACGAACTCAACTATTTGCTATTAGCGGTACCACCTTTTATACTATATGTGCAAAATAGTACGCTGGTCACCAAAAATGTATTCCGAGGAAATATTAATTTTATGTTTTCTTTTCAAACTACATATTATGTTTTTACAATCTAAATTAATATGTATTTAAATATTTTTTTTTTCAAAATACCTATAGTAATTTCTAATACCACACAATAGTAAATATTGTATTTAAATGTATTATTATTTTGATATAATTAGTTATTAAAATTGTTTAAAAAATTGAAAAATTCCCCTCTTTATTTTGGTTGGTGAATGTAGGGAAACTTTGGATTTTTGAAACTAATTAGATCAACATATATAATAATGGATTTAAATACCCTATTTATTATTGCGTAATAGTAGAAATTACTACATGTATTTTATTTAATTAAAAAATATTTAAATACATATTGAAAATTAAAAAAAAAAAAGGGGGGGGGGTGGGTGGGGAGTTATTAATTTGGATTGTAAAGAAAAATTGTTAACATAATATGTATTTTGAAAAGAAATAGAAAATTAATAAAAATAAAATAAAGTAATAACAAATAAAGACAGAATATTCCTCGAAATACTTTTTCAGTGATCAGCGTACTATTTTGCACATATAATATAAAAGGTGGTACCGCTAATTAAACTTGGGCACGGGCCGGGTTGGCCCGCGTGCCGCCCTGCACGGCCCGCCCTTCGACGGGGCACAGCACGACCCGAGTGGTGGACATTTCGGCACGGCACGAGCCCGCCCCTTGGCCCCCTGTGCCGGCCCGTCCAGGCATGCCCAAGCCCGTAATATATATATTTATATAGTGTAAACATTTTTTAAAAAAAAATAGGAAAACTGCCAGCCCGCAGCTAGCCCGCCAGGCCTGCACGCAAGCCGGCACGTGGCCGGCACGATACGAGCCCGCCAGGCACGAGGGTCGTGTCAGGCCGTGGGCTGGCCTGTGAAAATGGCCGGCACGGCACGACATGCTGTCTTGGGCACGGCGGCACGACCGGCACGGCACGCCGGAGCTCGTGTCCTGTGGCGGCATGGCCCGGCACGAGATGCCCAGGTTTACCGCTAATAGCAAATAGTCGAGTTTGTATTATTTTACACATACCATTGATAGTTGGAATTATTTTAAGCCAATTTTCCTAAAGGAAACAAAAGAAAACAAAGGTATTATAGCTTCCTGGGTTGCAATTGGGTCATATAACTAGGAAGATAAGAGGCAGGTCCAATCCTAAATTTATTGCAACTGACTAATTGGGTTACATTTGAGTTTTGGAATTGTCTCAGCATGTCAACATTTTCAAAGTGATAATCTCTAAAGCTCTAGGTCATTGGGTCCAATGGGCTTTATCTGATCCAGTGGGCTCTCATATCCTGGCCCAAGCATTGGGCAGGATTGTTGAAAAACAGACTTTACGTTAAAAAAGCAGGCAGAACAAAAAAAGTGTGGCTGCTGGGATTCGAGCCCAGGTCTCCACGGCCACAACGTGGAATTCTAACCACTAAACTACAGCCACTTTGGTGTATAAATATTGTGAATAATAAAATAAGTTATGTTGTACAAAGTATATTTTAAGTCATATAATATGCATGAATTTGTTTTGTACTATGGTATGCAGTATCAAATCTAAACTCTAAAGCTTCACTTATTACTGTTAAGCAAATTATAGAAAATACAGTATGTTAGAAGTAATACCTTCGCAATGCATTAATATTGATATTCCATAGTTTCAAAAAAAAAAAATTTGATACTCCATCATTCAAACCAATAAAACTTACTTACAGTACAAAGCATTATTTTAAGAGGAATGTAATACTATTTCTTCCCTCATTTTCTATTTTTCTTACAATTCTTGTCCGTCCGAGAGACCGAGATACTAGAATCACATTGGATATATTTACCAACATACAATGGTTGATAAAACTTTGACAATTAGTATTTTAATTATATATATAATAAATAAAGAAACTAAAATATACATATACTTGTATTAAAATGATTCGAGTAATTAATTTGCAACAAACTATTATATATTCAAACGAGGCAATCGGTAGAGAAATGCAATTAAGGGTAACATTATGGATAATATATGATGAAGAGGTGGATATTTAAATACAGTATGACCAATTATAATGTTTTACTTTGTAATTAAAACATTGATGCAGATCGAATTTTGGCCATTGATAGTGCACTGAAAGTTTCCTTTCGCATGCACCAAATAATAATAATAAAACCAAGTGGTGTTTCTACATAAATAAAAATATAAAAGTTCTGTCATATACAAGTATTAAAATTTGCTTTGTTGGTCGGCTGCTAAAATGTAGATGCTCATTTTAGAAGCTCTTAGCTTGCTTGCTTAATTAATTAATTAGTCAAACATTATTGACCTTTTATTCAACTTGAATATCTCATTCGAAAAAGTTACATATACGAGGATAATCAAATTATAAAGCATATACTGACTCTCTAAACACCAAAAAAATTATAATAGCACACAAAATAATTAATGTGTAATGTACAATACTCTAAACTCTCTTTCTTTCACAAATTATTCACATAATTAACATAGAAACACATACTGATACCAAGTTTAATGTCTTTAATAGTATGTAAATATTAATTAGATTAAGATAACCAAAATAAGTATATGAATAATGCAAAAAAAATTGTAAGTTAACCATTAATAATAAGGACTATAAATATCAAAGTAAAAGGGAGAAGAAGCCTTTGCGCCCCAAAAAAAATTAGAAAAAAATACATGAATAAAATGTAGGTACTCATTTTTTTGAAAGAAAGAATGAAGGTATTCATATACATGAATGAATCACATTAAACATAAAGTGGATAAAAATTTTGTAGATGAAGAGAGTATATTAATTTTAAATGAGCCCTTAAGTAATTAAACTAAAGGATCGATGTTTGTTACAAGTTTTATTTATTTCTTCTAAAAACAATAACTATTAATTAATACTAAAATGTTAAGTGAGTTTTCACTTCAAAATCAATTGCAAAAACAATATCCCACTTTGAATCGGTGAGGAGGTTTGATCAAATTAGATTCCAGACTTTGGCAATGACCTAGATTGTTTTAGATGAAAGTGGATTGTAGCTTGTAGGATATATATGATTGTGCGTAATGGAAACTCAACAACATCGAATATAATGAGTAATTTCACAAAACTTAAACCTAAATCAAAGTTAAATTGAAACAAATCACAATCATAGATAAACTACTATATTAATTAACAACTCATCTTTCGGTAGGATCGCAAATAGATAATGAAAACACCTTAATCATAAAATTATAATGTAGAGTTTTGGAAATGAGAAAAAGTAGTAGGACCATGGTCCCTGAAAGCTGGATGCATACCCTAATAAAATTAAAATTTTGAATAGGGAAAAAGATGTAGATTCTCTGCTTACAATGCCTTGTCTTCTTCTGAATCACCCTACTTTAATCCGCCTCATACCAACTTTATCCCCATCCTTTCCAGGCTCCCCTTGACCACATTATCATATATTCCATCTCTAATTATCAACCTCCTGTTTAAACTCGCTACAACGTTATTATAGTAAGAATTTTATCAAGTGAGCCAACTTATATTAACTTTAATTATTACGGGGCTTGTATGGTGCAACTATTATATATCTTATCTTCGATGTGTGTGGTAGACCTAGCTGGGAATTATAGTCTCTATTTATAATTAAATGAAATGTAGCAATGCAAAGGGAATCTGGGAATCCCAATGTTTCGATTATAAGCGGATAATATTCATAGATATTGTTACACAATATATTTAATCAAGGGTGATTTCAAATATTACTCCTAAGTCCTAATTAATTGACTTAAAAGTTCATTCTGCAAGCCGTCACTTTATTAGATAAAACACTATATACATAAATTGATAATAAATATAGAAGTATAACATACAAAAGTAGCTTGACCAATAAAATTGTGTCCATTGTCCAGATAATATAAGAGCTAGGGAGCTGGGTCCTAATCATCAAAGTTTTAAAAAGTTTGATTTAAAGCAAAAATATTGAAAAAATAAAATAAAGTTTGATTTGACTTCATATTATTAGCTGATAATTTTTCTGATACTAATATAATAAGATAAATGCACAGAATAAAATAATTATTGTAAAAAAATATTCGATCTACTTTTGTAGTAAAAATTGTATACAATTAAGGGCAGCCACATTTTATTATTAAGAGATGTGCTAAAATAATTAAGCTGTTGTTTTCAACTCCAGTACTTTTTGCTGATTATCATCGCACTTAAGCAAATAAATAATTAGCAAATGTACTTTGTATTTAAATATTAATTTGCAAAATGATAAGTTGAAAAATGGATCAACTAACTGTTTGGTAGATGGAATAGCCAGAACATAGAAAGGTTGCACATACATAAAGGAAGTAAGATATTATAGGAGGCGGGGCAGACAGTGACATAATAAGGTACTTTAAACAAAATGATGAATTAATATCTAATTTTGAGTATATTGTACTTCGTATAATGTAATAGGAGTACTTAATTATTGGTCTTTTAACTTCTCGAGCACATACCATTCATGTAATCATATTCTCATATTCTTAATAGAGAGTTAAGTACATCATCAAAATTTACAACAAAAATTGTGGTGATTTTTGTAATAATGTGCAAGGCTCCTTTCTATATATTGCCAAAATATTTGTGATTGAAACTCAATATATTTTGATTTTGATTAAGGGAAACTAAAATCACTTAATCACCCTGGCCTTCCCTTAACTTTAATCGCGAATTAGAAGAATTGTTTCAAGCATCTTTGCCAAATTGGCCCAATTTAATAATACGAATTACGTAATACTACTACTCCCTTCATTCTTTTAGACTTATTATTTAGAATGTATCTTTTTATAAACCAATCGTATATACGATACAGTCGCAGCAGATTGATACATTGTTTTCTGATACATTTATGAACATTGAATATATAAGCATGTCTGCACCAAAAATATTTTTTTATGAAAAAGGTTTGATTGTAAATTTGTCAGCATGTATACATGTTCCAGAGAGATCAGACCATGCATGTATGGAGAAGAAGTGCAAATTAAAATGCTCATACTTCTATATATACTCTATTATTCTTCATCATCAAACTTTTCATTTCCTTTTCAAGTTTTTTTTATTCATTTTGTCTGTCAATATTTATGGGCATTGTGGAAGAATGTGTTGTTTCTGTTGCTTCTGTCTCTCCCATCCTATTATATCTTACTCTTAACAAGATTTTATTCCATCATCGAATGTCTTTGATTCTCCGATTTCCTAACCTCTAGAAAAGTTTATCTTTTTTATACTACTTCGTATATTGATATGTTGTACTGTAGTATATATGAATTGTCCCAACTCTTCATAATTAATCAAATAATCACTATAAGTTCACTGAAATTCCCGTCATAATAGGCTAGTGTATGAGTCCATTTTAGTAGGGTTGTTTGGATATTATTATCCTCAACTGTATATTGTTAATTTGTTATTCTAGAAAATTTGACATTTTTCTCAAAAAAGTACACATGATTAGCTACGAAGTAACACACGGGTATTATATTTGTGGACGGAGAAGTACTTTAGATAATGCTAGTACAATCAATTATCGAATGTGGAATGGTGAATATGTTGATAATTAATATCCGTAGGGTTTTTGGTGCAGAAAACAACCATTTGCATGCATGTTCAATCAAGGCATAGATACTTTATACAAATAACGTGACAATATATATTACTGTATTATACAGTGAGCCAGCTTAAGTAGCTTATAACTAAGTCCTTTTAAGGGCGACATCAAACCAGATTATGAGGTAAAGTCACGTACAATAAGTTCCGTATTATGATTGATTTGATTTCAACGAATTACTGTACAAATTTCTAGCAAACCTGTTTTTTTTTTTTCCTGTTGATAGTGATGCTTTGATCCTTTTTTTGCGTTCTGTGCTTTGAAAGTGAAACCAGATCATTGTTAGTGAATAGGAAGCTAACTTCCAGCTACTTCTTTTCATTAATTATTTGATAAACTAATGCATGTAGTACTAGGGTAATGTCATTGAGCGAGCTCTGATCAGATCCCTTATTATTATTATTAACAAACACGGGATCGAGTGGATACCAGCCCCCATAAATAAGTGGATCGGACATAATAGTTTGAGCATTGTGCTCATATGCTATTAGATACATGAAATAATTTGTAAAAACCTAATAGCACCTTTGTTCTCAAAAGGTTATAGCTATGACGTACGTTTAATTTAAGATACGCAATAAGCAAGCAAATGTTGCAAATGGTGATTTATTAATTAGGTAGGTTACATTTATTAAGACTTCTTCCCAAACATCAACCTGAATAGAACTCACGTCATTGATATTTTACAATTTTTCTGTATAGTTTTATATAATCGTTGATTTTGAACTAGTCTCAGATCAGATTGTAGGGTCTATACTATATAGCATAATCACTGAAATAATTCCACTATAAAAGTAGTTGCTATGCCTTAAGAAATTAGAATCCACATTATTGGATGTTATGACAAGGTTGAGACCATTAGATAAGTGTTAGCGGGACATCCATACTATTCTATGGTTTGATTTTTCTTTTTTCTATAAAACACAATTTGAACGGATCATGAATCATGCATACATATAGATGCTCTCATTCCAACTTTATAGTCCTACTTATTACTATTATTTTGTCCATAACAATTTTCACGATTTCTAAAATAGTATGAATTTATAATTAAGTGAACAATTTATCATGATATCTCACTTAACAAGAGTAAGAAGAGAGTAGGAGAGACACAACTATATAACATATACAAAGTTTATCATAATTTATCTTGATCTATTTTGTCTAAACCTATCCCAATTTATCTGAACTTACATTATCTTAACTTAATTATAGTTTTTAAATTTGTCTTAACTCATCTGAACTTATTTTATTTAATATAACAAAGATAAAATTAGTTGAAACAAACAACCGTAACATAGCATTGGCATGAGTATGTGACTACTAATTTCGAACAGAAGGAATAATCATTCAGGAGCCAACAATTATTTGATGAACAAAAAGATCTTACATAGGGAAAAGTGAGAGGAGCTAGCTATATATGATAATGAACAAAGTTTAAATGCTAGAAAATAAAGCTTTAAATTGATAAACATACATAAAGAAAAGAAGAGGCCAAGGTTGTAAATAGTAGTATCTTTTAATAAGACTACTTTAGAGGGAGATGACCCATGAAAGAGTAAAGAACAAAACCTAGAAGAAAAAAAAAAAAAAAAAGGTGGTACACTAGCTTAAAAAGCAAGAGGTTTTATGGGTATGTTTTCTGAGTTGTTTCCTTGAATAGAGAGAAAGTTTAAAAAGAAGCTAGCCATATAATTTTAACAAAGTATAATTACACCATCTTGGGATCTCAAAAAAAATTAAAAGGATCCAATTAAATTTTTATAACCCCATTATTATTACTTCATTATGGACTCCACCAATTTTCAGCACCACGAACAACAACAACAACAAGAGCAGCAACAACATCTTCAAGACCACTTTGTTAATTGCTCTCCTTTAAACATTCCTTCTTCTGGCTATGGAGTTTCTTCCTCTCTTCACCCCTGGAACGCGAACATCTTACCAACGTAAGTTTCTTCATCATATTACTTATTAATTACCTCTTCACCCCTGGAACGCGAACATCTTACCAACGTAAGTTTCTTCACCATATTACTTATTAATTAGCTTGTTTAACACTAATCAAGCTTATATACCACCTTTTTCTTAACTTAGCTGCTTTCAGCGGAATTCCATAAGAATATGAAATCTCGATATTTTCTAGCTATCATGAGTTTTATATAATAGTTGAACATAAATACATGTTCCTTTGATTATAAATGTTAGTTCTTCATATACATATTCTTGATTTATAATTAGGTCTTTTTTTTTTTTTTTTCTCTCCAAAATCCGGGCAAATTTCTTGTTTCACTCTTATGTATATATTGCATGTTATTAAACTAGCATCAGAGGAGAGATTATTAAGGGCACTTAGAGCTTAGTAGATTACAGGTTTAGCTTAAGTTGAATTGCATGTCGGTCTACTTGGTTTTAAAATCATTTGGTTTAATATACATGATCTATTACATGTTTATCTAGTCAATCTTTATTTGTTCTACATACCCTTTTTTGATGCGTGTGAATGTAAATAGTATTATTTTAGTTTTGTTCCTTTTATTCCTTACTATTAGAATATTGCTCCAGTTGCAAAGAAAAGGTGCTTAAAAGCTAGAACACATATAGTTCTTACAAAAAGAAATTAGAAGAACATACTTCGTATATAGAAAGAAAAAATTATGGAATTTCTTTGCTGTAAAATACATGTACAAATTAAGCTTATTTTTCTCATCTATGAATTTAATTATAATACAATAATGTAACATTTTCATTTTAAGCTCAATAGTTATATTCTTAGCTACGAATTGAAGCTAGTTATTGTATGAGCGCCAATCTACTTTTCCTCTGAAGTAGTACCTTTTTACCTTTAGATTTTATTTGATTGGTTAATTGGATTACTAACTTGTCTAATTATTCTAAGCTGCAGGAGTACAACATCAACTAACACTACGTTCAACGACAAGCCATACGAAAACGAGTTCCTCAGTAGCACAACATCAATCTCGTCCATGCCTAAAATTGAAGACGACATGCTAAGCTCATTCCCTACCTATGGTGGCCTAATCCATAATCCTACAACCGCGACTACTTTGGATAATATAAATCCATGGTCATTCACCGGCTTGATCTCTTCTGCTTCTGGTATGCCCTACAGTAGGGGATTAATGCAGCTCCCCTTGGAGGTTAACAACTGGAGTAATAATAATCAAGGTTATCCTAGTACAAGTTTCCTAAATCAGCTTGGATTAGTGTCTTCGCCAAATAACTCAACAGCATCCACAGTATCAAGTAGTAGTCCTCGACTAGGCCTTAATTTGCAAGCTATGGATTTCCTTGGAAGTAATTCAAGTTTCGGCTCTCAAAACCGCCCTATGTCATATGATGTTGTGGGAGAAGAAGTTATTAGCCCCGTTGGAAAGATCATGTCTAACAAGGTAAACTGTTTATGCAAATTTTTCTATCGGCGGTATTCTGGGTTTGTTTTTGGCTATGGATGCACACAAAATAAATACGAAGTATAGATCATGTTGATTATTGGCATAAATTGCTCTCTAAAATATTGAGTATAATTAAAATTTGAGAGACCTAATCTATAATTAAATAGGACTGTAGTAGTATGTACGTAGATTGTTGTAAATGTGCATGGGGGGCATGTTTGTAGACTATGATTGCTTATACTGTATAAAATGGCATGTGAATAGCTTCTTCCTTCTCTATAGTTCTATAGTTTAGGCCTGCCTGAAATTAGAGGTGGAACCAAAGGATCCATGGCTAGAAGGGGCCGTGGCCCCACGAATATTATCCTTTTACTACCCTATATAATTCGTAGTAGAAATTTTCAAATTTTTTGTGGTAGTTTGTTTGTGCACAATATATTTAATTTTTTCATTGAAAAACTTTAATATATATCCCTAAATAATATTTTTTTTAGCTATGTGCTACTAATTGCATGGTTGTCTTTATAATCATCATTCAAGGTTATACTATGTCCTTCATAGCATGTTCTTTCATATGTACAATTATTCTATAAAGGCGTGTTCTTTTCATTTGAATTTCACTAAGCTAATATGAACTTCTTATTATTCTGAATAGAGCTTGAATAGCATTTATTATTGATCTTGAACTTGTTGAAACTAATTATATGAATATTTTGGCACTTATGACTTATTAGATAAATTTAGATTTGTTTCAATAACTTAATTAAAATTATATACAGTGATTAATTTCATTCGGTTGAAGAGAATTGAACACATCCCAATTTAAGTAGTCATCAATTTGATCTAGATGAGCAGTCAAAGTTGAGCACGGTGAAACCCGAAAATTTATGATGGAATGGCTACTTACAGATTAGCAAAAATATGGATGAGCTGAAATCAAAGATCAAGATCGAACTCCATGTCTTTAATTATTATATTGTAGATAGACTTTAATTGCCAAATATTATCACTTTCAGAGCAAGCATGAACACAAAAGAGTCAAACATTTCATTTTAGCAGTCCACAAAAGAAAGCTGTTCTTCGATTGCATGCATGCATGCATGCTCGTGAAGTTTAAATTTGGGTTTTTATTGTTCCAGCTTTATACAGTGCATGCTAAAAAAAAAAAAAAAAAAAAAAAAAAAAAAGGACGATTAAATTTACAAATTAAAGTCTTTCCCCTTTCATATCTTATTAACTTTTTTAAAATTTATTTCTTTCATGATTCTTTAATTTAATATTTATTTATAATTTTATACCTTTTTGAATGAAGACATCAAGTTTGATGAATGGATCACTAACGGGAACAAAAAGAGCCGCCGGGAGTTCAAGTTGTGATCAGTCAAAGGCATCAGCATCCAACAATCCAGTTGCTACTAAGAAATCTCAAGCCAAGGTTTCTTGCCCTCCATTTAAGGTAATATAATTACATCGTACATGTTTCGTGACATATATATTGATACTTCCTCCGTTTTCTATATAAGTGAGTAAGTTTCAGTTTTATAGTAAATTAGTAAAGTGGTTATACTATTACTAATCAAATGATTCTTAAGTGATTGGAGACTATAATAAATGAAGGGGTTTATATTTAAAGAAAATATAGTAAAATGATCATATTATTAGTACTAATCAAAGGATTCTCAAGTAATTGAGGGTGTTTATTGCATCATTCTTGTAAGTTGTAAATGTAATTAATAATGGACAGTGACTGGATTATCCAAAAACAAAGAAGCTAAGACATATTTAAGACATATATATTGATACTTTCTCCGTTTTTTATATAAGTGCGTCAGTTTCTATTTTATAGTAAATTAGTAAAGTGATTATACTATTACTTATCAAATGATTCTTAAGTGATTGGTGACTATAATAAATGAAGGGGGTTTAAGACATATTTAAGATTAGTGGACATATTGTGGGAATGACGATACACCTATATAAAACAATATAACTCTTTTAGTAAAATTGTGTCACATCTTTTAATTATGAGAAAGTGGAGCGATTATATATATATATATATATATATATATATATATATATATATATATATATATATATATATATATATATATATATAATCAAGTTTAGTGTACTTTTTCTTAATTTCAATGAATTGAAAACATAGGTGATAATTAGAAGTATCATATTATGTGACACAATTAGTAAAGATGCACCATTAGTTATTATCACAGATTCATTCACAGTATTATTTTGAAATTCTTTTACTGTTATAATCAAATCCAAAAAATAAACAGTGCGCCAATTATTAAACCTCTATCTAATTATACTATAATTAAGTTTGTCCTTTGATCTAACACTCCAATAATTTGGTAATTATGTATGTTAGGTTAGAAAGGAGAAACTAGGAGAGAGGATAGCAGCACTACACCAATTAGTTTCACCTTTCGGCAAGGTATGTTCAAGTTCCCACTTATGCTTTTTCTCTTCCTACAAATCAAGCCACGTACCACTATTATCTTAGTTAATTGTGATTATTAATTAATTAAAGAGAGAATAATTAGAGAGATGATCAATTTAAGCATGTATTAAACTAATGAGTTGCCCATACATACATACTTTTGTACGTACCGAATTATATTAATTAATTATATTTTACATTCTTGCTTTTTAGACGGATACAGCTTCTGTTTTGACAGAGGCAATTGGATACATCCAATTTCTTCAAGATCAAATTCATGTAAGTTGTTATTATTATTATTATTATTATTGTTATTATTATTATTATTATTATTATTATTATTATTATTATTATTATATACTCCTTTATGTTATGCCAAATGTACGTATAATGTATTTGTTTTCCTTCATTTTGAATTGATTCTGATATTTATCTATTTGTTCTTCGCAGACACTTTGCATGCCTCATGCTAAGCCTTCTCGTAGCAAGCCTACTAGACCCTTCCAAATGGTAAATACTTTACTAATTAACCATTAAATTTAACCTAATTAAGTGTGACAAATTATTGACTTATAAGGCGATCGAATTAAGCTCCATGGTGTGGTTCTTTAAAACGTATACTTTGTACTCTTTAATTTACAAACTATTCTAATTAATTAGTAAAAAAAATATATATTTGAGTGAATTAATTAAAATATGAGATCGGGTCCTATCTACCTCAGTTGTAAGAAGAAAAATTTCATCATTTGATAATTCAATTATTATAACCTAAACTATAAATTGAGGACTTTTTTCAAAAAGTAAGTTGTTAAGTTACTTTTATTATGGAGTTTCTTTTTAGAGTCTTTATAAGTTTCATGTACTACAAATAGGATTTAAAAGCAACACTCTATTTCCATACTATTAGTAAAACTAGGAATTACTCATATATTGATTTATTCCTTCAAAATAGAAAAAGAAAAAAAAATGTTATTACCAATGTATACTAGTGAAGCAAATCATGACTCAGAAGTTCTACAATTAAAAACAATTTTTTTTGGATAACAAAAAAAAATTCTAATTTGTTGCTTGAATTGTGTTTATTTGCTTGATTATAGGGGCTAGGAAGTGAAGAAGAGGGAAAAGAGGAAGAAAGAATAGAACTTCGAAGGAGAGGATTATGTCTTGTGCCATACTCGTGGACATCATATCTCACGCCAACCCAAGTGGATGCGTCCAATCATCCTTCTTTTTTTTAGTTTTCATTTCTTTTTGTATCGTTAGGCATGTTTCCACTCATGGAATTAATGTAAGGAGAGCATAGATCAAGTATACTTTTATTATACTACCAAAACATAATAAAAACAATGTTGTTTTTTCTTTTCTTTTTTGAGCCAATTAGGTTCAATTTACCGGATAAAATAAACTATGAAAGTTATCAAGAAAAAATAACTAAATGAAGTACTCGTATGAGGTATTATATTGTTTGACCTAACTGGCTAGCTAGTAGCTAAAAGCAATAATTTCTTGTAAAATTGTGATTTTTCCTATATTAATAATGATGTTTTGGTAGGTGAGAACATTTTCATGTACTCCATACTTATTATTTTGTAATTTGTAATACGAAGTGGTGTTTAATTAAAAGTATAAAGTTAGAAGTAGAAATAATAGAGTGTTACACCACTATATGGCATGCATGTTCTTTTGAGGGATTGTTTTATTCATCCCAAATAATCAATTTGAAGTTATATTAACTTGCTTGAACTTGTGGTCCCTAAATGTATTGATTATGACTTTTTCAAAATTAGTTTTTAGTATACGAAAAGTGTTTCATAAAAGCCTAGTGTTTGTCACAAGCTACCAAATTTTCTTTAAAATTACCATTATTTAAATTTGATTTTACTAATTCAATAGTTAGGTATGTCAAGCACTTATACCAAACATATAATATACCAAGTTTTTAAAGTATGAAATTATTGATAAATAGCTAGATGATAGTTTTTTTACTCCCTCCGTTTCGCATTAGTTACAACAGTAGGTTTGGCTCGTAGTTTAAGAAAATTATAAACTAGGCTTATAATACAAAGTATTGTTGGTAAGAGATAGAATTAATAAAAAAAAAGTTGTGTGGGTGGGGTTGGTAGGAAAGAGAAATAGTAAAATATTTGTGAAAGTGAGGTTAGTGGGAGAAAGAAATCAATAACAATATACTAAAAGACACACCAGTAATGACACGTGCACTGTAATCTTCTGGTGTGTCCTTAGTATTTTTTTTTTGAATGAAATTCAATTAAAGAAATAAATCTTATACAAAAATAATTTCCTAATCTTATACAATATAATTACTTAAAATAAAAAAAGATTTGACATATGTTTAACTCAAATATTTATATAGCTATCAAAATTTTTTTAACATAATTTTAATCATTCTACATCATTTGGTATCTAACATATCTTTCGTAATTCTTTATTATAATCAAAATTTGTCAACTATATATTTAGAATGTTTATAAAAAAAAACTAATTATAATCGTAGTTTAATAATGGTTATTGAAAATCATCGTGCATGGCACGGGAACTAACCTAGTTATAAAATAATGGTGGGTCCTTTCCAAATATAGTAGTGTTGCAACTAATATGAAACAGCCGAAAATGAAAAGTGTTGCAACTAATGCAAAACGGAGCGCGAGGGAGTAATAAATAATTACTCCGTACTATTACCTACCTCTTTTATTTATTTATTTTTTTAAAAAAAAAGCATCACTTAGGTTTACACATTTGTCGAGATATAACTTTCGGCCGAAAATAAAAAGTGTTGCAACTAATGCAAAATGGAGGGAGTAATAAATAATTACTCCGTACTATTACCTATCTCTCTTTTTTTTTTTTTTAAAAAAAAAAGCATCACTTAGGTTTGCACATTTGCTGAGATATAACTTTGACCAACAATATCTTTAATTAGATATAATAAAAATTATTTTTTTAAAAAAATAAATAAATAAATTAAACATTGTGACTAATCCAACGACACATTGAGTAACATTTATTTACAATATATTAGTAGAAAATCAAGTAATACATAAATAGTGTAAAATCTCTAGTGATGCATTAACAAAAAAAAAAAAAAAAAAAAAAATAAAATAAAAAATGTTGCCACTTACTCACTTAGGATGTGTTTAGTTCGACTTATTTAAGCACCACGCCGCCGCTTATTTCATACATGACCAAATCATTTCATATTGTACCTTTATATTTATTTATTTTATTTTTGTTTAAATCGATCTAAAAAATTTAATTTTAAGAAAATTACCCATTAATATGAAGCTTCTAATATCTCATCGGGAATATTTTCTCCCAAAAATAATAGTGTACAAATCAATACTATTATTTTAAAACAGGAAATTGGAAGAAGGACACTTGTCCTCTTTCTATTTTTCCTGTTTTAAAATAATTTTTTTAATTACAAAAAAAAAAAAAAAAAAAACCATACATATCTTCCATCCCAATCTCGTAATCATGCCTATTCAAGAAAATAATTCTCCTAATCATGCCTATTCAAGAAAATATTTTTTCATCAAAAAAAATTATTAAAACAAATTTAGTGTTTTATCTCAAAGGAAGTTAATTGTTCATCATAAACCCAACACTGAAAATTGTAAATTCTTTTCTATTTCCATTTCACTATAATTAAAGTTTCGCTTATGTATGATCAAAATTTGTTTTCCACATTTAAAAGAATTGCTATGTTTGATTTGCAGAAAGGTCATTGTGGACCAAATGACTAATAGTGAGTGAAGTTCAAATTGGGCTACAAATTTTCTTTTGGTAAGTATGTTTCTTCTATTTTATGAATATTGCAGAACAATGAATTAAAGAAATAAATTTGTCAAACAACATTTATAAATTGTAACTATTATAAATGAAAAATTGTTTAAATTTGACAGACTTTTAAGTGTATTGTACATTAAAAATGCTAACCTAACACTATTGTTATAATATTGCCTATTACTATAAGATTCGATAGTAATGTTTGTATATTAAAAAAAATGTATGTATATATTAACCCATTATATATAATGTTGAGATCCCATATTATTTTATTGATGTTTATTTTTTTAAAATAAAAAATTACAATATAATAAACAGCAATGTATTGCACGAGTTTAAGACTAGTTAATATTAAAGTTCAATCCTATCAAATACGGGTGATGTACAAAATTAAGGTTACATTAATACTTATTCACCATTGTGTTTCGAAATGAAACTTAATAACAAAATTACTGCCCACTTAGGATGTATACAATTTTGTTTTTTAAATGAAATTAGAAGAGCAGAAGCAGTGAACCACTACTCAAGATATAACGCGATTTTCCATGTATACTTTCGGCAAATAAATCTTGCGATTCCAGCAGATTTATCTCCAAATGTTGTTGCTTACGATGAGTGATGATGGTGAATCTAGATATGTCTCATCCATCTCTAAAATGGGTGAACTAGAAAAAGCGGGCTGCCATACCAATGTGAATATAAGTGGTGCGGTGGAGAAAATACGGAATACAACAATAATTTCCAAAGTTTAGTTCATGTGCTTACATGAAGAATTAGAGAAATTTTCTCAATTTCAGCCAAGCTTGATTATTATCAGCAGAAATTAAAATTAGATTAAGAAGAAAGCACACAAAAAGCGTGAAATGGCCACATATGTTGGGTTTACAGACACCACGGCAATAAGGTTACGATGCGAAGGTGGTTCAGCGGTGTCGGCGTTGAGGTGGCTGGCTGGTTAAGAGCAGTGGGGGGAGTGGTTGACAAGATTGTTCTTTCGCTTTACCCATGGCATTTACAAAGAAGCAGTAAAACTATATGGTTTTGCTTCTATAGTGGTTTTATTAAGTATGGTTTTTCCCCTAAAAAAAAAATATGTATGGTTTTTCCCTTCAAAAATATAATAAGTAAAATTATTTCAATCCAAACCTAGGTGGACAGCAAATATGTAATTAAGTTTTACTCCAAAGCAGAATGGTAAATAAGTTTCATTCAAACCATACTTATGTATCGCTCATTAAATACAGAGTAAAAAAAAAAATTATTCCATGATTCAAAATTAATCGGATGAATTGAATTGAACTGAATTTAGACTTAATGTACGCTACATAAATCAAAAATCGATCTGCCTCACCGAGTCACCGGTACCTTCTAGGCTGCCACAGCCCGTAGCCAATCCAATGAAAAAAAAAACGCTTGTGTTGATTTGATGCATATCGCAAATCTTTGTTTCCAAGGCATTCCAATCTCTTCTGTTAATTTCTCCCGGTTTTTCTCCCCCCAAATACAAATACAGGTTACTTCTTTTGAAAGTGTCGTCTTCATCACCTTCTTTCTCAACATTTCCGTCTTCCATTTCCCTCTCCTATAAGTCTTCTCTCTATCTCTCTCTTTCTTCTTCACTCCTCTCTCTTTCATTTTCTCTCTCCTCTTCTCATCTATCCTTCTCAAATCCTCTCCACCGCACCGATTAATCCTTCAATCTCTCTCTCTTTCCTCAATCGCTGCAAAAATGGCGGCTCTTCAACCACCAATCGTTTCCAGAATCTCAGGAGGAGAGAGAAATCCTGCATATTTCACTACTTTCATGGCCAAACAACTCTGTACTAATGCTATGTTCATCAACTCTCATCTTTCGGCGGTTCTGAAGAGTGATTGCAGCACTAATTCTAGCGGTGCTTCTGTTAGGGTTCGTAATTGTCCTCGTATTCGAACTTCTTCCAAATTTCGGTGTCGTTTTAGCTCGCCGAATGATGGTGATAGTATTACTGGTAATTTTGAACCCGGTGATGCTGATTACGTCAATTCTACTGTCCTCGAAGCTGGTATAGCTGTTTTTCACTAGCTTTTTTTTTATTCCGAATCTTATCTGTTGTTGTTGTTGTTGTTTCCTTGTGAATTTTGATTTCTGCTTGACTTTATAGTTGAAATTCTGACGGTTAGCTATTCAAATTATGATAAAAAAAAAAAAAATTGCGATTGAATATATGGATTATCCTGCAATATTGCCGTTAATTGATACGATCTGGGTTATTAGTTTTGTCTTCAATTTTTGTAAATTCGATTGATGAAATTGAAATTGTGATTCCTTTATAACTTTCAATTTGGTTTGCATAACGTTTAGTCGTTTGATGTATTAATCAATATATTACATGTGAAGAGGATTGCTTATTCGTTTTCCTTGCTTGGTTGGATTGCCGTTATTTTCTCCTGTTGAAGGACTCGTTTGAATTAGGCTTTGAGTGTGTTGACGGTTTCGTGCTTGTTCTGGTTATGGTGATTGAAAACCAACATTCACGTGTTCCAATATCAAAGAGACTAGCCAAGCTGTTAAAACGAGTAAATAGGATTAGCTATAAATAACATGGGAGTGCATACTTATGCATGTGAGCATGTGCTTGTATACTCATTGCGGGAGTAAATAGGAAATTTTGAAGTATTGAATCGTATCAAGTACGGTTTATGTTTACATGAGCAAATTTGTGTTGTAGATGACATGAGGATTCATGAAAGAAATGTGATGTTCGATATGCTCAAAGCAAACATTAAGTATAAGGACCTCTAGTCAACTAATCAAGTGAATGCTGACCAAAATCTTTATTATAGATAACTTAGTGCTCTTAAAAACCACATACATCATGGCCAGAAGTCAAGCTGGTTTATTGATTGAAGCCTCAAATACTTAATCACCAAACAAGTAAACAATAGCAGAGACTCTTTTGTTTACTCAACTACTCTCAGCTAAACCAGTAATGATAGTTTCTATTGATCCATCTTCCCTTGACTCCAAAAAGTCCTTCAGTAACCAACATGTTTAAAAAAACCTCAAATCTCTAAATGCTTATATACCTTTATGTTGATTAGTTATATGCTGATGGAGAAGGGGAATTTGTGAGAGAGTGAACCCATGGGCGCCATCATGAATTTGTTCAATACGATGATGCATATATTGCCCTAAGTGAGTAATTGGCTTCCTTTTGCCAAGCTGTAAGTAGCAATTATATATCCCTTTCAAAACTATTCAATGTTGAGTACCACTACCATTTCTCTAGAAGACTATAACGCTTCTTTGTAACACATCCGTTCTCTTTTGAGTTTCAACTTATTTAGTGTTTGGATTGGAATGTCTGTAATAAGATTTCCTATCATACCCAGCCTCATTTTGGTCTTTGCTAGTTTAAGCTGCCTATAGTCTTTTGAAAAATTCTACCCTTTTGTCTTCTTTCTTATAAGCTTGTACTATGCCCTTAAATAATCCCATTCATAACTGTCTGTTGACCATGGCTTAGGTTTGTCATGTTTATCATTGATATGCGGTTTTTCTGTTTAGTTGAGGTGAAGAATGGATCAGATGGCTTTATGATCAAAATGAGGGATGGAAGATACTTAAGATGTGTATATAATCATCCCAAAGGGGGGTATCCACCTGACTACATTTCACACCCTGCTATTGTGCTGAAGCTGGATGATGGAAGCAATATTCTACTCCCAATCATTGTTTGTAAGTTTATCAAAACAAACATGTTTGTCAATAAAACTTAGGAAGCTGTTTTAAAGAAATTATTCTGTTACACCTTTGGACAATTTTGTGATTTTGAATCTGTTAAACTCTATTTTCAGTGGAGATGCCTAGTGCTTTGTTGATGGCAGCGCTTCACAATGTTGAGATGGTACATCGTTCCTTCTTGTTTCATGAATTTTATTGCCATTTTCCTTTTGGCCTCTATGTCTTTTTATATGCACTTTTAATTTAGCGTATTAACTTTTGTGTCAATCATTTATCATGGCGGATTAACTTGCTAGGCTAGGCCAACTATGTACCAAATAGTGAAGGAAATGATAGAAACTATTGGATACATGGTAATTTTTTCTCCAAAATTCTTTTCTTACTTTTGAGGTTTCCAAGTGTTATGTATTTCTTTTGACTGATGCCTTGTGCACAATCATTATTGATGAACTTCATCCAATTGTCTATTGAAGGTGAAATATGTTCGACTAACCAAGAGGGTGCAAGAAGCTTATTTTGCAGAACTTTGTGTCATGAAAGTAATTTTATTGAGCTTGTTTTTATTTTATTTTTTGTTTTATCAATTTTAAATTTTTCTTCAATTTTTGAGACTAATTAATTTGTTTTGGTCCCATAGATGGATTCTGAAACAGAGTCTCTTAGTTTTGATCTCCGACCTTCTGATGCCATCAACATTGCTGTAAGATGCAAGGTATTATTTACAGTATTCTAAAAATCTAATAGTCTAGGTTTAGTGCAAGAATTGGCTCTGTTTTATATTCTTGTTGGATAACTATGTATAGTCAATTAGTACAAAGATATTATCTGGAACTTGCACCTGTATGTGGGGCAGAGGTGGTGCTAATGCTTGCCAATTTATCTATGTTTATTTCCAAGGAAGAAGGTGCCATTTTAAAATCTTCTTCTTTGTAACTGACCTAGCAATTCCTTTTTTTTTTTTTTTTTTTTTATTTATTTTTATAATTTTAAAAGACTTAGCAATTGGTACAAGTCTTAGTAATTGTTGTAGCTTTTACAGCATATTTCCTGGCACCCTGTTTGCTGGACTCTCTAAGTCATGAGACTTGTATGAATGGATGCTGTGTGTTTTAGTTAACTGACTTTTGTGCCTTTTCCAATATTTATCTTTTAGTTAACTGATTTTTGTGCCTTTTCCAATATTTATCTTTTAGTTAACTGTTTTTTGTGCCTTTTCCAATGCTTAATATCTAAGTAAGAAATTTCTCATTTTTTCAGGCCCCTATACAAGTTAACAAGTCTTTAGCACTCAAAGATGGTTTGAAAATTGTTGAGCCTACAAATCCAACAATGATACCTCCTCACTCTGATGGTTCTTTGCTATTGGAAATGGATAGGTAAATGGAAAGTTTTTGCGTCACTTAATTAAAAAATCTACTGATTGGCTCCTTCGCACCTAAAATTTTATTAGTGCAGGTAAAGCGGTAATTTATTCTGCAGGTTGTGAATTTTTTTAAGTGGGAGTGTGCCAGTGTGGCTTGGGTGTGGGGGCATGCAGATAAAGATATCATTACATTGTAGTGTGAAGGAGTTTGTTTGCTCCAGTCTTTATATGAATAATATCGAGTATCAACTAAGATTTGCTTCCAAGTTTAAATTTGGGTTTTAAAGGGGGAGGGGGTTTCTATGTTTCTTATAGATGGCCCTAATCTGGCTAGATTGACAAACAAAGGTTTCAAAGGGACAATTTGCTTCCTTGTTTCTTCATAAGATTACAAGGGACTGTTGTAGACTTAATGTACATGTTACTGGTTTGGGCCCTTTTTTGTTTATTTTCTTTTCAGAATCTTTTTTTTAGTTACAAGTAAGTTGATGGTGTTATAAAATTATCTATTGATAGCAACAATAATATGATGCAGACCAGATGGGCAGCCCTGTCCTGAAAGTGAAGAATTTGTCCTTCTACGCAACATGTTGATTGCTGCTATCGAGGAGCGTTATCATGATGCAGGTAAGTTGCATGTTTTTTCTGATAATTGTGATTGTATTGCCCTTCCCTGTCTCTATGGAGTTTAGAACTGTCTTATCCTTCAGGAGTATGGCTTGGTATCATGACAACATGCTCTTTTGTTGTTTATAAATATGCGACAGGCCCTAAGAGTTTGATTAATTACAGGCATTAAAATTATACTGTAACTTCAGTGTATGTTTTTAGTGAAACACTTTGGGGAAGAGAGTTGTAGCAGAACCTGTGAAAACCATTTTTTTCCCATGCCACTATAATATAAGTCCATCACCGGAAACATGCTGCAAGCCATTTGGCTTATTTCTCATTTTGAGGTTGTATAGTGGCCTTACTTCGGATTATTTTTAGTGTTAGCTGTTTGTCTGAGATGTTTATAGTCACCTAAAAGGCTATTAGTAATTTAGTTTTAGCTCTGTTTTAAAGATGTTTGGAATAAATGTAAAATTGCCTTATATGGCTATTAGCTGTTTTGGCTTGAACACCAGCTTTTCTCCCAATTGATTAACATTTACCATTTGGTTGACTACATCAATAAGCTAAAAGCCAATAATTAAATTATCTTAAGCCATTTACAAAATAAGGCCAGTATGTTATTGCAGGCTTGAAGCAGCTTATAGGTTATACGAGTGACATGGCTGGGTCTAAACTCTAAGTCCTATTATTCCTGGATCTGTATTCTCCTGACTCTGGCATTAGATCTTTTGGCATTTTTATTTATTTTTATTTTAATTCATATTTTATCTCAAAAATTAGGTTAAAAAATGACTTGCTTCTTGAAGCTTAGCATGGATCTAACACAATTATGTGTCTAATTTGTACCTTTTTTAAGCTTTTGGTTATGGTCGACTGTTGTACTAGATGTCTAAGAAAAGTAATTCACGTAGCAGTGGAATCAACAGACTTGACATGTTCCTTAAAAATTACATAGTACTTCATACTCTGCTGTATTATGGGAAGCTTGGTTGGTTACCATAGTTCTTTATATGTTCCTGCCTAGCTTTTCTTTTCTATAATCGCAACCTATTTGCCCTTCCATTCATGGTTCAATTTACTGTCGATGCAGCCCAATGGAAGGATTTACTCAAGCAGTTCAGGTCCAAACAAAAAAAGTGGACATGACGTGTTTCGTATCACAATGTCAGTCTTCCCTCACTTCTCCTCTCTTCCTTTTCCATATGTTTAATATGAAGTAGGGAGAACATACATTGGCTATCTTCACAAAATTTGATCTGGGACTTATATATGCAGTTATTTGCAGGTATCTTTGTATCTGGAACCAACCGTTGGCCTGACATGCCTTATTCATATGCAAGTTCTATGGGTACTCTGTTCAGTTAATATGTTATTTAATTATGTGAATATGTACAGTACTAAAAACAAGCACACAAAAATAAGTAGACACATGTATAGACATCCAGATAATTATGTAAAGGCAGCTTGGTGATGATAATTTTGTTGACATTGGTAAGAATATACCTGTATATTCCCCTTTTGGTTAAAAATGTAGATTGTACAGCTATGAAGCATTTTTTACAGCCTTTGATCTTCAAATGATATAGTTGTTTCTTTGTACACAGCCACTCAATCTTTCAGCTTACGAAACTGATGTAACCACTTCCTTTTTGATAAATAGAGGTTTGATGACAAAAATTATAGAATGGGTTTGGTGTATATTTTGTGTTGGGTTCAACATATAATTTTCAAATTTTGAAAAAAGAGGGTTTTTGTATGTTATATACAATCATTGAAAGTAGTAGCAGCTGACTAGCTATCAACAATCACTACATAAGTTTACCAAACCTCTTTCCCCTTGTACAATCATTGAAATTTGCTCTGAATGTTTACAATTCATAAGAATGACGACCGGGAAATACCATTTAGGCAATACATTTTTTACTGTGTATACCAGAAAAATCTGCTAAATCTCCTAATATTAATGTCATAAAGGATAGACAAGGTTTTTCATACCATCACTTTAAGTTCTTCGGGAAAACTGCCTCTTTTCTGATAAATTACCAGATTCACAATCTAATTTCGCGAAATATATAAATGACTTAACAAAAATAAAACATTAGAATCATAGAATGTAGGAAAAGAAGGATATGCTTTATTAAAATCTCTCACTATATAGCAAAATTACCAGGAGAATTAAACAGAAAATTTCAAGGCTCCTATAATATGGGACAAACTTTTTACAACATATTTCCTGAGAGTTACACCAAGATTGTTTTTTTTTTTTTTTTTTTTTTTTGGGGGGGGGGGGGGGGGGGGGGGGGAGGGGGGTGGGCTATTCGCCTATACTATTAACATTCCCTAAGAAATTCGTGTGTTTGGATCAAAAACACCAACCTTCTAGCATCATTCTTTCCTGTTTTTTTTCCGTCTTTTTTCACCAGGCAAAGATCTTCTTCTTCTTCTTTTTCTTATCCATGAATGCTAAGAGCTCCTCTTGCTTTGACAAAGCATCTTCCAGGGCCTAAGATGTATGTGGAAAAGAAAAAAGGTGAGTTAAGTATTGATGAGGTAAGAAAGATGCTCTTAATTCATGGTTATGCTCTAAAAGAGGTAAGTTACCTTTTTTGTTGCTGAAAGTTCTTGCTCGAGGGCATCAACCCGATTGGAAGCAACCTGAAGCATTTCCTCTTTCTCGGTGATAGCATCGGGTTTCACAGCCATTGCCATGAGTTTCTCTTCCATAGCTGCCATGCGTTTCATGACAGTCATGAATTCAACATTGGAGATCCCTGGGGCAGCTAACTCATGGCCCTGAGCTTTAGCCATTGAGTCAAAACAGTACATGGGGGCAGCATAGAGATTGGCATCAGTCATTTTCTTGGGCATGGTACGAGACAATCTCACCATTGTGACTATACCCATAATAAAGGCCATCAAACCAGCTACTATCTGATTGCTAATTCCTTCTGGTGGTTTAAAACCACTGTTTATGCTGTAGCAATCAGCTGCTGTCGGATGAGAAAAACATTTAGACACTTTAATTCATAACAATAACATGAAGGAACCTTCATATATGAAATTCTTTGTTATGCTTTGAAAGACGTGCTATAACGGACCCTTCTAATTAAAATGCACTTACATTATTCTAGGTACAACTTGAGTTAAAATGACTGAAAGGATTCATCTCTGTTAAATGTCATAGTAAATACTCATATTACTGTTCACAATCAAGAATGCATCTTCTACTGGTTGGGTTACAACTAAATGGCTTTGCTAAACTTTATTTTACTTCTAATTTACCATGGAATACAGGGCAAGCAATTCAACCAGTTGCCTTATAAGTGAGGATTTAATAAAAACAGCTTGTTTGCAGTTACAGGGAAACTATGGGGGAAGACTAAAAGAACCGATTTGCATATATAAGGCTAATAAAACGTAAAATACATTTTCTACTGGTTTAAAAGTAAAAATAAAATAAAATATGTCTTCCCTCAAGTTCCTATGATAGTACTTTCTTTTCCTTTAATAAACCTGTTATCTCTTCTTTTAGAGAAACGTTCGCTAGCTTACAGTTCTGCGCTTGCTAACAATTTACATATCTCTAAGAAATCATTAGTAAAGTGCTTAGAAAGAATATACATAAAATCTGGGCCTAGGAAATGGATCAAGTACCTTTAACGAGGGCATAGTTGTTTCTGTTCACCATTTTGTGCCAAGAATCATCTACAGGCTTAACAACTACAGGAACTAAGCTGTTAGGGCTCACTACCTTGTTATTCTCCTGCCAGGTCCAAAACAAACAAGATGGATAAGCAAGTGTAATTTTTTCTAACACCAGTACTAAAACTTTTTGCGGTGACTTTGTGCTTCTCAACAGAGGGCTAGATTCATTATCTATGATGTACCGAGTACGATTTTTATACGTAGTAATATAAATCTTTTCAAGAACTTATGTTGTTTGGTTTTCTGATGGACAGGTTATACATACTTCTTCACTAATGGAAGGAAGTTGATGCTCAACATTGTTCTTCGGTGCCTCCTCATTCTGCACCTAAAACGCAACAGCCACATATCAATAGGTCAGTCCTCACTGCCGGGCCGCCGGCGGTGGAAAAAAATAAGAACTTTCACAATAAAACTCTTAACAATAACACCGGGTATACAATTCGGCTAGATAACTAAATCAGACCTTAGCTGCCTCATCCTCAGGTATTGTCTTCTCCTCACAATGGTGGTGATTTCCATGTTGCTTACACTTTGCTCCACCATTCTGTACTTTCTGCAGATCAAAAAGATTAAGCTTAGTGCTGTTTCTTTAAGTTGTAGTAGAACAAGCATCAGCACCAGTAAACATGAAAGGAGAAAGAAAAAGACCATCAATATTTCTGGATCCTTCCAGGGTCCCCTGTCAGAACGTAAACAACCCCCTTTGTCCACGCAAGAACAGGTGCCTCCCAAAAATTCGGGCAGCTCACTGATGGAAAGTCAAGTGAAAGCAACATACCAATCCATTTAAGAACCGTGTTAGAAAAGACAGAAGATTATGAAATGGAAAATCTAGAAGACTAAAATTAAAGACTTGCCTAGCATCTATCACTTCAAGTAACTTGCTCTGGTATTTGTTACCAAGAACTGTAATCTTTGCTGTGGTCTTCGGGTCAAGAAAACTCTTGACAGTATTCCACAAAAGTCTAAATCCAGAACCAGCATTTATGATGAACATACGGTTTAGGGTCTGCAAAAGAATGAAAAGTATTCTCAACCATCACAATGCCAACATCTGAGACAATTGGCCATGGTAAATGCCAGAGGAAACTAGCAATGAAGTTTCTGAAGGTATGATAGTTAATGGCTGTATTCTGTACCTCAGGATAATTGTCACCGTCAATTTTCTGAAGGCGGCCGATCAGGTCCCTGGCAGATTTGTTGAATTGTTTAAATCCCTATGACAATTTACAGAGCTGATATAATTATTTATATTCTTCATGATTGAACAAAGGCAACACAATCCATAAGTTAAATCTTGAGCCAAACAAAAATAGAAATTTCTTTCCATTGCAGGAAATCAGCTACATACCACTCCAGACACATCCAATACGGTTGTACTTTGGTCTATATGCTTCTTGGCAGCGATTGAGCAAGATGGAAACTTAACTGCAAAGGTTCTCTCAAACTCCATTACGTGATAGTTGATATACCTGTCTATGGTTGTGGCTTGCATCAACTTGATAGCATCTATTTTTCCGATAAGCTCTATGTAAACAGGTCTTCCATCTTTATCTACTCCATGATGTCCTTGAGGATAATACTCCAAAACTTCATTGATTTCATGGAAATCAAATTCCTTGAACACAAGAACAAGAAGTCAAATTTAGTATGTGTTCACAATGGCATCACTAGACTAAATATGACAGCACTTAAGTTTATAGACATGCACCTCCATAATAGTGTCAGCACCAAACTCCTTCCTCCACTGCAGCATATCAGTCCACATTTGCTTTGTCTTCTCAAGATCAAATTTTCTCGCCCTTAGAAATCTGTTAACAGTTTAATATCACGCTCATAAGGTCTTCCACTGAACTCAAAAGTTGTTAATTATATCCAAATTCAAATCAACATACCCTGCTACGCAGGAAGAGGCAACATTCTGTTCTTAACACAAAATTTTAGCTCCAAAAAATGATGTGATAAAGTTTTTATATACTGCTGAATGAAGGAAAAGAATATTATCTATATTACAAGTCAATTCACAGTTAATAAAGGCTGCAGTGCTTGCTTTAAGTATAACGAAGAAGCAACAAGTTTCATGGTAACGGTTGGAGTTTCCATCTCAGTTGTATACTTGTATAGAAGGTGAATATAGAAAATTCAATAGGCAATATTTTGAATGATACAACAAAAAAACAGATTTAGAACAATTATTAAAAAAAAAAAAATACCTGAGCATGACATGATAATCATCAAATTTAGAAGGCAACAAATCTTCCGGTATAAGAGTTTGGCGAAAATTCTCAACAGCCTGGGCCTCCTCAAAATCATGAATATCTATAAATTCGACAGACATGACCTTACTGCTCCTCCTCCTCCTCGAAAATGAGCTCTTAAACTTGCTAGAAGCATTCATCGCCTTCTTCTTGAAAGATCCCACGGCATTCTTCTTATCATCATCTAAGTTGTCCATGTCAACCACTTCATACCATAAACATACATCCATGTATTAGCAAGACAATCATTCCAACTTTAAATTTGGGTTGCATCACTTAATTCAACTCCCACCAATTCAATAAACCACTTCTTCTTCATCTTCAAGTCAACAATGGATATTAATTTATTATCAATGCATCATTGAGCTTTCAATTACATCAATACTAAAATGTTACTCTTACAGAATAATCCCACAAAATACTATTCCGTTCCTTAATATTTTTCGTATAACAACGAGCAATTAAAAATTATGAAAAAAAATTTAGTAATTGGAAACATTGAAAGTTTCAAATAGCTAAAAATTTACTGTGCTAAACAATATTTAACATCAACCTTAATTCCCTTGATCATTAACACGATCATATAGTCAATATTTGCTTATTTAATCAGCTATTATCCAAACAAAGCAATTGAAGTTGATTATAAACATATAATTAAGCATAACCTAATTAAGATTAACGAACAAACCCTAATTATAATAATTTTTGACCAAATCAAAATAATAATGTAATAATAAAAGACAAAGATTACCTCGGTCAACAAGCGAAACATCAGCCATGGTGCTAAGAAGATGAATGATCCAGGAGGAAGAGTAGAAGAGGAGGATTATCCAGCGATGCTACGAAATTATAGATAGATAATTTCCTGTAGTATAGACAAATTTATATAATTAGTTCACATTATTAATTATTATGCTCTTCATTATTAAAGCAAATCATATAACTCCCAACATATAAATTAATAAATTAATTACGCCTGTAAATTTAATAAATAACCCAGAACAAAAATACCCATGAAATTACAAAATAAAAATAAAAGAGGGGATGAATTATTACTAGCTAAATGTACAAAAATTGAACGGCTTCTGAGAATCTAACTCATTTATTTTTGCTAAAAAAAAATTATAGAAGTAATAATTTGACGAACATGGAGATTTGGGGGTTCAATAATAGAGAAAGAGGAGAGAGAAAGTGATTAGATTACCTCACCTCTTTCAAAAAAAAAAAAAAAATTGAATTTTGCAAAAAATTGGGAGAAAAAGGAGAATAAATATGTCCGAAAATGGTGAAGAGAAGAGTTTGACGAAATCGTTGGCAGTCCTCTCCATTGTTACAGGTATTAACAGAGTTTGAGAGAGACAATTCTGCATTTTTTTTTGGAGAACAACTACCAATTTATTTATTATTTTTTTTTTTTTGAAGCAATTTATTATTATTTTAATTATACTTATAATCTTATTTTAATAAAAAAAAATAATGTTACCGCGCAAAAGCCAAACTTATTGTAGTGGCAAACTAACGGTTCTTTTAATTTAGTAGAGTGATTAAGGTTAAGGTTAAGGAATCCTTAATTATTGAGGTCAACTTTTATTGGGCTACTAATTTTGTACACGGGCAATACCCGAATTTTCCTGAACTTTTTAGCTTGAATATAAATACGATCATATAACCTCTAAACTTATTTTTACTGATTTTCTTTATATATATATATATATATATATATATATATATATATATATATATATATATATATATATATATATATATATATATATATATTATTAGCTATTTAATAATGTAGTTTTTAATTGGCTTTTTCATATCCTCATTTTTTATTCTAGCAAATCACTATATATATCACTAATAAATAAATTCGGTCTCGCAGCTAGGCCACAAGACAACGACACTTGGCATTCCAATTTTTGCCAAGTGTCGCGCCACATAGGCGACAAATAGGTATTATTGTGACTAGAGCTGTTAGTTTGGATAAACGGGTCGGGTTAGTGTGGGTTAGGTCAACTTGGGTCAGGTCAATTCGGGTTAATTTCATAAATTATGCGGGTCAGGTTCGAGTTTGAGTTCAGTCATGCTTGAGTCGGGTCACGTCGGGTCATACATCTTATCGGGTTGGGTTGGGTTTGGGTCGGGTTACATTCGGCCCGGGTGGATAATAGGTCGGGTTTTAACAGGTTAAAACGAGTTAGGGTCATTTTAGGGTTCGAGTCGGGTTTGGTTTAAGTCAATAATTTGCGGGTTATAATCAGGTTAGGTCATGTTCGCGTTTGGTTCTCAAATATTGGGTTAGTTTGGGTCTCGGGTTGATTTCAGCTTGAGTCATATCGGGTTTGGGTACATTTTTTTGGTCGATTTGTTAACAGTTCATGTATTGACGTTCACAAAGCCAATAAATTCCAACGCATTAACCTAAGTTATTATTTGCTCTAATTATTATTTAGCTATTAAAAATGATTCGATCCTGATTCTTGAGTATCTCTTCCAAATCGAGCAAGGTCAAAATAATTAGAAAAAAAAATTAAGGAAATTAGTCAAGCAAATTAGGGGAGAGCAAATAATATTCTAAGTTATTATTAGAATTAGACCCAAAAAGACTACATCTATGGCTATAATTGATTTTAGAATGATAATAGACAAGCTTATGCGATTATGCCAATATAATCTGGTTCTTAATGAAATATTGAGGGAAAATTTTCCTTGCTTATCATTAAGAGAATAACCGCATATATACAATGTACATGCCTTCGTCAATCATCATATAGGCTAAGCTCTAGCTAACTATATGCAAATAATTATCAAGCTAATTATCTCCTTTGACTATATAACAATATATACGGCAATATACTAGGGAACTATAGCCTATAATTGAGCTTCGGGTCATGCTTGAGTCGGGTCATATACATCTTGTCGGGTTTAGGTCAGGTCATACATCTTGTCGGGTTTAGGTCGGGTCATACATCTTATCGGGTTTGGGTCGGGTTTAGGTAGGGTTAATAATAGGTCGGGTTTAATTCGAGTTAACGGGTTAAAACGAGTTAGGGTCATTCTCGGGCTCGGTTCATATCAATAATTTACGGGTTATATTCAGGTCGGGTTATCTCCAGGTCGATTCATGTTCGGGTCTCAAATACTCGGGTTAACTCGGGTATAGGGTTGGTTTTAGGTTGGGTCATATCGGGTTCGGGTCACCATATTTTCGGGTTCAAACAGGTCGGTTAATAATCGGGTTCGGGTAAATTTTTCGGGTTGAGTTAGCTTTTGACAGCTCTAATTGTGACACATAAGATGCTAATTAAGCGATTTTTGGATAGATTTTTTAAGATAAAAATGGTGTACAGAGTTTTCTTATCACTATACTTCTAATATACCATATATAAAAAATTTATCATAACTTTTAATAAATATCATATAACTCAGTTTTATTTCCATCATAACATTCGTTTCAAAAAGTTCTTTAAAATAAGATCAATTTGTAATATATTAAATTTAGTAAAAAAAAATAGAGATTCAACAAAAATAAATTTTAACCAGTAAAAATAATTTTTGTTTGGTAAAAGTACTTTCAGTTCAGTAAAAATAATTTAAGTTCAATAACAATAATTTCAAATCAATAATAACATAGATATCTATTTACAAACAAAATTACAAAAAGTACACTATTGTATAAATAAGCGATAGGATATCGTATGTCTAAATATCCTCCATTATCAAAAGGGATTACATGACCGTATTAATAAATATTCAAGCCAAAAAGTTTATCCTAAAATTTTATCAACAATCCGGGCATTGCCCGGGCACAAAACTAGATAATTTTTTTTACCAATATCATATCATATCACTAATAAATAAAGTCGGTCACGCAGCCAGACCACGAGACAGTCACACTTGGCGTTCCAGTTTTTCGTCAAGTGTCGAGCCATGTAGGCGACAAATAGATATTATGGTAATTAGAATAGATGTCACGTTAGATTAGATTGGATAGATTTGTTTAGAATAAAATTATAAAGTATACATAAAATAATTTATAATTTTTTTGAAATAAAAAATTATCTTTTTATTGACAATAGAATTTTACTTACAGCAACACACCATATATTATAATGAATATGAATATCCAATTAACAATAGAATTTTACTCCTATACGAATAACCGCAGAATTATAAATATGGCCAAGTATCATTATTATTATTATTATTAATTTATCTAATATTCTAAATGTGTTCAACCAATTTGTTTGTTAGCCTTCCTAAACAAGAGAAATCAATTCAAGTCATATGCCTAATATCTCAATTTCTTTTAAAAATAAGAATCCAAAATCAACATTAAAGTAATTTAGCAATTCACTGCCTAATTAAACATGAAGAAAATGGTTTTATTTTTTTGATTTTTATTTTTATTAATTGAAGTTGCATGCAAATCCTTCCTACTAGGTGTCCATGAGATTATATATGACTTCGAGTTCCTTACATTCTCCTTTGCTCTCTTTTCTTTCAAAATGCTTCTTCTTGAGCAGCTGCACAACTCCTCTAAGAGCAGTCTCAGCATCATCAGCTCTCAGTAATTCCTCTGAGATTTCGGCTGCAGTAACATTCACAGTTTGGATCAATGTCTCAATCTCTCCAAAGAGAGGGTGATCATCATTAAGCGCAATTTCCAGGTAATTGGATGCAAGTATTATAAGACCAGGCATAGTCAAGTAGGACATATGTATGTGCACATCCATCCGCCCTGCTCGTAGCAAGGCAGGGTCTAGCTTCGCCTTGTGGTTGGTGGTGAAGATTATAATCCTCTCGTCTCCACAACTTGACCATAATCCATCAACAAAATTCAGCAACCCTGATAGTGATATCTACATTAATTTGCACCAAAATTGTCATACACATATATAACAATGTACATATAACTTATGTTTTTGTACATTAGTTTTTTTTAGTGCCTACCCTTGTATTCATTAAGTGTACATATAACATACTCTGTAAGTCCGTATATTTCATGCTGTATTCATTACATGTACCAATGTGAATTACATTTTTCTCTGTTCTCTTCAATTGGATTTTGCTGATAAAAAAAATTGATTTTTTTTTTTTTTAATTGGTACTTTTGATCTATGCAGATTTACTATGTTTTTGTATAAATTGTATTGTCATATGCAATTTTGATATAAGATAAAAAAGTACTTTTTCAATTTATTGATACAAAACTTATTTGTATGCAGAACAATGATCCTTTTATCTCTTAAATGTTCATATGATATGATTAAGTAAATTGGTAATAAGCTAAGGAAATTGTAATACAGAACATACCTTTGATGTCTGATGCTCATTAAAACGTACATAGTCCTCATTATTGTCGAATGAGCCGTCCAAATTCTCCCTGCAGCTTGGCAACCCAAGAGTACAATCAATATCCTCAACAACAAGTATAGACTTATTGCTTGTTCTTAGCATAAGGTTCCTCAAAATCGCGTCACTCTCCACTTGACCAAGCTGTAAATCATAGATATCAAACTTGAGGAAGGGTTAGCCATAGCCGCGATCAAGCTTGATTTTCCTGTGCCTGGAGGACCATAAAGCAAGTACCCTCTTTTCCAAGCCTTCCCTACTTTTTTGTAGAAATCCTTCCTCTTTACAAAACCTTCCAAATCATTGGTTATGTACTTCTTAACCTCGGGATCCATAGCCAAAGAATCGAATGTAAAGGGGTGCTTGAAATCAACTGAGTGCCAATCCGAGTAGGTTGTAAGTGTATGTAAATTCAACTCTTTTGAATTCTCCTGCATTTCATCATTTAATTTAAGTATGTAATGCAAGTAGGAATTTAAGACCTCTTTATACTTATCTTCAATGACTAATTCGAAATGTGGTTTTTCTTCCTGTTGGTTGGTGTTCTCTTTTGAGGAGATTATGTAGTGCCACACAAGCTCCTTACCCTCAAAGGTATCTGTGAATTGCTCTCCTTGTGCTAACTTGAATTTAAGAGTTTCTTCAGCATTTGGACGACTTACCTTGAGGCGGCTAGCAAATTTGCTGATAGGCTTGCTGCACAAGTACCTCTCACAGGCTTCAAAGACTTGGTTATGATCGCGGTATGGGGTGTCATCTGATTCCTCGATTACTAAGGTGAATGAGGAAGGAGATGACCTTGAGTTGTTGAACCATTGCTCGAGTTTTTCAGTAATGTAGTCTCTAACTCTTTCGGGTATGAATTGAATGTATGCTTGTTGGAAAAGAGTGATGAAAAATTGATAAGGTTGCATAGGCTGAGAATACTGATGCTACTGAAGGCATGCCTGTCAGAGAGTTCATCATAGCTTTAATTTGTTTGTTAGAGACTGATTAATTGGATTTTATAATTCTTTGATTTTATAATCTTTTTCTTTGGACATATAAATCAGAAAACTTGGAAATAAATCCCTTGTGATTTTGCAGATATCATATTTGCTACAAGATTTGTAAAAGAATCAAATAATGTGATTTCTTTCCTTTTCTGAAAGATATTTAATGGCATTGTTTTTCTTAGTCAAACACACTTCCTCTGTTTCATAAAAATTGCAAAACTTAGTCCAAAAAACACTCACATTTTTGGTCAAAGTGTTGCAATTTTTTTTTTGAAATTTATTCTCATTTAATCATAGTATTTATAGGAATGACAAATATATGTTTATTGTTTACTTATACAATTCACATACAAGTTGAAGTAAAGCAAGTATTTTAGGATGTCAATTCTAAAAATAACATAATCTGATATGATTTTGTTACTAATTAAAGTGTGACAGCAGAACGACATCGTTTCGAGGATGATTCAGCATCACAATCGATGATGTTTGAGTGTGCTGCCAACTGTGAAACAGAAGTACAGAACAATACCAAATCAAAAGTAAAATTAGAACAAAAAAGTATGCTTTTATTTCGTGGAAGAACAAACAAACATTAAAAGTTCATAAGAAGCTGGCACAAATGAACAAGGGAAAAGTTGTTCTAATTTCTAACATATTTCTTGTCAGATAAGAGTAGTACTTACTATTCTAAGCCTAATCACTAGAATAATCATCTGAAAAATCATGTACACCATTGTTATAACTTCCTAGACAATTTCCAACCTTTCCATTCATCAACTTTGTAAAGTTTACTTTTTTCGGACTGTGCTCCATTTTTTGCTCCTTCAGCATTTTGACAAGACTAGAAAGAGCGATATCAGGATCATCACTCCTTATTAGCTCCTCTGCAACTTGAGCAGGGCTCACTTTTGTAGCTTGAATGAGTTCTTCAATCTCCTTAAAGAGATAATGCTCCCCTGATATATTGAGGTAATTAAGCGCGAGGATCCTGAAAGCAGGCATGGTCAAGTAGGACATGTTAATGTGCATATCCATCCGCCCTGGCCTCAATAATGCAGAATCAAGCTTCTCCTTATGGTTCGTCGTGAAGACAAATATTCGTTCATCCCCACAACTAGACCATAGACCATCAATGAAATTCAGCAAACCTGACAATGATATCTGCATTCACAAACCAGTGGTCCAAGACAATAATGACTCTTAAGCAGTTAATTTACAAATATGAACACTCACACAGTTGCACATAATCTTATAAAAAAAAAACTGAGCAAAAAACTGGAAATTACTTCTACATATTCACTGACCTGTGATTGCTGTGAATGTGAATCCATGTCAACATCATTTCTGTATTTGTCCTTGCCTTCATTAACAAGATGGACTTGGCGATCTGCCAGACCCAAGCTGCAGTCAATATCCTCAATGACAAGTATGGACTTATTCGACGTTGAAAGCAACAATCTTCTCAACACTGAATCATTAAGCACAGACGAAAGCTGCAGATCATAGACGTCGAATTTGAGGTGATTAGCCATAGCAGCTATCAAACTAGACTTTCCTGTTCCAGGAGGACCATACAGCAAGTACCCTCTCTTCCAAGCCCTCCCAACTTTTTTGTAAAACTCCCTTCTTCCTAAGAACCTTTCCAAATCATCAACCACCGCCTTTTTCACTTCCGGTTCCATAGCAAGAGCATCAAATGTAAAGGGGTGTTTGAACTTTACTGATCTCCAACTACCAGATTTTCCACCCCCACAATCAAGGGTGTATAATTTCAAATCCTTTTTTTTCTCCACCATGTCATCATAAAATTTAAGTATATAAGGTAAATACGAATCTAAAACTTTATCCTTATAATCAGGATCAAAGGAAAGCTCAAAGTAAAAGTTGTTTCGTAGACGTGATTTACTCGACCTACTATCCTCAACATCAGAATGACTACTGTAATTAGTAGCATTGTTACATATAAAACTCCACTCTAGTTGAATACCCTCAAAAACTTCAGAAAACTTCTCACCTTGTGCTAACTTAAACGATACACGATCCTTCTTATTAGGCCTACTAACCTTGAGACGTGTCGAAGTAGACCTCAGCTTGCTAGCTAAGTAAGCCTCACAAGCACTATACACTTGATTGAACGAGTCAAATTCGCCGTCTTCAAATTGCTCGATGACTAGAGTGAATGATGTAGTGGCGGAGCTAGCTTTAGTGAACCATTCTTCGAGTTTTAGACTAATGTAGTTACGTACCTGTTTCGGAACAATCTGATGGTAGAATTGCTGAATTAATGTGACTAATGCTGTCAATGAGGCGTAGGCTGAGAATAAGGATGATGCAGAGAACATTGGCATTGTACCTACTGAAATTCCTCCTGTTAAAGTCTTCATGACAGTAATCAGGTTTTTATTGGATTGGTTAAGAAAACAGCAAATCTTTTTTTCCGGGGGAAAAATAGCGGCCCTAGTGGCTTGATCTTATTCTAGGATATGCCTAAACAACCACCCAAAATAAATCCCGTCAAGGTATTGAAATCGTTCCTGTTCAAGGATATTTGTCGGGTTGATTTAAAAGCAACAACCCAATTTAAATCACGTCGAGGTAGGGTCTATGGTTTGATGTACCCGTATGTACAGTACACCCCCACCTTAGACGACGTAAACAAAATAAAGATCTTTAATTTTAAAGATTGCAGCAACGTGAAATAATTATAATAGTGAACAGATATAATATAATTAGTAGAGTACTAATTAACATTAATCAAACACCCCCCCCCACCCCCAAAAAGAAAAATAATAATAAAAATATAAAGTAAAGACATTCAAAATTTTCAAATTTGAAAAGCGTAGAAAACTTGCCTCTTTAGAAGAATTGGCTATTGCCTTCACTTGAGCAGCGTAAGTTGATGCATTGCCAATTTGGAAATGAGAGATATTTAAAGGCTAGAAGTTGGCATGGCACCTTTATTTTATTTTGGGCTCTTTTTTGGACGTTTGCTTTTGAACTTAAACCCAACAAATAGAAAGTTGGCACGTACTTGATGTTTTAGATGTGATTAATTAGGTAGTGGAAATGGACTTTCTTGTCAGACACAAAGATTCTAAAATGAGCAGGACAAATGCTTAAAATTAAAGTATTTACGAAATAATAATATATTGATTCCCGCAATAACAATTGGGAAGAGATTGGAACCTAATTACTCAGAACTGGCCTTCGAATTTAGATTAGCCCAAAGGTTTGGGTGGAACAGAAAAAAAAAAAATAAAAAAAATACGGAGTACTACTATTTCATATTATGTGTAACAAAGGTGTTGACACAAACTCTTAGGTAAAATTTGTTTGTTAATATATTAAATAGAAAGAGAAATATATAAATACATGTGATAAGGAGAGAAATGGCAATTTAGAAAAGGAAAAAAATGTTGCACATAATATAAAACAGATGCTTATGGCCTTGATTGGTTGACAACATAAAATGGGGGAAGTGGAAATTCATGGGATTTGACAAATTGAGGAGTTGTTTGGTTGACACAAAAAAAACAAAAATGAGGGAAGTAAATTACTTAGTCCCCCCTAGGTCAATCAAAATTCATGGGATTTCTAAATTTCCATATTGCCAACCAAACAAATTTAGAAAATTCTTAGGAATTTCATTAGGGAAATAATTTCCCATAAAATACAATTTTCTATGGAAATTTAATTCTCATGTCAATGAAACAAGGCCTATGTGTAGGTGTTCAATGTTATGAAGAACGTTACAGTTGTCAAAACATTAATAAATTAAATTTAAAAAGATGAGAAAGTCTATCAACGTGGCAGGCAACGGCCACCTCATGAATTTTAATTGATAAGCTTTTTGTTTGGGTTTGCTTTCTTACTTGCAACTTTTTTTATGGTTGATGATGGAAAAGGAACAAGAGTTTCCTCTATGGGAAAGGCTACAAAAATTTTACTTGTACAATTTTGTCCAAATGGCAAATGTTTTTTTCAGAGAATTTGTTGATTTGCACTCGAGGAACTTTTACAAAATATACATTCATAATAAAAACATGCCCAAAAAAAAATACTAGATTTATTAAACATATTTTATGACAAACGTTCATGTGATACTACATCTTTGTTTGGATATAAAACGAAGAAAAAATATTAAAAAAATTATAATTCTGATGATATCGAATAAAGAGTAGGCAAACTAATAAAATATGATTTTTAGTCTTCAAAAGATGTTGTTATTGTAGATTCAATCTTGAAAATCTCAAATCAAAAGCTCCTTCAAAAAAGTCTTTGTTAATTCATATGTAGTGGAATTTCATCATATTTAGTGCTTATTTGGTTCACATGATCACATGGGTACCAACTTTCTATGAAGTTAAATTACTTCTCTTGTAAATATCCTAGAAAATAACTTTATAATTATGGTTAGTATTTTAAGCATTTTGTAAGATCCTGTTTCACTTCAACTTATTTTTGTTGAATTGAAATTATTTTTATTGAACTAGAATTATTTTTAAAGAACTTAAATTAATTTTATAAAACTGAAATTATTTTTACTAATTAAACGTATTTTTATCGATTCTATATTATATCTGTTCTTCAAGGTTATTGATTTTTACTAATTAATTAAAAGTGAACTGAAATTATTTTTATAAAACCAAACTTGTTATTTTTATAGAACTAAAATTATTATTGTAAGGTGAAGAGAACATGGGCTAATTATGGGAATTGACATAGGACTTATGACTTACCAAAAGGAGGAAATGTAAGGCTCTATTTAATTCACTTTATTACTTATTTCGGAAAAATAACTTAAGATCAACTTAAATTAGATCTAAACAAAAAAGTTCAAGTCAGATTAGATATGCAAAAATAACGTAAATATGCACATCTTGAAATTACCAAATGTTGTGGGGCCGGGCTTACAAGAATGAGCATAAAAAACACCTAAAAAAGCATATAAAAAAACAGTAGCAATTGTGAGTGTATGACATGCATAAAAGTTGGATGTAAAAGAAGGGGGAAGGAAAGGACATAGAAGTTTAAGTGTCACACGGCAGCACTAGGTAGTGTCTCCAATCAAGGGCCGCCACTATTGACTACTGTATGTTCTATTTGTACTCACGTTTTCATGTTTCATGTTTCATGTTTTCATTCTATGTTAATTGAACTTGCCAACCAATTGTTAGGAGGACAAAATTTTTAACAGGATTCAAACAACTTGTTAATTGTTTAACCATGTTTTCCGTACATGTTTAAATGGGCTTTTCTGGAAATTAGGCCCATTAATTGAATTGGACTTCTCCTATGTCCTATTTCCATGATAACAACAAGTGTAGCATAGGATTATTGCTTAACAAATCACGGAGTAATTTTTGCCTCACTGTTTGGTTGGTCCAATATGTATAGGCTTGGTTAAAATACTTTCTCCGTTTCATTATAAAAAGTAATCAAAACTGAAAATTCATATATATGCTATTGACAAGTAACTGATAAAGAATTGGAATGTCATATGTAGTTGTATTTAGTGTAACATACTAAAATATAAAAAGTAATGGCAACGTTGAACAATTTATTTGGTGTTATATATATCATCATAAGTGGTAATACAGTGTCAATGGAGTTCTATAGTACAACAATCGTGTTAGTTCCTCAAAACAGCATAGCAAATCCCAAAACACTAAGCTTAGCATGCGTATTAGGTGATATTTAATTCGATATTTCAAAATTTTGGCTAGGACAAATTTCATCTATAACACCATCACCTAGTCCTTCATCCTGGACTACTACTTCATCTTTATTATCTATCATCTCCTTCTTCGTCTTAAGGAACTTAAGAACTCCCTCAAGAGCCTCATCAACATCTTCCGATCTCATCAACTCTTCCGCCACTTGAGCAGGAGTCACTTCGACGATCTCAAACATCCCTTTGATCTCATCAAAGAGGGGGTGTTCTCCTTCGAATTCAAGGTAGTTGGAGACTAATATCTTAAAACTTTGAAATGTTAAATAAGACATGTGAATTTGCATGTCCATTCGCCCTGGTCGTAGTAAGGCAGGGTCAAGCTTTTCCATGTGGTTTGTTGTAAAGACTATGATCCTTTCATCCCCGCAGCTTGACCATAAGCCATCTATGAAATTAAGTAACCCTGATAGTGTCAACTGCACCTAAAATAAAATTATATTATAAAATTATGTAATTTTTGTTTGGTACTTTTTCTTGTCCATAAACAATTATTATGAGACGTAAGTTATTGCTTAACAAATCACGGAGTAATTTTGTACTACGAGTATGTTGTAAAATGTAGGAGTTACGTTGTTTTTCGATTATCAGCCTATTTTTAGTGTAACTAATTTTTAAAATGTGATAGTAAGAATAATTTTTTATTTTAAGAAATTACTTCAACTAGTGATTTTTTTTTTTGAAAAATCACAGTAACTCGATGGTTGGCCACGTAGGACCGTTCTGATGATGGTGTCTTAAAAGAACAAGCATAATTTGTTCATTAAACTGAATAAAGTGGATTGGTTCATGCTGCAACGTACGCTCGAGCATTCAAATGACCATGAAATTAAAAATGAAATTTTGGTGACAAAAATAACACTCTTATTATAACCTCACTAAACAGCCAAAAGACATAGTACACCTTGCTCACACCCAAAATAAAATGTTGCTCAATTATTTGTCCATATACTAACAAAACAATATTTTTGCAATCTTACTCATCACCTTTTTTGTTTGCCATCAACCAAGTGTTTTTATTTCTAATATTAATTGGAAAATAAAAGTCGGTTTGACACATGGAAAACTTTTTAACATCATTAATCAATAACATTAACGGCCGACTAGCTACAAAATGATGGAGGGATCGTCAACATCAAGCAAATTAAACTTGAGTGGAAAACCTTTTCTACTACCTACAAACTAATTAATTACATTATTAAAACAGTCTTAGAAAGTTTAAATAAGAAATTTAATTTAATTTTCTCCCTAATTCACATAAGTTCGATTTTAAAACTAAGTTTACTACATACTTTGTACTAAAAAATTACTTGGAAATTGAATTCTTAACATAAAGATTGATACGTTCAACGTATACACCAAACAATATAGAATCGCGTTCATTATATGGTTAAGTCGATTTTTAACGGGTGTAAAAATAAATCAACATGTTATAAAAATGAAAGGACTAAAGAACTAACCTGAACTTCTGGAGGCTTATTAGGGAATTGGCCATTCTCATTCAAATTCTTACGTCGATTTTGAATATCGATAGTACAATCAATATCTTCAATTACCAATACAGAGCGATTAGCCGTAGCAAGTAACAATCTCCTTAAATCAGAGTCCTTAATCAAATTTCCAAGTTGCAAGTCATAAATATCGAACATTAAGTAATTAGCCATAGCAGCAATTAAACTAGACTTCCCTGTTCCTGGAGGTCCATGAAGTAAGTACCCTCTTTTCCAAGCCCTTCCAACTCTCCTATAAAACTCCCTTCGCTTCACAAATCGATCTAAGTCCTCCATTATCGCGGTCTTCGCCTCCGTGTCCATGGCCAACGTCTCGAATGTCGAGGGATGCTCTAGGTTTATAGTATCCCAATAGACGTTACCACAACTAAACCTACTCCCTAGGGTACACAACTTTAAGGGCCTTTCTTTATCGATAACGGATTTCGATTTAGCTAACATGTAAGGTATGTACGAGTTTATGACTTTGTCTTTGAACTTCTTTTCGAAGGTGAGCTCGAAGTACCGGGTGACAGGGGCGGGTGAAGAGAGTAGATCATCGTCGTTTCCGCTTGAAGAGTTACGTTGCTTTTCGGGTTCCATACAAAGGAATCGCCATCGAAGGGGGATGTTATCGAATGAGTCATCGATTTCTTCACCTTTTTCTAAGCGGATGGTGAGGGACTTGTCCTTGGGGGACTTGCTTATCTTGAGGCGTTCCGTCGAGGGAGTGATGACTTTGGTGGAGAGGTAGACCTCGGCGGAGTCGTAGACTTGGTTGCGGCCAATGCCCGTGGAGTTGACCTCTTCGATGACAAGGGTGAGGGTGTTGGAGCGGTGGTTGAAGAGGCGTTGGAGAAGGGAGAAAATGTAGTTTCGGATCGGGTTCGGGATGAAGTCATGGAGGATGGAGCGTAAGAGCATGGCTAAGGCGGAAAGTGAGGCGTAGGCTGAGAATAAGGAGGTTGCTGTCGGCATTTGGGCTTGGGAGAAATACATGATATGGTTAGTTGATGCTTCTGTATTGTTGTTGTTTTTGGTTTTGTTTTTTTATGAGAGTTTTTATTTGGGATTGTGAATAAATGAGATGATGTATGCTATGTGAAGGGTATGTATATATAGTTGTACTATATTTGGTGAATCATTTTTGGGCATGGTTTGTTCTTTAAGGTCTTTTTTTTTTTTTTTTTTTTTGGAGTGCAAATTTCAACTTATTTTAAATGCTAAAGCACACTACCTAAAAATGAGGTAGCATAGTTTTTTTTACAAAATAAATAAAGAAAGAAAATGTAAATACATACCATGACTAAATTCATTGAAAAGTAGGAAGAAAGTTGAAAATCAAATTCCTACCATATGAGATAGCTTAGTGTAAATTACAATTTAAGGTTATAGTGAAATGATAAAAGTACTCTGTATAAAACTTTAATTTATGTTCCCAAAGAAAAAAAAACGGAATTAATTTCCTTTACCCTAAATAAGCCCTAGAGCAAACTCGGTGGACAAAGATAATTAAAGGGAGGGAAAGTAAACTACCAACTCTACTACTTAATTAATTAATTAGCATGGACTATTGGGATGGAAAATCAAAGGAAAATCACAAAATGGAAGAAAATTGTGATCCATTAATTTCACCCATTAATTTTGTTTGTTAGTAACCTTTTTGTAGGCTTCAGAGAAGTTGTATAACAAGTGTAGAATTATATAATTTTTTGTTGAAAAAGGGTAGAGTTTAGGGGAGAAATGAGTGGTTAACTTTTAAAAAGGAGGGATGGCGTGGGTTGAAGATAAATACAATAAAGAATCAACAACAATCATAGGTTAAAACTTAAGACGTTAAGTGGCCTCCAAGAAACTTTGGTGAAATGAATTGTAATTTGCAACAAAATTAAAGTGTTGTAGCAGAGTGCAAAATGTACTGCTTCTGAACAGTTGACGACCCTGCTGACTTTTAAAAGGTTTTTCCATTCAAAATCATGGAAAAACCAACCATTGTCTATGCACTTAGCTCGCTGCAGAAAATCAACCCAAAATGTCCTAAAAGAAAGGGTGATCGTATATAAGCTAAAGGTGAAGCTAAGTGTCAGGATTTTTTTCTATGAGGCCAGGGGTCGGTCAAGGTATAGAAGGTTCCAACCACCCAAATGTTAAGGGATGCATCTTGGAGTCTTATAATATTGTTTGGAACCATATATTTCTACTAGCTAGTCAGTCATACAAAGTAACATAGTGGCCTTGATTTAATAAAAAGAGGTGTATATGTAACAACTATGTACATTGACATTCAAATTGAAGGGTACAATTCACACTTTCAGATCAATTTCGAGAAATTTTCTCAAAGTTGAAGTAAATACATGGTGTACCCCCCGGGGTCATATAAGTTGGTTTGGAACCATAGCAAAAATAGGTCTATTAAGTCCGGAAAGTGAGTTTGGTTCAACTATGTGACTATTTTAGAATTATGTTACATTAGTGGCAAGTGCGTGGGTGCACACCCCGTTAATTCTCATGGCTACATTTGTACGTGGTTCGGGGGGTGCACGCTCAAGCTAGAAAACTTGGCAAAGCATTGGTAAATGGTGGCCTTAATTATTCATGGACGTATTGAAGTCGTGTAGCAATGAGGAACCTGTGATACGGAGGCTCTGAGAACGAGCCATATATATGCGGGCGTGGTCTATTTCTTGACACTAGAATGTGGGATCTTCAATTCATTGGTGCTTATTTTTGCCTTTTGTTGTTGGTTGAAGTAGTTTCTTTCACATAAAATGGTGCTGCTACTTGAGGGATTGATGTGGATATGAAGGATACAGCATAATTATGCTAGGACCAATAACTATCATCAATTTAATTTAGTATATAGATGCCGCCCTTGCCAATTATGAGACATTAGGTGGAGATGACGAGTTCATTCGAAATACTAGTACTTTAAGCCTTAAAGAAAAGCATCTATTAGAACCAAACTTATTCACTTTGGATGAGGGAAATGATGTCATACTCGTAGTTATAGAGCCTTTTAAGTTTGTGTAATCTACGGAGCAAGAGTACGTGTTTCAATTTGCCTTGCCTTTACAATTAATAACAACAAAAAATATTGTCAATTACCAGTATCAGGATTAGTAATGTTATACAGATTAAAGTATACAATTGGCTATCTAGAGGGCCGACTTAAGTGAGACCAGATTGAGTTGCACAACTAACAACTCGATCACCTCTTAACTACGGAATATATAACAAGTTACCTTTATAAAAAAAAAAAAAAAAAAAAAAAAAAGAATGGCCACCCCATAAGATATATAAACTGTCACCCTAAGATAATATTAAAAGTCACCTCTAAACTAATACCTTAATTAACATAACAAGTCATCCTACCCTATAAACACAAAAATGTTAATGATAGACCTATCTCAATCAAAAATGTTTTTGTGTTCTAACCTATAGTGTTTATATCAAATCAAATCCATTAATTGGGAATGAAATGACTCCAACTAGTAGTAAAGAATTGAATAGTAGTGGAAATTAAAAGTGGCCGCAAAGACAAGCATGTAACAACTCTATGCATTGCTTAAAAAAGACTTCAAATTTTCAATAATTACATAGAAAATAACTTACGTCCAAACTTTATACGTACTAAATTAGAAGTAATAATTTGTGTCCCTTTTTGGCTACTTATTAGTTATTAATTATTATGTATCCACCCCCTCATCAACATTATTCTTTATATATTACTTCTCCTTCTTCTCTTATTATTAGTCTCAAATTCCTTTCATTTTTGGCTTTAGTGATGTTTATGAGAAAAAAATAATGGTTATATATATATATATATATATATATATATATATATATATATATATATATATATCACCATCATTCACATTATCATTTTTACTATCATTCTCTTTAGGCTTGGACTCATCCTCCAATCTCTTAGCCTCGGCATTTGCTTCATCCACCTTTTTCAACTCGAGGAACTCAACTAGACCTCTAAGTGCTGGATCAGGCTTATCGTGCTTCATTAATTGCTCAGCAACCTCGGCGGGGGTGACATTAGTTTCCTCCACCAGCCTCTCAATGTCCATAAAGTGTTCATGATTCTTTACGCCGAGGTAGTTGTTAGCAAGGAGCTTGAAGCCACAAGGAGTGCAATAAGACATGTGAATGTGCACGTCCATGCGCCCTGGACGTAGCAATACAGGGTCCAACTTTTCTTTGTGATTTGTGGTAAATATTATGATTCGCTCATCCCCACAACTCGACCATAATCCATCAATAAAGTTCAGTAATCCCGATAATGTAACCTGACAAGAAACAAATACATTGATCAACAATCTAATAGAGTATAAAAATTACTCTTAAGACTTTAACCATCAGTTTAAACTTTTAATTAAGTTGGTCTTATGACATAGTATGATCATTTTCATTTACTATCCCTGTTTCATAATATATGTAACATTTACTAAAAATAGTTGTTGCACATAACACACATTACATGCAACAAATGTTTTCTTTCTTTTTTAAGTTATCATTTCTCTCTATTGATCTCTCTCTTCATTAAATGTATCTTTCTTTCTCTATCCAACACTCAAACAAATTCTGCCTATGAAACAGGAATTGGTGTTGTTGTACATAATATGAAATAGAGGTAGGCGATACTTATTGTTCGAGTCTAAAAAATAAAGCGTGTAAATAAAAACTACAAACCTTATCTTCTTGATGTTGTCCTCCAGGAAAACGTCGGGTACTCCCTCTAAGAGGAATACGTCTGGTACGCTCTCCAAGAGGAAAACCACAAGAACCATCTTCATTTTCTCTGTTGTTCAATTCTATGGAACAATCAATATCCTCAACAACAACTATAGACTTATTCGCGGTACCCACCAGCGCATTCCGGAGCTCAGAATCAAACCTCATCCCACTCAACGCCAAATCATACTGTTGAGCCTTTTGGTTTTGATGGACAAATTGACAAACTCGACTAATGAATGTTTTGAGTCTTTGGTGAATAAAGGATTCAAGCAAAGTTCGTTCCGGAGTAGGAACTTGGATGCGGAGTAGCATTCTTTAAAAAGCCTCGTGCAAATCTCACGTTCTAGTTTTAATTGTGAGCACTCAATAATATAAAGTCGGAAAGGAACTCAATGACTTATGTTAAAGACTACTGGAATAAAAGTTAGTTTTAAAAGATAATTTCTTAAAGAAAAGATAATTTGTAAAAGTTTTAATAAAGATAATTATCGAAGATAATTATCTAGTTGTTTTAATAAATAATAAATTTATCTTTTCAAATAAAATCTTTTTAAACAAACTTTTGATAATCTTTTAAATAAAATATTTGATAAAGTTAGCAAGTGGTTTTTCTGTGAGAAAATCTTTTATACGGCTAATGGTTATCAAGTTGTTAGGATAGTGGTTTAATTAGATAAGGCTAGGAAACCTCTTCATGATCACAATCTGTCAAGATAACTCCACAAGTTGTTAGTGGGTTGTTGACATGTGGACGTGATTATGGTGGAGGTTAATGACTAAGCCTTCTCTATAAATACTCGTGCAAACTATCTCAGAAAAACATAACTCTTGAGCATAAAAATTCCAGTAGCCATCTAATAACATAAAGAGAGTTATTTTCCTTCATATATTCTTGAGTGCAATAGGTATTTGTAATCACAGATTGTATTCAAGTACTTAGGGGTTGGGATTGTGAGTTTGTAAAGTGAGGTCAAGGAAGCTTCGTTGCTGAAGTCTTCTGTGAGAGTTGGGAACAAGTTCCTAATTTGTGGAACTTGTTAACGGGTTTGAATCTTCACTTGTAAAGAGTTTGATTACTTAGTGGAAATTTAGAAAAGCCTATATCTTCTCTCGTCACTATTTCATTTAGTTAAATTCCGCAAAAAGTTTTTAGATTTCACCTCAAATACAATTCACCCCCCCCTCTTGTATTAGCCAGTTAGACTTTCAGTTGGTATCAGAGCGGGAACTCAGAGCACGCAGGCAACCCTGTTGAGTAAGTTCCTGGGAAAATGGCTTACACAGAGGAAAAGGAATTCGGGAGTACATCCATTCAAAGGCCTCCATACTTCAACGGCAAATTTTATCCTTATTGGAAGGATAAGATGGAAATCTTTATCCAAGCAGAGAATTATCAGGTATGGCGAATTATACAAGTAGGAGATTACGAAATTACGAAAACGAATGCTAATAATGAGGTAATCCCTAAACCTATGGATGAGTATGAAAAAACTGATTTTGAAAAACTTGAAATGAATGCTACTGCCAAAAAGTTTTTAATTTGGGGACTTGGACCCGATGAACATACTCGTGTCAAAGGGTGCAAGTCCGCAAAGGAAATTTGGGATCTTCTGGAAGTTACACATGAAGGAACGTCAGATGTTAAACGTTCCAAAATAGACATTCTTTTATCTCAGTATGAGCGCTTTGAAATGGGAAATAAAGAATCCATTAAAGACATGTTTACTCGATTTAAAAGTATTACTAACGAACTAACGTGTCTTGGTAAGATAATTCCTATAGATGAGCAGGTCAGAAAGGTCTTAAGAAGTCTTCCAGACAATGACAGATGGAGAGCAAAGGTTGCAGCTGTGCAGGAATCAAAAGACTTCACCAAGTTTAATCTGGAACAGCTTGCGGGTTCCCTCATTACCCACGAGATCCAGTCGAACAATCGGACTCAGGAGACTGTCAAAAGTCAAGGGCTAGCACTAAGAGCCAATGAAGAATCCGAAGAGAAGTCCGACATTGATGAAGAAGAAGCTGCAATGTTGGTGAGAAGGTTGAAAAAATTCTACCGTAACAACAAGTTTTTAGACAAGAAGAAAGGATACAGTAAAAGAAATCAGGAATCCAAAGTCAAGTCTTCTTGTCACAAATGTGGAAACACCAACCACTTCATCAAAGAGTGTCCATTATGGGAATCTGAGAAAGGCAAGGGAAAAGAAGCTGATCAAAGCAGAAATTCCAAGCCTAACTTTTCTAAAACAAATTTCAGGAAAGCAATGATTTCCACGTGGGGAGAATCAAGTTCCGAAGAAGAGGAACAGGAACACACGGACGATGAAGTAGCCAATCTCTGTCTAATGGCAAAGCATGATGATGAGGTAGTCATTCAACCTAGTTATTTGAAATCTCTCTCAAAGGATAAATTAATATCTCTATTGTTAGAAACCTTAGATGAATATAAAGAATTATGTGCAAAACTAAGGCAAGCCGAAAAGGCAACTGGAATTTGTAGAGATCATGTAAAGTATCTGAATAGCTTAAGAAATGATGTTCAAGGCAGATTCTTTGAATTGTTAGATAAAAATATTATGCTAAAAGAATCCCTTGAAAGAGTCAAGAGTGAGAATATCATGCTGAATATTGAATTGACTCAATATAAAATGTTGTGTACTAACATTGATTCTTGCAGGTCTACTGAAGTTCCTTTAATCATGTTTAATAATGAACTAGAGCATGTTAAGAAAGAGATAAAGGAAACCAATGATAAAAATGAGAAACTAGAAAAGGACCTAGAAATTGCAAGAAAAAGTAAAAATACAGCAAGCACGGGTGTTCCCAAGTGGGTAAAGGAAGCTCAGACAAAAAGAACAGAAGGTCTAGGCTATGTTCATAAGAAGAAGTCCACTGGAAAGAAAAAGAAATATGTGAACTTACCTAGTGAGACTGTTTGTTCTTTTTGTGGTAAAAAGGAACATCGCAGTGAAGAATGTACTAAGAAAGCAAATCTGTACAATAAGAATGTGAACTATGTTTGGCAGAAGAAATCTGATTTAAATGTGTCAACACAGGAACCCATGAATGAAAGGGTTCCTGCTACTAACCCTTAATTTCTTTTGCAGGTCGCAGTGAGGGGGAACAACCAGTGGTACCTCGATAGCGGTTGTTCTAAGCACATGACAGGAGATGAATCCAGATTTCTCTCACTGACGGCCTATACAGGGGGAACAGTGACCTTTGGAGACAATAAGAAAGGCAACATTGTTGCTGTTGGCAAAGTAGGAAGGTCAAGTTCCCATGCAATTGACAATGTATTTTTAGTCGAGGGTTTGAAGCATAATCTACTCAGTATTTCTCAGTTTTGTGATAAAGGAAACTTTGTAAGCTTTTCTTCTGAAAAATGCAAAATCATCAACAATAACACTGGTAAAATCGTTTTGGAAGGAACTCGTAAAGGGAACACATATACCGTGGACCTTAACAAAGTTCCAAAATACAATCTATCTTGTTTAAGTGTTATTGAGGATGATCCACTTCTATGGCATAAACGTTTTGGACATGCTAGTCTTTCATTGCTTGACAAATTAAGGTCAAAGGACTTGGTAATCGGATTACCTTCTATCAAATTCCTAAATGACAAAATTTGTGAAGCCTGCATCAAAGGAAAGCATGTTCGATCATCATTTAAATCAAAGAAAATGGTAAGCACCACAAAACCATTGGAACTCATTCATATGGATTTGTGTGGCCCCGTTAGAATTCAAAGTAGAAGTGGAAAAAGATATGTCTTAGTTCTTGTGGATGATTATTCTAGATTTACATGGGTCATATTCTTACATAGTAAAGATGAAACTTTTGATATGTTTATGACTTTCTTGAAAAAGACACAAAAATCAATAGGTAATCAACTTATTCATATGAGAACTGACCATGGTACGGAATTCGAAAATTCCAAGTTTGATGAATTTTGCAGAGAACAGGGAATAAGTCACAATTTCTCAGCGCCAAGAACACCACAACAAAATGGTGTGGTTGAGAGGAAGAACCGAACATTGGAAGACATGGCAAGAACAATGCTAATAGCAAGTGGGCTTCCAAGGAATTTTTGGGCAGAAGCCGTCAACACAGCATGCTATATCGTCAACCGAGCCATGCTCAGACCAATGTTGGACAAGACACCTTATGAACTGTTAAAAGGGAGAAAACCTAATATTACTCATTTAAGAGCTTTTGGATGCAAATGCTTTGTTCACAATAATGATAAAAGAAATCTTGGAAAATTTGATGAAAGGAGTGATGAAGCAGTCTTTTTAGGATATGCATCTAATAGTAAAGCTTATAGAGTTTACAATAAGAGGACTATGTGTGTAGAAGAAAGTATACATGTGATTTTTGATGAAACTAATAATTATGAATGTGTACAGGAATATGAAGATGGAGATTTCAAAATTGGTCTCACTCGTTCAACAGACCAAGATGAAGAATTAACTCCCAAAAAGCAGCCTGTTCGAATTACTGGAAATGCTGATAAGGAACCTACTGAAGTTCCAAACAATACTGAAGCCTCTGATCAAAATACAGAAGAAACAGAAAATACAGAAGGCAAAGCAAATGCAGAAGCAGAACACCATGAAGAAATGGAAGAAAGAGCAACTCAAAATAACACTTTTATACCAGCTCAATCATTCCAACCAAAGCCATGGAAACATCAAAGGTCACACCCCCTGGATAAAATTATAAGTGACCTAAGCAAGGGAACTCAGACGAGATCCCAACTGAGAAACTTTTGCGCATTCAATGCCTTCCTATCAACACTGGAACCTCGAAATCACAAAGAAGCCTTGGAAGATGCTGATTGGATTGTTGCCATGCAAGAGGAATTAAATGAATTCGAAAGAAACAAAGTGTGGCACCTTGAACCTAAACCAAAGAATCAAAAGGTTATTGGTCTCAAATGGGTATACAGGAATAAGCTAGATGAACATGGCACAATTGTAAGGAACAAGGCAAGATTGGTTGTTAAAGGCTACAATCAGCAGTGAGTTTGAGATGAGCATGATGGGGGAACTCAACTTCTTCCTTGGGCTCCAAATTAAGCAAACTAACGAAGGAATAATGATCCATCAGCAGAAATATGTGAAGGAGTTATTAAAAAAATACGGTATGGAAAGCACAAAGATAAACCACACTCCCATGGGAACAACCACAAGGTTGGACCAAGACCCCAAGGGAACTCGTGTGGATCAAACAAAATACAGAGGTATGATTGGTTCCTTGTTATATTTAACTGCTAGCAGACCTGACATTTCGTTTAGTGTAGGTCTTTGTGCTAGATTTCAATCGGATCCAAAGGAATCGCATCTAACAGCCGTCAAAAGAATTCTACGATACTTGAAAGGGACGGAAGACTTGTGTCTGTTTTATCCAAAAAGTGACTCGTTTGACCTAAAAGGATATGCTGATGCTGACTATGCAGGAGATTTGGTAAATCGTAAAAGCACGTCAGGTATGGTCCAATTCTTAGGCTCTTGCATGGTTTCTTGGAGTTCCAAGAAACAAAACACTGTTGCTCTATCCACTGCCGAAGCAGAATATGTGGCTGCTGCTGCATGTTGCTCTCAATTGCTATGGATAAAACAACAGTTGCGTGACTATGGCATTATTTTAGAGTGCGTTCCTATTCATTGTGATAACACAAGTGCCATTTGCATTTCTAAAGATCCAGTACAACACTCTAAAGTTAAGCATATACATGTAAGGCATCACTTTTTGAAAGATAATGTTGAAAAGGGCTTAATTAAGCTAGATTTTATTTCTACTGAATTTCAAATTGCTGACATTTTAACTAAGCCTTTAAGCAGAGACAAGTTTGAAAAGATGCGTGTGGAATTGGGGATGCTACGGCTCAAGTGATTTTTGTTTGGAACCCCTAAGGTAAAATCGGATGTAACTAACAATGCTACGCTCAATCTTGTGTGAATAACACAGCTGAAATTACCCAGGGGAAAGATTTGTGAAGTATTGAAAAGTCACTTATACATACTTTTAATATGTTAAAAATATTGAGCCATGTTGTTTCAAGTTCCCTTTTCATCATTCTTTACTCTCTGTATCATGATCACGTAAATTATCATCATAATTTACAATCAATTTGCTCTTATTTATCTTTTTCATTTTTTATTTATCTGTTTTTCTTCTTGTTATTTTCTTTCTTATCTTTTATTTCTATCATTTTTTTTATTCTTATCTTTTTCCTTCCTTATTTTTTCATGATCAATTTTTCTATTCCTCATAAAATTCAAAAATACAAAAAGATTTTTTTTTCACGTAAGATAAGGAGCTAACATATTCATTACTCCTTACCTTCCGTATTTTTATCTATCTTATTATTGTGGTACGTTTGAAAGATGCAATTATTACACCCTATTAAACCCATACTACCCCTAAAACTACCCTACTACCTTACCATACAAACCGTCACTTTTTCTCACCCTTCCCAATTAAATTTTTTCTTTAACACTCCACCTTCACCCATCAAATCAATTAAACTCCCCATAAACTTCCATAACCGGCCTCACTCTCTCTCCTCCCTATTCACACTATTCATCTTCTCCTTCCTTTCAATTCATCCTCATCACCATGAAAACCAACCTAACCTCAACCCCGAAACAACCAAAAACCCGGAAGCCTTCCTCTGCTGGCGGCTCCCCTGAACCAGTCCCACTTGCCGTTGTTCACCCTAAAGCTTCGACAAAGAGAAAGGCTACAACCGTGAAAGGAGGTGACAGAAAGAGGCGAAGCTCTCAAAAGTCTCCATCTTGGAATTACACTCACGGTTATCACATCAATTATGACTGGTGTACGGCAAGTAAGTTCTCCGAATTCATCTCCTTAATTGATTATCAAGAATGGGTGCATTTGTTCCAAAATTGTTCTCACTATCCAATTTACCCTAAGCTTTTGTTTGAATTCAAAAATACTTTCAAACACAACAATGGTGTTTGCACGGCTACAGTCAAAGATACTCACATTCATTTTGATGTTGCATATTTAGGGAACTTGTTTCAAGTCCCCACCTCTGGCTATAGTTCATACCTAAAACACAAGCAAATTGTGCAAATTGGGCATTATGATGAGAATAGGGTTATTAAATTTATCGGTGGAAACCCGAAAAGCAAGACTTCGCATCATAACATACTCACCCCTCTTCACAAATTATTGTTCAATTTCACATGGAGAGGCATTGTTCCTCGTTTGCAAAAACGTAGCACAGTATCCCTACTAGATGCAACCATCATCTTTTGTCTTGCTCGGAAAATAAAAATAAACTTTCCAAAGTTGATGATTGAACATTTGGCTTTCTATGCAAATAAATCTACTATTCCATATGGATCTCTCCTCACTGTGTTGTTTAAGTCTTTTGGGATTGATGTTGAAAGTGAGTCACCCACTTATATTAAACCTGAGAACATTCTCTCGGAGCAATCTTTGCTTCGCCTGAGCCTTAAACTTGAGAGTGGGACACTTACTTTCTTGACGAGAGGAAGTGAGGAGAAAAATCGTGGAAAAGGGAAAACACAGGTTGTAGAGGGAGATACAAGTGAGTCAGAAGAGGAGGAAAGTGAGTCTGAAAAAGAGGAAAATAAAGAAAAAGGAGAGGAAGAAAAAGGAGAGGAAGCAATTTCTGAGGGGGAACCTCAGGAGGCAGTTTCTGTGGAAGAAGAGGAGACTCAGAGTGAGGGGGAATCTAGCTCAGAAAGTGAGAGTCTCGACCTCCCTTATACAGGAGGACTAAGGCGGAGTAAGAGGAAAATTGTCAAACCTGCTACTTCTACTCTAAAGCCTGTGATCATTGAAGACATTAGCTCTTCTGATCACTCAGACCCTGATTTCACCCCTACACAAGTTCCTTTTGCCTCCGAGCCATCTCCTGTTCCTGCCTCTCCCACAAACCAAGCTAAACCCTCTTCCCCTCCTGTTTCACCAAAACAGACTTCTCCCTCTCCCTCCCCAGCTTTTCCTACATCACAGCCTACAGGCTTTGCTGCCTTCTCTGGAACAAATGCTTCTGTTTTTGATATTCAACAGGTGAAAGCAGAAATGGAGAAGCTGGTAAAGATGGTGTGCACAAAGCTGGAGGACATGGCAAAGCAGCTGGCTTCTCTTCAACGCCAAGTGCAGGCTGTGGCAGATGCTCAGGCAACCAGTTTTACTGGGATGGAGAACAAAGTTGATGCTGCTGAGAAGAACATACTGCACAGCACTCAGGAGATATTGGAGACGATTAACAGGGTGGCTTTTGAAGAGGTGGAGGAAGCTTCCAATGACCCCAAAACCCCAGCTGATGAACCTACTTACTCACCATAATTGCAATTTCAAACTTGTCACTTTTACTTCTTTTGTTTTTGCTTGTTCCATTCGGATTTCAGTTTGTAACTCATAACTTTTGCTACTCTTTCCTGCTTTTGATTTTCGTCTATGGGAACTTGGCTCGTATTTTTCATATGATTGTGTGTGTTTGCTGATGATTTAGTACCTAACTTATTTTTGCCTTGCATTATTTGAGCTCACTATTCCCTACGTAGTCTAGTGGGAGTATAGCAAAATGTTTTTTTCAATCTTTTGATAATGCCAAAAGGGGGAAAAAGACAAACTTCATGGCGGCTAAGGTGTTTACCAAGGAACTCACACATCGAAGGTACAAACTTTTGCTAAGTTCAGTTTTTAAAGTCTTTGTTAATTTTTCTTTTGCTCAGTTTTTTTAAAAAAAAAAAAAAAATAATAATAATAATAAAAAAAAAAAAAAAAAAAAAAAAAATACTTTTTAATATTTTTCTAAGTTCTTTAATTGTTTTTTTGTTTTCATGCCTTACTTTAAATTTTTGTTGCATGCCTGGATGATTTTATTTACCTAAGTTTGTCAATGTTTGTCATCATCAAAAAGGGGGAATTTGTTGAGCCTTTTGGTTTTGATGGACAAATTGACAAACTCGACTAATGAATGTTTTGAGTCTTTGGTGAATAAAGGATTCAAGCAAAGTTCGTTCCGGAGTAGGAACTTGGATGCGGAGTAGCATTCTTTAAAAAGCCTCGTGCAAATCTCACGTTCTAGTTTTAATTGTGAGCACTCAATAATATAAAGTCGGAAAGGAACTCAATGACTTATGTTAAAGACTACTGGAATAAAAGTTAGTTTTAAAAGATAATTTCTTAAAGAAAAGATAATTTGTAAAAGTTTTAATAAAGATAATTATCGAAGATAATTATCTAGTTGTTTTAATAAATAATAAATTTATCTTTTCAAATAAAATCTTTTTAAACAAACTTTTGATAATCTTTTAAATAAAATATTTGATAAAGTTAGCAAGTGGTTTTTCTGTGAGAAAATCTTTTATACGGCTAATGGTTATCAAGTTGTTAGGATAGTGGTTTAATTAGATAAGGCTAGGAAACCTCTTCATGATCACAATCTGTCAAGATAACTCCACAAGTTGTTAGTGGGTTGTTGACATGTGGACGTGATTATGGTGGAGGTTAATGACTAAGCCTTCTCTATAAATACTCGTGCAAACTATCTCAGAAAAACATAACTCTTGAGCATAAAAATTCCAGTAGCCATCTAATAACATAAAGAGAGTTATTTTCCTTCATATATTTTTGAGTGCAATAGGTATTTGTAATCACAGATTGTATTCAAGTACTTAGGGGTTGGGATTGTGAGTTTGTAAAGTGAGGTCAAGGAAGCTTCGTTGCTGAAGTCTTCTGTGAGAGTTGGGAACAAGTTCCTAATTTGTGGAACTTGTTAACGGGTTTGAATCTTCACTTGTAAAGAGTTTGATTACTTAGTGGAAATTTAGAAAAGCCTATATCTTCTCTCGTCACTATTTCATTTAGTTAAATTCCGCAAAAAGTTTTTAGATTTCACCTCAAATACAATTCACCCCCCCCTCTTGTATTAGCCAGTTAGACTTTCACATACACATCAAAATTCAAGTAATTTGCCATAGCCGCGATCAAGCTCGATTTCCCTGTCCCGGGAGGCCCGTACAACAGGTAACCTCTCTTCCACACCTTCCCGACATGTTGATAGTACTCTTTCCTCTTCAAAAACCTATCGAGATCTTCGATGATCATTCGTTTCAACTCGGTGTCCTTCACCACTGTTTTGAATGTGGCTGGGTGGTTTAATGTGATAGATGTCCAATTTGGATTATTTGTAAACAGCTTGATCGTCTTCGTCTCCATTTTAAGAAACTCCGATTGCTTTAAAATGTGGGGGATATATTTTTTTTTATTGCAATAGCCTTAAACTTTTTGTGAAATGTTAAGTGAAATGATTTAACCTCCGACTTTAAGGTTGAGTTCATATCTCTTGGGTGGTAAAAGTTATTGTTAGACTGGATGGTGTGACAATAAAACATCCATCGAAACTTGACCCCCTCGAACTCATGTACGATCCCTTCGTTTCGATCTACGTTGACTAGTATTTTATCCCCGGTTACAGGCTTCCGGACCATAAGGCGGGTGGCTGATGCAGACGTGGACGTGGTTTTGGTTCGGGCCCCTATGAAGAGTTCGACGGCATCAAAGATTTGGTTGTTCTCGAGGCCGTCAAACTCCTCGATGATCATAGTGATCTCCGTGGAAAACCTACGACTTAAGATGGAATGGATGGAGGAGAATAGGTAGTCACAGACTTCGTAGGGGAGGAAGTCGTTGATGACCGATCGCGCCACCATTACTGCCGTGGCTGCCGAGCCAACCGTCGACAGGACTGATTTTGCTCTCATCATTGTGCTTGAAGAAGCCATGGAAATATGAAATGAGAAAGTTTTATAAAAATAATTAAAGAGAGAATTATTGTAATTATGATGGGATGACTAGTGAGTGTGGTTAATTATGTTTTAGTGTGTGATCAATTTGAGCACTATTTAATTTATATTTATAACATTGTATCGATAAGTCAAATTCGTTACGTGGAAAATTCAACCGTAGAAAAATTGAGTAAATTGGTGAAATTTCATATACTCGTTGTTTGGCTAATGAAAGCTTAAGCTAAAGTCTTTAAGGACGGATGAAAAATTGAAAACAATGGGGTGTGTTCCAAGTTATTAGGGGCCAACTTTAATTTTAGAGTATAGTTAATGTGCATAAGCTAAAGTCAACTGCTCTAGTATGGTATATGACATGTGCATAAGGTTAGGGTGTTATAATTAATGTTACGGATCTTCAGATTAACATATACTTGGAAGCCAAGGTATTCATAGAATAATCTATATTGTTGGCCTTGTTCATCAAGTATTTTGTAGTCTATGTAAGATTTGTCAATGAACGATGCCTGCATGAAGATAGATATGGGAGACTTTAAGATTATATGGGTCCCGTTTTTGGTTAGGAGAAGAAGCACTCTGTCTAATATGGAGAGCACTTCTAGTACGTCAATTTAGATCATTTTTGTTGATTTTGTTATTTTCATCACAATGTGTCTAATTCTAACATGAAATAAGTAACAGGTTTTTAAAATAAGTCGAAGAAAACATGATTTAAGCTGATATTAAATTAATTTCAGTCAGAGTAATTTTTTTTAAAAAATATGAAAATCAAGTAAGATGCAAATTAAAATAAGTTGTGCAACTTATTTACTCCATAATCAACAAGTTTTTACGACTAAAAAATGCAAAGTACGGAGTAGTAATAATTATGAAGCTGGTTATTTGTTGAAGGTCAGGTCTCCGGAAGAAATACCCAAAAGTTAGTTCAAGCTCAACCTTTCTGACTTGTGACCCTCAAAAACACGTCTAAAGCCCCAATATGACGTGAATTTTGGTCGATCCTCCCTAATCTCTAATACTTCATTCGTTTTTCTTAATGCATTACAAAGTACTTTTATATATCGAAGTTTCAATTGAAATGCATTACAATTATCTAATTTTTCTCTCATATCGCATGAGTTCTCTTTTTTCTCTTTATCGCTCTCATTTCTAAAAATAATTACATAGGTATACCGAGTACTATTGTGTTTCCCTTATTACTCTGAATTGATCATCTTAATTTTCTCAAATTGACAAAGTAGTATATGTTTCCCCAAGTTATTATCATGGAATGTAAACTAACTGAAAATAATAAAAGTATATTTTAGTCTTTTAAAAATGAAATAATAGAATTTACATTTGTTGAATATAAAAGTACTGCTAGTATACTTTTAGAAATGTATAAAAGTATATTGACAAACAAATGTTGAAGTGTTAATCCATAACAAACCCTGGGGAGGGGGAGGGGGAAATTGATCTGAAAGAGGTCGCTACTTACTGGCAAAACTTCATTGGTTGCAAAATTGTTTTACTTTTGTTTTTGGCTTTGGTCTTGTGATGTTTCCGTGATCTTGTAGGATTGGCTTCAAAAATGAAAGTCTTAATATTATTATGCGTCAACGTATAAGTCTTAGATTTGTATTGTGTACAGATGAAACTCTAGATTAAAAAAAAAAAAATCCATAGTATTAGAAATATTGTAAATGTACATTGCAAATATAAGAACAATCCTTAAATTTCATTTATTAACATCTTGTTTTTCAATTGACTCCTTGTCATTGGCCTCCTTAACATCCTCACCATCATTCACTTCATCATTTTTATTATCAGTCTCTTTAAGCTTGGACTCATCATCCTTCAATTTCTTAGCCTCCTCATTTGCTTCATCCACCTTTTTCAATTCGAGGAACTCAACTAGACCTCTAAGTGCTGGATCAGGCTTGTCGTGCTTCATTAATTGCTCAGCAACCTCGGCGGGGGTGACATTTTTTTTCCTCCACCAGCCTCTCAATGTCTGTAAAGAGTTCATGATGCTTTACGCCGAGGTACTTGTTAGCAAGGAGATTAAATCCACAAGGAGTGCAATAAGACATGTGAATGTGCACGTCCATGCGCCCTGGACGTAGCAATGCAGGGTCCAACTTTTCTTTGTGATTTGTCGTAAATATTATTATTCGCTCATCCCCACAACTTGACCATATTCCATCAATAAAGTTCATTAATCTCGATAATGTAACCTGACAAGAAACAAATACATTGATCAAAATTAAGATAGATCAGTATAAAACTAATCTTAAGATTTTAACCATCTGCTTGATAAGTTTTCGATTGAATTGGTCCCTCAATACATTATGATCAATTTCATCAATTAAAGGGAAACTACAAGCCTTGTCTTGCTGTCGTTGCCCACCAGGAAAACGCCCATCAAAACCACAAGGACCTTCTTCATTTTCCCTGTTGTTCAACTCAATGGAACAATCAATATCCTCAACCACAACTATAGACTTATTCGCGGTACCCAACAGTGCATTCCGGAGCTCAGAATCAAACCTCAACCCACTCAACGCCAAATCATACACATCAAAATTCAAGTAATTTGCCATAGCCGCGATCAAGCTTGATTTTCCTGTCCCAGGAGGCCCGTACAATAAGTAACCTCTCTTCCACACCTTCCCTACATGTCGATAGTACTCTTTCCTCTTCAAAAACCTTTCGAGATCCTCGATGATCATTTGTTTCAACTCGGTGTCCATCACCACTGTATCGAAAGTGGCTGGGTGGTTTAAAGTAATAGGTGTCCACGCATTTGCAGGATTACCATACGAGTTATTTGGATCAACTGTAAATAGCTTGATCGTCTTCGTCTCCATTTTTAGAAACTCCATTTGTTTTATAATGTGAGGGATATACTTTTCCATCGCAATAGCCTTAAACTTTTTGTGGAATGTTAAGTGAAAGGATTTAACCTCTGACCTCAAGGTTGAGTTCATATCTCTTGGATGGTAAAAGTTGTTAGACTGGATGGTGTGACAATGTAACATCCATCGAAACTTGACCCTTCGAACTCGTCAACGATCTCCTCATTTCGATCCACGTTGACCAGTATTTTATCCCCGGATTCAGGCTTCCGGACCTTAAGCCGGGTGGCTGATGCAGACGTTGTGGACGTGGTTTTGGTTCGAGCCCCTATGAAGAGTTCGACGGCCTCAAAGATTTGGTTACATTCGAGGCCGTCGAACTCCTCGATGATCATAGTGATCTCCGAGGAAAACCTTCGACTAAAGATGGAATGGATGGAGGAGAATAAGTAGTCACGGACTTCGTAGGGAAGGAAGTCGTTGATGACCGATCGCGCCACCATTACCGCGGCGGCTGCCGAGCCAACCGTCGACAGCACTGATTTTGCTGCCATCATTGTGCTGGAAGAAGCCATGAAATGAGAACGTTTTATAAAATAATCAAAGTGAGAATTTGTGTAATGATGGGATTATTAGTGACTGTTTGTTGGTTATGTTTTAGTGTGTGATCAATTTGAGCACTATTTATTACATGTATTGATGATTCAAATTCGTTACTTAGAAAATTCAACGAAGGTGAGATTATAAATATTGACCGTAATTAGTGAAATTTCAAAGACTCGTTTGGTTGACTAATGAATTCTTAAGCTAAAGTCCTAACGATGGACGGTGACGTGGGTTTACGGACGGATGAAAAAATGGGATGTGTCCCAAATTAGGGGCCAAATTTAATTTAATTTTTTTTTGAAGACAAATTTAATTTAATTTAAGAGTATAGTATATTTCGTAAAATTGGGTCAACTGCTCTAATATGAGATATGACATGTGACAAACATAAGATTAGAGTGTTTTAATATTCTGGATCTACAGATTAACATATATTTGGAAGCCAAGGAATTCATAGAATAATGAGCCAATATTTTTGGCCTTGTTAATCAAGTAATTAGTTTTCTATCATTCTATGTATGATTGTCAAAAATGCCTGTATGAAGGTATTTGAGATTTTTAGTACGTATGGGTCTCTTTTGTTATGGAGAAAGAAGCACCCTATCTATACCAACACTTCGGCCCCGTGCACTTCACCTTAATTTTGTTGAACTGAAATTATTTTTACTGAACTGAAATTATTTTTACTGATTTAATATATATATATGGTAAAATAATCTATTTTTGTTGGCATATATAACGATAATATATTATGCCAACCATATAAATTTTACATAATATTTCGTATATAAAAATGGTTAGCCTATATATTATGGGAATATGTATTTAATATACTTGTATATGATATTAGGTTTAGGGATACTGCCTTTCGTTGCCTAACTTTACCGCCAAACATGCCAAAACAATAAAACTAATAATAATAAGAATATAATCATAACTTTATTATCATCATAAATTATTACAAGGATTGCTTCTTATTGCATATGACTATTTAAGTTTTTTATTAAACGTCCATGCATATGATGATCTTCATCCTTGATGTCCCTAATTGATTACCAAATATGCTAATTTTGTACTATATCCATCTGAGCTTTCCTACCTTCATCAAATATGGAGTATTCCGCTCTAGGCTCAACATTTGCACATCTTTCTGAAATTGGTATCCCTAAAGTGTACAATCGGATAAAAATATGAAGTAAACGTTGATAAGATTATTGATAATTGATATGTTTGAGACATTTGTGGCATGTTTTTCAAAATCTTCCATTGCCCCTTAACGTTGTCAAAACACCTTTCAATTGTAGTATGCAATGAAGAATGACGATAATTGTAATGTTCCAGCATTCCTCGAGGTGGAGGACCATTGTGAAATTCCGGCATATTATACCTTGTTTGCTTGTCTTTAATTGGACTCAAATAACTGAGTGTGTTAGAATAACCTGAATCCACTAAATAATATTTTCCTAATAAGAAAATAAAAATTTTATTACAATAAATTATCCTGCTAAAAGAAAATAATATTAAAGAATTACCTACCTAGAGGAGGGTGTAGAAATTCAAATTTAGGATCAGTTAAGCAATTTCTCCACACCGTTATATCACGAGCACTTCCTTGATATCCAACATTGAAAAATGTGAATAACCTATTAAAAGAGCATGAGGCTAGTACATTCCAAGTTTTAGTTCCTTTACATCCGCGAAATGGTTGACCATCACCATCGGACACAACTGCACTAATATGAGTTCCATCTAAAGCACCAACACAATCCTAACACATGAAAATTAAATTTTTATTATAAAATAATGCTTTTATAAATGTATTTATATGAAAATTAAATAACATACTAACCTTAAAAAAAGGCCAATATAATGAGTTTTCTTGTACTTCTGGTGGTGTATCGGCCAAATCTTGATAAGGACGAATTAAATCACATGACAATCTTGTCAATGCTTGCAACACCCTTCTGAAATATTTGCGAATTGTTGATATTGAGTGCTTAAATGTGTCAGCAGTTTGGCGTTGAGATGCCCCTAAATAGACAAATTCCTACTTGTTCAACCACTTTTACAAACCTTCCGTCCGATAATAAATTTTTTTCTATCTTCAATTGGACTAGTCGCACAAACATATCCCTATCCAATCTTAGCTGCTCTTTAAACAAACCAGGATGAACTGTTAACAACCTTGTTATATATGCTGATCCATTTTCACCCCCGATCCTTAAAGGTATGCGATGAATTGGGGTAAGGAGTCTCAACAATTCATATAGTACCAAAAATAGTATGCATTTTTGAAGCAACTCATTGTCCATTCTACAATATAAAAGCAACAACAAGAAGTGAGATCTCACATTTAAACAAAAAAAAATAAAAATAAAAATATAATATAATATTAAGATATAACCTTCAATATGTAGATGATTACAAAAAGCATTGTATATTTTTATGATTGTCCAATTCGTCCCACCCAAGTAGTATATATATATATATTAAATCAGTAAAACTACATGTAATACAAGGGAATTATTTGTTTTACCATATATACGGAGTACAAAGAACGCAAAGGAAAGAGATTGATTATTATTATTATTATTATTCAGTAAAATGAAAGTAATAAATTGTTCATTATTAAAACAAAACAAAAAAAAATAAAAAAATAAAAAAAATAAAAAATAAAATCCTAAAAGGTTGATGATAATTTCTATCATTAGCAATATTTATGAGAATTTATTAAACTTGTCTTATCGATCAATATATGTTCAAGTCCTGTCAAAAAATATGTTCATGCCAAGATTCAATTAATTATCACATTACATTAGCGGTATTTTATTTTCCTTTTATACATCAAATATGCCAGCATAAAATCCAATTGGTCAGGATCAAACAACTATTTTCTAAGTTTTTAGTAAAACTTCCTTTTTTTTATTTTTATTTTTTAGTTCGATTGGTTTTTGATTTTGCATGTGAAAAAGGTCAATAGTCTCATTACTATAGCCCATATACTCGTTTATTAATTATTTTTGTGTAATCCCCAGGCCAATTGTCCCTATTGAAATAAAATATCTTTTTCTCATCATTTCTAATTATATTTTACTATTGAATAGATAAGCATACAACAATTCTTCTTCAAAAAAAAAATATACATACAATGTCAAAACAAATAAAATGAAATTATTTTATTCATATTATAACGAAGCACCAAAGTTTTTATTAAAATAAACACTCATTTGTTTCATCATAATAATCTCCACCACATTAGTTTTTACTGCTTATGACAAGTCCAAGTCATTTATTTCATCAGCTAATTAGGGAGTATAATAGTCTATAGGAAAAGCTATATCCCTCGACTTCAACCAAAGCAATTTCTGATGATTAGTAGCAAGTGCCATGAAAAATTCCCCATTGTGATCCTTAGTTAAGTACTCCAAAACATGGATATAAAAAGCATCAATGTAATCTTTCATTTGAGGAATCAATTTAAGAGTTGCAGCAAGAAAATTGAACTTTTCTTGTACTGGATTACTTTGTACCTTTGATGACTCAGCCTGAATAGTTGACTTCACAACCTCTATAACTTATCAATGTCGCTCATCCTCTTTTTATTAATTTTACTAGTTTCCCCCAAACTCTTACGCTTTCCTAGAGGAGGTGATATTCTAGAAGAATCATTCTCATAATCTACATTGTTATCCTCGGGGGTTAAGTTTAAAGGATGATCTTGCTCATCATCATTGTCTCCTGTGGGTTCTTGATCTTTATAATTAGAAAATAGTGATGCATTTTTTGCCATTGACGGGGAGATAACCAATTTATTGGTTGCAAAAGTGCCCTTGAAATAAGCATGCAGCAGATCTTCATTAGGTAATGGCCTCTTCAAGAATTGTATGGGCCATCCTTTATGTTTCTGTATAACAAAATAATTACAGTAACTAAGATTACTACCATACATCATTAACATAATTTGAATAATAGATGACAAAAAACAAAGTTTAATACCTTAACAAATGCAGCCCACCTATCATCTTGTTTGATGAGAGGGCAGCCAATCACTGCATCAAAAGCAAGACCCGTCCAACAAGCACCCGTCTTCAATCCATACCAAGCTATATATTTTCTTTTCAAATCTGCAAAATGATTTTGCAAAGGTTTCTCAGAAAAATTATGTCCAGTTTGCATTCAAATTACGCAAAAAATTTTCCTGATCTAACTTTGAGTTTCCATCTAATTTGTGTTGGAGAAGAATCTCCAAAAAATTTCTAGTAGTGTCATTGGTGAATTTGGTTCTCGAACCCATGAAGATTTGAAAGCTACAAGCTCGACTTGGATGAACTAGAACTATGAAAAAGAGGTTTTTATAGGCACTATAGAGTATTATAAAGATACTTTGACATATAATTTATGATCTTTATTTTTCCAAAAAAAAAAAATTGTACAATATTGTGAAATCTTACACACAATATGCTAACCATATATATGTACTCAATTTAGGAATTTACTTTCAAATAAAATAAATATCTTAAACAATCCTTTTTAAACAAAAATTTGTATTTTGGTTTAATAATTAATTACATTTGTTGAACATAAAACTAAACATTCTACAATAAAAGTCAAACACACTGACACTATTATGATATATATATGAGACTATTAAAATATATAGTTGATTGTTAAAATATTTCCGAAAGTAGCGAGTTGGAGTTAACGATCTCAAACCTAAAGACTTTAGCACAATTTATGACATGCATGAAAAAAATCTTGTTAATTAAATTTTTTTGTTGAATTGTCAATTAATTTTTTACTACGTATACGTTGGTTAATTGCATGGAATTTACAAATAATTATAGCAAATATTGGTAGATTGATTGATCATATCAAGGCATGTGATATTCAAGCAAAAAAAATATAACGACATATTGGTAGTATTGTATAGATCATGTATATATAATCATATATGAATATCATATTTCAAAATCTTATTGAATTTATTGTAAATGATTAGGTATGCTATTACGATGAATTTTGTTACCCTTTTATAAAATATAGTACTTGTATTTAACAAATATCACCGACTACAATATTATCAATAAGACATAATATTTTATACTTGACAAAAAAAAAGATATTATATTTTATAACTATACAATATGTGATAAAAGTGTAGACAAAAGTGATGCATAAAAAAATATATGTGAAGTATTAAAAAAAATCTTGTACGACAATATTTTACAGTATATGGAAAAAATAATTTACATAAAAAAAACCTAGTAAAAATAAAGCATCAAAATACATGAACTTAAATTAATTTTGCTGAAATTATTTTTGCTGAGTTGAAATTATTTTTACTGAACTGAAATTATTTTTGCTGAACTGAAATTATTTTTTACTGAACTGAAATTATTTTTACTAAACTTATTTTTATTGAACTTAAATTATTTTTACTGATTAAAACTGATTTTTACTGAATTGAAATTATTTTTACTTAATACTATTTTTTTAAGGTGAAGTGAACGGAGCATCCTAGTATGTCAAAGTCGTCGGTCAAGATTGTTCTCATTGGAAAGTTATTGTATTCATCTCAATGTGTCTAATTTTAACAAGAATAAGTAACAAGTTTTTTAAATAAGTTGAAGAAAATATATTCTAAGTTCATATTAGTTCAATTTAAATAAGTTCAAGAAAAATAAGTTCTTTCAAGCGTAAAAAGTAAAAATGGAGTAAGATACAAGTCAAATAAGTTGAGCAAACTATTTACTCCGTAATCAACAAGTTTGAAGGGATCTGGCTAATGATATCTAAATTGCAGTTTCATGACTAAAAAAATTACGTAGTAGAAATTATGAAGTTGAAGCTCAAGTCTCCGGACGAAATACCAAAGAGTTGAAGCTCAACCTTTTTGACTTACGACCCTGAAAAACACGTCTAAAGCCCCAATATAACCAATATGCAAGAAGCTTTCTTGATGTGCATTTAGGTCCTAATACTTTTCACTAGTGGATATTGGATAACATGAAATACTACGAGTACTATTGCAATTTCCTTATTACTACGAATCGATCACCTTAATTTTCTCATATTGACAAACATTGGTTTCACATTAAGTTATCATGGAATATAGACCGACAGAAAATATAAATATATTTTAGAAATGTAATAATGTTGAGCCACATTTACACGTGTTGCTAGGATAGACTCCTTGTTAAATACTGTACATCATATTCTGAATATTACAACATACTGTTTACAAAAAACGAAATTGAAAGACTATAAAATATTATAACCAACATTAAAAGGTTTTGATGGGATTTTGAATTTATTCATGAGCTTCAAAGTAAAGTGTTAAGAATGTTACAATTTACAGTAACACATTAGACATTTTACATGGAAGTGTTGCAAATCACAGTATCTAAGTGTTACATACAACGATACAACTCATACAAGTGTTGTCATTTATATAATTATTTAATTATTCTGTAACTTCGAGAATATTACCATAAGGTCAATCAGGTAGTAGCGCATACCATAGCAGCAGCTCTTTGGTATTCTACGGCAGCAGGCGAAACAGTTACATAGAAAATCCAGAAATTGATTCCTGAGAGAACCTCAGTAAAGCGAAATTAATTTATACTGTTCAACTGTACTCTTTATAGCTTGTTCAACCGGTAGTCTCTCCATGCTTGATGCCCCATAAAATCCGTGAACTCCCTTGGTTCTCTTTAGTATGAACTCTGCTTCTTTAGGGCCTGATATGGGACCTGTAAGGTTTAAACTGCTTGAGTTAGCTAACTTGATATACTCACTGCGACACTGCCTAAACTTAAAGTACAAGTCTTTCATTCAAGATGGGAGTAACAAGAGTAACCGGCAAATTCTTTTAGAAAAAAAAGAAACTTACAAATTGACATAGCCCACATAGGCCAAGAATTTCGATAGTACAATACACATTTATATCAGTTTAGACTTTAGAGCACAACCAGGTAGTTTGAAAGTCCCAAAAATGTATTAGGCTTTAGTTTGCCTTATCATATAGAAATGTACAAAGAGTAATTTCAAGGTGACGTATGTGACACAGACAGATTTTACACCAGAATGAATTATTTAAGGATATTATAAGTTAAATGTAGATAAGGGATGATAGCAGACGTCAGGAAGCCAAGTCGTACATCTCTTACTGTCTTACAACTATTAGTGTCAGAGGAGAACTCATACTTAGCAGCTATATGCAGGGTTTCTACTATCTTTGGCTAGAACAAAACTTTTGGGCAAGCACAAACAATCCTGGGTTCCAGAGCGGTAAATTTTACTACATTTACGTGTTTAGTAGATTTAATCAACATCTTTAAACATTAGCTTGAAAGACCCTCCCTCTTCAAAATTAGCTATTTACACTAAAACTTCACCTATAGTACTACTGTACTGCCTATGATCTAAAGGCAGTTTCTCTGCACTATCGTAATAACCCTAATACAGAGAACAATTAGCAGAAATAAAAGCTGAAACTCAAAGTTAACAGAATTCAGAAGTTGCAATATCTACCTCCATGACAGAGCACTATAACATCTGGCCTGGTCTTGTGTGCAGCATCTGCAATCGCTTGAACATGAATCACACAATCATCTAGGGAAACAGCAGTTGTTGCACCTATTGATCCAGAAGTTGTAAGTCCCATGTGTGCCACTATCATATCAGCACCAGCTTTTGCCATTCCTACAGACTCATCTTCATTAAATGCATATGGAGTTGTTAGAAGGCCCATTCTGTGTGCCTTGTTGATCATCTCAATTTCCAAGCTGGCCATAGAAATGGTAAAGACAGAGAGAGTTAGAGATAGTAACGGGCAATAAGGTACGCAAGGATGAGCTTATAAAATAGAAATTACATGAGATTACCCATATCCCATTCCCGTTTCCTCCAGGTTCTTCCTGAAATTACCATCAAAGAGGCCCACAGTTGGAAAGTTTTGCACCCCGCAAAATCCAATTGCCTCTAATTGCTTAAGAAAATAGTCCATTCTGCGGAAAGGGTCAGTGCCACATACTCCAGCAAGAACCGGTACATTTTTCACCACCTGCATAACATGTTATTTCTTTTGAGGGCCAATTGCGTAGTTTCACTTTTGAATTAGGCAACAAGGTTGGATCATAGTAGCTTTATAAGATGACATTTTTCTTTCCTTCAGACAAAGACTCCAAAAGCTGAAGTATCCTATGGTAGTCTTTAATTAGGTTTACACACAAAATCTAAAATATAACACGTGTAAAAGGAAATAATAAGGATGAACTTCCACTTAACAAGCCCTGGGGGGAGGGGGATATTGATCTGAAAGAGGTTGCAACTTACTGGCAAAACTTCATTGGCCATCTCAAGAACTACTGCATTTGCATCAGCAAAAGGCAACAGCCCGGCTAAAGAGCCCCTTCCAGCCATACGAAATCTTCCTGAGTTGTATATGACAATCAAGTCAACACCACCTGCTTCCTCAAATTTAGCTGATATCCCTGTCCCAGCACCAGCACCAATTATTGGAATGCCTTTGCTTATTTGATGAGTGAATGTCTGCAGTATCATATGCCTTCTTTGCAAAGTGTCTGCAAAGGTCATAGAAGTTATTACTATTCTAAACATATTAATATAATCAATGTCAAATCAGGAAAATGGAACCATAAAATCATAAATGCATAATTTGATGTGCAAATTTGTTGTAGTACAGAGAAATAAGTCCAAAATTACTATGAAATATTGAAATATTCCTATGTACAAGAAAGGAAAATATGCTTCTTAAACAGATTGTAATCACCAATATATATTTAGGTATACAAGATACATGAATTATGGCTTCATTTTAATGACTTTTCACTACATGATAACCCAAAAGCAGGATTCAAGTGATAAAACATACTAAGTGTCATATTAATCACACATAAATCATGCTTTACCCAGTTCTATTCATATCAAAGTGGAATTAACAAGTATTCTTGCGCACACAGAATAGTGGCACCTATAAACATAAATAATGATACTAAGGGAAAACACTGCAGATTATAAGATGCTGAGTATTTTAAAACAAGAATATTTACATTATTTATAATTCAAATCATAGAAAATTGGACAGCAAAAAGAACTGTCAGAAACATAAGACAGATTACAGTCACATTGATAATTAGCTAGCTTCATTTTCTGCTCAAACTCATAACTTCATGTTGCTGGTTGCCTTCAATATAATTATATGATGAAATTCAAAGTTAGCAAACATATGTATCTGTTCTCTTTTATAGCAAATTGTAACTTTAACTATCCATCAATCATGATCAGGCACTAAATTTTGCACTCTTACAACTTAACAGAACATGAATCAGATCCATGGGCTATGAGCAGCAGTAAGTGTCATATTACAATATGACTAGGTCTGGCTAGTGGCTATCAATACATAATCCTTGCATTATGCAACGGACTACGTGGTACGGCAATAAATAGCTAAGACGGGAATTGTTTGATTGATTAATGGCAGCTAAAAGCTTGCGAGAAAGATAACAATGGCTTTAGGCCATTACTCTCCAAGAGTTCCTTACAAATTTCTCCTTTTTTCCTCTACTCTTTTCTCACCTATTTATACTACTACAACTCATACTACAACTCATACATAATCGGACAAAACGCCTTAATTGCTAAATTTACTACAATTTGTCAACAAGCTAGAGTTACCACAGTTAATAAGCTAATACCCCAAAAGTGTCCCCTGCTACACTCAGATAACCGTTGCTTGTGTTGGTGTTGGTGGAGTGTCCTGCTGCCCCTGCTGTTCCTGTCCCCTCCTTTGCCTTCTGCTATACACCAAAATAGGTGGAGCTTGTGGGTGTATTGCAATACCGGCCCCCAAAAGAGCCACCTTGTCCTCAAGGTGGAAGCTCGTAAACTGCTCTTTGACTGCTACGGCATCCTCCCATGTAGCCTCAAATTCTGGAACCCCCAACCACTTAATTAACACCTCAACTCGACCTTGCTGCCCATTCTTGCGCCTAACATCCAACACCTCCTCTGGTTCAACCACCATCTCCAACTCCGGGGTCAATTGTGCGGGGATGGTGGGGGAAACATGAATACCACCAACAGCGCGCTTCAATTGCGAAACGTGAAAAATGGGATGAATGCGACATTCCTCCGGCAATAATAACTTATACGCCACCTGACCCACACGCTGCACCACCTCATAGGGTCCATAGAAGCGAGCCGCTAGCTTCTCAAAAGGCCTCCTAGCCAAAGACCGCTGTCGGTAGGGTTGTAATTTGAGGAACACAAAGTCCCCCACCTGAAACTCTTCATCCCGACGCTTACCATCCGCATTACTCTTCATAATCTGCTGAGCACGCACCAAATTGAACTTCAATTCGTCCAAGATTAAGTCCCGTTCTTGCAGCAATTCCTCCACGGTGCCCACCGAAGTATGTCCTGCTCCCACCCGTATCGATTTGGGAGTCTCTCTACCGTAAACCGCCATAAAAGGAGTAATCAGTGTAGCAGAGTGAGGGGTGGTGTTGTACGAAAATTCGGCCCACGGCAGCCACCTTGCCCAAGACTTGGGCTGACCCCCCGCGAAGCAGTGGAGATACGTTTCAAGCCGCTTGTTTACCACCTCCGTCTGTCCGTCGGTCTGGGGGTGGTAGGAGGTGCTGCGCTTCAAAACAGTCCCCTGCAACCGAAATAACTCTCTCCAAAAATTGCTCAAAAACACTCTATCCCGATCCGATACAATGCTGGCCGGAATTCCATGAAGCCGGACCACCTCCTTAACAAACACCTCCGCCACCGTATACGCCGAGAAAGGGTGCTTGAGCCCAATAAAATGGGCGTACTTCGACAATCTATCAACTACCACAAATATGGTATCCACTCCCTTCGACCGGGGTAAACCCTCTACGAAATCCATGCTTATATCCTCCCATATTCTCTCGGGGATGGGCAGCGGTTGCAACAACCCTGCCGGAGTTTGTTGAGAGTGTTTATTCCTCTGACAAATTGAGCAGCTTCGTATATATTGCATCACATCCTTCCGCATCCCACTCCAAAACCAATCCGCCCCGATTTTCAAATAGGTCTTAGTTTCACCGACATGTCCTCCCTCCGATGAGTCGTGATAGACTCGAAATAGGGTGGTTTTGTGCACCGAATTCCTTGGAATGACGACCCGACCCTTGTACAGCAACTGATGATTGTCCACCGTATAACCACGGGGTCCTTGTCCACCCTCGACCTCCGCGATTAATTTCTGAATTTCGCCACTTCTCGCGATTTCCTCCTTCAATTCATCCCAGTTCACCAATTGCGTGGCCACAATCGCGTTACATTCCCCTTTTTTCTCATCCTCGCCACGCCTCGACAGGGCGTCGGCCACCCTATTGGCCACCCCGGGTTTGTATTGAAGTTCAAAGTCAAACCCCACCAATTTCCGAACCCATTTCTGAAATTCCATCCCAATTTCCCTCTGTTGTGTTATGTATTTGAGGCTTTGTTGATCGCTTCGGATTACAAATCTTCGACCCAACAAATAGTGCTTCCATTTCTCCACGGCGAGGCAAACCGCCATCAATTCTTTCTCATATATCGATTTTCCTTGTGCTCTAGGGCCGAGCACCTTACTAAAGAAGGCCATCGGCTTCCCACCTTGCATCAAAACTGCTCCGAGGCCGTACCCCGAAGCATCCGACTCCACAACAAATTCCTTCGAAAAATCGGGCATGATGAGTACGGGCGCCGAGATCATCGCTTGCTTCAAGGCGTTAAACGCCTCATCGGCGGCCGGAGTCCACCCGAAACAGTCTTTCTTGAGTTGCTCTGTTAATGGCCTTGCGATATGAGCGTAGTGATGAATGAATTTCCTGTAGTATCCTGTCAAACCCAAAAACCCCCTCAAATCTCGGACGGACTTCGGTGTGGGCCAAGAAACCATTGAGCCCACCTTCTCTTGATCTACAGCACATCCCTCTTTAGAGATTATGTGGCCCAAGTAAGCCACTTTGGGCTTCCCAAATTCACATTTCTTTAAGTTGGCAAACAGTGAGTTCTCTTTAAGGGTGGCTAAGACTAACTTCACGTGAGCATTATGTTCCTCTTCACTAACACTATACACCAAAATGTCATCAAAGAAAACAAGGACAAATTTACGCAAATAGGGTCGGAATACCTCATTCATGAGAGCTTGGAAAGTCGTCGGGGCGTTAGTGAGACCGAAAGGCATGACAAGAAATTCGTAATGCCCCTCGTGAGTCCGGAATGCGGTCTTGTGAGTGTCCTCCGGTCTAACTAATATTTGATGGTAGCCGCTTGAGATCAAGCTTTGAAAATACCCTTGCTCCATGTAACTCATCTAGCAACTCATCGATTACCGGAATGGGATATTTATCGGGAACGGTCTCTTTGTTGAGGGCCCGGTAATCCACACAAAATCTCCATGATCCATCTTTTTTTTTCACCAAAAGCACCGGACTTGAGAAGGGACTCGTGGACGGCCTTATGATACCCGCTTGCAACATCTCCCCGATGAGCTTTTCGATCTCATCTTTTTGGAATTGTGGGCATCGATAGGGTCGGACACTAATGGGGTTAGTAGCCTCCTTAAGCACTATAGAATGCTCATGTCCTCTTGTTGGGGGTAATCCACTTGGACACTCAAACACCATGGCAAACTCCTCCAATACTTCTTGCAAGTATTCTGGAGGCCCACTGATTTTCGGCCCATCCTCAATGGGGCAGCCCACTTGCTTCTCCAACTTGCTCATTTCCACTAGTATGCCTCCTTCCTCCTTCCTCAACGTTCTAATCATGGCTTTAAGGGTAATTCCCGACTTGGTCAAGCTTGGATCCCCCCTAATTACCATGGTCTTCCCATCCATGGAAAAACTCATTTCTTGCAACTTCCAATTGGTGAGCACGGTTCCTAATTTCTCGAGCCATTGTATACCCATGATCACATCCGAGTTTCCCAACTTAAGAGGTAAGAAATCCTCTTCTACCACTACCCCTTCTCCCAATTCCACGCATACTCCTCTACATTGCCCCTTCCCTTTGATATTCTCCCCATTCCCAAGTGACACCCCAAAACTAGTGTCACCCGATACTACTAACCCAAGACTCTCCACGGTGTGCAAAGATATGAAGTTATGGGTGGCCCCCGGGTCGATCATGATCACCACCGGTTGCCCCTTGATCTTTCCTCTAAGCCTCATCGTCTTTGGATTGGATAACCCGATAATTGAGTTCATAGACACGGCGACCGGGCTCTCCTCACTTTCCAACTCCGGTGCCTCCATCACCTCTTGAGTAAGCAAGTAAACTACCTTTAAGAAATTCCTATTATTGATTTCACGGCAAGGTCCCCCCCCCCTTCCTCACCTTCTTCCTCCTCTACTAACAACACACTAAGCCCCTTAGCTCCACAAACATGGGTAGGTCCGGTCCATCTTCCATCACACTTAAAGCAAAGGCCCTTTGCCCTTTTATCTTGCATTTCCCACTCAGTCAATCTTCTCACACTTCCACTAAACTGAGAGGAATTTGGGTATGGTCGGTTTGAGTAGGAATTTGTGGGCTGGTTTACAGAGGCTAGGGAGTTTTGTGAGGATTGGCTGGGTTGATTGTTGTGGGTTGGGCCAGTAGGAGTTGGGCTGAAGCTTCGGGCTGGTTGGGTATTACAAGTGGGGTTGGGTTGATTTGTGGGTTGATGAGGTTGGTTGGATCCAGCCCCTAATATGGTGGTGGCGGGGCTCCGGTTAAAGTAGGAATAGGGTCCGGGTTTGGTAAACACTCCACCCGACTTCTTGAACCCGGCTACCCGATTTCTTTCCTCGACCCGCACCGCCAAGTCCATTGCTTCATCCAAGGTCATCGGATTCAACATTCGAATTTCAGCCTTTACTTCCTCCCTCAATCCATTAATAAACTGAGCCTTGAGAATGTTCTCCGGAATGTCAGGAAGAGGCGTCGCCTTCTCTATAAAAAACCTCCGATACTCCACCACCGTGGCGGTTTGTTGCACCGCCAACCATTGCTCGTGTAGCGAGCCGGCGTTAATAGGTCGGAATTGGTTTAACACTCGTAATTTCAAATCTTCCCAGAGCACCACCGGTCGACGACGGTGTTCCCATTGATACCACCGGAGCGCGTCCCCATCAAACGCCACTACCGCCGCCTGTATTTTCTCGGCCTCCGACAGTTGATAGAATAGAAAAAATTGCTCTCCTCTCAAGATCCACCCGTCTGTGTCTTTTCCGTCGAACGTGGGCATGTCCAACTTACGGAATTTCCAGTTGTTGCGAGTCTCGTGGTAGTTGCGATTCTCCTGGTTGTTCTCGTGGTGGCGAAATGCACCACCCAACCCTGCCTCCCAATTTCCAAAGCGGAGGCCATTGAAAGCCCTTGCTCCGATTGGTGTGTCTTGGTAACCCCCTGCCCCGTGTTGAGGCTGCTCCACTTCTTCCTCCGCCCCATGCGATGGCGCCTGCTGACCCCCCAGTCCCTTCAAGGCGTCGCGAATCTCGTCTAGAACCTTATCTTGTCGGCTCGTCGCCATGTTCACATGTTGGGTTATGTCTTGACGGAATCGATCCATTCTTCCCTCCAACGATTACCTCACCTTGTCAATGGATTCATCTTGTTTCTTCAAGAGTGTATGCTGAAGCGAACCTTCCCCTTCACCGAGCTTTTCGAAGATTTCCTCCACTCTTTCCTCTAGCGCCGCCACCCTCTCCGGCGTCACCGTTAACGGAGTCGGCGGCATTCCGGCTCTGATACCAAGTGCAACGGACTACGTGGTACGGCAATAAATAGCTAAGACGGGAATTGTTTGATTGATTAATGGCAGCTAAAAGCTTGCGAGAAAGATAACAATGGCTTTAGGCCATTACTCTCCAAGAGTTCCTTACAAATTTCTCCTTTTTTCCTCTACTCTTTTCTCACCTATTTATACTACTACAACTCATACATAATCGGACAAAACGCCTTAATTGCTAAATTTACTACAATTTGTCAACAAGCTAGAGTTACCACAGTTAATAAGCTAATACTCCAAAAGTGTCCCCTGCTACACTCAGATAACCGTTGCTTGTGTTGGTGTTGGTGGAGTGTCCTGCAGCCCCTGCTGTTCCTGTCCCCTCCTTTGCCTTCTGCTATACACCAAAATAGGTGGAGCTTGTGGGTGTATTGCACATTAACATCTGAAATGTCATCAGAACATTATATAAATACTACTCCCTCCGTCCCTATATTAGAAGCCTATTTCTCTTTATTATGTGAGTAATAAATATTAGAAATAGGCTTTTAATAAAGGACGGAGGGAGTATAAAGGAGTTGGTTATATTAGGTGTCAGGCAGGTAATCCAGTTGTTAGGAACAATTGTCGTCACATATTGTTTTGATTACTAATGCCATCGTAAACCAATTATTTGAATCTACCATAGCTAAAGATTCCAAATCCTCATACTCAAACTAAAAATTATAACAATCAAGTATGCGAAGATAAAGTAAGAACCTTTGTTTGCGTCCGGGAATTCACTCAAGCTGTATTCTACGGATGGATAACTAGATGAGTCTGCTTTAGCTTTCACATCTTCACTAAGATCTTGATTGTGTCCATTAGCTGTAAGTTTTTTCAAATGTGAATTTGTTGCACTCTTGCTACTGATCTCGAGAAATGCATCAACTAATGCAGTTGCAAACTCTGGATCATTGATATGATGAGGATATTTTTTTACCTATTAATCAAAGAAATAGTAGTCAAGTTATAGGTAATTGGAATGTCGATTTAATAGCTTTCACAAATCACAAGAAACTAAGAACTATAAGATATCTGTTTAACCACAGAACCTTCAGATATTCGTTAGTCTGAATCAACCTCTGAAGTTCACTTAGTAGGGTGCCAGTTGCTTCAGGATCATAAAAAGGCTTTTCAGGTGCATCCAGAGCAGAGATACCTTTTTCTGGCAAGCAGACACAAATTTTTGATGTTGCCTTGTTCAGTTTACCTGAAATAAACTCCGCAATTTTTTTGTTTTCATCTGGTGTGGTCCGCATTAGTGTCACCTGTACATGATTACAAATATATGTTACCTGTGATTAAACCCCAGATGTCCTATAAAAAGCCACCAAACAATCAATTTTAACCCTAAGTGATAGAAGATTATTAGAAGTTGTTTCTAAAAAGCCTTCATTTTTTTTTTTTTTTAATTTTTTTTTTTTGAGGTACAAAATAGAACTGCAGAGCAGAGCACAGAACTACACTACAGAAATAAAATTGAGATGCTATTAACATCACAGAACTGTAATATGATACCAGATTTTATCTAATTTTTGTAATGATTTTCTATAGCCATTTTGCAAGTAAGTACACCAATAACAGTTGAACAAAAACCAATTGCTTGACCAATGTTGCACAAAACCTGACGATGTTGAGGATTACCTGCTCATTATGCACATAAATCTTTCTATCCTGAAACTTGGAAGGCACGCTGTCCTTCACACCAAAATTAACCATATCCAAGGCTCCGACACTTAGGACATAGGGGATCTTCTTCTCTATGATAGCATCAAAGCGAGAGCTGTCACATGCCATGACACCACCGACCACATAATCAGCAACTTCTGTTGTTGTGATATCCAACACTCCCTACTCAAGAAAGATATAATAGTTGGTGAAAAAAAGAAACCAAAGTAGTAGTTGAGAATATCATGAACTAAAGGCAAACATGATAAGTTCATTCCAAGTTTTCAAGAATCTAGTCTGATAACAATTAAATTATGTAACAATATCAAATGATCTTGTGAAGGACATGGATGGAATAGCAGATGACCAACAATTAAATAAAAACAAATTAGCCATCTCAGTGCAAATAATTACATATAGGAAAGCAGCACACTTGAATGAACAACATGTAGCACATAAGACATGAATAGGTAGGTTATCAGATCTTTGCAACAAATCAAACATGCATGTCATTCTAAGTTTGTACCATAATGAGAAATTTACCTGTATTAGACCACCTTTAACAAGATCCTCCATTGCCTTGCCCCCCACCCCAGTTGCATGGAACACCAAAGATTCATAACCTTCCTCAAGCAACCTGTTCTTAAGAGCATCCACACACGGAGTGGTGACACCAAACATAGTAATTCCAACAGTAGGTTTTCCCTCAACACTAGCAGAGTTAGATGACCGCTGTAAGCTTCCAAGAACCATTCCTGCGAATGCAGCTCCAGCATTCGACAAAATAACCCTGCTCACTCGATTGATTCCACATATATCAACCACAGATGGAATCAATACCAAATCTGACGTACCAATGTAAGGCTGAGTTTGACCACTTGCTACAGTGGAAACAATGAATTTCGGCACCCCAACGGGGAGACTTGTAAAAGCAGAAGACAATAAAGAAGTTCCTCCAGTGCCTCCAAGACCAATAGCTCCCACAACTACATGATCCTCGTAAGCTTTCTTTATGAATTGTTCAAGAGCTTTACTCATTATTTTCACTGCTCTGCCTCGATCATCAGGAAGCAAATAATCTTGGTTTCCAGGACCAAGATAAGAAGATAGCACATCCTTTCTCGGAACAAAATGAAAGTCTTCCAAACTCTGGATCACCTTCTGACCTGAGGAAACATCAACCAGAGTGACCTGAACCTGATTAAAAGCATACATGAACCAGTGTTAAGATTTAACTTTGTATCCAATTTGCAACAGATTTTAATCTATTCTACCATTTTGAGTAATCAGAATAAAAGCATACATCAGCTAGAGTGACCTGAATATGATACAAGGCACACATAAACTAGTGATAAGAGACAACTTTATATCCAATTTGGAACAGATATTAATCTATACTACCATTTTGAGTAATCAGATTTGCAAACCTGTGGATCAATTAAACCACTCCCTCCCATTCCCAAATTCAATTCCTTATGATAAAAGAAATCAAGGGTCACAGTCTGAATTTCTGAAATGATGTTATTTAATAAAAGAGCACTTCAAGTGCAGGGTCAAAATTGCGCTGTTTCCAGAAACTCCACAAGTAACACAAAATTAAGCAGAGATTTAAATGATAATAAATCAGCACAATGTCTCTCATAGCCGAGTTTGTTTATCAAGTGGTAAAATTGTAATATTTTGGGGTAAAATCGCTAATGTTAGCCGCTTTACCTATGAACAGTGCAAAATTATGCCATAGTTAATCAAGAAGATAAATTTGTATTTTCTATAAGGGTTTAAGGGGAAGACTTGATTGGTTTTATTATAGTCACACTCAGCAGTCAGAACTATTATATATTTATATGAACATGCATATAGCAAAATCTGAAAATCCTTTAAGCAACATAATAAAGAGAATTTATTATACACACGGGTGTTCCCATCTCTACGTACAATCAAGTGCAATTTATGCTTATTTGGTGCATTTGGACTTCTACAAATGAGAAAAAAAAAATTAAAAAATAGCCTTAGTGTACCAAGCTAATTTAAAATTTTCCCACCACATAATTGCTAATTTTTCCAAGAATTGTCTAAGAGAGTACTTTATACTTTTTCATGGACAAATCAATTGTCACAATCCCTAAAAATAGATTATATATATCTGCACAAATCAGAAAAGAAAAACAAATTGCAAAAACAGAGACATAATCAACAAAAATTGAATGCTAACCAACCACAAAATTAATCAATCAAGCTTAGCAATTTAATGACCAACATAAATAAGATCATTAAATAAATAAATAAAACGGAAATAAAAAACCTTCAAACCTGAGAATGGGAGGAATTGGGAGAAAAAGATTTAAAGTGGGAAGCAACAGATTGACATAGAAAGCGGAGTTCTTCAAGCTTTGTATCAGCAGTGCCTACACAAAACACTGTATTTTTGGGCAACCCCATTTTTGAATTTCTTCTAATTACTGCTAATTTGAGTTCTTGGTGTGAATTTCTCGCAACCCAGAAAGAGGAAATTTTTTTTTTTGTTTTTTTTTTTTTTTAATAATGTAATTGTTGATCGAATTTTAGAGAAATCGGATTGGATTTGGAGGCTTGTCAATTATCATCGCAATCGTATGATTTCCCAGGTTGTGTCTTGTTAGAATATCGTGACCTCGGCTAACTCATCACATCACCCCGGCCCATTCACCTTGCAAAAACTTTAATTTTATTCGTAACTGGTCACAACGTGTGTCCCGAATTACTTTATTCATGAGTTACTTGGTCGATCATGGGTTACTCGGTAATGCGCTAACCAACTGAGTAACCCTTGAATAAGTAACCTCAACAAAAACACACTAACCGACTTAGTAACCTCAGAATAAGTAACCCTTGATCGAATGAGTAACCCTTAAATAAGTAACCCCGGTCACACAGTGTGGTCACACAAAAAAAGCACCACAAAAACTTTTGTACGAAGTATATTTAAAAAAATTGTCTTCACCTTATACGTATGTCATGTCTTTTTACAAATCAAACACAACTGTCGGTAGAATTGGTCATGAGTTCATGAGTCTCATGAGCTAAGGAAAAGTTTTGACGATTTATTATCAAATGATTCGTGCAAACCTTGAAATAAAAAATAGGTGAATTAAATTTTGAAAATGTATTGAGATATATTTAGGAAATATATAGGTGCATATTTGATTGGGTGAATATTTAGATTCACTAAGATATATTTTCCTATGATTATCTATAGTTAGCTAGCTGTACACAGCTTTGACAAGGCTTAGGAAACTAAGCATATTGTAATATAAATACTTTGCTCATGAATGAATGAAGGGAAGCCAAAGTTTTATCACAACTTTACAAAATGTAATCTGCCGACGTGTCTCTCATACTAATTAAGTACAACACAATTTTTAAACTACGGGGTAATTTACAGTATTACAATATCTTAACAATATATTAATATGTGTAAAGTATTTAGTGGATTGTTATATATAAATGAGTAATATGATCTTATAATTAAATGGTGCAATAAGCTACATTTCAATTGAGAGCTACACTTATAACATCTAATTACATAACAACCAAATAATTGGATCAAATGGAATTGGCAGGTTCGACAGTGGGTGAGATGTGGGAGGATGGGCTTGGATGGCGTTGGAACATCTTTGCCCCATTCCTTGATCAAAGTGTTCTTAAGAAAATTCAAAATTATGAGGTGAGACTTGATTCCTCGATTGGTGATTTGGTGTATTGGAAGGATGGTGATAAGGGGAAGTTCAAAATCAAGTCGGCCATCCAGATTATGCAACATCATACCGATGTCTTAGATGAAGAATGTTGGGATGCGGTTTGGCATGCCCCTGTCCAACAGCGTATTAGAGCTTTCCTCTAGTTAGCTTGTCACGATAGGGTGCTTGGCAACTCAAATATGTTCAAGAGGCGCATGACTGACAACCCGAGGTGTTACATATGTGGTGGTGCTGATGAGAGTACCCTCCACATTATTAGGGACTGTGCGGCTGCTCGAGTTGTGTGGCGTAATGTGGTGGATGACTCAATTAGGGACAGATTCTATCATGGCAATTTGAAAGAGTGGATCACTGAGAATATAAAAGAAGACTCTTTGGAAGGAACAGAGTCTTGGGCAACCTTCTTTGGAGTTGCGGTTTGGTGGATATGGAGATGGAGGAATTGCTATGTTTATAATAGACGCAATGAACTTCCCATTGATGCGGGAGCGTTTCTTCAAGTGAGGTATGAAGAGGCTAGACGGGCAATTTGGGATGCATTGGACGATAGCAATGCAAAGCCACGCTACAAGGTGCCAGTCAACATCACTTGGCATGCCCCCCCCCCCTATGGCTGGTATGTGCTTAATTGTGACGGAGCTGCTAAGGGATGTCTTGGTCCAGCTGGGGGAGGGGGAATAATTTGAGATTATGCTGGAAACATGGTGTCTGCTTTTGCAGCTAGCTTTGGGTATTGTTCTGCATTTCGAGCTGAAGTGTTGGCCTTAGTTCGAGGGCTAGAAATTGCTCGCAATCTTCAGATTGACAAGCTAGAAGTCCAAGTTGATAATCAGGCTTGTGTACACGCTTTGAACACGCAGCAAGTTGCTTATGGGGAGAATATCCATGACATTAGGCAATGTTTAGATCTCCTTAATGACAATCGATGGCAAGTGAAGTTGGTCCATGTGTTCCGGGAGGGCAATAGAGCGCCGAATTGGTTGGCCAACCGCGGAGTCATTCAAGACTCTCAACTTGAAAATTTTAATAATAACATTCCGGTGGAGCTTAGTCGTATTTTAGAGGAGGACATTCGAGGTGTGGCTATGCCACGGCTAATCCCTCCTTAGTTAGTTTGCTTTGCTTGTGTTTATTTTTTTATTTCGGTATTTTCTTTTTCTTTGGATGTAAGCATCTTCACTTGGATCAAAAATAAAAAAAAATAATAATTGGATCAAATTATAGCATGTAGCAGACTAGCGGTTGAGAGAATCGTTATTAATTAGATAAATTGTATAGATGCAAATATGTTGTGTCTAATTTACTTTAATTGGGCCGGTCACAAATGTTTTATACAAAGCCCAAGGCTAAGATTCAACTCTCCAAACCATGTCAAGTCAGTTAAGGCCCGGTCAATGTGGCAAGCCCACTTGATTCACGGCCCACTTATCCATTGAGAAAAGGTATAAAAGCCTTCAAGCTTCTCTCTTTAATACTCTTGCATAATTCTTTCTCTCTAAACACTGTATTGACTTCCGCATCGAAGGGGTCTTCCTCGGCACAACCCCTGAGGCAAGTTTACGTGTGTTTGCTGTGCAGAAAATCCTCAACCCAGTCATCACGTAGACCGAGATCAATCTTCAGCCCATAGAAAAGGACCTTGCCGAAGGTCCCATTGTTTTTACCCAAAACTATTTGGCGCCGTCTGTGGGGAAGAAATTCAAAAGTAAGCCAAAAATTAGTCAATCTTAGCAAAAATGACTAAGAGCGGTAAGAGTACCAAGAGTACTAAAAAGAATGGTCCTTCTTCCTAGAAGAAAGGTCCAATTCCGGTGAGGAAGAATCCACTTTTTCCACCATCTCCGCAACCTTCTTCATCCTCTTCGGAGGCACCCTCTTCAGAAAAGGTTGCATCTGAGAGGCCACCTTTTCACCATTCTCAACAGCGGACAAGCTCATATCGGTCGAGTCAATCTAACGCTAAGAGTCCGCCTCGAAGCTTACATTCTCGGTCTCAGCCGGGATAAAAAATAAAAAAAAAATAATAAAAAAAAACTTAAGTGAAAAAGCTTAAGTGCTGAAAGATTTACCTGCATCAGCAGCCTTTGATTTTCAACAAAGGGATTCGGGACCTTAGCAAGTGGTTCAAACGCGCCAGCGGCAGCTCCAATGGTCCAAGCCCTTGCCCTCTCCAGCTCAGACATGCTAGAGAGGTTTCCAAAGTATTCCATGGCCGAGCTACACCGAGACTCGAAGACGTTCCTAGCATAGTCGGGAACAGGCACCAAAAGGGCAGAACCGAACCTCATCTCCGTATACTGAAACGTCTTGAAAGATTCAGTAACCGAAGTTGAAGGCATTTTGGCATTCTTGGTCTCCTCAGCTTTCTTTCCCCTTTCGACCTCCTTCACACCATCAGCATCTAGACCCTTGAGGCCTTCATTCAAAATTGGCATTTCCTCGTCCTCAGGGTGGACAAGCAGTGCATCAGCTTCCCTCTGAACCTAGTCGATAAAAGGCTCGGCCACATGCCGAGGAGAGGTGGGAGGAGCCAAACTGGAAATTTAAACTTCCTGAGTCTCAGGAGGAGCTTCCGGCAGAATCTCATCCTCCCCAAATGCCTCAAGAGGAGTAGTCTTCGTCAAATTATCTCCTTCGGCACGAATCTCAGGAGGGGGAGGAGTCTTCTCTTTCCTTTCCTCTGGCTTGTCCTCCTCGAGGTTTCTTGGTAGGAACAAAGGCAGGTTGAAACTGCCCGGGATTAAAAACAACCCGTCTTCTCTTCGGGCCGAACATTTCTTCGTTTAAAGATTCGTCTGAAGAGGATTCTTCTTCAGCCGACTCTCCTCTATTTCCTCCTTTTTTGTCAGACTACAGCAGAAGGAATAAGGAAGCAAAGAGCGATATGAGCACCAAGTAAAAAAACCCAAAAACAAAACAAAAAAAATACAAAACGGAAAAAGAAAGGCAACATCAAGACAAGTTTGGAAGGCTCACCAAAGTCCTCAACAGGCGTTCATCTTCAGCCGCCCCGTCCTCTTCTTCAACTTTCTCCTCTTTTGCCTGAGGATCAGCAGTAGAGGTAGAAGGTTCAGCACCGCTCCCAAAAACCTCGGCGGCCTTGGGTACTCCAGCTGCAAGAGGCGCTGCACCAGCAACAGCCTGTTCTACGGGGCTCAGAAGGAAGAAGAGGTCACGTTTCTTCCACCAGACCTTCTGCGCCTCGTACTCAGCGACGCTGACTATCTGAAGTTTAATTTTTCACAGAGAACGGGGCCGGTCTGATGACTCAGTTATATCGGGAGCGTTTTTCGCCACCCGCCTTGCAGCGTTGATCCCAAGTCGATTGTAGTTAATACCAGAATTTCCCTCGTGCAGCACTGAAAAGCCGAAATTCAAGGGTTAGTCAGCAGAAGTAAACAAACAGTAAAAGAAAAAAGAAAAGGTCTTCGGCCCTAGCTGAACTCCTTATCCCCTTGGTATTTTCGGCTGAGGCCAACGACGGCAAGCATCTTCTCCTGAACTCCTTACCCCCTTGGTATTTTCAGCTGAGGCCGAGGACAGAAGCATCTTCTCCTGGAAGATGTAGTGGTAGCAGGGCAGCCAAGTTGTGGGCACTTGGGACGTTCGGTCCGTGCCCCCTGAATTCCTCTTTTTGCGGAAGAGAGTCAGCAGCTCCTTTTCATGATCATCGAACTCGTCAAGTCCGATGCTCCTCATCTGGGGATCAGGCTCGCTCAAGTACCTCAGCCCACCAAAATAATTCGGATGGTCCTCTTTTGAAGGCGCCCGAACCCAGATCCTTTGGCCCCGCCAATCCTTGTCCGAAGTATCATTCGACCAAGTGGTGAGATGCCCCCTATGGGTCTCAATCCGCCACCAACCAGTGCCATGATGTTCGTCTGATTGTTAGTTCGGCACCAGTTTGTGGAGTTTCCGAAAAACATGGAGGCTCGGCGCAAAACCATAAAAGAGGCACACCCAGAGGAACGTCATCATCCTTTGGATGCTGGCGGGGGTTAATTGGCATAACGAGATGTTGTACCCGTTCAACACTTCAACAACAAAGGAGTGCGGAGGGAACCGAAGCCTAAATTGCAGCTGCCGAGTACACACCCTGATGTACCCAGGGGGAGGACGGTGAATCCTATCTTGAGCTGTGGGCATTCGACACCAATATCCATCTGCCTCCATTATGCCGTACAAAATTTCAATTTGCTCGGCAAAGTGGTAGAGGGGACTCTCGTCCACCCACCAGTCATAAGGAGGGGTGGTCATTAACGCAAAATTCTCGGGGACGTTGCCCTACTCCCTTGCTCCAGGGGGAAAAATCCCAAGGTCCGGGCGCCTAGCCCGCCTTGGCTGGAGGTTCTAGCCTCCCCCAAATCTCGGGGAGGCGCAAATGACAACGGCACCGTAGGAATCGCGGCTCCGCTAGAAGAAGCTGATGTCCCAACCCTGGGACGAGGGTTGTGGCCGCTCAAAGGCGGCATCATCTCCGACGGACGATTGTGTCGCGAAATCAGCTGAGGAACTTCCTCATCCTCATCGACCTCCATAGGTCTCTTTCCTCGGTCTCGAGCCATTCTTGTCAGTGGAAGTTCGAAAAATCGAGAAAAAGGGGGGTGCTCTAAAAATCAAAGAAAACCGAAGAGATTTCGAAGAAAATTACCTTTATTAGGACCGAAATTCGCTGAACTACAAGTTTGGAGCAACAGATTTCGGTTTCAGGTTTCAGATTGCTGAGAATAAGCGGAAAAAGGAAAGCGGGTTAACAGTGGTGATTAGCGAAGAACGGAAGAGAATTAGCAAAGAAATGAGGAGAGAGAGTGGGACGAGTGGCTTAAAAACTTTCCAGAAGTGGAATTCTAGGAGTCCGCGCCACTAAAACCCCCACTAACTCCACTTCAATGCAACCGTTAAACATCTCCCTAATTAACTACCCACTAAACTTTCCAACTTCCCTAATTACTCTTTAAATAACCGTTATTACCTCAATAACTATCCAAATTCAAACTTTAATTAAATCGTTTACTTCTTTCCATTTTGCAAGTCAAAACCCGACCCTTCATGCTTCTGAATCGGGTCTGGGGGGCAAGTTGTTTGGGTCCAATTTACTTCAATTGGGCCGGTCCACAAATGTTTTAATTACATAGCCCAAGGCTGAGGTTCAACTCTCCAAACCATGTCAAGTCAGTTAAGGCCTGGTTAATGTGGCAAGCCCACTTGATTCACGGTCCACTTATCCATTGAGAAAAGGTATAAAAGCCTTTAAGCTTCTCTCTTTACATTCATTCACATTAAGCCTCAAGCAATTAATAATCTTGCATAGCTTTCTCTCTCTAAACATTGTATTAACTTTGGCATCGAAGGGGCCTTTCTCGGCACAACCCCCAAGGCCAATTTACGCGTGTTTGCTGTGCAGGAAATCCTCGGCCCAGTCATCACGTGGACCGAGATCAGTCTTCAGCCCACAGAAAAGGACCTTGCCGAAGATCCCATTGTTTTTACCCGAAACATGTAGTAAAGAATTAATTAACAAGATTTTAAGATATGTTGTTCTACATGTTAATTGCTTATCTGTAATGCAATTGCTAGATTATGACTAAGCATATTTTGTAAATATAATGATCGTATTACATATCAATGGTCTTTTTCATTGTAGAAGATGACAAATTAAGTAAAACATTGATGCGAAAGCTAGGCTAAGGTCTCATACTTTGGTTTAGACCGACTAACTAATGGTTGGTGAGAGACATCATAACTTACTCTTAGAATAGATGATTTTTTACCTCTTGTAAAATTGCCACAATCTCTCATAACAGTTATTATGGTATACTCTCATGTTACCTACATTGTTTTATGTATCAATTGTAACTTGCATTATGCTACGTTATTATATTAATAATGGAACATTTACACAGAACGTCCTACAAGGCTACAACCTATCATATACAAAACTTTCATCAACACAAAAAAATTATGTATTTACACGAATTTGCCTATAAAGGATGAATTGAATTTAGCTCAAAGAACTTATCATCAATATCATGTGAAGCAGAAGCATGAGAAAAAATCGATTGAAGTCATGAAATGGTGCAAGGTGGAGTTGGATCCCAGTCATCTTAGCAATGGGCTTCCAAACAAGGAGGCCCAAAACTTTTGGAGTGGGCTGTTTTTCTTGCATTTCAAATAACGTCAACATCTATAGAAATTGTGTATGAGGAACACTCAAGGAGTATGTAGGAGGAATGAACCACGGAGGATCACTCTTTAAAAATGTTTTCCAACGCTATTTTATATAGTACATGATGTACAGCGGTGAACAAAGTGTGTAAAAATAAATATCATATAAGAAGTATTATTTAACTTCTGATAATAAAAATTATAAAAATATACTATCAAAAAAACACCTGTTAAATTTAACCTTATTACAAAAGTTACAAATGAAAACAACATATACAAAGTACAAATCAATTTCTACTCCCATCATACAATCTTTAGAATCCAATTTAGGCCTTTACTTTTAAATTTTATTCTTTTTTGGGGGGATTCCGCAAAATGATATGCTTGTCACCCACCTACATAACACATATATTCACGATACTTTTTGAAAGTGAATAAAGTCATTTACTCATTGCCTGACTAACTAGCACTATGGGGTCTGCCGAGCATGTAGAACCACTAGTGTAGTCAACACCAAATTAGCAATGCCACTAAAACTGTATTAAAGCCTTAAAGGCCTAATGCATACATAGTTTATTCATTTTTATTTTTTTCTGTACTTCTGTTACATCATTTATCAACTTTAAATATATATGAAAGTCGAAAATTAACAAATCATACTTCTAATCCCCAAAAAAAAGTGTATAGGGTGCTAAAATGAACATTTAACCTTCGTATTATTATGAATATAATTAAAATAAACACTGAATTTACAATATTAATTTCATATATCATATCAAGCCATGAAAATTGGTTGAAGATACATCTTTAAACCCTTAAGGTTATAAAATTGAATTTTCATAAGTTTATGAGTGACTATCCCTTATCCTTCCACCTCACTACGTCTAGTGAGAGTCCTTCTAGATCAATAAGTTAGTAGCCATTATGTGCTTATTGGAAATCCTAGAATCATCATTTCACTCTTCTTATTAATCACCAACTTTTCATTGATTAGCCTTTAATCATACAAGATGTAGCAATAATTAATTATTGCAACGCACCATATACGCATATATGTTAGAAATATCCAGAATAATGTTACAAAAGACAAAAAATTTCCAGACAAAATCGATCTGATAAAAGTAGTGATCATAAGGGTAGAGACCAACCAATGATTAAATTAGTACTAGATTAATTAAAAATAAGTACCACTTTTAATTGCTCCTCTTTGAGCGGTAATCATGTGTTTTACACTGCTGCTCATGGATAATGACAAACTCAAATTATACCAAAATTGTCCAAAACCCTAATGTTTTTTTTAGGCAATTAATTTTTTTCCCCATCCATATGACATAACCTAGTGTCATGCATAGTTCTTAAACTTAGCTTTATTGTTTACAGGAAAAATGATAAACATAGCCCTTAGGACTATGTATAAGAAGCTAAAAAGGAAATATTAAAGATAGATTAACATTAATTATATCGATTTGCGCGTGATTTTGTCATAAATTTTCAACTTAATTCCATTTTAGAAACTATAATTAATGCTTATATATACCCCTAAGTGCTACATACATCATTGGAACACGGAAAATCGAACGAAATAAGATAAGTGTATATTGATTTGATAACAACGATGAGTCCACGATTAATAAGAAACATTTCAACAACTATACCTTTGAATTTAATAATTAAGACTCTCCGTATACATTGAACTAATCAGTTTCTATCCTAATTAATATATATTAAAAATAAATTAGATTATAGCTGAATCAAAATTATTTCCATTAGTGTTTTCACTATGATTTATGGTTAGTTATATATTCTTAATAGTTAGTTCATCAAGTTTCAAGTGTTTGAAGAAAGTTTTTTTTTTTTTTCCTTCTTTAGAGTGAAAGGTAGCTTGAGGATGCCAACATAATGAATTACACCATATGTACAAGAAATAAGAAATAGTGGTCCAATCATCATAAAAATGCATGTCCATCTTTCCTAAAGAAATAATTAATATTCATAGAATCATAGTCCATCTAATGAAGTTATATTATTGATGGTTATTGGGGACTTGCAATTTGACTTCTGATGGTATCTCACTCTTGATTTTATTCCTAATTCTATTTTTACTTCATTTTATTTTATTTGTATTTCATTTATTTTGTATTTTTATGTGGTGTACCTGGTATTCTACTCTACTTTTTATTTTTTTTCGTTCTTTTTTAATTGCTTTTTTAGTGGCTAAAGTCTAACGGAACGGCCTAATATGGGTGGCTAGAGGTGAAGTTCTATTATGTAACAAAGACGAGCGCTAGCTGTACTAGTCATAGCGTGCTAGGTATTCGTCCAATATCACATCGTAACTTGGCAATTTATACACACTCCTACTCCTAGCCATATCATATGATAAAAGAAAGAAACTTTTGCATAAAAGAAAAAAAATTAATTAAAATTAAAATTAATTTTTTTTATAAAAAAAAAAAAGAAAGAAAGAAAAATTCATCCTATGATACTCAAAAGATTATCCCTACAAAATTATCCTCTTTTTTTTTTTTTTTTTTTTTTTTTTTTTTTATTCTAACATAAGAATCTCTCCTAAGTACACACGTCTTTTTATAGTACAATGTAGCCATGTAGATACTTTTGTGTGTTGAGTTAAATGTACTATGACGCAATATACTATACACAATTACGCTTGTACAATATTCGGAGTAATAATTACAAAGACAGTAAGGAAACTCAAATGGTCATTTTACGATTCCATCCAATATATTTGTGTTTAGCTTAATAATCATCTAATTCCATTGTTGAAACTAATTACTTATATAATTCTAAATGGCATTCCTTTCATAACTGTCTTTTCACCTTGAAACTTAAGTTCCTTATCCATGGATTGGATTATCACAACCTTAACTATATTATCCATTATACAAGTGCCATAATTTGATTGTGCGTTTGTGCATACACCGGATGTAGATGATGGAAAATGTTCTATCCTAAGACGGAGTACATATTTTTTGTTTTTTTTTTTTTGTAAGAAAGTGTACTTCACACTAAAATCAATATTATGGATATAAAATGGATCAACCTATATCGATTTAGTCTTAAATGTAAGCGTGTGCGGTTTTTTTTTTCATGGTTTCCCTTCATCTTAACTTACATAAATGAATAGTTGAACTTAATACTAGAACTAATGTATTTGTGATGAATTGAATTCAGTCGATTTTATCGGTCTCTCATTAATTAGCTAAATAATCATTATGCTAGTTATCGGTGATGAACGAGCTTTATTTATACTGACCTAAATTTCCTTGAAATAATTAACTTGAGGTAAATGAGATGAACTAATTAATGATCATTCTTCTTTTCAATAAGGAATACGAGTAGTACTAATCCCCAATTTCCCAGCTTCAATATTCTAAAGACAAAAATGTCTTTATTTTATTTTTGCGTACAGATTCCCCTTAAGGACAAAGATTCATAGATAAGTCATGGAAACATTTACACGATGTCAGTCATGTCATAATAACAAATATTCTGCTTGAATGGGTAGGGGCCAAAGTTCCTAGCTATTGGACTATTGGGATATTTATATACCGAGATATACTTCTTCCATTCAAAATATAGTTGCATTGTTTATTTTTTTATTTTTTTAAATCTATTACACATTTGGGCGCACTAATTTGAATATGTTTAAACCGTAGATTTGTATAGAATATACGAAATATAAAGTTAAAATATTTGAAAACATATATTATGGAGATTTTAACAAAATCTTATTTACTATGTCTTTCATGATGTTTTAGTAATAATTGATGATCAAAGTTTTTTTTCCGAGTAATTGTATATATAATACTTCGTATTTAAAAATCGATACAATCATTATTTTAAAGCAGATGAAGATCGAATATGACTAATTGACTACTAGTCGTAGAATCATGGTGGTGGACTTTTGTTGATAACTTTTAAAGCTAGCTAGGAATGCCCCGGGCCCCTTGCTCAATTGCCCACTCACCTAATTTGCTCAACTGCCCACTCAATCTAATATGTATAGCCCTAATCAAGTGGCTTAGAAGACGTGTCTTACCCTCTTACCACTTAATACCTTAATTAAAATCTAGATTATCCACTACTAGCTTCGCTTTTGTTGTGCCTGCTCGCTCGCTGTCTACTAAATGAGCATTCACTGCCCGTAGGTTCTTTGTTAACAATAATAATCATGCAAGTTTGTCTAAGATTGCGTTTGTTAGTAAATTGTAATGCAGTTCATCCGCATGTAGTCTAGCTAGACGAGATACGCGCGTGTATAGAATGCATTGGGTGTATCCATTTATACATGTGTATGTCATTACTAGAAATAGGCCAATTTACGACGGATCAGTTCCGACAGACATGAAATCCGACGGAATATTCCGACGGAATTAAAATCTGTCGGAAATTTACGACGGAATTCCTATGGAATACAAATCCGTTGGAATTTATGGGTTTTCCGACGGAATATTCCGTCGGAAACTTAATCTTTCGACGGAAATGAAATCCGTCGGAACTTTCCGAGGGAATTTTCCGTCGGAACATTATGTTTCCGATGGAAATAAAATCCGTCGGAATTTCCGACGGAAAATTCCATCGGAATTTAATTAAATAATAAAAAAAAACACAAACCTAAAAAACCCTACAAAACCCGGTTTCCCCTCCCTCCCCTAACATTTCGGTTTTCTCTCTCCTCTCCTCCCCGCCTCTCGCCCCTTTCTCTCTCCTCTCCTTCCTCGCCCCTTTCTCTCTCCTCTCCTTCCTTCTCTTTCTCCTTCCTTCTCTTTTCTTTCTCCTTCCTCGCCCCTTTCTCTCTCTTCTCCTTCCTTCTCTTTCTCCTTCCTCTATACGCCCCTTCCTCTATTTGGAATTTTGTGACGGCGTTTTCCGGCGGATGGTGTGACAGCGAGTGGTGTGACGGTATGAATGGGTTTTTTGGTCAAATTTGACCATGAAAAATTCTAGATCTAGACTTTTTCATGGTCAAATTTGGCCTTAATAAACCAAATTCGAATTCAATTTGGGTTTTAAGGTATGTTTTTGTGTTATTAATATTTTTTTTGTTTGATTTTTTGTACAAATTTGGTTTGGTTTTGTTGTTGATTTGTTGTACGAATTTGGTTTGATTTTTTTTTTGTTCGAATTTTGTTTGATTTTTTTTTTACGAATTTGGGTTGATTTTTTTTACGAATTTTTTGTTGATTTTTTGTACGAATTTGGATTTTCCGGGTTATAATTAGGGTGGTGGGTTATGTTTTTCGGGTTAGGATGAGGGTGGTGGACTGGTGGGTAGGTTCTAGGTGGTGGTCTTGGTGGGGGGGGGGTACTGGGTGGTGGTCTGGGTGGGGGGGTTCTGGGTGGTGGTCTGGGTGAGGGGGTTCTGGGTGGTGGGGGGGTTCTGGGTGTGGGTGGTGGTCTGGGGTGGTGCGGGGTCTTGTCTGGGTTGGGTTGGGTTGGGTGGTGGTCTGGGTGGGGGGGGGGGGGTTCTGGGTAACGGTGGTGGTTTGGTCGGGAGGGGGGGTCTGGGTGTGGGTGGTAGTGTCGGAGGTGGCAGGGTTTTTTTTTTATTTTTTTTAGCAGCATATTCCGACGGAAGTTTTCGTCGGATTTGTATTCTGTCGGAAATTTCCAACGGACTTTCCGGTGACCGGAATTCCTCTTCCGACGAAGAAATTCCGTTGGAACAGTGTGTTCCGACGGAAAAGGCCGTTTTTCCAACAAAAGGGTTTCCAACAACCGGTTCCGACGGAATTTTTCTGTCGAAAATCACCTGTTTTCTAGTAGTGTGTCTAATACTCCCTCCGTTTTTAAATACTTGCTCCATTTCTCCTAGGCACGTATGCCGATACTAATCTTTGATCAATAACATCTTAAATTATCAAAAAGTATAAATTCTAACAATTGAAAATAAATAATCTATTCATTGAGACGATTCCAACAAGTACCCACAAAATTATATTTTTTCTTATGTATAAATCACAAACATTAGTCAAAGTAGGACTAATCAATAGTGCAAAAAGTAGAAATTGAGCAAGTATTTAAAAATGGAGGGAGTATAATTGATAGAGTATAAAACATATTCCTAGGTCTCAACCATCTGATTAAGCTTTTGGTTGAGTTGGTACTCTAACATGGTATCAGAGCCAACGTGACACAAAAGTCACGGGTTGGAATCTCATCCACCCCCCCACTTTTAAATAGCGCTGGGTATGAGGAGGACACATGCTGCATCCACACATCAAGCCCAATAGGCTCTCGTGTAAGAGGGCATGATAGAATATAAAACATATTTAAGGACCTCAACCATCAGCTTAACCTTTTGGTTGAGTTGACCCTCTAACAATAATATAAAGCTCGTAAAACTTTTAGAATTGAGTTTATTTTGTTCTTCTTACTTTAACTCTTTTCTTTCCCTCTTTAATGAATGTCATATAAGAACAAGCTCACAAGGGGATTAGATTACTTATATATAACTTTAATTTTTTTTTTTTTAAATACTACGTATTTACATGACTTAATGATAACTAGAATATAGTATTCCAAAGTTCTGATTATAGTCTAATTCGTCCATTCTCAAAAGATAACTGTGGAGTAACACAGGTGTTTCTTTATTAATAAGTACGTAAAAGTGAGTTTGGTTACTTTCACTTCATCCTTCTTCCTTGATCGTACTCCAACTCGTGGTACCCTGATATTTACGGAGATCCCTCTATTAGACAAAGAAAATTATGGAGATTTGACAAGGAAAAATAATAACGCTAACATTAAAAAGTGGAGATTAAATTGTTGGACCAAAAAAAAAAGGTGGAAATAAGTTGCTGTGAAATCTTAGCTTACACTTTAGTGGCCTAGAGAAATGCCGAAAGCAGTTGATTCGCCCTTTTTACCAGTTTTGTACTTGAATGTCATGGTTGCTCTCTAGAGCTTTCGATATGGTCCATTGCAAGCTTCAATCACCTACTTGAGTGCTATGAGTAGAGGGACAAAAGAGGTTTTACGATGTAAACCATTAATAACAAAACTTTTTTATTATTCATTTTCTAAGATAATTAAATTAAGAAATGATTAATCTTTTATTAAAAACATTAATCAACTATTTATTTTATATGTCATTTAAGTATCATTTTAGCATATTTATATTTTATCTATTATAAAGCGTTTCAAAGAAAGTCTACACGTCATATAACACTGTCAACCACTTGTTTTTCATTCTATCTCTATGGGTATTATTAACAAAAACTTTTTTTTTTTTTTTTTAAAAAAAATTTCAAAGTTCAAAATAATTATACTTCATATAACATTTCAGCTAGGAGGCCTACTCGGAGCCCATTATTACTTGAATTTTTAACATTAGCATTCTCTAAAAATGGTTTGATTTCGTGTATTTTATTATCGTTCAATTTAGACTTCGGAGCACTATTTTGTACGGAGGACTAGGAAAGGTTAGGCTACAAGGCAGATTGCACATTTTAAGGCGCTTATATTGGCCAAATAGCCATGTCATGTCTTGCGCAGCCCTGCCTTCCTAGGGCAAGCTACAGGGCAAATTGCACGCCCTAATATTACAAACAAATAGATTTTTTTTTTTTTTAGGTTGATAAGGAGAAGGGCCCTACAGGGCCAAAACCTTTCATAAGTTCTCCCGTCTCGGAATAGTGGACTAGGCACTTTGAGAATGGGGAGAGGGTAAGAGAATCCCACCCCCAAAGCGCCTCTAGTAGAGTTTGATTCCACAACCTCTTGATTATGAGATACAAACTAACCCACTAGACCAAGCTTGGCTTGGTAAATAAATAGATTAATTGAACCCCATATATGTAGTGTTTTTAATTATATGTACAAGGTTCAAATAATCTACTTGTATTTATTTCTTGAGCCGGGGTTTTCCAACTGCTTTTAACTATTGTAAGATGAGACACTAAGTAAAACACGTAATCAATAATTGCCATCACTCAAATCCAACTTCCTATATAATGTACACAAATGAAGTAGCTAGTCCAAGGAAAGACAAATACGAGTACACTCCAAATCTCCTACTAATTAACAAAGGGGGAAAAAAAAATGGATGTTGAGAAAATCTTTCACATGAAAGGTGGACATGATGAGACTAGCTACTCCAAAAACTCCTCCCTTCAGGTGCTCATATTCTCTCTCACTATTCTTCATTCTTAACAATCGATTTTCTTATTTAATAACATGATGATGATTATAAACAAAGTATTTATTTTAGCTAGTACATAAATTATAATAGAGAGAATTCATGAAATATATTCTTTGCCATATGTATATATGTTCGGATATATTTTTATGTAAATGTTTCCTCTTATCGTACTAGGTTCCTAACACAGTTAGAACTATTAATGTTGTAACCCTGTAAATATCGATCAATGCATATCACTCCAATTTGAGGAGTTTTGCATAATCTAACAAATTATTATATCACACAGAAAAAGGCCTCGGATATGGTGAAACACATAACAATGAAGGCAATTCAAGAAGTATACTTAAACACAACTCCAGAAATCCTAACCATAGCAGACTTGGGCTGCTCATCGGGCCGGAACTCGTTATCAATGATCAGAGATTTGTATCGTGCGGTGCAGGATGCATACCGGAAAAGTCAAATCAACGGTCCAAAATCAGCACCCTCAATTTCAGTTTATCTGAATGATTTACCAACAAATGACTTCAATTCCATCTTCAGGGCATTGCCAGATTTCTTGAAAGATGATAGTATGTTTGAACAGGGGCATTTTAGTCCATCTCTATTTGTTGCAGCCTCACCTGGCTCCTTTTATGATCCTATCTTTCCTCCCAACTTTTTGCACTTCGTTTACTCTTCTTACAGTTTGCACTGGCTTTCCAAGGTAAATTAACTTTTCTTCTTTTCTTTAATCTTTTGATTAAAATATATCATTAATGTATTGCTTATTATGAAGGTAATTTGAGTCAAAATTGGGAAAAAAAATATTGGTAACTCATCAACTTGTTCATCAAGATAACTTCTTTTCAATAACAAGTTTATTCTGATAGAGTAAAAGTAATTAACTAGGTTAGCTAAAGGAAAAAAAAAATTTACATGGAATGAACTCATAAATTATAAAAAAAGAATAAATAAATAAATTCATGCTGAAGTTTTAAATTTTAGGGTTTTTTTTTTTTATTTATTATTTTTTTTAGTCATGTTCTTTTGCCATTTTAAAATACATGCATGTAATGTTTTGACTTTTACAGTTTGACTTCAAATGTTTACTAATATGTAAATATATATTAGTTGTTATTGATGGTTAAATTTAGCCATCGCAAAGCGTGAAAGTTAAACTATGACATATACAAAGTATTTAGAAACAAAGTGATGTGTAGTGTAGTTGTTTCACTTCTATGTTTATTCAAAAGTTTAGCAATATAGACGGATTGAGATTTTTTTTTTTTTTTTTTTTTTTTTTTTTTTTTTGAGGAAAGTACTTATTATTCCAAGTTGAGACAAACAAATTTTTCAAAGAATTAAAATATAATAAATAAAGACTTTGGAAAGTTAGGTTGCCACCACCTCTTTCTCCCCAACCATAAATTTTGCTTAAATTAGACAAGAGTGAACTAGAAAAGCATAACAAATTAACAATCATAAATTGCTTTGATGGATATATAGTCATATATGGACATGAGTTGAGTATATTTTTTAATAAATATCTATGTTTGAATAAGGGATCGGAACCAATTTTCTTCTCTTTCTTCGCATAGAAAAGAGCAGGTATTATTGGCTATTGAATAATCATACAAGACGTACAAAATTTAAAGACACTAACTCATTTTATCAGCGCGATAGTAGATTGATGTTATGCAATAGGTGACCAATTGCCTTAGTTAATCATTATGACAAAATGTATACTCAATCAAATCATTCATCCAAATTAACCATTTGACCTTGTGATTGTGACCACTACAAGTTTTGTTAGGGTCTCCCCGAATGCTCCAACGGAATGAGTCTTTTTCTTCCCCACTAAATGCCCCACTTTAGTGGCTTAGCTCCATCAATAGGATTACTTTAATTTTTACCCTTCGTTTTGTTTTTTTCGGCCAGCACCTTTTTTTCAATAACTGTCTTATAAATAGTTTATTGAGTATTTTCAATTCCTTTATAGACTAGTACGGGTTTAACTACAAATAATTCCAAATGAAATTTATTGATCAACATATAGTATTATGAAATAAATTAAAAAAAAAATGTATTAGATCACTTTATTGAACTTATTAGACCTAATTTAACTCATTAAAATTTATTAAACCTAATTGAACTTATTAAACCCTTTTTAAGGGGCTTTTGGTTCACAGAGTGGTATGAGTTTGAAATTAGGAATGGAGTTAAGATGGTATCGGGTTGGAACTTGATACTTAATACCATATGTTTGGTTCAATTCTAGAATGAAATCTCTCACTATTCCCTTTTTTTATTTGATACCTAAGGGAATGGAATGAGCCAAACCCACCTTCCCCCCTAAAGTGTCTAAACCCCATAGCTCATGGGTTTGAGGTATGGGTTTAAAATTCATACTTTTGACTACCAAACATATGGTATGGGTTTTAGTCATTCTAAACCCATACCTCATACCTATATTCCGCGAACCAAATGCCCCCTTAATGGTTAGAGGTTTAATGCTTTTCTCTAGTGAATTTGATGTAATGGAATGAAATCCCATTAAAGATGTGTTGAGAGTGAAAATCCTTATCCCGGCTCTTTCCCTATCCTTGAAGCAAATGATCTTATTGTGTCAGGACACTCGTACCCTAAAAATTGTAGTAGGAACTAAGTCGGTCCAACAGAGACTATTATTTTACCCTGCTAAAGAAAATGTAACAAGTAGAGTTTTGTAACATGCATCATACTTTTATTAAACATGCTTTTATTAAAGGGTTGATTCACATTTGTGTCAAAAAAAAAAAGATTGATTCACATTTTATATGATCAGGTCCCCCCTAAGATTTATGATGAGCATGGGGAATCCATGAACAAAGATTGCATCTACATATGTGAAAGTAGTCCTCCTACAATAATCGAAGCGTATGCTCAACAATTCCAAGAAGATTTCTCGCGATTTTTGAAGCTTCGATCTCAAGAACTAACCACAGGAGGAAGAATGGTGTTAGTCTTTCTAGGAAGAGAGAGTCCTAACCACATTGATAGAGGCAACTCATTTCTTTGGGAGCTTCTCACTCGATCCTTCGCCTTTTTAATTTCTAAGGTACTCTATTAGTCAGGTTATCGATCCATCCTCTCAAAAAACTTCTCACTTTAAAGTTATGTTTAAACTATGTCTAAACATTATGATTTTGTATTTTATAGGGACAAGTTGATGAGGAAAAGTTGGATTCATATGATATACACTTTTATGCACCTTCCAAAGGAGAAATAGAAGAGGAAGTGAAAATAGAAGGGTCTTTTAAAATGGAAAATTTGGAGATGTTTCAAATAGAAACAGAGGTTGAAAAAAATGGGGTTAGCTATGGAATGGCGGTGGCGAGTACAGTGAGAGCTATACAAGAATCAATGATCAGCCATCATTTTGGTGATGAAATTCTTGATTCCTTGTTTAATAAGTATGCTCAACTTCTTGATGAAGAAATGTCTACGCAAGAAATTAGGCCCATTACTTTTCTTCTTGTTCTTACCAAATTATGATACTCCATTGTAATTAATTAATTACCAACTTAAAAGAAGTATTTGGCGATGTATTGTGATAATCTTACTCTTTAAGTGGTAATTCGTTAGGGTTTTTTTTATTTATTATTTTTTTATTTTTTATTTTTTTTTATGTGCAAAATGACCTTATAATTTACTTGTACTGTTGTACACCCGATAACTCAAATAAACTTATTTCATATTTGGATGGAAAGTTTTGAACATATTGAAAAGCCACTTACCAAATTAATTACGTAGTAATTATATTATTAATAAAAACCATTCACCAAACAGACAATAAACGGATCAAAATTAGACTCATATCGTTTTGTTGACTATAGGCCATCATATATGTGCTGCAAAGCCTGCAATTCAGTGCTACTCAGAATCATTATAAAAACGTGGCCCAATATAAAGTGGTCTATCCACAAACCAAACCCAACATCATTCGAGCCTGTTGGGCCTATTTCTTTCTAAATATTTCGCAGAATTAATAAATGTATATTCGTCAAACTGGACTTCTAATGGTTACATTTACATTAGATTGAGATTCCCGGAAGCAAGGCCCAGCAGGTCAGTTAGGCCCAAAAAACTAATAAATTGGACCGAGAAAAAAATTTATTCGTCAAACTTACATAACAATAATACGAAGTATATTAAGAGCTTTTTATTTGTAATTTATTTTTTAAAAGGTATAGTATATATATTTTGTCAGTTTATCTATAGCTATTTTACACAATGTGAGTTTGACAATAATTTTATGGATACTCAGAATGAAGATTTGAAAACATTAGACTAGAGGGATATTAAAAACAACAGCAACTTTTTAGTGCAGCAGGCCACACCGTGTGGCACGGGTTACCCAAGTTATTTTGTAAGGGGTTATCTGAGTTATTCAGTCAGGGGTTACTCGACTTATTCGGTCAGGGGTTACTTGAGGGGTTCGGACATGAGTTACTCGAGGGGTTCACTCAGTCAAGGGTTACTCGACAGGGGTTACTCGAGTTAATCGATCAACGGTTACTCAGTTAGGGTTATTCGAGAGGTTACTCAGTCATGGGTTACTCAGTTAGGGTTATTCGAGAGGTTACTCAGTCATGAGTTACTCAATTAGGGTTATTCGAGAGGTTACTCAGTCATGGGTTACTCGAGTTACTCGGTTAGAGGTTACTCGAGTTACTCGGTTAGAAGTTATTTAATGAGTTCGATCGGGGTTACTCGAGTAATTCAATCAGGGGTTACTTAAGGAGTTCGGTTAGGGGTTACTTGAAGGTTCAGTCAGGAGTTACTCAGTTAGGGGTTACTCGGTCAGGGGTTACTCGAGGGGTTCGATCATGGATTACTCAAGGGGTTACTCGGTCAGGGGTTAATTTACTCGGTCAGGAGTAACTCAAGTAACCCATGATCAAGTAATTTGAGTAACCTCGGCAACTCGAGTAACCCTGACCGATAAGCTCGAGTAACTAACCCTGACAACTCGAGTAACCCCTGATCGAGTAACTCGAGTAACCCTTACCACACAGTATAGTAGGCCGCATACAAAAAATTGTGTAAAAGGAATGAGAGAATTGGGGATGTAAAGAAATTATTGAAATTGGAAAGTAAATACAAAGTACTTGCTTGAAATAGATGTGTTAAGTTTGTCTCAAATACTCTAAAAATAATGTGTTCAAATCTTCGGAATCATTAAGAGATCAAGATAATTACACTTAATCAAGAAGGGTTTTAATAGTAACCTTTCTAATAGCTTGTTTCAAGTTGTTAGCGCTTAGATAAAATAGCAAATTTTGCTGGCTACTAGCAATCCATCCTGCTAGTAACTCAATAGTAGTACTTGTATTAAAAATCATTATTAAGTTAAAAAAAGTTGCAATGGAACTCTTATATATATAGATTAAAATGACGATTAAGCTAATTTAATCCAAATTGAGAATTTATTGTCGAATACGCTTTGAAAATTATTTCAATTTGTATATGCACGATCCAAGCACGTACAGCAGATCATTGAAGAAACTGGACTACGTACATACACAAGCTTAAGCCAATATAGATGAACATGAAGCAATAATATAATTGAGTTGTCCTTATGAAAGAAAAAGGAGAGCCTATATAAACCTACGTATATACTCTTTCAGTAGCTTTGCAATTGCATTGTCTCACTCAAGAATGAACCAATCAACAAGCCCTTTAAGTTTTACAAAATCTTTGCCATTGAAATGATGTCTCATTATTGACAACTTTCGGTAAAAATAATTAAATAAATTTCTCTAAATTAAAACTTAAAAGGCCGAATAAATTAAAGTAATGTAAACGTACATCTGATCTTCAACTTTATAGAAATAAGCATGTTTAATTTATTCCATAAGGATAAGCCTCGTAATTTGATTTCAATTAGATTTATGTACTTGTGTAGTAGTTGTGTTACCTTTTTAGTAATTCCACAATAATTTCGAATACTACGTTTTTCATAAAATATTGTGGTTATTATTAAATGTGATGAGATGTAATAGGAGGTTGGTTACTTGTCAATCAAGAAAATTATTGTATTTGACCAGCATTTTGATTCAACGCAAGCAACCAACCAACCATATAGTACTATTGTTCTCCACATTAAACTAAAAGGAAAATAGAAAATTAGTGGTACCTTTTTTATATTCTAAGAGAAAAATTTGTTAACAACGTACGTAAAACTAAGATTGTGAATTTTCTGAAGGTTCAATCTCATAATAGTGTTAGCTCACCCCAGTAGCGAATTCAGAAATTTATAAATGGAGGGGTCTAAAATAGTTTCCAACTTAATCATAACAACGTACGAAATAATTAAAAAAAAAACTTTTTTTGCATTTTTGAACAAACTAATCCAAAGTTTCTTTTTTCTTTCATCAACTATCTTCTCACTAATAAAAAAAGTAGAATACTTTAAATAATTAGAAACAACTAGTCAATTTGATATGTTACCCTCGTTTCATATTATTTGCAACAAAGTGCATTATTTATGAGACATAAAATATTCATTTACTGTAAATAATATGAAACTGATGTGGTTCTAAGGCATCAATACTGTTATTTTAATTATTTTAATGTTATTTTTAATTTTATTATTAGGTGACCAAATTTATTAGGATATTTTTGTTAGTTTAATTCGGTTAGTAGAAGATAAGCTTAACTTTAAAGATCATATTTGCAAAATACACTACTATAAAAAAGGGCTTAGAGAACGGTTAGAATAGCCTTTATAGAACGCCTTAGGATTGTTCTTCTGCTAAGCGATGTGTAAAGTATAGAGAACGGGTTAAATAGGCGTTCTATGTGCTGACTGATAGAGAACGGTTGTTAATCACAATTGTTCTCTTTTCCTTTCCTAAAATCGTAAAATGATGAAGGAAAAGAGAACGGTTAGGCTACTTAATTGTTCTATATAAGCATGATGTAGAGAATATTTCAAATATCAACTTTGAGCCCCACTGTGATCATACAGTTAAGCATGGTGGCGTCCAAAGGGAAAGAAATTAGAGATAAAAGAGTCGCCAACAAGTTGTAGGAACTTGTAAATCGTTCACGGGTGTGAAGGTTACACCCCATTCACGATCACGGAGATCGCTAACTCCATAGTGGTCCGAAACCATGACTAGATATTCGGGGATGATGGTACAAATCCAACCTAAAAGAGATTGAATCTGCCCCCTAAATCTCCCTCTACTTAATTCTTATGATATTCATGTGCGCTTTCCGATCAACATACATCCAACAAGTAAACCCTAAACCTGTTTATTCTATGTTGGTTGATTATTAATGCAAAAAATATAAATCTATTATTGGCGATCACTTGAATTAAAATCATATTAAGCCTAAAACAAATTATTAATTATCTTATTAGGCGTGATTCAAGTACAAATTCCCTTTAAACCTGTAGGAAAGGGGCGTGATCAAGCAATAACAATAAAATCATAAATAATCAAGCAGCATAATATTGACACAACAATCATCATGATAATAGTCATCAAAATAATATTAGCAAGCTCCTAGGCATGATACTAACGGATTAATAACAAACTATAGCATGTCACTAGACAATAAAGGTCAAAGCTTTAACTTAAACAAGATGCTAGAAAGCATGATAATATTAGAAATATTAAAATAACCCTAACATGATACTAGAAATCATAAATAAACATCCTAACGTGATACTAGAAATCATAAATAAACATCCTAACATGATACTAGGAATTAAATAATATTCTAAGCATGATTTCTATATCAAAATCAAGGAATAAAGATAGTAGATCTACTCACTTTGATGCCTCGTATCTCTTTCTATCAAAACAATACACACGTTAGTAACTTCAAGAAAGACATAATCAAACAAATAAATCAAATAAGAATTGAAATATAGATTTGAGACCAAACCCTCAGAAATATCAACCTTTCGTGTCGAGGTCGAAGGCAACTACGAGAAGGGCTTGGAGTATTCAAGTCTCGCAAAGGACGTGGGGTGTGATGTGTTTAGGCTAGGCTTAGAAAGAGAGAGAGAAGCTTATAGCTTATAGAGGGAATTAGATGATGATTGTTGGTGAATGAAAAAGGAGGAAATCGTCCCCTATTTATAGAGAAAAACGACTGAAAAGATTAGAAAACGATCTGAATTCCATCCAGAATAAAATAGGTTTCATCGCGTGGCGATGGATTCATCGCGTGGCGATGGATTCATCGCGTGACGATGGATTCATCGCGTTGCGATGGGGATATCGCTGCGCGATGCTTTCATTGTCGTGCGATGGATCCATCGCTGCGCGATACTTTTCAGAAGATAAGACTCGTACAGAATCCGACTTTCAATGAAATTGGGTTAGTCGAATATCCGTACTTATCCTTATTTTATCATAATTAAACCTATTAAAAACACTCGTTTTATTCGAAATAAAATTCTTAATCATTATCTTTTCAAAACAGGATAATTAGAATCTAAAATATTCTTCTAAAAGATTCTAGAAGATTAAGATAAATCCTAATGATTTTAGAAATATATTGGTCCCTCCACATGATCACCGGGTCCGCATATAAAGCTCGGTTTGGGCCCATTTTAGTATTTTGGCCATAACTTCCTCGTTATAACTCGGATTTGGGCTTATAGTATATCGTTGGAAAGCTATTTTCAAGCCCCATCCAACTACACAATAATTGGACCCAGATTATGGACCAAAATTAACTGGATTGGATGTTTTCATAAAGAGGACACGAAATGAATGATTTCAAAGACACAAAATGAACTATTTTGGCTAAAAACATTTAAAGAAAGGGTTAGAAAGGGGAAATTCACGAGACTGTTCAACTCTTCACCTAACTCAATAATCAAAGACGTGAAAGGTACTCATCACTGGGTTTGGTTTTTGGGGAGACACAATTAGGTGTCTACACATGGTGTGGTTGGATGGAGACATATTCTTTTAGTTCATGTTCGATTAATTTGGATGATATCTTGGTTCCATGCTTTGCTAAAACTTGGGACAAGTTTTTTCAAGAGGGGGAGTATGATGTGGTTCTAAGGCATCAATATTGTTATTTTAATTATTTTTATGTTATTTTTAATTTTATTATTAGGTGACCGAATTTATTAGGATATTTTTGTTAGTTTAATTCGGTTAGTAGAAGATAAGCTTAACTTTAAAGATCATATTTGCAAAATATTATCTTTACAAGTTAAGGTTAGTTTCCTATTTAGATTAGAATTTGTTATGCACGACTTTTAGGCTAATTATTTAGCTTATAAATACTTGATGGTGTTTAACGAAAAGTATGATTGATTGATTTGAAATTTATAAAGTTTTACGTAAGCTTGTGCTTGTGTATTCTTGGCCTTGTTAAGGTTTAAAGCTCGTGTTGCTTAGTGTTTCTTGACCGAGACTCAAGATCCCAAACCTTTCAACCGAGATTGAAGGTTATATCCATTAAAATCCATATGAGAACGGATGTAGTAAATTAAATCTAAAATCAATTGATTACCTAAGTCAAGCACTCACTCTAGTACTATAAAGTATACAATCTCAATCAATCAAATGCACAAAGTAAAGCTATAAATAAACAAAGAAGATCTTTTAGATTCGGAGAGAATTTAAAACTCCCTCGAAAGAAAGGGCGGACTCCCTCGCGGTAAAGGTCGATACCACCACTGCTCGTGGTTTTTCTCCGACTACTATGGCCGACGAATTAATTGAACGCTATTCGAAACTCAACATCGAGGAGGAAGAGAACGAAATTGTTGACATTGGAGCAGTTTATATCTCTAAACAAGATGCTAGGGTTTCCTTAATGCTTGTTGGGAGACTCTTGACTAGCAGGGGCGTGAACTTTAAAGCTTTTAAGCGAACCATAACTCAATCATGGGCTATGAAAGGAAAGGTTGTAATCAGGAATATTGGATCGAACCTATTCGGATTCCAATTTTTCCATTGGCGTGACAAAGAGAAGGTTTTATCGGGTCCTCCCTGGTGTTTTGAGCAGAATTTTTTTGATACTGAATAACATCAATGGAGATGAGCAACCGAATGAGGTGAAACTAACACACTCCCCTTTTTGGATTTGTATTGAAAATTGGCCTTTCAACTGTAGAACCGATGCCCATGTTAAGGCAATTGCAGTGAATTTGGGGGAATTGATTGAAATTGAAGAAGATGAGTTTGGGATTGGGAAGAATAGGAGGATTAAGGTGATGCTAGATGTTAACAAACCTCTGCGTCGATTCCAGAACATTAAAAATAGGGAAGGCAATATTGTTAGAGTTAACTTTAAATATGAACGACTCCTTTTTTTTCGTTTCTTATGTGGTATGATGGGCCACAGTGAGAAAGATTGAATTAATGTGCCCGAGGATATGAAAACGAGAGGAATGGGGTGGGGGACTTGGCTGAAAGCTTCTCCCAGAAGGGGGAGGAAACTAAAGTCAGAGGAGATGAAGTTGTTGTGTAGGGTAAAGAAAACTTTGTTCATTACAAAGCAATCTGAAGAGAGTAATATGAGGGAGAGAGGTGAGTTGGGGAAGGTGAAGGAGGGGGGGTTTGGAGATACAAGAAGTGGGGCAAAAAATTTCAGAGGGTGAGGGATATTCGATTGGCAGTGAGGTGGGGGATGAGAGTGAGGGGAATGGCCAACTCCTGTTGACAAGTGTGGCGGACCAGGGAAGTGAGCAGTAGGGTACTATGGTAGTTGAGAGTAGTACAGGGGTGGATAGCAGAGAGATGGTCACAATTTTCAAATAGGGGTGGGGTATTCTAAGACTCACAATGTGAAGAGAGTTAAGAAAAAAGTGCGACCCCCATTAGCTAAGGACCTGGAAAGTAGTGATATGGCTGTAGATGAAAGGGAAGGAAAAAAGAGAAAGAATGAGATGGCTGGTGAGATTTTGGAGTTTGGTGAAAACTCTATTGAAGTCAAAAAACCAAAGTATGATAGTGGGGTTTTGACAAAGTTGACAAGAATTTGAAGTAGCAGAGGTTGGCCTAGACCAACCCTGCGAACAACAATGAATTTTTTATGTTGGAACTGTCGGGGGATGGGCAACCCTGTGACAGTTCGAAAGCTCTGGAAGTGGAGTATGCATATTTCCCCTGATCTAGTTTTTATCTCAGAAACTATGATTAGTAAGGAAGCGGTGGAAATGAAAAAAGGGAGAATTGGGTTCTCTAATGCTTTTAGGGTGGCTAGTCAAGGTAAATCAGGGGGACTTTGTTTGTTCTGGAACGAAGAAGTGACTGACTTCTCACTTGTTTCTTTTTCGCAAAATCACATTTGTGGTGATGTGAATAAAGGGGAGGTGACTTGGAGATTTGTTGGGATATATAGATGGCTGGATAGTGGAAATAAGTTTCGTACTTGGGCGCTTATTGAACATTTTTGTAGAGATGTTGATGTGCCAATCATCTTTGGTGGAGACTTTAATGAGCTACTTTCACATGAAGAGAAGGACGGGGGCTCGGATCGAGAAAGGAGTGAAATTGCTAAATTTAGAGAAATGGTGGACACTTGTGAATTGAGGGGCCTTGGTTTCGAAGGACAATGGTGGACTTGGGAACGAGGGAATTCAATAGAAAGTTATGTTCGAGAGCGGTTGGATCGATATTTAGCCTCCCCTTCTTGGATGGACTTATTCCCTAATGCTTATGTTGAGCATTTGCTAAGGCATAGTTCGGATCATACTCCCATAGTGGTTCGTACTAGGCCTAGAGACAAGCAGCAAAAAAGACCGAGGAAAAGCTTCAAATTTAAGACAGCGTGGCTCTTGGACACCTCATGTGAAGCTGTGATCAAGGAAGCTTGAAGTTCTAATATGTGTAGCGACGTTATGATGAAAATGAACATTATGGGGGGTGAGTTGATGAAATGGAGCAAGAAGAATTTTGATGATATTGGGGGCAAGATTGATAAATTAGAAAGTGCTCTAAAAGAGCTTCAACAGCAGCCCAATACACGCATAAATTGTGAGGATCGTGTGACTCTTGAAGCTACATTAGATGATCTTCACTCGAAGCACAAAGCTTATTGGTTTTTAAGGTCTAGGGTGCTAGAGGTACGGGATGGGGATTGAAATACTAGTTATTTTCATCACAAGGCCTCACAAAGGAAGAAGAAAAATCGGATTGAGGGGCTTTTAGATGCTGATGGGGTATGGCAGAAGGATGAGAGGAATATCGAAAAAATTGTTTGTGGCTAATACTTGAATCTGTTCACTACCACTGATCCTTCGAAGGCTAGTATGGATGAGGTGCTCCACCATGTAAAATCAGTCATCTTTAAGACTGATAATGCAGCTCTGCTTAGACCGTACACAAAAGAGGAGATTTTCTTGGCTCTGAACCAAATGCATCTGTGAAGGCTTCGGGTCCTGACGGCGTTCATGCAATTTTTTATCAAAAATTTTGGCACATAGTAGGGAGTGATGTTGCAAATTTCGTGAGCAGCATTTTACAAGATAATTCTTCTCTAAGCTTTGTAAATAGAACTAATGTTGCTTGATTCCGAAAGTTGATACGCCTACTTGTATGTCTGAATTTCGGCCTATTAGTCTCTACAATGTCTTGTATAAGCTTGTGTTGAAGGTTATTATTCTCCGCTTAAAATCCATTTTTCCGGATAGTCACAGAAAATCAGCGTGCTTTTGTTCTGGGACATTTGATTACAGATAATTCACTTATTGCTCTTGAAATTTTTTATACTATGAAGAAGAGGAGTCGGAGCAGAAAAGGTACGATGTCCCTCAAGCTTGATATGAGTAAGGCTTATGACCGGGTTGAGTGAGGGTTTTTTGAGAAAGCTATTGCTCACAAAGGGATTTGATGGTAGATGGGTAAATTTGATTATGGATTGTGTTATGATTGTTTCATACTCTTTTATTATTAACGGGAGAGTATGTGGTTCGGTATTCCCAACCGGGGGGTACCGTCAGGGTGATCCCCTTTCTCCTTATTTGTTTATTCTAGTTGCTGATGCTTTCTCCCATATGTTGAATAACAAAGTCCAGGAAAAGGTGATTCATGGTGCTAAGGCGAGTAGGAGTGGCCCTGTTATTTCCCATTTTTTGTTTGCCGATGACAGTTTATTATTTGTTAGAGCGAACCGACGAGAATGCGAAATTATAGTTGATATACTCAACCAGTATGAAGTAGCATCCGGGCAAAAAATTAATTATGAGAAGTCGGAGGTTTCCTTTAGTAGTGGAGTTAGCGACGAACAAAAAGATGATTTGATGGGGGTTTTGAATATGAGACATGTGGAGAGACATGACAAATATCTAGGGATCCCCACGGTGGCAGGGAGGTTGAAAAAAGCCATTTTTGAGGCGCTCACTAATAGAATTTGGAAGAAGTTGTAGGATGGAAGGAAAAGCTTCTTTCAAGAGCCGGGAAAGAGATTTTGCTTAAATCAATTATACAAGCCATTCCAACTTATTTAATGGGAGTCTACAAATTCCCTAGTTCGGTTACTCATAGCATTCGAATGGTTATGGATAGATTCTTTTGGGGTCAATGGAATGCTCAAAGAAAGATACATTGGAAAGCTTGGGATTCAATGTGTGCTCCGAAATGCTTGGGAGGTATGGGATTTAAAGACTTGGAGGTGTTTAATGATGCTTTACTCAGGAAACAAGCTTGGAGACTCGTTCATAAAGAAAATTCTTTGCTTAGCAAAGTCTTGAAAGGCAAGTAATTGGAATAGTAAAGCTACTCTTGGAGAAGCATTTGGAATAGTAAAGCTCTCGTTAAAGAAGGCACCATATGGAGAATTGGGAGTGGGAAGGAGGTGAATTTATGGCGAGAACCCTGGCTGGCTGACTCGGAGGGCAGGTTTGTTACAAGTTCAGAGGTGGTGGGCTTTTCAACTGTAAGTGACTTGATTGATGAACATTCGAGAGAATGGAAGACTGATATTATAGCTGATATTTTTAATGAGCTTGATCAAAAATGTATTCAGGCAATTCCGGATAACTCTATGGTAACCAAGGATATGTTAACATGGGCGTTTACTAAGGACAGGTTATACTCAACAAAAACAGCTTATATGTTGGGGAAAGGCTGTAATCTTGACGATTTTCACCAAGCTTGGGTGGAAATCTGGGGTATGAATGTATTGCCAAAGGTATGTCACTTTTTGTGGAGAGTGTGCACGAATTCGTTACCCACAAAAGCCTTGCTGAACCGCTGTCATTTAATTGAAGATATTATTTGTCCTTGGTGTGGTTTGCAGGAGGAAATAAGTTCTCACGCACCCTTTGATTGTGTCCGAGTTCAGGAATTGTGGGAGGAGAGTAAATGTGGAGACCTTTTAATAGATAGGAGAGGGAATTGGTGTGATTTGATTGCTAGATGGAAGAACACGGATGGCAAATTGAAACAGAAAGCAGCATTTCTGATGTGGATTATATGGGGTGAGCGCAATAAAAAGATCATTGAGAGAACTACTACCCCAAATGATGTGTTTCTTGCGAGATTGGTTTGATTGGTTGAGGAGTTTGATTGTCATACAAAGAAGATATATGACATTCGTTAGCTGAAACCAAAGAAGAGTCCTACCAGGTGGTTACCTCCGCCTTTGGGGGTAATTAAAATTAATTAAGATGCGAGGTTGGCTGAAGAGGGTTGGATAAGGAGGGGTGTGGTAGCGCGAGATAGCAGAGGGGAGGTGAAGTTCTCGGCCTGCAGACGAGTGAGGGCTTGGTGGCCTGCTGAAATAGCAGAAGGCAAAGCTCTTGTTATGGCTATTAAGCTCGCTAGAAGGTAGGGGTTTAAGGACGTCATTCTTGAATTAGATTGTGAAGTCCTCATCAATAGGCTTACAAAGGCAGCAGTGTTCTTCTCAGACTTTGATGGTGCTCTTGAAGATATCATCTCCTTGAGTAGCTACTTCTCTTCTTTCTGTTGGGCTCATGTAAATAGGGAGGGAAATTATGTTGCTCATCATTTAACTAGAATCATACCTTATGGAACCGAGCAAATGTGGATTAATCATTGTCCCACGTCAATCGCTCCGTATGTACTCTCAGACACTATGTCTCTTGATTGATAAATTTTGGCTCGTCGCTCTTTCCTAAAAAAAAAAAAGAAAAAAAAAAGTAAAGCTATAAATAGTTTGAGGCCTTTGAGTTTGAGTCTTGGAAAAAGGAGACTTGGAGAGAGAAAAAAAAGATAAGAGGTTCACGTGAGAAACCAACTAAGAATTTAAAAATTAAAAAAAATAAATAAATAAAATTTTGGTTTCCTATTTTCATGTGACATATGAGAATAAGAAGTAGAGTTTGTTAGCAAATGAAATATGGATATTTGGAATGGGTCCAAATTTTTGGGCTTTTTTAAAAAAGGAACTTGGGTCTATAGACTTAATTTGTATTTTTTCACAAAATGGGGATATAGATGCTCCCTAAGAGGGCTTAATAGGTCCACCCATGGCTCTCCCCAAATCACAAAGATAAATCGAAAATAAAAAAACGTGTATACTGAATAATTTCGATGATCTTCATTTTGATGAAGTCTAAACTTAACTAAAACTGTACTACGTAGTAATTAAGAATGTCATAAGATATAATAGCGTCTTTTTGTACATTTATTTTAGAATAGCAACTTCCGCGTACTTTCATTTTGTTGATTCAACACGAAGTAAAGGATTTAATTAAGATAATTAGTGACATCGATAGCATCTTAAAAAGAAGGTTAAGGAATAATGATTTGCATTTTGTTATATGTAATGGTGATCATGTGAAGCTACGGCAATTAGGGACCCAAAGGATAGAAAGACTATTTGTGTCTTTTTATGAAAAAAATTGACAAAATAATATTGCGATGGTGCGTGGTTTCTCTTTTGAACTCACACACTAATTAATTTATCAATTAATAAGGATAGATGGCTCCATTAAGTACCTTCTTCTTTGCATAAACGGCCAATTTAATTGTAATTAATACACTAATACATGGGATACCACTGATTATCCATTAGATATATGTAACACTTTTGGACAAAAAAAGTTTGTAAATTATGGCTTTAATCTGTTTTTAGACTTTTGTGATAGTTGCACTCGCCACTAATACTACCACATAATCTAATTTAATCATAAAAGTGGGCTAGGACTATATTGAGATTATATGCTTTTCCAAGCTAGTGGGACCTCGATATTGTTATTATGTGGAGTAGTCTTTAGCACTTAGTAAAACAAATTAAATTCAAAGCTAACAAATTTATATTCTTGGGCCGCTTTCAATAATTTTTTTTATGTATTAAATCGATTAATTCTAGTTATAAGTTGGCTTGTTTTTCTAAATTACATTGATTCTACGCAGTATGTTAGGAATAATTAGACTGAAATTTCATTCTGAAATCTTTTTAAATAGGAAAAACCGATTTTCACTTCTATTTAGATATAATTATTTGAAACTTTATAAACTAAAAGATTTTTTGGTTCATGATTTACACAAATCCTTGTAGCATATAATATTGCTCCTCTTAATTTCCTTATTATAACCTTTCATTCCATGATTTTGTTCACGTACGAACAATATTTAAGGTTAATTATTGTATGGTTTTAAAATCTGTAATATGGAAAAATTACATTGCATGATAAGGATCAAGGTAGCTATGTATTATAGGACACAGCTTATACTCTGTATCAAAATTGTGATGATTATTCATTATTTGCCTGCCTCACTCTCCAGTAGTCAAGTGAGTAATAAGATTCGACAGATAGTCCATGCATGTTTGTTTATATCAGGCATCGTCGTTTAGTGTTACACAGTTTTGGTTCCATCTTCTTTTAGTTGAACTACTCGTATTTTAAAAAAAGATTTCAAAATACAAAATACTCGTATAAATATTTATCTCTACGTACAATGATCCAGTAGAACTCAAAAAATGAAAAGACAATATATTGTTAGAGTTATGAGAAAGAGAATGTTGGAAAGCTTGAATTATATATTATGTGTTCTATGACTCTATGAGTATATATATTACATGAGTAAGCAATAGAATGCAACTAGATACATTTTAGCATTTGACTAGTTACGTTAGTTAAGAGTTAGGGATATGTTTGACTATCAACCTGAAAGAGTAGGGATTTACATAATCTAAACAATAACCAATAATAATGAAGATGATATAATCATCATTATCCTTTACACACCCCCGCAAGACGGACGTTCAGAACGAAAGACCGATCTTGGATATAATATCGCAAAACTTGTTCAATGTAGGAATTGAAATGTAGTAGGAGAGAAGGGTTGCATTATTACATTGTCATTCTCCAAGAGGATTTAGAGAGAGTCGAGCATTAGGTTTTTTTTTTTTTTTTTTTTTTTTTTAATAATTATTATTATTATTAAGGGAGAGAAAGAAAGAAATGATTTTTTTTTTTAAAAAAATAAAATAAAAGAAGCGTATAAAAAGAGGTTTATTATTATTTATTTATTTTTGGGGGGAGGGGGCGGGGGAGGGAGGTGGGCTGCTTGTAGCTATATAGGAGTTCTTTTTAGAGAAAAAAAAATATTGAGATATACAGGAAGGAGATGAAATTGTGGCAGTTTTTCTAGAAGAAGAATTACATATTATCATCATTGAAAGAGAGGAGTTTGGGTTTCCCCATAAAAGTTTGGAGATCGAATTGAGTTTATGTTTGGCAACATTTGGTAGATAGATTACAGAGGCCAAAAGGGATTATATCTTCATAAGGGGTTTGGAGGAAAAAAAAATAAAAATAATTGATAATCGACATCTCTTGGTAGATGAACTACTAGTTGTCAATAGATTGAGCGGAAATTTGATTTGGGTTTGAAGCTTTCCGGGTAAGAAGTACAAGTATGGTCACCATTATTTGTCAGTGTCGGCAAAAGTTTTTGATAGTGTAGCCATGGAATAAAAGGATGTAGTAGCGAAAGTGGATAAAGAATGGATCAATAGCTCATGATACCATGATAGAGTCATGAGAAAGAAAATGTTGAAAAACTTGAATAATACTATGTGATTCTATGACTCTATGAGTATATATAGTACATGAGTAAGCAATAGAATGCAACTAGATACATTTAAACATTTGACTAACTTAGCTACATTAGTTAAGAGTGGGATATATTTGACTATCAATCTGAAGAAGTAAATTAAGGGATTTACATAACGTAAACAATAACCAATGATAATGAAGATGATATACTCATCATTATCCTTTACATGTATTTAGCGTCTTAAATATAATAGCCAAAGTAACCATAGTCTATAACTCTTTCGTTGTCTAGAAGGGTTGTGATTTAATATAGAGTGGGGCAATTGCTTTCTGATAGGGAAATTGGTGCGGCAGATTAGACAAGTAAAAGTAGTTTTTCTTATACCAATAGAAGATAAAATACGGCAATTATGTGCTAACATAATGATGATCCTTTGATTTCAACAATCAATCTTTTGAGTATTTTGTTAATTAACTATCAAACCATATCTATCTATCTTTGTCAATGCTTGGAAGCATGCATGTCCCTTTTAACTTTTATGTCTTCCCTGCCATCTTTCCATGTTTTTCTTTTCCCTTTCCTTTCCTTTATCACAGTACAAAACCTTTGGATTTTGGCATTAATTCTGCAGATTTCTCTTTATTAGATTCATAAAATTACTCCTATAAAGTTTCATTTCATATATACATCTTAATAATTCAGATCAAAGTAACTTTTTAATAAAACACTTTCACAATGATAATACTACGAGACAATTAGTCATAATAAGTTAAATTAATTAGGCAAATTAAATAATAATAAAAAAATCAATACGTATATGATAAAATACACGCAAGTTTGAGTGTCACAACAATAATGCTCGGAATTAAATTCAATCACCGCAGGTTTAACATGGATGCATGTGAATATGTAATCATGTGCCCTTTTACACGTGCTCATGTGGTGCGTGTGCTTTGGGGTGCAACATTTGAATTCGTTTTTCAGTGATTCAGATTAGTGTACATAAACTAATTTGCTATTTAAGTTTTAAGAAGATGATTAGATATAGCCTTTCTAAACCTAAATCATATATCGCACTTTATTAGCTTTATATGAACATCAAGTTACCAAATAACTACTCCGTATTATATGGAGTATATTCATAGGGTGCAATATTGCTATATGAATAGGCTTAGATATGTTTATATGCAAATCATAGACCCAAAAGGTTTAAATGGAGCAAATGTCCCCATATTGGACGTCCCCCCATAATGTGTTGACAAGCAATGTAAGGGAACCGAGGCTTAATCTTTGGTATCGTTCCCATGTGAGAGAAGTGACAAAGTTGAAACAATTTCCTAATTACATGACACTAGGTTAACTTCTCGGTTCTTACATATGTAGTAAAGTATCTAGCTCAATTCTTTTTACTCTCGTATTCACCTATCATCTTTTTATTTTCAGAAAATTAAATAAAAGATAAAAGAATTGTAGATTAATTACTCAACGATAAGCACTATTTCGATGCTAGTGTGATTTGTGAATTTGATTCCAAAGGACAAGGAACTAATTCCAAAAGTTCTTTTGAATTGATTTGTGGAAATCAATGTGTTTATTAAAATCAAACTACTCTCGTCGGTATATCTTACAGGTGAAAAGTGAAATTGATAACACATATTTTTAATCACTAGACTTTTATTTACTCCGTAATTGACATAATATGAATAATTTTTTTAGTGTAAGTAAAAAAGAGTCGTAAACAAAATTTGATATCAATTTAAGTTATTGCCTATAAAGACTTTAAACAAATAAGACATTTAAAGATTAAACATTCAAACAGTTTGAAAAAAATAAAGAAAAGAATTATGTTGTTTGATAAGAGTAGACAATAATTTCAAATTTGAAGCTTTATCTTAATTGTTTACTTTGCCCTATACAGCAAACTTCTAACATTCAACAAACTGATACTATTAATCGAAGTAATTAACTAATACAATTAGATGGTTAGATACATACTTTCAACAAGCTCGAAATAATCCAATCCACACGAGGCCGAAACAAAATCACAAGTATCCCAATAACAATTCCAATTAGTATTATATTCGAAATTAATCTCCCTCGGACAATGAATATATTGTCCACTGTATTAAACTCATACATACTCCTAATCCGTACTCGTAGTAATCAAGTTCTAGGACTAATAAAAATTAAAAAAAAAAAAAAAAAAAAAGTTACAGAAGAGCTCAGAAATTGAACACTCTTGGATCAAAGTTGCAGCACTTCACTATACATAGTCCAAATAGTACGTTAGTACTACTACTACCATATCACTGACATCATATAATGACAAACGTTTTGCAGCAGAAATTAGCTGAAAAACTTCCCCCTAAATACTGGAAATAAACAAAAATAATTAAGAAATTATCTCAATTATTTTTTTTTTTTTTTTCGTTTTTTGTATTTTTGGGGAAAACAATTCTCTGCTTTTTTTTTTTACTCTCTTCTAGGCTTGGCCATGGAGAACGACAGAAAGCCGCTCTTCACGATGAAAACTCACCTGCTTCGCTATGAACGCCTCTATCGTTCGCCGGAATTCGTCGCTACTCATCCCATCTTCCATCAATTCCTCCGCCGTCGCCGCCGCCGTCGATTCATCGCCGGTGAAACTTCTCCAGTAAATATCCGTCTCTGATCGTCGGAGCTTCTCCTGCTTATTCTCTACACACTCTCTCTTCATCATATTCTCCGATTGACTCCGCCGATAACTCACTTCCTTCTCATCGGAAAAAACCGTTTCCGGTTTCTTCTCATCGGAAAAATACGCTTTCGGTTTTATCTCATCGGAAAAAACCGCTTTCGGTTTAATTTCCTCCAGAACTAACTTAGAAACCAGCGGTTTTTTTACATTTTCCTCGCAAATAATCTCTTTATCCTGGTAAACTATCTCTTCCTTACCCAAAACAGGAATATCATCATCATCTTCGGATCGGAACTCGTCGTAAAGTTCGGCGACGGCATTGTCAATTGACGACGAGCAATCGCCGGAAAACAAGCCGGATTTCGCCAAAAGAGTAACCACAATAGCGTTTCCGAGTAGAAAAATTGAGGTAGGACATAAAATCAAAGAGACAAGTTTCCGAAAATACTCGCCGGAAATTCTAACGGCGAAAGGAAGATGAGCTGACAACCAAGAGAGAAAAACGAGAACAATGCAGACCTCAACAAACCGGAAAAGCTTCGCTAAACTCTGAAGTTGTCGGCATAACTTCATCAATGAAGAATCCATGAATTTACAGAGGAGAGAGAAAATTGGAGAAGAAGAGATTTGAATTGGAAGGAGGAAATGTGGAAAACGGGAGAAATAGAAAAAGGAGGGAGAGAAAGAAAAATGGTGAATAAGCTGAAATAGGAGGAAGAGACAAGTTTCCGAAAAAGAGGGAGCTGAAATAGGAAAAATATAATGTGGGTATTGTGGGTGTGGTGGGGGGAAAAGGGAGAAGAGGGAGAGTGAGAGTGAGAGTGAGAGTGTGCGCAATTACTTGAATCACACTTACAAACAAAACTTGAACCCTTAAATTAGACAGCCCTTTTTCTCCTTTTATAGACCGCAAATTTCAAATTTTTTTGTTCTACATTTCAACCAGTATAATCTCATCTTTACTCTTCCTGTTATTTTTTTCTTCACTAATGTCATGTGAAATTGTAATCAATGCATATTCAATATTTAAACTTATCTCGATTTTACTTACAATTTTAAATAGATGGTACTTGCTCCATAATAAATTTTGTCTAGCATATTAAGTTAAATAATACTTCGTATGTATATATTACTCTGAAATGAATTTGTATTATAATTAGAGAATGATCTTATCAGAGTCTAATGTCTATCAGTGGTGATTTGACAATTCAACTCTTATCCTATGAAGTACTAAGTGCGCACTTAGATTCTCAACCAAGACCAAATCTAAGTGTAAGAGACTAATAAAGTGTATATAAACTTGTTAGATCTTTTACTACTCCGCATTGATAAGAGGTAAACTAATAATCTAAACACCCTATGAATCTAGTAAAAGCAAGAAAATTATCAAATTTAGTTACTTAATTGTAAATTAAAGTGGATCGATGCTTGATGAAATCAAATGACCTCATTAGTTATACAAATTGGAAATATAGATGAAGATGCAATTGTACTTGGCTTATCAAATGTGTATTTTGGCTCTCATATAGTGTACGTATTGAAGGTGGAAACAAATAGAAGTCGCAATCAAAACAAGGGAACAGAAGCCCAAATCAAAGGAGGGGTCTAATGCAAAAACACAAAAGGTGGGATCAAACATAGTGATAGGCCCAGCTGTATGAAAATGATGAGTTAGAGTTAGTCTTTTTCATATACTTGTAACTTGTACAAAACTACAAACTAGCTTAGTCGTCGTAGCGCAGCTGATTGTTATTTATAGTTGTGGTGGGCGGCCCCCTCTTATGTCTCACTGATTTCACTGCTTATTGTTACAATTGTGGTTTGGATAGTTGGATTCTTCGTGGAAAAAGGAAAAGCCTGGTTTATTACGAGAGCAAGTGCTACGACGTACTAGTATATGTTAGGCTAGGTGTTGTTTGTTATACCTTAAAACATACACGTGCCTAGCTTAATTATTTAGAGGCTTTTAAGTTATACAGTAATCCCTAACCCTGACTTTGAAGGAATACAATACATGTACGACCTGGGTATAGCCGAGAACACTTTAAATGAAATTAAAACCTTCATTCAGTTAGCTTTATGATTGGAAGGTAAAAGCTTTACCATTAAATTTGGAATAACTATCACTCTGTCCCTAAAACATTGTCCTACATCTTCATTTTAGTTTTTTAGTGTAAACGTTTTCATATATAGTGGCACAATTATTGATGATGAGAGAAATAAAGAGAGTAAATTAGAATAATCTTTTAGAGACAGAGGGAGTATAAAACAATGTTTTGAATCTTACTTTGGTATAATTTGAAGTGGGAAGCTAAAACGGTAAAGATGGAATAAAAAGGGGAAACGTTGTCTTGTAGTTTAAAAGAACGTAGGAGAAGAGAGCAGGGCGGATGAGTGTTTTCACGTGAGTAGAGAAGTAGCAGCAATAAAAAAACAGAGGGTGTCTCTACTATCTAATGATCCATAATCCGTATAGTGTTAGGGTAGAAGGGCACCGTTACCCTCTTGGACTGCCCTCCAACTATCCAGTTCGCATCTCTCATAGCTTCAATTTGGCCACCCCTATCCTTTTTTCATTTTATATTGCACGACTGCTTTGCGTGGTCCAGACATTCTTATAGGATCCCCCCTCACCACTTCCCCAATCTCTCCCTCGCCTGCCCCTATGTCTTCCTTTTGGTGTTTGCCAGTCGGGGCCGTGACAAGTTTTTACATATACGGTCTATAGTTCTATACGGATTATTATTGTACTCCAAGGTCTCCAACACTTTTTTTTTTTTAGTTTTTACGCTTATCAATATACTTTGTATTTTTCATTAAATATGTGTAAAATTTATACCACCTCCGTTAATTATTATGTGCAACTTTAGATTTTTTTTATATCTCACAAATAATACCTCAAAGTTGCACATAATAATTAATAGAGGTAGTACTTGTATAATGTTGGGCCTATAAAGTTGATCGTTTGCTTCGACTGACCTACAACACGCCCCAATATGCTCTTGAAACTCACGGTACACATTATAATTATAGCCTAATACATGTCTGGTCTTTTTGTCAAACTAAACACTCTAAAACAATTTACTTATTATCGTGTTTGAAATAATAATGAACATAACATATAATAGCATAAAATTGTAATTAATATTGATTCTGATTACTCTTTATGATTTAATTTTATAAGGCCAAATATAGTATGTCAGGAATCAAATGTACAAGGTGAAAGCATGGAAAGTGCAAAAGAAGGGTTGGAGTTGATTCCGTAAAATGCTATGTTTAGTACTCCGCATAATAAGATGCAGCATGGTAGCAAGCTACGGTGTAGCAACTAACACTAGCAACTTGGTCAAGATGATAAAAGAAGCAAATATGTGTATATTTAGCTAAAAAATGCTCTCCAGCTGATCTTAACCCTAAAGAGTTCCCTCCTCCCCCTTTTACGTCCAATCATGCATGCAAATTGCAAAGGACCAATTACCATTTCTTTTCTTTTTTTTTTTTTTCCTTCCTTTTTTGGGAGATTTCGAATTTCCCTCTACGCCTCTTGTGACTTAAATTGGATAATTTAGAATGATGAATTTAACTTAATTTTAGGCATATAAATATGTATTTAGTACAATTTAGTACAATAATTACCACTTTTTCGACCTGATTTAGAATGTATAGATTATTAATTACAACATTTTTACAGTTAAAAGTCAAATTAATTAACCGACAAAACTATGAATTATTAGTCCTCAATAGAGCAATAATCAAACTAAATTGGAATTTAACCAATTAATAAGTAAGTCTTGTTATGATTGAGTTGAGCCAATCGAGCTTACTCTAGGCCAAGCAAATGAGTTTTTCCTAGGGTTTAATAATTTTCAACTAGATCAAACTCTAATCAAACTCTCAAGTTTGATCCAATATGTTAAATGTTTCAATTTATTTGTGATCTTAACATTTTAGGATTGTGTTAAATTACCAAGTTGGCACTTTATTTAATTTTTTAAAAGATGATGAATTAAAAAATAGAAATAAAAAAAAAGGAGAAGGGTATGATGAAATCACATGGCATAGTATGTATGGCATTTGATGAAAAATGGGGCTTTAATGCTTTGATCGAAATACTTTTCTGATTCATTATTATTTTTGATAGCAGAGAAGTAGCTATTCCTTGCTTGCTCTCATGACTCTGACGACCTCACTATTCATTCACTAAAAGGGCAACACCATTTTCCCATACTAATACTACCTCATTTTCAGTTTTATTTTCACCCACACTAAAATTACTATGTCATCTTTTAAATATACGAGTACATACTAACATACATGTAAAAATTTCTAAAAATATAAAATTAATAACATTTATTTATGTAAAGGTATAGTCAGATAGTCTATACATAATCATACGTTAATGTTTATAATTAGGAAATTAATAATAATGCATGAAATTAATAGACTAGTTTGCATGTGATGTTGCGTAGTCTTGGAGATGAGATAGATGTGATTTTTCGTTGTGGGGACGGAGCTACCAGCCCACAGGTGTTTCTTTTAGTAGTACTAGCTAACTAGCTACTTCTAGTAATGTTTTTTTCTTTATTTTTTATTTCAGATAAAAAAAATAAAAATAAATCAAAACTGTACTGTATGTACAAATAAACTACGATATGATCGAGTGAGTACATGTACATGGATCTTGGCTAGAATTCAATGACAGACAACTCATTACCTAATTTCTACCTCTCATTCAATGCTGATTTTAAACATCTCCTTTCTTCCCTGTGAATGTTTTGGAAGATTTTATCAGATGTTTAATTCTAATTATTTGACAACTTTATTAGTATCAAATGATAGTATTCGATCATGTGTTATAGAGTACGTGGTTGATAGTTTGATCTCCATTTGTAAGGGTTTCTAAATCAATAAAATTGTTTTTGTCATTAATCATAAAAACAGATGTCTAACTATACATTGACACTTTTAAACCAAATACCAACATGAAGTTTAAAAATACTGAATACTAAGTTGTTTTTTTTTACCTTATTCACATTATGTTTTGGACTCTTACTTAATAATGTTGTTTCCTTTCAGTTACAACTTACAGCATATCTAATGTTGGTTGGAAATTTTTTTACTAATCTCATTATTGTTTTGGTGCCCTTATTTGTACGGATGTGACTTGATCATGTTATCCCTTAAATTTACTGTGAGTGTTACCGTGGGGGAAATTTGGTAATGTCGCAGTAAATATTATATATTCAAGATATTGCTAATAATAATAATAATAATAATTTTAATAATAATAATAATAATAATATATCAAAAAAGTAATTAAAGGGGATCTAGGTGGGGTTGAGGGGAAGAGAACAAAAATGGAGAGACAAAAGATACAATAATTATTAAAAAAAAAAAAAAAAAAAAGAAAAGAAAAGAAAAGAAATAGGGAGAGGTGAAGTAAGAATAAAAAATTTTGTCAAATCGGAAGACAGTGGTGGATTCCCAGGTCACACGAGTTCTAATTTAGCTAAACTTACGTACAAAGAGTACACAGTACACCCCGTAGACCACCTTTCTTTCTTTTTTCTTTGACTTTGACTTTGTTTCAATTTTACCTTCTATTGCTATTAACTTATTACTATAATTACCCTCTACTACTAATTATGGTGCAGCACTGGTTTAAGCCTCCTAATTTCAGTAGGCAGCTACTTAGTTATAAGGAGGATACTGGATTAATTTGCCGATTAGTGGTTGTAACAAGGAAGAAATTATTAGTGAGAATAGTTGAAGTTAATTTTACAAACAGACAGAGGTTGATGGGAACTCAACTTAATTTCTAATAAAACATAAGAAATCATTTCCTAGGAATTTAAGTTCCTACATCTTCAACTAAACAAACAAATATCAATTCCTAGGAAATGGACAAGGAAAATTACTTCCCATGAAATATAATTTCCCATGAAAACTCATTTCCCACATCAACCAAACAACTAAGTCATTTTTTTTTACTCAAATTCGTGGTCAAATGTGTGGAACAGCTCAAGAAATAATAGGCAAGGCCTCAAGAGTGAGATTGGAGATTGATAAAATCAATAGCATGAGAAAGAGTGACTCCGATAAAGATAAAAAAAAGTAACTAAACTAATTGTACTTCTCTATATAGTTTTTTTTTTTTTTTTTAAATTTAAAGGTACGAGTAATTAAGAGGTTAATGACGGATGATTATTAATGTAGGACCAATCCAAGACCCATAAAATTTAAGTAGATAACCCGATGTGAATAAATTCAAAAGAAGATCAATTAAGTATATCTGACCAACATATGCTCAAGAATATAAAATATCTAATCTAATCCAGCTATAGAAAACCCAGTTGATGGTTTATCAAAAATCCAGTTCTCACATAGCTCATAGTTACACTTACACACAAGAATAAGGATATATTCACCTCTATTATTACTTCTATTACATCTGCATGCACCTCGATTTTATTCTTTCATAAACAAATTTATTCTTTTTAATTATCACACGCAGTATTGGGTTCTTGCAATTTACCCACTTTTTTCCTAGACCAATAAAACCATGCTATAGAGAATCCACAAAATAAAGTCACCTAATCTTTAATTTGTTACAAGTTCAAACCCAGTAAGTTTTTTAACAGCACAATTTACTGATCTCTTAAACTTTTCGTTGCATATATGTATTGAAGATGTATGACATGTACCTAGCAAATCACGTAATTCGTATATATTCCATGATTAACGAGTTTTTGACTTCTTATAACTTCATATTCTCTCCGCTTCTAGCAACTTTTTAGACTTTAGCATGAGATTTCTTTCTAAATTTAACTCGTAAGTCTTATACTTTCGAATTTTACCCAAAATGACGATTATTCTCATGATTACGGGCCATGACCAATGGCCACAAAAGCAATGTTAGTGCTCCAATTAAGCATTGCAACTAGGGGTGGGACTTTTCAAACCGAACCGTAAAACCGTCCGTTATCGAACCGAACCATCACGGATCGAACTGTTTATAAACCGCTAGTTTTAAACCGAAAATCGAACTGAACCGTATAATGTCAAACCGAAACCGAACCAAACCGATTAATGTTAACCCGTTACGAACCGTAAACCGATAACAAACCAAACCGTTTATAAACCGAAACCGTTTGAACCGATTAATGTTAACCCGCTAACTGTTTAAACCGAACCGATTATAAACCGAAACCGTTTGAATAGTAGGAAAAAAACCGTTTAAATCGAACCATTTACAACCCGCTAACCGTTTACACCAAACCGTTGTAACCTGTTAAGCCGTTTAAACCGAACTATTTTCAAACCGCAACCCGTTTAAACCGATCCGATTACAAACTGTTTAAAACAAACCGTTTACAACCCGTTCCATTCAAATTGGACTATTTACAGCCTTTAACAATTTGTTAGAATTCCACGAATACATTTGATGTTTAATGTAGTTTAACAGTACAATTTTTTGTACGTATAATTATTAATTTAAATTTATAATTTTTTTTGCTATTATAAAATTAAAATTATATTCTTGCATTACTAAATTAGGAGTTATAAATTGAATAAAAAAATTATAAAAAATCTGGCCACCCACCCAATCCAACACCCTCCACCTACCCACCACCGTAACCCACCCTAACACCACCCCCGCCGTCACCCCAGACTCACCCTATCACCACCACATCCCACCACCGTCACCCCAGACCCACCCTAACACTACCCCCACCCACCATCGTTACCGTAACCCACCTCCACCCACCACCGTTACCGTAACCCACCCCCACCCCACCACCATCAACCCAGACACACCCTAACACCACCCCCACCCACCATAATTATCATAACCCACCCCACCCCACCCCACCACCCACCGTAAATACAAAAAAACCCAGACCCAAACCCCCACCCACCCCATCCACCACCGTCACCGTAAATAATAAAACCCAGACCCATACCCCACCCCACCTACCACCATCACCGTAACGCACCCCACCCACCCCACCCACCATTGTCACTGTACAAAAAAAAAAAAAAAAAAAAAAAAAAAACCAGGCCCAACCCCAACCTCACCCACCACCGTCACCGTAACACACCCCACCCTACCCCATACGAAAAAAATCGGAAAAAAAAAACCCAAACCCACTGTAACCCCACCCCACCCATCCCCACGAAACCCAACATCCTCGAAACCCCCCCCCCCAACTCACTCTAACTACTCACCCACCATAAAACTCCCTCCCTCCCTTGAAAAATCCTCCCTCCCCTCCCACCCGAACCCACTCTAACCGCCGCCGAACCCACCCTAACTTGGCCCCCTCCGTCGCCCACAACCTGAAAAAAAAAGGAAGAACGAAAATACCTTATATATTATTATATTAATCCCGAATTTGGCATCGAATTTGGTTTTAAAAGGCCAAATTCGATCATGCAACAACTAGATCTAGAGTTTCGTGGTCGAATTTGACCATAAAAACCGTCGTGCGTGGTGCCGGTGGACGGTGACGGAAAACGAGATGGAAGAAGGAGAACATAGATGGAAGAAGGGAAAAGAAGAAAGGAAGATGGAAGAGGAGATGAGAGAGAAAACGGGAGAGCAGTGAGCATATTAGCAGCCATGGCTCAAAAAATTGATAATATTATAGAAGAGGAGAGAGAAAACGAAAGAGAAATCAAAGAGTGCTAAAGAGACAATGGTAAGAGTGATTTGATTAGTGGAAAAGAAAACACACAGATCATGAATTGGAATGTGTGCGATGATAGGCCGTTAGATGACATGCAAATCAATGGCTGATATTTAATTTAAGACGGTGACACGGATCGTGGAATGATGGATTAGGATAGTATGTTTTTTTTTATTCATAGCTACGTACTAATAAAAACACTACTGTACTCTTAAAAAATGATTAACTTTATGTAACTTATCAATTGTAAGAAACAGAAATGTTTGGAAATTCAAATTGATTCAATACGACATATTTAATGTATATTAGTTATTATATGTAATAAATAATAATGTATGGTACGATTGGTATCATACTATCATTGGTATGAATAGATAATAAATAAATGTATCTGATTATTAAAACTTAAAACAGTTGATGATCGATCTAATTGAATACTTCTACTTCTCCATCCGTTTTCTTTAACTTGCAAGTTGCAACATATATATGTTGCAGCCTTGTAGGCACGTAATCTTAAAAGGTGATCAGAGAGGGTAAGAGAACAAAGTAATTCAGCAATATAACTTTAACACCAAAATTATGGAATAGTTACAAACAATTGTCAATTATTACTTTATTAGACTAATGGGAAATTGAATAATTGTGATTTTAATTAAATATCCAAATATAGTTCTGTAACATTAAATTATTAGTTTATTACAATATCAATTATCGATTTATCGTATTCAAAGTACCAACTCATCAAATCATGGTCATGACGCGATCTTTAAAACAAGAAGTTGATAACCTGATAATAATCAATAATGAAACAATAATACATTAATACCTTATAAATTTGTAATAGACTAATATTTAATAAACAACAACAAGACTATAACCAAACTTGAAACATAACACATTAACATGATATAGAATATGAGAATTTCTGTAATTCTATATAATCTGATATCTGAATCGATTTATCATATTCAAAGTAGCAACTCATAAAAATATGGTCATGACACGATATCTAAAACAATCCAACAAGAAGCTGATAACCTGATAATATTTGATAATGAAACAATAATGTATTATAAATTTATAATAGACTAATATGATAATATCTAATAAACAACAACAAGAGTATAACCAAACTTGAAACATAACATATTAACATGATATAAAATAATTGAATAAAGGAAGATTTGTGTAATTGTATATAATCCGATGTCTGAAAATAAAGTGACGAAATACCAACTTGATATAAAACGAAACCAGCTAATCGGTCAAAAACTCTTTAAACCCAATTTCTACTCGATCCATTTTTTTTTTTCACCAACCTATACTGACCTGCTAATGAAATGGAAATACTAGTCCCAACTTGATATAAAACAAAACGCGCTAACTGGTCAAAACCACTTTTTAGAACTCAATTTCAACCCGAATCAAACCGACTTTATCTAGTTCACTAAAGAAATGAACCTTTTCAACCCGATCCAATTTAACCGATTACCAAACTAACCCGAATGATTTTAGCACCAAACCGAGTATAAACCGAACCGATATGAATCGAACTAGCATTAACTAGGGTAAACCCGCCCCTGAACCGACCCGTTTCAAAATAATTCGTTCATGACCCGAACCGATATGAACCTGAACCGACGTTGACCCGGTAAAACCGCCCCTGAACCGACCTGTTTCAAACCGATCCGATTATGAACCGAATCGTTTAAAAACCGAACCAGCATTGACCCGAGTAAACCCGCCCCTGAACTGACTTGTGTCTAACCGATCTGATTATGACCCGAACTGTTTATAAACCGAATCGTTTATGACCTGAACCGAATTTAAACCGTACAAAAATAAACCGAAACCGAACCGACCTGTGACTAATCAGAACCGAACTGAACCGACCCGCCGTTTAAATGAAACTGTTTCAACCCGAACCGTTTCAAACCGAAACCGTTTCAAACCGAAGTCAAACCGAACTGCCAAACCGAAGTCCCACCCCTAATTGCAACATTAGTAATATTCCCTATGGTTATTAAAGTGAAACATGGTTCTATTTCCTAACAATGCTTTTCATTTACTTTAAGAAAAAAAACAGCCACTCTTTTCTTGCATAAAAGTAACACATAAATGTATTTCCCTACTTCTTCAAGTCTTAAGAGTGGTTTAATTTTTGTGATACGTATGTTACTTAGTTTGTGGAGTATTGATGGATATAGTACATACTAGATAACTATACCAAGCATAATTTGGTCTAGTGGTAAGATTTGTATCTCATAACCATGAGTTTGTGGGATCACACCCCACTAGAGACACTAAAAAAAAAAAATACATACTAGATAACTGTACTTCATAACATGAAGTATCATTCAACTAAAACTTATTGGCCTATGAAATAAGTTCAGACTTAAAATTGATTTTTTCGAGCTTAAACAACCTATTTATAATCTAGGTATTGCTAGTTAAAAAAAAAAGAAGTAATGGGCATCTTATATAATATCGAGTCTAAGCTCGGAGTCTTGGAGTGTGTCCATAAAATTTGAGCCCTTGCACCATTAATACAAAAAATGGTAACTGCCAATTGAGCCATAAATGGGCCAAAAGATCAAGTCGAAGAAGAGTTTCCAAATACTTGCAAGTATTTCTGTTAAGAGGCCCTTTCGCAAGATGGCCAAGACAGTGCAAACCGAGGAAGAAAAGAAATCATGCCAACGTATATACTAGATTACTAGATCTGGCAATCCTGACCTAGACCCGAGGACCCAACCCGAATGACCCGACCAATGACTCAAATATAACGATCCGAAAATGACCCGAAACCCGAAATTGACCCGGCCCAACCCATACCCGACCCGAAAATAGAGTTGACCTGTCCAGACCCGAATTGACCAGATCCGAAGTTGACCCGACCTGAAATTGACCCGAATTGTTTGACCCGAACAAACCCGATACTCAAAATTGACCTGAACAGCTCCAATACTCGAAATGTCCCGAACTTAAATTACCTTATAATTGAACTAAAAATGTCTAGTGCCAAAAATAATTTAAATTGTTCATCTTTAACTGTAGCCACACTCATAAACTGAATTGATAGTTCTTATTATAACAATAATAAAATATAAAATTATTGATTTGAGCTAGATCCACAAATTAAATGGAACAACCCGAACATAACCCGACCTGATTTTAACCTGACCCGAATATGACTCGAAAATGACCCAACCCGACATTGACCCGACCCGAACTTGACCCGATGTCTGACCGAGCCATACCCGAAACCTAAAATGACCCGACCCGTACCCGACCCAAACGACCCATTTGTCAGGTCTAGTATATACTAACATCACTTGCTAATGCAAAATTTTAACCACTATTGTATTTAAATGTAATATTATGAAAATATACACATTGAAACTAATCCAACAACATACTTCATACGAAGTATAACACAATGACATTTCTTCTTTTTTATTTATCTGTACATGTATAAAAAATGGTAGAATGAATAGTGCAAAAGGAAGTAGAGTAAGAAAGGGTTGAACAGAGCTCACATTTCATACTTGCTAAAAGAAGCTCCTATGCAGAATAAATTACAAGAATGTCAATTACAGAATACTTCTTCGCAAGTTAGTTAAGTATATCATCGTTCATTTCTAAACCAGTTAAGTATTACGTATAAAACGAACGCCAGACAACAGATAGCAGATCCCAACAAGATAGAAACTTGAACCCACATAATGGAATTAAATGCTTCTGAGACAACAGCATTCCAGGACCATAACCAAGCTAGAGAAAAACAGGAACCCAAGACAGCACCTACTATCACCTGGTCGATTGAGTGGAGTTTTTGTGTGACTCTTAGCCATGACTGCACAATTTAATCCCAAAAAGAAAAAGGCTTAAGAATACAGAGATGTGTTCCTCAAGGCTGAAGGGTTGTCTATAAGAGTTGGTATTTTTTCTAAACTTTACATAATGTAATATTTGGTAATGAAAACTTAAATTTGGAGCGAGTCATGCAAGCCAAAATGCATATGTTGAATTTCAAAGCAAAAGGGCAAGTAGGTGTTTAAGAGTTATGGTCCTTACAAGATACGAGCCAAATGCCAGAGAAACAGCCGCAACGATCACAGTGATGTCGTTCACACCCAGCCACTCAACCACTGCAGCAGAGATTACAGAGATGACAAGTCAAAATGGGAACTTTGTCAAAAATGAAGGATCAGAAAGAAGAATGAAAGAAAACAGAGCACAGTTGAACAGACGCACAAATCCACAATTAGAGAATAAGCTGTTGTGGTGCAATGCATTTATGGTAATTTAATGGTGTGTGTACTATAGTTAATACCAAAGCTACATATCTTTTCAAGAGCCACCTTGTCATGTACTCCGTCATTAGTTGTAGGATCAATATACTTTATTAGCTTCCTTGTGGGCTAAAGGAGCTGAGGCCCTTGAACCATACACAACTCAATTTTGGAGATTTTCAGGAATTGGGTGATTTTGTGAGTAGTTGTTAAAGTTAGAGGACAGCTTGTCCTCTCAATGTGTAATATGTACACTTTGTTTGCTGTTCCCATGTTAGTAGGTTATTTGGTACATATGTATTGTTTCATCACTGTCATCAATCTCATATTGCAGTGGCCTACAGTTCCATTTGGTTCTTGGAGATCGTTGAGTTTTATTATTGATGCAGCTATTCTGCCTAGAAAACCTACGGAGTATATGGTAAAGAATCGTTGCTTCTTATCCATAAAAAGAGAAACAACAACAGCAGCAGCAGCAGCAGCAGCAACAACAAAGCCTTAGTCCAAAATGATTTAGGGTCAGCTAACATGAATCATCATAAAGAACCGTACGATACAAAGAAAGGGAAGTTCAAGACAGTCCCATAGACTATAAAAAGCAGCTTTTCCCAAAGAAAATGCTTAGTCTTCTCAAATGAAGCCATTCTGCACAACGCTAATGTACATACGTAACTCTCATGTTAAAACAGAACCTTAGCCTTCTATATGCAGCTACTAGAAGATGGGATTTGCAGAGATTATTACCACAGAAAAAGACTTGCATATATGATCTTTGTAAGTCATTAACCCATTAGTATTATTCTTGCAGTACGATAAATCATAACCTCAAACATGAAAGTAAGGTCCTCTGTCCCTAACATGGGGAGACCTCCCTAAATGAAAAACCCACTTAATTGTCGACTCTTATTAAAAAGCCTCATGCACTGCTTCAATGGCCACTAAATGCAGACCAAGAATTGCATCCCCTCTACAAAAGCACACAAGGACTGCAACATGTAGGAAAGAAACTGCTCTGACCGGTTGGTTGATCACAACATTCTTAACAATCTCGTTAGCATTAGTAACTCTGATCTAAAAAGCTCCAGAAAAATTGCAAGGAGCTCAAGTGGCAAGAGTTCCTGTGATCATCCCTAATCTTAAGGCAGGGGTTTTTCATTCTTATCTTATGAGCCTAGCCTCGTCCTTAGTATGAACCGTGTTATAGGTGTTGCAAGCCCACCTCAACTACCAGAAAGGATTCAAAGGAATGGCTAAAGGAAGATCATATCCCCAAGGATATTCCTTTATCTTGTTCAAAATCCCATATGAATCACATATGTTAATCACCTTATTCTACCAACACTCCCCTCTCCCCCAGTCCACTAGCTAGTCCAGCCGTCGCCATATTGCCAATATGTGCACTTGACTAGCTAAATCTGTACACAGTATCCATCATTGTTCAAACATGTTTATTTGCTATAAAGCCTTGGAAACCTTTCTCCAATTTGTATTGTAACACACACTACACAACTACACTTCTAACTTCACTCTATCATGTCAAAAAGTGCCAGCAAATTATTAATCTACTTCCAAAACTCAAGCATAAAGAAGGTTAAAGAGAATTACTTGACATAATGAAAAACGTGACAGCATAAAATATGGACTGCGAATGGGACGATGGCATGCCAGGGTCCGATCTCACATTCGCAATCGGTCGCTCTTGATTTAAGACTCTTTTCAAAGCAACAGAGAGCACAGAGTTCAGAACAGAACCCATGGCAGCCCACACGGCTTCAGCATCATGTCTCCAAAGGAGGAAAGCGCCAAATAGAACAGAAATCACCCACTTACTCTGCATATCATAGATACATCAAACAATGCAATCATTTAAGTTACTTACTACCATTGTATCATATCAACACTAGCCAATGCATCAATGTTTTAGTAGAGTCCACTTTTCAATCAAAGCAAAATCACATTACTAAAACCTAAACAACATAAAGTAAAACTAAAAGTATTACTAAATTATTTCACCCTATTGAGATGCTGAGATATTCAAGAACAGAATTACTGTATAATAACCTAAACCCAGAAATTGAAGACTGAATTGAACTAAATAAGCAAAAAAATCAAATTAAATCAAATTGAAAAAGAAAAAAAAGCTCACCAATCGATTGAGAGTGGATTCAAATTCAGGAGAAAGAAGAAAAGAGCGAAATTTGGAAGACCCATCAAGTAAAACTTCTTGCTCAAGAACATTGATGTTTTCTTCACCATCTTCTGACCTTGAAGCAGGGATTTTTCGGAACTTTTCACCCATTACTTCTTCTCTTTCTTCTATCTAAGGAAATTGGGTATTTCCCAGAAAGGAAATCACAAGAAATTGTTGATTTTGGGGAAGAACAACGATGGTGAAAGGAAATGGACCAAGAAGGAAAGTTAGAATGAGTTGTAAAAAGATTAGATTTGGTTGGTAAACTTAAAATTTGGAAATGGGTCAAAAGATTTGTCGTTGACATTGGGGAATTTTAGATTTTTCAGCAACAAAGTATTGTGGTTAAAATTGTTTAATATGAAGAACAAACATAAACCCATATAAAAAATAGGTTGATTTCTTGGAAGGTTATTGAGACTTGAGAGTGTGGGATTATCAAGTTCGAACATGGTGGTTTTTTATTGTTTAATGTTGAATTGTTGACGTGTTGTAGTAGTACTTGTATTACTATCAAGTATCAACCACCTTGCGTAAACTCTATCGATTATGGTTGTGTGGCTACCAATTTTTTTATTTTTATTTTGCTAATCCATTCAATATATTTTTCAATCTTTTGTGGTTTATTTCTCGTAATAAGAAGAAAATTGGCTTAAGTCAGCCATTATAATAGTTTCCCAAAAAAACCCTAAAATTTTCTCTGTTTTCACTCTTCAAACCTAGTCACCACAGTAAAATTTAGGAACTGCCATTGATTTTTATCGATGGTAAGCCCCAAATTCTTCTTTAATTTAATTTTTTAGCAAATAAAGATCATCAACAGTATGGTGATTATAGTCAGTCCCATATAGGGTTTAGTATTGTTTGTTTTTAGTGTGTGCAGGGATACAAATTTGGAAGATCCGTCTTGTAAATTTGTGGAATTACGGGTATGTTGGTATAGGGGTGCAGATTTAGAAGATTCGTCTTGCAAATTTGCAGATCTTGATGACCAATCAAGTTTTATCACTTTTGCGACTATACATCAATGGAGCTCCGTCAAGAATAATGCAAAGACATCTAAAATTATCTAGGAGCAGTTCAGAAGCGATGCTATTAGTTTAAGGGTGTTTAACTCTTGTATTGAGAATTTAGATCTCTTAAGGGATAATTGTAAGTGCCGAATGACTATTATTATTTAATGAAATTACCCATCCCTATTCCATATACTTCAATCGTAATAAATTAGTTTATAGCAGGGGAATTATGGATTAATTTTTTGTTACATACGAAGTATATCTGAGTATGAGTTGACAATTTGGAGAAATGAGTTGTGTTTGCGGTTAGTTAGTTTTGGTATGCAACTCAACTAAAAGTTTATTAGCAGCCTTGGTTAGATTATTGTAGACATTTATTTATTTCATTCTCAATAATTTTGACCAATGTAAAGATGTTATAACTCTATTTTATTTCAAATTATTGCACTTAGGTTTCTATTAATAACTTCAAGGTTTAAATAGTTTAATATTTGAGTTGTATTGTGTTGTGTTAAAATTTGCCAAAATCAAGTGTTAGGAAATAACGGTGTAATTGTGTTTGATTGATGCGGAACAAGTCAATGAAAAATAAGAACGAGAAAAAGCAATAAAGAAGATAAACAAATAACACAAGGATTTACGTAGTTTGGTCAAATTAGAGCAACATCCACGGGTGAGGGATTCGAGAGCTTCTTCACTATAATGGAGAAAAAACGAGAGAATAATACAAGGAGTCTTAAATTTAATGGCTCAAAAAGGTATGATCTAATTGATCAACTAATGGGTCCTTTTATAACATAAGGAAACCCTAATTAAACCCTAAAATTGTTCCCTAAGTATACTCAAATAGCCGTCATAGAAAGATAAAATTTTAGAAAATATTCCACAAAACACATAAGCTTAAAACGGACCAAAAAAACGCCCAATTCGTCCACACACGGACGTGCACCCTTTGCGCACGGACGTGCTATGTCGAGCAATTCGTCAGCATCGTTCCAGCTTTGTCAGGTCTTCGTAAAATGACCATAACTTTCTCGTTTCTAATTGGAATTGGGCATATGACCTATCGTTGGAAAGCTCTTGAACCAAGCTATCACCTCCAACTTGATTTACCTCAAAATCACTTATAGTTTGAGAGATATATGCATTCAAAATCAGCCCTACTAGATTTCGAGTCACAATTTAACACCAAGTAAGTGCACCAAATTTTAGATATGTCAATAATATCATCAATAAAATTTATTTCAGGGTTTATTATACTAATCCTCAAGAAGTTTAGAGAGTATATCTTGGATCAAATACCTTCTAAATGACTTTTTAGTCAAAAACTCATTTTTCGTAATTGCTATAAGAAACTCAAAGAAGAGTGAGAATGGGTTGAAATGTTCACACTTTTCGTAATTGCTAAAAGAAACTCTCATAATATAAATTTGCATGAATGTCATTTATTTGCAAGTGTTTCATATATACTGTATATATATCATCAATCTTTTTTCAAAAACTTAAGAATAACGTATAATTGGAACGTCAGGCAACAGATTGCAAATGCCACCAAAATACAAACTTGAACCCACGCATTGGATTTGAAAGCTTGAGAAACAACAGAATTCCAGAGCCATAACCACGCGACTGAAAAACAGGAGCCCAAGACAACACCAACTATCACCTGGTTGATCGTGTGGAATTTTTTTGAGACTCGTAGCCACGACTGCACAATTGACCCCAAAGAGAAACTTAATTAGATTTTGTTCAGAGAAAGTATTTATAAGCCAAAATGCACAAGTTGAGTTTCAAAACAATAGGTGAAGTAGGAGTTATGGTCTTTACAAGACATGAACCAAACGCGAAAGTAACAGCAGCAAAGACCACGGTGATTTCGTTCACCCCCAGCCACTGAAACACTGCAGCAAACAACACATATTATAAGTCATAAAGAAAGAACAATAAAAGAAAACAAAACACAGTTGTTGAATTGACTACCTTAATATTTTAATGATTGACTTACGTAAAACAAACTCTGACTAATGATGTTTATGAGTCTTGGTTGAACAGAAAGATTCAGGTACACAAATACATGTTCCGGAGTAGGAACAACAGAGTTTGGAAGACTTGATGATGAATGCAAGCTTTCAAGATGTCCTCACAACTCTATATACTTAGTTACTCAGTGTACGAGCTTAAGAAACAAAAGTGTTGGAAGGAATGGAAGGAATTAAGAAGAAACTCGAAGTTCCTGAAGGAACCTGAAGTTCCCGAAGGAACTTGACGATTGACTCAGAAAGTTTTAAACGAAAGTTTTAAAACAGTTTTCATATCCCTTAATTTAAGGAAGTGATAAAAATCAGTTTTGAAAAAGATTTAAAAAGATTTTATAAATAAATAAATAATTCATTAATTTAAAAAGATAAGTTTTAAATTAATTAATTATTTATCTTTTAATTTATAAATAAATAATTATCTTTTTTATTAAATAATTATCTTTTGAATAAGTCTTTAACTGATTTTTAACTTGGTAAATATTGGCTGCTTAAATTAAGAAGCACGTTGAATATAAGAGTCAAACTAGGGAAATCATGTTCCTAAATTTCCTCTGCCTACATCCCAACTTCTCAGTCAAAGAGAACGTGGGATTAAGGGGGAAGTGGGAACTTGATGGAAGCTTGGTTTAACTCCTTATAAAAACAGATCAACGTTAAGTTTTGAAAGTGTGGAAAAACAATCTTAAGTATTCTGAGCATAGAGTTTCAAAGTGTTTAAAAGAGAAGTTTCTTCCATCCTTAGTCTCTTAAGTTCTTTAGGAAATACTTGTAATCATTGTGTAATTGGGTGAGACTTGAGAGAGTTGTTTACACTGTACAAGTGATTCGGAGTAGAATCACAAAGTGTGAGAAACTGTGATTAAGGGATCACAGTTGGGTAACTTGAGTTCCTCACGGAACTTGAGTCTAGGCAACGTATTAGTGATTGTAAATCATTTTTACATAGTGAATTTATTCATTGCCTATCTTAGTGTCTTTTCTCTTAGTAGTAGATTTAATTCCGCAAAATTTACCATAGTCTACATACACTACAATTCACCCCCCCCCTTGTAGTATACATTGTTCTATCAATTGGTATCAGAGCAAGGAACTTGGAAAAGCAGGAAGCCCTGTCGAGTCAAGTTCCTGGAGGAACAATGTCGAAGGACGAGAGACTAGCTGAAGGTTATTCTACACAAAGACCTCCACTCTTCAATGGGAAGTACTACGCCTATTGGAAGACGAGGATGGAGATGTTCATACAGTCCGAGAATTATCAAGTCTGGCGAGCTATCGAGGTAGGAGATTACGAGGTAACAAAGACCAATGCAGAAAACGAGGTAATTCCTAAACCTATTTCTGAATACGATAGAAGCGACTTTGAGAAGAAAGAGATTAATGCTACTGCTAAAAAACTCCTAGTTTGGGGTTTAGGGCCAGATGAACACACTCGTGTTATGGGATGTAAAACAGCAAAAGAAATATGGGATTTACTAGAAATAACCCACGAAGGAACTCATGAAGTTAAACGTTCTAAAATTGATATACTGCTTTCTAAATATGAACGTTTTGAATGGGTTCAAAAGAAACTATTCAAGAAATGTTTACTCGTTTTAAAAATATTACTAATGAATTAGTTTCTCTTGGTAGAGTTATTCCTATGGATGAACAGGTACGCAAAATTCTAAGGAGTCTTCCTGAAGATGAACGGTGGAGATCCAAAGTGGCAGCTTTGCAGGAATCAAAGGACTTTACAACTTTCAACCTTGAACAACTTGCAGGTTCCTTAATAACTCATGAGCTTCACCTATCAAACAAAAGCCAAGAAAGTTCAAAGAGCCGAGGAATTTCTCTAAAGGTTGTCCAACCAAGTGAAGAGGATTCCGAATCTGGAGAGGAAGAAGCTGCCATGCTAGTCAGGAAGCTAAAAAAATTGTACCGCAACAAAAGGTTTGGTGACCAAAAGAAAAGGAACTTCAAGAAAAACCAATATTCCAAGGAAACTGGAGGATGCCACAAATGTGGGAACACAGATCACTTCATCAAGGAATGCCCTCTTTGGGAATCAGAAAAAGGAAAAGGCAAAATGAAGGAACACGGAAAATCTAATACTCCAAACTTTTCAAAATCTGATTACAGGAAAGCCATGATAGCTGCGTGGGGAGACACAAGTTCCGAGGATGAAGAAGAATCCACGGAAGAAGAGACGGCAAACCTGTGTTTGATGGCTAAACACAGCGAGTTTGCTAAAAAGTCAGAGGAGGTAAATCTCGAACCTAAATTTCTGAAATCCCTGTCAAAAGACAAATTAATTTCTTTGCTCATAGAAACTTTGGATGAATATAAAGAAATATGTCTTAAACTTGGACAAAATGAAAAAGCTCTAGAAATCCATAAGGATCATATGAAATATTTGAATAGTTCAAGAACAGATGTTCAGGGAAGATTCTTTGATTTGCTAGATAGAAACTCTATGCTAAAGGAAACATTGGAAAGAGTCAAAAATGAAAATATCATGTTAAATGTTGAATTGACTCAGTATAAATTGTTATTCACTAACATTGATTCTAATAATGCTCTTCAATTGCCTTTAGTAACCTTTAATGATGATCTTGAAAATTTGAAAAAAGAATTGCAGGTTACTAAAGACAAAAATGAATCCCTTGAAAAGGATTTAGAAAGAGCTAGAAGCAACAAAAGTGCAATCCACATGGGAGTTCCAAGGTGGATATCCGAAGCTCAAACCAGAAGGACAGAGGGTTTGGGTTTCAACCACAAAAAGAAGAATAGTGGTAAAAAGAAAAAGTACGTGGAACTCCCTATTGAGACTGTGTGTTCCTTCTGTGGCAAGTCAGGACACAAAGATATTGATTGCAAAAGAAAGGAACTTAAGTCCACTAAAAATATAGCTTATGTATGGCAAAAGAAAAATGAGTTTGCTGTATCAACAAAGGAACCCATGAAAGATGGGGTTCCTGAATCTAACCCTTAGTTTCTTTTGCAGGTCGTGGTGAGGGGGAACAACCAATGGTACCTCGATAGTGGTTGTTCCAAGCACATGACAGGAGATAAATCAAGATTTCTCTCACTGACGGCCTATACAGGAGGAACAGTGACCTTTGGTGATAACAAGAAAGGCAGCATTCTTGTCGTAGGAAAAGTTGGAAGGTCAAGTTCCCAAGCTATTGATAATGTTTTTTTTAGTCGAGGGCCTCAAACACAGCTTATTAAGCATATCACAATTTTGTGATAAAGGAAACTCTATAAGTTTTTATTCTGAAAAATGTAGCATCATTCAGAATGACACTGGGAAAGTTTTGCTGGAAGGAACTCGGAAAGGAAACACTTATACAGTGGATCTCAATACAGTTTCGAGGAACAACTTAACTTGCCTCAATGTCATTGAGGATGATCCTTTACTGTGGCATAAACGTTTTGGTCATGCAAGTTTCTCTTTGATTGATAAGTTAAGAACAAGGAACTTGGTAGAGGGACTTCCTTCAATCAAGTTCCTATGTGACAAAATTTGTGACGCTTGTGTGAAAAGAAAGCAGGTCAGGACATCCTTTAAATCCAAGAAGATGGTGAGTTCCACGAAACCCTTAGAGTTAATTCATATGGATTTATGTGGTCCTATTAGAATTCAAAGTAGAAGTGGAAAGAAGTACGTCTTAGTAATTGTTGATGATTATTCTAGATTTACATGGGTTATTTTTATGTCTAGTAAGGATGAGACTTTTGACGAGTTTGTTACATTTTCCAGGAGATTTCAAAAGTCCACAGGTCATCAACTGATACACCTTAGATCCGATCATGGCACTGAATTTGAGAATTTTAAATTTGATGATTTATGCAGGGAACAAGGCTTAAGTCATAATTTCTCAGCTCCAAGAACTCCACAACAAAATGGAGTTGTGGAAAGGAAGAACAGAACCTTAGAAGACATGGCTCAAACCATGTTAATAGCCAGCGATCTTCCAAGAAACTTTTGGGCAGAAGCCGTGAATACATCCTGTTATATTATAAATCGTGTCATGCTAAGGCCTATATTAAATAAGACACCCTATGAACTGATGAAAGGCAGAAAACCGAACATATCTCATCTTAGAGCATTCGGTTGTAAATGTTTTGTACATAATAATGGTAAAAGAAACATAGGGAAATTCGATGAAAGGAGTGATGAAGCCGTATTTCTTGGATATGAAACTAACAGTAAAGCGTATAGAGTTTACAATAAACGTACTATGTGTGTTGAGGAAAGTGTGCATGTTATATTTGATGAAACTAATCCACTTCCATGTACACAGGAACATGAGAACTATGACTTTGAAATTGGTCTAGTACGTTCTCAAGAACAAGAAGAAGATGCAATAATTCCAAATAAGCAGCCAACTCGAGTAAATGAAAATCATGAAAATCCGGAGAAGGAACTCGACATACTGACTGAAGTTCCTTCGACAGAACAGCCTCAGATTGAAAAACCTGCCGAGGAACCAATAACACAAGAGGAAATCACTGAAGAAGAAGCAACTGGCTCAGAAAATAAGAATAGTCGAGTTACTATCCAAACCTTCCAGCCCAAACCTTGGAAGCACCAAAAGTCACACCCACTGGACAAAATTATTAGTGACTTATGCAAAGGAACTCAGACTAGATCGCAAATGAGGAACTTCTGTGCCTTCAATGCTTTTCTATCTACTTTGGAACCTCGCAACCATAAAGAAGCCTTAGAAGACCCTGATTGGATTATAGCCATGCAAGAGGAACTTAATGAATTCAAAAGAAATCAGGTATGGCATCTTGAACCTAAGCCACTAGATAAAAAGGTCATAGGTTTAAAATGGGTCTTTCGAAACAAACTTGATGAATATGGTACAATTGTAAGAAATAAGGCTAGGTTGGTTGTAAAGGGATATAACCAACAGGAAGGTATTGATTTTGAGGAAACATTTGCTCCTGTTGCTAGACTTGAGGCTATTAGAATTTTAATATCTTTTGCTGCTTTTATGGGTTTTAAACTGTATCAGATGGACGTAAAGTGTGCGTTTTTGAATGGTTTATTAAAAGAAATAGTTTACGTCGATCAACCTCCTGGATTCGAGAATCCAAACTTTCCAAACCATGTTTTAAAACTTGATAAGGCTCTCTACGGGCTAAAACAGGCTCCAAGAGCATGGTATGAAAGATTGTCTAAGTTCCTTTTGGAAAATGATTTTAAACGAGGAAAAATTGATAAAACTTTGTTTTTAAAATCTAAAGGAACTAATCTCTTAGTTGTACAGATCTATGTTGATGATATTATATTTGGTGCAACTAACGAATCTTTGTGCAAGTACTTTGCTGACTTGATGTGCAGTGAGTTCCAAATGAGCATGATGGGGGAACTCAATTTCTTTTTAGGACTACAGATCAAACAAACAGAATCAGGAATATTTATACATCAGCAAAAATATGTTAAGGAACTCCTGAAAAAGTATAACCTTGACAGCGCAAAGACTAACCACACTCCTATGGGAACTAACTCTAGATTAGACGAAGATCCCTCAGGAACTTGTGTGGACCAGACAAAGTACAGAGGTATGATTGGTTCCTTACTATACTTAACTGCAAGCAGACCTGCCATTTCTTTTAGTGTTGGTCTGTGTGCTAGGTTCCAATCAAACCCCAAAGAATCGCATCTAACAGCCGTCAAGAGAATACTGAGATATCTCAAAGGAACTGACGACTTGAGTTTATTCTACCCAAGAAGTGACACATATGATCTTACTGGATTTTCCGATGCCGACTATGCTGGGGATTTGGTGAATAGAAAAAGTACATCAGGTATGGTCCAATCCCTAGGATCTTGTTTAGTTTCTTGGAGTTCCAAGAAACAGAATACAGTTGCTCTATCCACAGCAGAAGCAGAATACGTAGCAGCTGCTGCATGTTGCTCACAACTGTTGTGGATAAAACAACAATTACGTGATTTTGGCATAGTTCTTGAATGTGTTCCAATATACTGTGATAATACAAGTGCTATTTGCATATCAAAAGATCCAGTACATCATTCACGTGTAAAGCATATTCATGTTAGGCATCATTTTCTAAAAGACAATGTGGAAAAAAGCTCTATTAAACTAGAATTTGTACAAACTGAATATCAAATTGCTGACATTCTAACAAAGCCTTTGAGTAGAGAAAAATTCGAAAAGATGCGATTGGAACTCGGAATGATAAAGCTGAATTGAGCAGTTCTTCTTAGAACCCCAAGGTATGTCTTAGTGAAACGACTGAGCATTGCTATATTTAACCTTGGTGTGAAAAACATAATCTTGAATCTTGCAATGAAAGAGTGTGCAATTCTATTTTGTGTGTGATCATATGATTATGTCGATGAAGAAGACAAATTGAGCCATGTTGTTTCCAAGTTCCTTTTGCTAAAGTTACAAACCTCTGTACATGTCAACTAGTAGATCACCTCACGTAATTTACTGGAAATTTTCTTTCGTTATTTTCCATTTTTATTTATCTTTTTATTTTTGTAATTTTCTTATTGTTATCTTTTTCTATTTTTTTTATTATTATTCTTCCTATTCAAAAATACAAAAATATTTGTTCTTATCTTATTTTTTCTTTATCTTATTTTCATCTTCATTATCTTTATTAATCCTTTAATTTTTTTTTTATCCTTGTTTAATTTTTTATTTTTGTTAAGTTATTGTTTGATATGATTGCAAAATAAATTATCACCCACAATTTACCCAAACCCACTTCTCCATAAACCTAAACCGTCACATCACATCAATACCACTACTCCATAATTCCCTCTCTCCCCATACACTCAACCCACATTCACTCCACCTAAATTCAAGTCACCTAAAACCATCAGTTCACCAAAACCATCCACCTTCACCTCTTCAAATTACCACCAAACCTTCATAAAAACCCTACCGTAACAACCCAATCAAAACCCACCTTCAATTATCTTCTTCTTAGCCAATACAATGCAAATTAATTTCCCTTCATTAATGATCATCCACCTTGAGTCATAAAGTAGAAAATGGTGTAACATTTTTTTGTTAAAAACCCGAGGGAACAAACTGAGGGGGAATCAAATATTGTTGAAGAAGATGAGGCCAAAAGTGGGGCTGATCTTTGTGAGGGAGAAGATGAGTTAGAAGAGGAAGTTGATGTGTATAAAAAAAAAAAAAAAAAAAAAAAAAAAAAAAAAAAAAAAGCGAAATACAGAGGAAGTAATGAGGGAAAAAGTTTAAGGAGATTGAGGAACAGAAGGAGACAAAGGATATGATGGCGAAGAAGGGATGAAGTTCACATACACTTAATTCATCAATCTGACTCAGAGGACAAAAATCCCAATGACATTCCTAACCACCATGTTCCTTTTTCAAAAGAAACATCCCCAAGTTCCTTATCCTGACCTACTTAGTTTCTCTCCATTTGGCTTTACTGCATTTCGTGAATATCTACCCTCGCCCAAACCTAAACAACCTCCACAACACCCTCAGCCTAACCTTACATCACTTAGCCTCTTTTGCAATTTATATTGAACATTGATGTTTTTGTTTTAATTTTTATTTTCTGTTTTATCTAGCACAATTTTTTTTCTTTCGGCTTGTACTAATGGAACTGGCTCAGTTTTCTCTTTGGAATTGACATTCTCATTTTGGTTGCATATGAACTGTGTGCGCATGCTTAATCGTTCATGAATTCAGATTTACTACTCCCTCCGTAGTTTAGTACTATATATAGCATGCTCTTTCTATCATTTTGATAATGTCAAAAGGGGGAAGAGAAGAACAAACTCAGAAAGCTGGACTCAAACCGATTCCCTTCAAGTCTTCATCATTTAAGTAAAGGTATAAATTTCACAATTTATTAATTTCATGAATGATGCAGACTTCTTTATCCTTAGTTTATTTTATTGCTTTAAATAATTTAATTGTTTTATTTAAGTATTGGTTACTCTGATTGCTTGGATGTTTGTTTTGTTTAACCGAGTTTGTTTTTGTTTGTCATCATCAAAAAGGGGGAATATTGTTGAATTGACTACCTTAATATTTTGATGATTGACTTACGTAAAACAAACTCTGACTAATGATGTTTATGAGTCTTGGTTGAACAGAAAGATTCAGGTACACAAATACATGTTCCGGAGTAGGAACAACAGAGTTTGGAAGACTTGATGATGAATGCAAGCTTTCAAGATGTCCTCACAACTCTATATACTTAGTTACTCAGTGTACGAGCTTAGGAAACAAAAGTGTTGGAAGGAATGGAAGGAATTAAGAAGAAACTCGAAGTTCCTAAAGGAACCTGAAGTTCTCGAAGGAACTTGACGATTGACTCAGAAAGTTTTAAACGAAAGTTTTAAAACAGTTTTCATATCCCTTAATTTAAGGAAGTGATAAAAATCAGTTTTGAAAAAGATTTAAAAAGATTTTATAAATAAATAAATAATTCATTAATTTAAAAAGATAAGTTTTAAATTAATTAATTATTTATCTTTTAATTAATAAATAAATAATTATCTTTTTTATTGAATAATTATCTTTTGAATAAGTCTTTAACTGATTTTTAACTTGGTAAATATTGGCTGCTTAAATTAAGGAGCACGTTGAATTTAGGAGTCAAGCTAGGGAAATCATGTTCCTAAATTTCCTCTGCCTACATCCCAACTTCTCAGTCAAAGAGAACGTGGGATTAAGGGGGAAGTGGGAACTTGATGGAAGCTTGGTTTAACTCCTTATAAAAACAGATCAACGTTAAGTTTTGAAAGTGTGGAAAAACAATCTTAAGTATTCTGAGCATAGAGTTTCAAAGTGTTTAAAAGAGAAGTTTCTTCCATCCTTAAGTTCTTTAGGAAATACTTGTAATCATTGTGTAATTGGGTTTGGGTTGTGAGAGTTGTAAAGTGTGAGACTTGAGAGAGTTATTTACACTGTACAAGTGATTCGGAGTAGAATCACAAAGTGTGAGAAACTGTGATTGATGGATCACAGTTGGGTAACTTGAGTTCCTCACGGAACTTGAGTCTAGGAAACGTATTAGTGATTGTAAATCATTTTTACATAGTAAATTTATTCATTGCCTATCTCAGTGTCTTTTCTCTTAGTAGTAGATTTAATTCCGCAAAATTTACCATAGTCTACATATACTACAATTCACCCCCCCTCTTGTAGTATACATTGTTCTATCAACAGTTGAACAAACCAGCAACATACTGAGAGACATCTAACAGCAAAATATCATAGTTTTTTCTAAAACTCGACGTAAAGAAGGTTCGTTGAATTGAAGGGAATTACTTGATAGTATGAAATACATGACAGTATAAGAGATATATTGCCCATGGGATGACGGTATGCCAGGGTCCGATCTCATGTTTCCAGTCGGACGCTCTTGATTCAAAATTCTTTTCAAAGCAACACACAGCAATGAGTTCAGCACAGAACCTATGGTAGCCCACACAACTCCAGCATCACGTCTCCAAAGGAATACAACAGCAAATATAACAAATATCACCCATTTGCTCTGCATATTATTGATGCAACAACCGTGTAAGTTACTTATTAATCAAAAATTAAGGGTATTACGTCCATATAAACATTTGCCAATGCATCAAATGCTTTAATATTGCCCTTTTACTTAATATCAAAACAAAAATTTATATTTAAATCCTAAACAACATTGAGTAGCTAGTATTGCAACATTTACACTTTTGACAAATATTTTTTTTTTCTTCAAATAAATATGCTCACCAAACGATTGAGAGTGGATTCAAATTCAGAAGAAAGAAGAAAAGAGCGAAATTTGGAAGACCCGTCAAGTGAAACCTCATGCTCAAGAATTTTGATGTTTTTTTCAATATCCTCTGAATTTAAAGCAGGGATTTTTATCAACTTTTCAGCCATTATTCTTCTTTTGTTCTTTCTTTAACTTCTATTATGGAAACTAGTATGTGTTTATGTTTCTTAAAAACCAAATCACAACAAAGTAGCAATTTTAGGAGAAAGTGGAACAATGGTTTATGGAAATTGAACATTAAGGTAAGTTGGTATATAAGTAGTATGTAGGAGGGAAAGAATTGATGAATTTGTTGGGTCAAAGGATTGGTCTATTAACATGGGAGAATTCAGCAACAACAAAAATATATTAAAGCTTAAAATTGTTGTAATTGAAGAATAATCAATATCTAGAAATGATTTTGTTGATAAATGTAAACCCATTTTAAATACAGTAATTACTTGATTTCTTAGAAGACTATTGAACATGCAGGAGGATGATTATAATAATCATCAAGTTAAAACATGGTGGTTAGTATTTAATTGTTGTACTTTAGTTGATTTTTTTAGAAGACTATTCAAAATGGAGTATGATTATAATAATCATCAAGTTCGAATATGGTGGTTATTATTTAATTGTTGTACTATGGAGTATAAATGTATAATGTTTGAGACCTTGTGTACTGTGTACGTGTAACTCTATCAACTTCGAAATAAGATTTTGTATTATTTTTTTTTTTTTTGCTAATCCATTCAACATCTTTTGGGATCAATATTTTAAATCAACTAGTGTACTTTAATTAATAGAATGTGCAAACGTTTTATGTGTGCAATAGTTTTATAGAATGTACACAAAGCATCAATCTTTTAATACGGGCCTAAATCTCATCGGCAAGTAGCTAAGCTAGATGTTATCTACACCCTTGTTTGGAAGCTACTTCCTCCATCCCTATTATTGTTGCCTCATGAATCTTTATCCATGAATCTTCGTTAATTTAGAGATATTATAGTCATGTGTGATCTTGTTGGATTTGTCTTGTATTATAAATTTATTAATATTTAGTTTTTATAATTTTTACATGTATGAAAATGGAGATCTATACGTTTTAAATGCATTTTGAAGACTGAAAATTCAAATGGTGCAAAAAAATAAAGAGGGAATAGCTGATCTAATAGTGTTAGTTGATTATGTTAGCTAGTTTGACTAACCGATGATGTTATTTATTTTGATAAGCTGATTGTGTAAAAGTGTTTAGTAAATAATTGCCAACTGTTTGTATGGAGTATGTAGTAATAGTTTAATAGCAAAATGTCAATAGACTAATTTCTAAAAGTTCCTATTATGAGATTCAAAATAAGTTTTTTTTTTTTTTTTTTTTTTTTTTTTTTTTTTTTTTCTCATTGTTTAAAACGTTAAACCCCAAATCAACTTTTTCATTACGGTGAAGCCTAAATTTATGACCAAATCCCGTCTACATACTTATTTATACTACGAAGTACATGGTTAGGATTTTTGGAGCATCATAAAGGTGTGAACTTCTACTTCAAGAATGTCATCAGATTGCTTGTAACCATAGAATAGACACGGAGAGAGCATTAATTAATTTCAAGTTGTATTATTATATTGACAACAACTTGTATTATTATATTTGTCGAATGGACACTAACTTTTCAATTCCTACCTGCTAAAATAAAGAAATTCCCATGCTGTAAAATTACATGAATGTCAGTTATTTTCAAGTTGTTTATACAATCATGGATCTTTTCTAAACCACTTAACTGACTTTAGTATAACGTATAATTGGAATGCCAAGCAACACATAGCAAATGCCACCAAGATGGAAACTTGAACCCACAAATTGGAATTGAATGCTTCCGAAACAATAGCATTCCAGGCCCATAACCATGCTAGCGAAAAGCAGGAACCGAAGGCAGCACCTACTAACACCTGGTTCATCGTGTGAAATCTTTGTAAGACTCGTAGCCACGACTGCACAATTTACCCGAAAAAGAAACTAAGATTATTCTGGCACGGTGGAAGTATATATATATATATATATATAAACCAAAATGCACAATTATAAGTTGAATATCAAAACAAAAGGCCAAGTACTCGTAGGTTTAATATATGGTCCTTACCAGATATGAGCCAATCGCTAGGATAACAACTGCAACGATCACCGTTATTTCGTTCACCCCTAGCCACTGAAACACTGCAGCAAATACAGCAGAAGAGATGATCAGCAAATATACCAATTCAAAAGCTTAAATCGATGGTAGGTTGAGGCTCAGTATTATGTTATATACTCTATCAATAATAAAGGAATAACAAAAAGCATAATAAAAGAGACCAAATAAGTAGGCCTTATTTATGTAATTTTTACAAAGCTCAAGACATAAAGAAAAGGTTGAAGGGAATTACTTGAGAGAATGAAATAGATGACAGCATAAAAGATGTATTGGCCATGGCACGACGGCATGCCAGGGTCCGATTTGGTGTTGCCAATCGGACGGTCTTGATTCAAGATTCTTTTCAAAGCAATACACAGCAAAGAGTTGACAACAGAGCCTATGGTAACCCAAGCGGCTTCAGCATCACGTCTCCAAATGAATACAGCGGCAAATATTACAGTAATCGCCCATTTACTCTGCATATCAGTCATACATACAACCATGTAAGTTACTTATCAATATAAAATCAATGACATTGTATTCATATCAACATTAGCCAACATTAATAATGCACCAATGCTTTAATGTATCATATATGTTGTCCTTTTTCATTCAATCAAAGCAAAATCATACTTGTATATATAACTACACAGCATAGAATAAAATATACACCTATCTTCGTCCCTCAAAAATGCATGGCAATATTTACTCTTTTGACACTATTAAGTTATTCTTCTTTAGCCACGTCTTGTGAAAAAAAAAAAAAAACAAAGAGAGATTATGTCGAGTCTTGTTGGATTTTATCTCAATAAACTTTAACTGTATCAACTTTTTATAATCTTTACTAATACCTAATTAATGATATCTGAAGTTTAAATTGTATTTTGAAAAGTGTAATTCTCTAGTATTGCACTAAAGAGATTTTAACCTAAAAAAGAAGCTCACCAATCGATTGAGAGTGGATTCAAATTCAGGAGAGAAAAGAAAAGAGTGAAATTTGGAAGAGCCATCAAGTGAAACCTCATGCTCAAGAACATTGATGTTTTTTTCAACATGCTCTAACTTTAAAGTAGGAATTTCTATGAACTTTTCACCCATTATTCTCCTTTTTTCTTTCTTTCTTTCTACTTTAATTTATGGAAACTATGTGTTTATATCTCTCAGAAAGAAAATCACAAGAAAATAGCAATATTCAAGAAAGAAGAAGATGTTCAATGATAGATGGAAATGTAACAAGGTAAGTTAGTATAAATAGTACTAGTGGTGAAAGGATTAAATTGTGGGTCAAAGCATTGGTCGTCGAAATAGGAGAATTTAGCAACAAAAAAATGTGTTAATTAAAAGCTTAGAATTGTTTTTATATGAAGAAGGATAATTCAATTATTAGGAAATAGGAATGATTGAGTTGATAAACGTAAAACCCAATTTTAAAACATTTTAGTTGATTTCTTGGAAGGTGTTTATTGATCGAAATTGGATAAGGATGATTAAAATAATCAACAAGTTCGAACATGCATGGTGGTTATTTAGTTAACTGTTGTAGTATGAACGTATGCTGCATAATATTTTATATTTGAGAACTGAGAACTTGTGTATAATATAAGTGTAATTCTATCAACTAAGATTCTTGAAATAAAAAATATAAAAAAATTATCTATCAACGTTTTGTTATTATTATTTTTGTTTTAAATTGCTATTCCATTCAACATTTTCTGCGATCAATAATTTCAAATAAACTAGTGTAGTTTATAGTTTATAGAATGTGCAATTCTTGTATCATGACTATAGAATGTGCAATTCACGAGTACATTAATGTATGTATTTTAATCCTGCCTTGTTTAAAAAAAAAATGTACGTATTTTAATCTAGACGTAGAGTTGACATTCTTGACAATATGGATAAATGAGTTAATTTGCTTTTGGTTGATTTTGAATGCAATTTATATCAACGTAAATACAAAGTGTATGTTTTTTCAAACATAAAGAACGCTAAATACAATTATTTCAGATCAGATTCATTCTCATGTCTTGACTTGTTATTACCCTTAACTAGTTAAATTAGGTATTTACAATCCAAAAATGCTAAAGATCACAAGTTGTGGCAAAAAATATGCGTCACACAATATTAAATGGTGGATGATGTGTACTGGAATGAACAGTGAGGTGACGGGTAGGCAAATGAGAAAGAATGGTGAGGTGACGGGTAGGCTAATGAGAAAGAATGGTGAGGTGGCGGGTAGGCAAATGAGAAAGAATAAAAATTCCAATATTATATATTAGGAAATTATGGATTCCTAACATAAAATATGGAGTAAAAAAATGTTTAAATGAATAATAATATTACTCGTAAAAAAGATATTAATGATCAAACATATGCCTCAGAATACATGAAAAGTACTAGTGTGTCATTCAAAAAAAAAAGAAAAAAAAAATGTCAAGTAGAATCCTCAAACTCTATCCCTTGGAACTTGGAAGATAAACTTTGCTTTCTCACTTTGGCACCTATGGAACAGAAGGAATTCCTGGATTTTCAGATCCTCATCGAACCATCCCCCTTAATGGATCAGCAACAAGAATTCCGAATTTATAGTAATAGTTTAATACATACCTATTTTTGTTTTTCAAAAAAAAAAAAAATCATCGAGATCATCGTTATAGAATTATTTAGAGTATTAAGACTATTTTCATGTTAATACTCTCAATTTGCTTAGGTAATGGTGTTGCATTTTTGGTTTATTAAGTATTAGAGCAAGTAACACAATTTATACATTGTATAAATTGGGTCTAAGGTTTTAATCTAAAAGCAAGAAATTAAAGTGACCGTTGTTTTCGTGATTGGTTACATTATCTGCTTTGGGTATAAGTGAGTAATCTTGAGTTTATGATTATGCCGAAAGTCATGGCTTCCGTTACCAATTTTATACTCCCTAATAATAGTAGTATCTTACGTTATATTATACTCCCTAATAATAGTAGTATCTTGCGTTATCAATTCTTAATGCCGTTATGCAAGTTATAATATTGTACCATGCAATATTGTAAAGTCTTCAATGATATAACGTATGAAGTTATAGTGCTTGATTTCGGTGGCTGAAAGTGAATGATATGCTTTCCATAATTATTGCTCAAAATACATAGGTAATATATATATGTAATATATGGTGATTATGGTGGTCCGTGAGAAAAAGAAACAAAGAAGTTAATATTGTTTTCTCTTTCTCTAAACACTGCATTGCAAGTTCTCTATTTTTCTATCATCACAAATACAAATATTAGAATACATTGTGATTACAATTTGCCTACAACAAATTGTAATTGTCCCGTTTTATTTCCTAAGTGAATTTTCGTGAAACCCGGTTGTAGTATTAGGATCGAAATTACACTTTTGAGAAAGTGATTCCGTTCACGACTCGGTTAAATTTCTCTATTTCATTTCCAACTTTTTTTGTAATTTCCTTAATTTTAATATTATCCCCAACAATCCAAAAGTGTAATTTGTTTACAAAGATGTCTTCTGTGAAGGAAATGATGACCAATTTTCAGAAATTGGAGAAATTTGAAGGTGTGGACTTTAAGAGATGGCAAAAAAAGATGCATTTCTTGTTGACTTCCCTTGGTGTGGCTTACGTTCTTTCAACTCCGAAACCGGTCGAGGAGGAAAATGAGACGATGGATGTCGTTCGTAAGAGGAACAAATGGGAAAATGATGATTACATATGCCGTGGTCATATACTTAATGGTATGTCTAATGTCTTGTTTGATGTTTATCAATTTAGTGAATCTGTTAAAATACTTTGGGATGATCTAGAGGCCAAGTATATGACCGAAGATGCTTCAAGTAAAAAATTTCTTGTTAGTAAGTTTAATAATTTTAAAATTGTTGATGATAGATCAATTATGGAACAATACCATGAAATTCAACGTATTTTGGGTAGTTTTAGACAACACAACATTAATTTAGATGAGAATTTTATTGTCTCTTCTATCATTGACAAACTACCGAACTCTTGGAAGACTTTTAGGAATGACCTAAAACATAAGAAGGAATCTATTAGTCTTGAGGATTTAGGAGCCCACATTCGAATTGAAGAGGGAATCTGAATCCAAGATGGTCAAAAGGATGGTTATCCTAATTCATCTACTATAAATATGGTTAGTGATGGTAAGACTAATAATAAGAAGAGGGGAAGTAATTCAAACACAAACAAGGGCAAGAAGCTCAAAGCGGATAGTGATGATCAAAAATCACGAGCTTGTTGGTGTTGCGGTAAACCTGGACACTTTAAGAAAGATTGTACCATATGGAAGAAAAAAGTGAGCAAGAAGCAAGCTCAAGATGGGAAATGCGGGCCAAGCCAATCCCATGAGAAACAAGGTAATTCTTGTACACAAGTTTCACTTAATTCTTTTATAGATTATGTGTGTATGATTTCTGAAATCAATTGTGTGCAGGTTGATTGTTCGTGGTACATCGATTCGGGAGCGTCGAGGCATGTTTGCAAGGACAAATAATTGTTCAAGACCTTTACAGAGGTTGAAGATGGAGAGATACTCTACATGGGCAATGACTCTACCGCCAAGGTGTTAGGCAAGGGACAAATTGAGCTAATATTTAGTTCCGAAAAATCTCTTATTTTAAGAGATGTGTTGTATGCTCCCGAGCTTAGGAGAAATCTTGTCTCCGGTGCTATCCTGAATCGTTTAGGTTTTAAATTAGTGTTTGAATCAGACAAGTTTGTATTATCTAAAGGTGGTTTGTTTGTAGGACTTGGCTACTTGTGTGATGGAATGTTTAAACTTAGTATTTCTAATACTTTGAAAAATAAAGTGTATTTTGTTAATGATTGCTCTTCTCTATGGCATTTGAGACTTAGTCATGTTAATTATAAAAAATTGCAATTTATGTCTAAACATGCTTTAATTCCAACTTTTGATCCAAGTATAGAGAAGTGTAGAACATGCATGTTGACAAAAATCACAAGGAACCCTTTTCCTAATGTTGTTGAAAAGAACAATGCATTGCTTGAATTAGTGCATAGTGACTTATGTGATTTTCATAGCACTCCTTCTTTAGGGAATAAGAAATATGTGGTAACATTTTGATGACTATTCAAGGTTTTTTTATGTTTATTTATTATTCTCTAAAGATGAAGCCCTTGACAAATTTAAAATCTACAAAAATGAAGTAGAATTGCAAACTAACGGTAAAATAAAAAGGCTAAGAACTGATAAAGGTGGAGAGTACTATAATCCAAGTTATTTCCAATCAATAGGATTAATACATGAAACAACCGCGGCATATACACCACAACAAAATGGTGTAGCGGAAAGGAAGAATAGGACATTGCAAGAAATGGTTAATTCCATGTTGTCCTATTCGGGTTTAAGTGATGAATTTTGGGGGAAGCCGTTTTAACGGCTTGTTACATTTTAAATCGAGTTCCTATGAAAGGGAATGAGGTAACCCCATATGAGCTATGGCACAAAAGGAAATCAAACTTGAGTTATCTCAAAGTTTGGGGTTGTAGAGCAATAGTAAAAGTGCCGAAAGCTAAACGTAAAAAGTTAGGTGAAAGAGGAGTGGAATGCATTTTTATAGGATATGCATAACATAGCAAACCTATAGGTTCTATGTGATAGAACAAAATGATTATTGGTCGGTTCATACCACCATTGAATCTAGGGATGCATTGTTTGAAGAAAAAAGATATTCATCAATTCCTAGACAAAAAGATGTCACTCCAAGTACGGAAGCTCAAAATTTTGATCAAATTAATTTTGATCAAAAAGTAGATGACCAAACTCACTTAGATGAGCCATCTACATCATCACAACCTAGGAGGAGTAAGAAGGCAAGGAAATAAAAATCCTTTGGCCCGTATTTTCTTGCGTATTTAGTTGAAGGATCAAGGCAATCAATTTCAACTAAGTTTCCATACATTTTTAATGTAGAAGATGATCCTATGACATATAGTGAGGCTATGAGGTCCCGTGATGCTCCATTTTGGAAGGAGGCAATTAATGATGAGATGGACTCCATCATGGGAAACAACACTTGGGTATTAGCTATTTTACCTCCTAAATGCAAACCTATTGGGTGCAAATGGATCTTCAAAAAGAAATTGAAGGTTGATGGAACTATAGATAAGTTCAAGGCACGGTTGGTTGCACAAGGCTATACTCAAAAGCCGAGTATCGATTATTTTGATACATATGCACCGGTTGCAAGAATATCATCAATTAGGTTTTTAATGGCTCTTGCGGCAATTAAAAATCTTGTGATCCATCAAATGGATGTCAAGACTGCATTCTTGAATGGAGATTTGGAAGAAGAGGTTTACATGCGACAACCGGAAGGGTTTGTTGTGGAAGGTCAAGAGGATAAAGTTTGCAAGTTGATTAAATCTTTGTATGGGCTTAAGCAAGCACCCAAGCAATGGCATCAAAAATTTGATGAGGTTGTGTTGTCTAATGGATTTAAGTTGAACAATTCAGACAAGTGTATATATAGCAAATTCGATGACAACGGTGAAGGTGTCATAATTTGTCTATATGTAGATGACATGTTGATCTTTGGAACTAGTTTGTCATAAGTTGAGTTGACAAAGGCTTTCCTTAGCTCAAAATTTTCCGTGAAAGATATGGGAGAAGCGGATGTCATCTTGGGAATAAGAATAAAGAGAGAACAAGGCAAGTTAATTTTGACACAATCTCATTACATTGAGAAGGTGCTCAAAAAGTTTAATGTTGAGGACCATTCAACATCTCTTTATTCAACTCCTATGGATCCTAGTATTAAATTATTGCCTAATGAAGGTAATGCAATTTCACAATTGGAGTATGCTAGATTTATAGGATGTTTGATGTATGCCATGACAAGTACAAGACCGGATATTGCATTTGCGGTAGGTCAATTGAGTAGATATACTAGTAATCCTAGTATGCAACATTGGCAAGCAATTTGCCGATTGTTGAAGTACTTAATGAAAACTATAAATTATGGTTTGTGTTATAGCGGGTTTCCTTCGGTTGTAGAAGGATACTCGGATGCAAGTTGGATCTCTAATAAAGATCATTCATCCACCAGTGGATGGGTATTCCTATATGGGGGAGGTGCCATTTCATGGGCATCCAAGAAACAAACTTGCATAGCGGACTCCACAATGACATCGGAGTTCATTGCATTGCATTCAGCTGGTAAAGAAGCTGAATGGTTGAGGGATCTAATGCATGAGATACCCTTGTTGCCAAAACCGATATCACCAATAGTGATACATTGTTATAACAATGCAACTTTGGCTAAGGCATATAGCCAAGTTAACAATGGTAAGTCAAGGCACATTGGAGTTCGTCATAGCTTCATACAAGGACTTATCAAGGATAGTGTCATTACTATTGATTATGTTCGAACAAATGTTAATCTCGCCGATTGCTTTACTAAGGCGTTGGCTAGAGAAGTAAATAAAAGGATGACAGTCAGTTTAGGATTGGAGCCCTAAATAAGTACAAATGGGGGAATCTCAACTTGACGCCCAATAAGACGTTGGGTCTCAAGTTCAACGAGATCAATTTCCTTATTTGATAATTGGGAACTTGTTTTTTTTTATCCTAGGTAAGTTCCAGTTTTCTGTGATGTGTAAGAGGTTGCTTAGCTTAATAGATTTCCTGATATAGTGCTTTGTCACAGGAGCATGTTTTTGAAAGTCTACCTATGTAAGTACGAGGTGTAGCCGCTTCAAGAAGCTAATTTGGGCATAGCTTTGATGTACTTATGAATAGATATGGACACACGGCTTAAAGTGTCAAGTATAAAATGTATTCAAGTAATAGACTTTGTGTGTGTAGTATCTTCAGGTCTCCAGTAAGTGTCGAATTTGGTTCAATTGTTTAGCAACATCAAATGGATTCGGATTCTTGGAATGTGTACTACACTAAGTGGGAGTTCAAGTCTGAGTACACTCTCATTTATGCATAAAGTTGTTTTGTGATGATGATGTTTTGCAATGAATCTTGTATAATACTCTAAATGGGGGAGGATTGTAGAATTATTTAGAGTATTAAGACTATTTTCATGTTAATACTCTCAATTTGCTTAGGTAATGGTGTTGCATTTTGGGTTTATTAAGTATTAGAGCAGGTAATACAATTTATACATTGTATAAATTGGGTCTAAGGTTTTAATCTAAAAGCAAGAAATTAAAGTGACCGTTGTTTTCGTGATCGGTTACATTATCTGCTTTGGGTATAAGTGAGCAATCTTGAGTTTATGATTATGCCGAAAGTCATGGCTTCCGTTACCAATTTTATACTCCCTAATAATAGTAGTATCTTACGTTATATTATACTCCCTAATAATAGTAGTATCTTACGTTATCAATTCTTAATGTCGTTATGCAAGTTATAATATTGTACCATGCAATATTGTAAAGTCTTCAATGATATAACGTATGAAGTTATAGTGCTTGATTTCGGTGGCTGAAAGTGAATGATATGCTTTCCATAATTATTGCTCAAAATACATAGGTAATATATATATGTAATATACGGTGATTATGGTGGTCCGTGAGAAAAAGAAACAAAGAAGTTAATATTGTTTTCTCTTTCTCTAAACACTGTATTGCAAGTTCTCTATTTTTCTATCATCACAAATACAAATATTAGAATACATTGTGATTACAATTTGCCTACAACAAATTGTAATTGTCCCGTTTTATCTCTTAAGTGAATTTTCGTGAAACCCAGTTGTAGTATTAGGGTCGAAATTACACTTTTGGGAAAGTGATTCCGTTCACGACTCGGTTAAATTTCTCTATTTCATTTCCAACTTTCTTTGTAATTTCCTTAATTTTAATATAATCCCCAACATAAGTGAATAACAACTGCTCTTGAATCTGTCTGCAACAATCACAAGGTTTTACAAATTACTGAACTCACATCAAACTACACATATAAGTTTTCTAGGAATTACTTGTGTAAATAGCATCACTCACTGGACGAACGAAAATTCATCTCTAAGGAAGGAACACTCTTGAACAAAATCCCCTCTTTCAGTATGCATTAGATGAAACATCTACTTTTTCACAGGTCAATCATGGATTAATTTACTCCATTCCTTATCTCCCTTGCCCTTTTCCACAACTCAACATTCCTCATTCTCGCGAAAATCTTCCTGACTAGAAAGAGTTTACGGGACTGTTGGGCAATCAGGCTGGCAGTTGAAGGATTTTTGCTAAGAACAATTGTGTAACCATCTCCATATGACTCTATTCCTTCAGTTAAGAGCTGCCAGAACAATCCACCAGCAGCTGCACCTCCCCTCTTGGCCGATGAGTATAGCTGGCTGTAAACATTTGCAAATAATTGGTCCCTCTTAGTAGTACTGAATCCAGGATCTTTGTCTGATTTTCCAAACTCTGCCAAAAGCAATGGCTTTCGGAGAATGTTTTGAGCATCCTCAATGTGGGAAGTCAACCAGTTGTTCACAAAGGCAAGCTCAGTTTGATCATTCAAGTTAGACAACCTGTCGATGTGCAATAAAATCAAAAACCAGGATCCTGAAAGCAGTAAATGAAAAGAAATAATATATTTTCGAGATGCTTTACCATTGATCAGGATATGCGTGGACAGTTGCAAAATCAATCCCGGGAACTTGATTGTTGGCAATGAAATCCGTCCCAATGTTGAAGTTTGGATTGTTATGAAGCTTCTCGGGATGAGAAGATCCATAAAATCCTTCTAAACCAGCTTCAAGCAAGTGGTTTTTGTCAATGGACTTAACATGAGCAGCCATCTCAGTGATCCAGGCCTACATGTAAACAACTCAGTTTAGTCTCCAACCAACAACTTGCATCTCCTACATAGCTCACATTCAGGCAACTATTCTCGTGATCCTTCTTATTTCAAATTTGTTTTCATGACTATAATAATATAGTATAATTATGATACAATTTGAACTGTTCCACCCCGCATGATCATATTGTTTTTTCTTTCAACTTGTATCTATTGTACTGCACAACTATTTACTGTGTAAACATATACCAATTGCACTTTATATAAGCATAAAGAGAGAGATCAAAGTTCAAGATTAAAGTTAAAATAGTGGGACTACTATGACTCTGAGTAAACTTTTCTAGATTTAGGTGGAGCATGTAGTAAAGTTGGACCCCCATTAAATTTTTTCACTGGGAAGTATGCAATACATAGTGTCGGCAGGCAAAAACCTAATGATATTTTCACTCTTTTTTTGATTGAAATTCAGAAAAAAGACCAACTAGAAAAATTTCTCAGCTGAACTTTCCACCAACACAAGTACTAAATTCTGGGAAAAAAAATCATAAATGCGTTGAACATAACGCTTGCAGTGAGAGCATGATGAGCATCATAGTATATAAGATCAAATACTACGTTAGATGTATTGGTGAGAGTGAGGGATAGCTCAAGTGGTTAGAGCTTTCCTCCCGATCCTTGGAGACCCTGGGATCGATTCTCACCCCTGCCCTTGTGGCTCTCTAAACACCAAATAAAAACGTTAGATGGTATTGGTGATAAGGCAAAGAATATATCGGAAACAACATGTTCTGTATTTGCTAATTTTTCCATTTCTTAAACATGATAATTGTTGAATGACAGAGGGAGTAATTAAGAATTTAAGATAATGTGGAGTAACATACAACATTACATAATATAATGACATATTAAAAGCTTTTGCTTGTGATTAAAAACCTAACAACAATTATAAGACATCCGAGAATATTGACTATTCAAATAAATTAATTATTTTCTCCATTTGTCTTTTTACATTCACAAAGCATGTCCAAAAACTTTTAGTTATGTAGAGTATTAATAAAATTATAAAAATTTAATATTTCAAAATGTACATTTATGTCAAATCTAACAAGACAGCACACGATAGTATATGGGCAATTCACTTAAACAATAAAAACAGAGAAGCTAAAGGCTGAAAGAGAGCAAAACCTGAATGGTTTTTCCAGAAGGGTCTGATGTACACCTAGGTTCATTCATAAGCTCCCAAGCCATAATTGTTGGGTCATTCATGTATGCCACACCATTTATGGTGTTACGCCTGGTAAGAACAGCCTAGACAAAAACATTTTTTAGATGAAATTTCAAGCATTAATATATTCAACCATTCAAAATTTTCTATAAAACTTCAAATTATTTACCTTGATATGATTCTTGTAGAAACCCTTAACAACAGAATTAGAGAAAAATTCATCATCAGAAGAAAGATATTGGCCTTGATTCTTAGCCCAGTTCACATATTGCTTCTTCCCTCCCATGCTTTCATAGTTATTTGCAAAGCTTAATATCAGCTTAATTCCATGTTTCCTTGCCTCAGCTATCACAAAATCCAACCCCTGTCATAAAAATTTAATAAACAATGGTCACACCCATTACCCAACAAATAATAACAAACTCGTAATTCATCTCGGGATCAACAAAACAGTCTAATCTCATATTCACTCACAGTGGTAAGTACATACGAATATAGGATATTGTGGTGGAACATTTGTACATGTTATGATTGTTATTCTAGTGTGTTACAAACCTGTAGTAGTAGTTGAGATTAACAAAATTTTACTGATCTCTAAGATCAACCTATTAGACTCGACACATAAAATAAAAAAACACAGGTGCAAAAAAGAACCTGGAAGACATGCTCATCATAGGAGCCAGGGGAGAGTTGGAGAGCGCGGTCACCTCCGTCGTTAAACGCCCAAGTTCGGGCGACGGTGAGGCCGTGGGAGGAAGCCTCACGGAAGACATTGGAGACTAAATAACGTTGAGAAGGGTCAGTAGCCATGTACATGAGCCAGTAAGCATTGAACCCATTTGCATAGTAAGGCGAACCATTTAATAAAAGCCGAGTTCCTCTAACTCTAATGAACCCATCTCCTTCTCTTCTTCTTACACTAGCATCAACTTTGAAGAATGTATGACATTGTTGGATTACTAGTAAGACTGTCAGAAACAACTTCAGGTGTTTCATTTTCTCTCTCTAGAAAATCTAAGTGAGAAAATTAGTTGGGTTTGTTGGGAAGAAAGTGGGTGGAAAATTGGGAAAGTTGAAGAGACAATTGAAGTCTTTTTATCAAGGAATGGAATCAGGGTTAGCTTGAATTTTGTGGCTTGTGCAGTACTGTGGTAGGATCCCCCTGTCTTTTGTGGTGCTCAAGTTTTGAATCCTTTCCTTTATTTACTTTATAGTAGTCCTGAAAAATTAAATAAATTTTATGTCATTCTGAGAGTTTTTCGAGGTTAAATGCGATTCTATGAAGGCTTAAGTTATTTTGTTGCCTTAACTCTAGATATAACCGAGTGCATTAAAACTGATAATACAGCTCAACGAGATGTTTAAGTTTTCTGATTAGGGAAGCAAAAACTAAAAATGGTGTAAAGGTGTCAATTTAGGAGGAAACACGCGGCATGAAGCTGAAAGCATTAGAGGCATACGATATTGAAGTGGCCCATGTGCATCAACACATCCTAGAGGCCCACCTCGTGTTCTACCGCTCCGTATTAATGACTATGAATTACTCTTCATTAATAGGGAAGTGAGTAGTGTTGATTTACCTTATCTTTATTTTAGTTAATCACACTATTACACTAAAGTACGGAGTATATTACATCAACAACTGATGTTGCTTTCACTTTGATCAATATTTACAAGATAGAACCTAAGATGGGCAGCATTTGATGTTGCTTTCACCTTGATTAGTGTTTCCCCCCCCCCCCCCCCCCCCAAATGGAGTCGAAATAAGATTGAACTTCAAATGAATTTAACTTTAAGCTTGTATCATTTAATATAATTCATACTTTAGCTCGAGGTATCGTTTGATGCGGTTGAGTTGAGAGCTTGAAATCAAGTCTTTATAAGCAACTTCGATTCGAATGAATCAGATACGGAGTACAAGTTAATTTGAGGAACCAATATTAGGCTGACTTAATTTTCAAGTTACTATGAATAGTTGAATACTAGTATGAGTTAATTTGTTGTTCAACTTTTCAAAAGTTTCAAAGTAAAGAGAGAGGAGTTAATCAATGCGGCAGTTGCGGTGGGTTGGGTTCCAACAAGTTAAATATAGGAGATTGTCCCTAACTTTTTAGGTCTAGTGAAATCAGAAGCAGTTAATGGCGTAATCCGCGGATCCTCATTCCCATACTTTTTCCTACAAACATCTCTCGTGATGTTGTCCATCCAATATTGTGGACAATGAAGCTTCCCCTTTTCTTAAAGATACTACAAAATTTCTCAATGTAATGTAGGGCCTCTTCCTACACCAATACTCTCTTCACTCCTTTTTTGTTTGCTTCATTTTTCTTTTATTTACGTATTTTTAAATAACCATATATATAATTTTTGCATATACATAAGCTTTACTCTTACATTCAATATTTTTGATCTACTTCTTATTATTTTCTATCGTTAAATCCACCCTACTAAAATAATCTCAATAGGAAAAAGTAAGGGGACCAAAGGAGTGAATAGAAGTTACTACTATGAGGCCGAGTGACACGACTCTACCATGTGAGTGAGGCTTTAGATTTTGTGTACTAAGAGGCTGTTTTTTGGTGTCACGTGAGATTTTGTGTATCCGACCCTAATTTGCCTTCCCTATTTGTCGCTAAATTAAAGCCTGGTCCTATATTTTTCTTACCAACCGGTCATACAACTACCAGTACAGTAGTACTCAAATATACATCACTTACTCTTGGTCATGCTGGAGGGAGGATCTATCGATCATTCATGACTACTACGACAAGTCGGTAACATAACCAAGCTGAGGTGAATATTCACTTCCAAGCTCATTAGCTCTAAACTTTTCACAAGCATAAATACACAAAATGTTCTTCAACAATCAACAAACATAAACAAAAGCATCTCTATATTAGTGTTCAAACTCATTTATCAAACAAGCTCTGCAATTCATTTAAACATTATAAAACATGTTCATGTTACACATAAACGAACAATTGCATACGAGATAAATAGGGTAAATTTTACTTAATCCATCCATCATGATTTCTGTTCAGATGCCAGAATAATTTTATTTTATTTTTTAGAAAAAAAGCCCTTAAGGAGAAGCTGATGAATAATTTGTACTGTGGTATGATTAGAAATTTAAAATATGACACAGATGTAAGAAATTGCGTATGTTGTACGCATAATGATAAATTGCCTAAGAAAATTATGAATGTCGTATGATTTAAAGATGAAACATGTGTGGGGAGAAAACCCCAGGACGATAATTATGTGAGCTAACTCAAAATACAAGACATAGTACATCTACATATCAATTACACTTTAATTTCTCCTACCAAGTGAGTATGAATAAAAGGAAAATGGAAAATTGAGTGAAAAAGAAAAGCATACAAGAAACAGATATTACGACACAAAAGATGTAGAAGCAATCTAATAAATTAAAAAACAAATTGCTGCATATCTACAATCTAAATAGAGAACAGTTACAGGGATCTCCCACCTGGTCTTTTTCACATAAGATGTGCATAGAGCAGGGAGGGGAGCAATATAGCCAGTGAGCCAGTAAAGATGAATCCTGTTGTTAAAAAACTTGTATCTGGCCACCATATCCATAGCGTTTGAGAAGCCCTTCATCTTGTCTCCATTTTTCTTTCACTTTGACTTCCACCTATAAACAATAGCTCCAAGTCACTAATAATTTCAGTCAAAAAACGACATTTGGAAGCGGTAGCAATATGATAATATGATTACTGTAATAACCAAAACCCAATATGCTAATACTTGAACTTAAATAAAAATGATACTAGTCCATTCTAAAAGTGAAAGGCCTGGTCCCCACGTGCAAATCGCACAAACTCTTGCTTGTGTCTTATGAACAAACTATCAAGAGAATCAGCACGGTTAAGAGGAGTTCCGCACTTCCTCATACACAAAAAAAAAAATAAAAAAAATAAAAAAAATAAAAAAATAAGAGGCTGAAGATATTCACTAAACTGAAGCGACATTGATTCCAGTTTACAACGAGACAGAGAACAATGTAGTCAGGTATTTGGAAATTCTGCATTTGTTACAATAAATAAAAATTTCACCAAAAAGTTGGACTCTTTCAAATGAAAATGGACATTCATGTATTCTGTCCACAATTTTTTAGTATGCGCCTGTGTGTGCAGGGGAGAGGGGGATAGGTCGATAGGATATTCTGAATCAGTTACCTCTAGAAACACTTTCTTCTGCAAAAAGTCTTCTATGTCAAGGCGTGCAGCAGTAGCTAGCAATTTCAAAGCTCTTCCCTCCTACAAAGACTCAGAATCAATATAAAAATTCTGAGAAGGAAACAAAGCAAGGTCCTAACCAGCAATGACAAACAATGCAAATTTTTAAAGCAATCAGAAACCTATGCGTGCCAAACAAGACTGCCCTAAAAAGTCAGTGGCTCAGTAATTTTCAAAATCAAGCACACCATGACATAATGCTAATGCAACCGTGTTGCGACAGCTTAGGTGGCTAGTGCAGCATATGATATAAGTTGAATTTGGTATCACTTCCAAAAAATAGTATAACAGTAATACCCAGATGTGCATTGCAGGTCATTTTCCAAACCAAAACTACCATACATAACCGACTTTTCTAAAGCCATGAAAAGTCCCCCACCATGAAACTTTGGGGGGAAATTAAAGAGGCAAATTTAATTAGTTGTGATCAAGTTTGCATCATGTGTGAAAAGATTTCTCGAGCAGTTGCATGTAAAACCACCAAGTCAGATAAGATTTCAAAGGAGAGGTGATGGTTGTGTTGACTGCATACAAGAGTCAAAATGCAATAGCAACCATTGATAAGGCCGTAAACGGTAATCCCTTACCTTTCCAATAAGGATGATCTTTTGTGAGTTCTTCTCAACAACAACCTCCACTTGAATAAAATCTTTTGCACCAGGTCTTGATTTGTAACTCACAACATTAACCTGCAGAATTTGGCATTAAACTTAGGACTTAGGACTGCATGCAGCGAAAAATGCCTCAGGCAATATAGTGGAAAATTACCTGGCATGCATATGGAACTTCATTCTTGTATTGCAAAAAGATTTTTTCTCTAACAATTTCAGCTACAAAAAATCTTTCAGGGTGTTCACTGGCAATGTCCTGCCAATCAAGTAAGAAGAAGATACTAAGATTTGGCTGAAAATTATTCATCTTTTTCACTTATAAATTTTAAAATTACATCAACTGAGAACAAGCAAATCATCCTCCAAGATGACCAGTTGTGCTGAACGCATTGGTGACATACAAACGGGGAAAAAAACAATCATCTCACAAAAAGCTAAAGGCATGAGCTAGTACTTTTGGATAATAGGGTGGACCAAGGGGAAGTTTTGATAAAATCCAATCTTTGACATCATCAACTCCATGTCCATGTTTAGCACTCACAGGTATAACCTCATCCACATCGGTAAACTTCTCATACCACTGAAACAAGCAGGAGTAGGGTGTCAAACAAGCATCAAATTATGAAATAATTTCAAACACATCTGCGAGGAAAGATTACATAAATCAATTAAACCAGAAAACATATACCACATATATTCTGTCTGATTTATGAAAATTAATTCCATTATGGCTATACAACATTGCATCATTTTTTATGCATAACAGACATTTATACTAGCATGACATTATTAACACCCTACAAATAAATTACCTTTATAAAGTTCATCAGAACTCCATGATCCCTTCCTCCATCTAACGACATTTAATTTTGAAACACATCGTACGATATCCTGAAATAACTTCCTATCATTATAAGGGTCAAAGGACCAGGCCGGATATATATTCATTCACATTTGCAGGCAATCCAAGAACCATGACTACTAACCCTATATGAGTTGGTCTTGTTCATTTTACTATGCAGCATGATATTTTCTTACTGCTTCAATGATTTTCTCCCCTCTCGACAATTTCATAAGAGCTAACCTTCTTACTGGCTTACTGGTTATCCAGTGAAGTAATCTGGATGGAAGAAGCATACAAATTCTATACTCTCAAAATATACTCATTGAGATAAATCAAATAAGACCTCACATGATTATATTTTGATGTTTGTATGAGTGGAAAAATTTGGTCAAATAATTTAAACTTTGACCTCCAAAGTTAAAGTGCAAACACTTTGAAATAGAAGGTACTGTGCAACAAATGTTAACCCAGCAATTTGTAGATTACGGCAAAAAAACAATCTTTCTGTAACTGGACACCATACAGAATTAAAAATGAAATTACTCCTTTGTTCAACAGTGTGAGCATTGTGCGATGGACAGCAAAGACATACATAAACATTTGCTCATTTAGGAATATACAAACCTGGAGTTTTTTAGCAATTTCACCAGGTTTAATGAGATCCTTTTTATTTAGAACAAGTAAGGTGGGTAATTTGTCCTTCAACTCCCCTACACCAGCAAGCACTTCGTCTAACTGAAAAATTATAGGAAAAGTATGTCAGTTAATCAAGAAATTTGAGATGCTCATAGATGATAAGATCTGAGGAGCAAACCTTTTCAGGCATCTTACACGCATCAACCACAACAACTACACAATCTGCATTGATGGCAGCACTACGGACATTCTTCATCATCATAAAGTCCAATTGGTGCATCTTCTTCTCAATAACTCCAGGTGTATCATAAAGTATAATCTGCAAGCTATTAACAGCTGGACTTAACAATTTTACATAGCAACAATTGTAGTGGGTTCTATATACTTTGTGAACAGGAAAACACAAACATTCAAGAGTTACCCTTGGAAAGAAAATCAATTAAGATGAAAATTGAATAAAATAGACTAGATTAATGCAAACCTTAACAAGCAATGTCATTAGCAATTAATTGATGTACTCATTCAAATTTAGAGGAGCAAGTAATCAGTCACCATGTACTCATTCAAATTGATGTACTCATGATTTAATTGCATCAATATGTTACTAACTTACTATATAGAATTATAGACAATACATTGATACATGCCATTTGTTTCCCTTTTGCCAAGGAAAATATCACACGATGCAGCACCTTAGGCGGATGTCAAGTATTCCCTATTCTACCATAAAATGCTATCACGAAAAATAGAAGAAATACAAGCTACATGTGTCAATCATGTCAACTGAAGATACCATCATGAAATAGGAATGTCACCAGCCAAAGTTTACACATTAAACACAAAACAGGCCAGGGGTTATCAAAACACCACCATGCTTAATCACACTTCAAAAGTTCAAAGAACAAAAAAAATGCTTTAGAAGATTCCGCACAGGAAATAACATTTAGCCATTAGTAGTGCTATTGTCTTGTATAAATAAATATTAGACGTCACAAGGCCATCATTTACAGGGAAATTCAAACCTGATGATCTGGGCCAGAACATATACCAAGGATTCGATGTCTGGTAGTTTGAGGTTTATCTGTAACAATTGACAGCTTCTGACCAATCATTTGATTTATAAGAGTGCTTTTCCCAACGTTTGGCTTGCCCACCACAGCCACATATCCTGTAAATGAAATTAAATGTAATCTCAAGAAAAAGAAGCATATTTTTCAGAACATCTAATCATAACCCCAACAAAAAAGTTGGAGAATAGACTCACACAGAAGCCCAAAAAATTTGAAGATAATGGTGGCAATGTAGGAATCACTCAATAACTCAAATCCCCTATCTTAGTATCTACCGAAGATTAAAAACTTATAAGTGCATTACGAATATTACAATAGTCCTAAACAAAACAACTAAACCCCGATTGATCGCCGGCAACATTAGTAGGGTATGGACTATGGAGCATATATTATGACACATTACAGTTTTCTCTGCCAAAGCTCTAGCACAAGTGCACAACCAATTCACCAATACAATCACCTGAATAGCATAATCTTTTGCTACATTAGCATCCTCCCCAACACTTCCTTAACACATCACAATTTAACAAAACTCGAAAGTGAATTAATTAAGCAATCAAACACTCTAAAATAGCACAGGATAATTAATATCAACTGATAATCATAAATAGCTAAAATCACTAAAATCTATCAAAACATGAACCCAATTTCAACAAGTAGTACTTTAAAAATCAGCAACAACTTAAAATCAATTAAACAACCAAATTCAGTTAAAACTGCCCTAAATTTGAAGATACCAAGATAGAACCAACATCAAGCATTACAAAGCTAAACTTCAATTTCGAAATGCAAAATTACGAAACCCTAAATTAAAAAAGGAAAAAAGCAGGAAGTTTAAAGAATGCTAACCACTTTTATGGTTAGGGTCAAAATCTCTCTCCTCCATTTCATAATCATCCAGCAACGCTAAATTTCTATCTGGTTTCTCACTTAGAGAGAGAAACGATGATGAAGACGCCATTAATTCATCTTCATACTTTCTATCTTCTTCTTCGTCTTCAATTAATGGAAGCTTCTCGTGCAAGCTAATACTACTGTAATTTTTGAGTCTAGAATTTCTGAAATTGAATTGAATGGTTGGGAATCGAGTGAATTGCGAAGGAGAAGAAGATAGAGAAATTAGGTTTGAGGAATGAGAGAGTATTCTCTCTCCTAAATGAGGTATGCCAACTGCTAAAACCTCCATTGTTGGAGCTTCGACACTACTGCTCTGTAAAACACTAAAACTGTATGTAATGTTATCCTCTTTTCTCCCTCCTTTTGTTTGATAAAATAATACGGAGCTTATTTGGGCTATTGGACTAACGGGTCATATCATAAATGTAGGCCCATGAGAAAATAAACTCTCCATTAACCAGAAAAGGTACTTCGTACACAACCTTGAGTTTAATGGTAAGGATTGCAATCCGACTTTTAGGCGTGAGGCGAGGAGTCGAATCTTACAATCTGCCTTATCCACATTGTCCAAGATTTTATGCAATTAGTATCTTCTAAAAGTGAAGAGAAAGTTTAATTTGATAATAAGACGTCTTATGTGATTAGTGTTGGTTTGCCCCAATTTATACACTTGTAACAATTGGAAGTACTCTCCAAGACGCACAAACTCACATTAGGTGCACGAATCCCTTATATTGTCTTTCTTAGACTCGTGAAAAATAAGGCCAGTATCATGCATCAACCACCTACGGAGTAAAAGGCACCGATCATGTATCAATCATCTATGGAATAAAAAGCTCCGACAAAGGTAGCTTTCAAAGTTTCAAGCATCAAGCCATAACATCTATGGAGTAGAAGATCAATCAATCATTATAGTCACACGGTAAAAAACATACTCCGTACCATCTAAGTAGTAAAACAACCCCAACAAATATCTCTTTGAAGCCTTGAATGACAATTGTTTCGGGATTTTTTTGAGAAACCCTCAGGATACAAATCTTCAATAGCGTTCGAACGACCGCAGACACCTGCAAAACAACGTAATAAGAGTCTTCTCATCCTTCAGGTGCTATTATGTTGCCATGTGTCGTTTCCCAATAGGGACACATGTCGCCACGTGTCACCATAAGAATGGATTACGTGATGGGGTATTTTGTAGCCTAAACAACAGTTATTAATTTAGTTTTGGTTAAGTAATTTATTAATTAAATCCATGCCTACTATTCCACAGACCACAGAACCCTGTCTAGCAAGCTGGCAGTTTATCACACAACCAGACTCAACAGGTGGTATGAATATATGATGCGCACCTCACCTTGGCCACTGCTAAATCAGGTAAAATTGATAAGCAATTAGGATTATTAATAAATGGACTTCGGTTGAAAGCATGGAGACTCAGAAATCATGAGCCAGTAGTGCCCAAATCTGAACTTTAATTGTCTCATCAACATCACAACAAGTCAGTAACACCGCAACACCCAAGCTAATAGAGTGCTTCAACAATCTAAAGCAGCAAAATTCACAAGCTTTTGTACCACATTTCACAAACACATCTACATAGACCCACACAAGAGTTTGAAGTTACCAAAATTTAGACCCCTTCGTTCTTTATCAAAAATTCCCTGCAAAAAATATAATCACACTTAGAGCATGTTTGGTATGGGCTTTTTATGGGGTTAGTAACGGAATCGGGTTACCGTTTCCGTTAGAAGATGTTTGGTTAAAGAGTTAAGTAATAGAAACCGTTTCCTTCCTCTAACCCATTCCATTACTTTGTTTCCACTGTAAAACTTGGGGAAACAAATCCCGTTTCTTTCCTCTATCTATTCTCTCTCCTCTCATACAACAGATCTCCCCACAATCCTCAACTTTGATCGATCGAAGCCACAAATTCACTGAAGAATTCTAAATTTCGTACTTCAAATTTCCAGAAATCAACAAACTCAAGGTTTGATCTCTCACTTTTTTGTTGAAGAACCCTAGTTTTTGAGTTGTGTTGAATTTATAAAAATTTTGCCTTATTGATTGCGTTTTGATTTTTCTACTGTATATTGAAAGATTGCTATTTAATTTGATTTGCGATCTATATTTTTTCTTTGTGTTGATTGCTATTTTCGATTTATGGTGTTAATTAATTTCTAGGGTTTTCTATCCTAATTTTTCAGTTTTATTTGAGTTTTATTTTCTCCTGTTTTTTGCTTCATGACATTATTGCTAACATGATATCAATTTCGATTTTATGAAATAATACTTACTGATGTTTTGTCATGCAAATTTTGATTTTATGCTATTATAATTTGCTATTATTATTTGGCTTCTTTTCCCCCAAATTTCGATTTTATGCTTAATAGTAATACTTACTGATGTTTTGATCTGCAAATCAGCTTTGTTTAGCAAATGTCAATGGTAAATAATCAGCTTTGTTAAGCGAAAATCAATGTTTTGAGGCAGATTGTTAATGTTGTTTGATTGCTATTGCTTTGCTGGTTTTTAAGGCATATTGGGTCTCTAATTCTTGTTACTTGATTGCTATTGTTTTGCTTATGGACAAATCGACAACCCATAAGTGCCGAGGAATTCTACTATTCCCCTGCTGTTGCCCCTCCCCCCTTCTGCTATTCCCCTACTGCTTCCCCCTTCCCCCTTCTGCTATTCCCCTGATGCTGCCCCTCCCCCCTGCTGCTATTACCAATTTTAGGTGAACTAGTCCTAATCTACATTACCAATCTGTGTACATCAAGACTTTGTCTAAAACTGTCAGTCATACGAAGTGTTGTTTATATGGTTGATATCAATTATTGCTTGTGTTAAGCATTATGTATATTGATACTATTGTATATTTTTTGGACTGGTTTTTCAAGGTTTCTACAATGCCCCGACTTATGCGTTCCATAAGGAAGAAAAAGCTAAAACAAATACAACTAGTTATTTCAATGGTTATTATTATTTTGATGATGTATTGGATGTGGCATATGATGTGTGTTGTTACAATAAGGGGTGTTCAATTAAAAGAAAGGAAAAGAAACAAAAAATTGCTACGAATGTTAGTTTTGAGAGGGCTTTATAGAGAGAGTGATGTGAAATGCAAGAGTGAGCTTCGCGTTAATAGAAGAACTTTCAATATTATTTGTGAGATGCTTAGAGACATTGGGGGTTTAAGTGGTACAAAAAACATGTCGCTTCAAGAGATCGTAGCCATGTTTTTATACACGTTGGCTCACCATAAGAAGAATAGATCTATTGGACAATATTTCTTTAGAAGTGGAGAAACCGTGAGCCGGCAATTTCACCTTTGTTTAAGGGATTTTCTCAAGTTTCATGAAGTACTACTTTACAATCCCACGCCAATATCGGATGATTGTGAAGATGAAAGGTGGAAATCTTACAAGGTATTGGTTTTTTCTAAGCCCTTTGCTAGGATTTTCTTATTTTTGCTTGTTTGTAAGTAATATTTTTCGTATTTTTGTAGAATTGTTTAGGGGCATTAGATGGGACTTACATTAATGTAATGTGCCTTCACAAGAACGACCAAAGTATAGAACAAGAAAAGGAACAATTGCTATGAATGTATTGGGTGTTTGTGCACCGAATATGCAATTTATTTATGTTCTTCCTGGTTGGGAAGGTTCGGCCCATGATATGCGTGTACTTCTCAATGCTCTCTCTAGACCAAACGGTTTTAGGGTACCTCGAGGTAAGTGAAGCTCATCATTCTTTTGTGAGTGTATAAGTTTTGTTAGTTTTGGTAGGTAGTAATCCGTTTCTTTAATAACTTTGAAGGTAATTATTATTTTGTTGATGCGGGATATACGAATTGTGAGGGCTTTCTTGCTCCATATAGAGGTCAAAGATACCATTTAAAAGAATGGACGAATCAACAACCCGAAAGTGCCGAGGAGTTCTATAACATGAAACATGCTAGGGTGCGAAATGTCATTGAGAGATGTTTTGGCCTGCTTAAAGGAAGATGGAGTATTCTTAGAAGTCCTTCATTTTTTCCTATTAGAACTCATGGGCGTATCGTGATGGCTTGTTGCTTATTGCATAATCTAATTAGAAAATTCATGCCTACGGATGATATAAACGAAGATGAATTGAATGAATCCGATGATGATTCCGAAAGTGATTCCGATGATGAAAGGGAATTTATTACAAGTGTTGCTACTTCGGATCATTGGACCAATTTTAGAAATAAATTAGCCCAAGATATGTTTAATGATTGGAGGGCGAGAGGTAGACATGGTCAATAGCAAACAATGTATGCTTTTTCTTTAATATATGTTTCTTCATATATCTGCTTGTGGCATTTTCTTTTAGATTATTTTTGTTTAATAAGCTTCCATTAGCATATTGTACTCTGAAATTGGAATTATGCCTGTTTTATTATCCTGCCTCTTATTTTGTTTGCTCATGAATTGTGCCTTGATTTGTTCTGTGTCAAGGGGATGTTCTATTTTTTTGAATTGATTTTGAGTGTTTTTCTTTTTGGACGGGATGCTGAAAAGAAATTGTTGCAAGTAGACAAGGCCGTGTACGATGAATGGGTGAAGGTATGAACTGCTATTTATTACACTAACCTTCTTAGTTTCATACTAACTTTGTGAATGTATCTTGAAATCTTGACATAATGAGAAACAAATCAGTATTATTACCAGCAGATGACCATTCATCTAAATTTGTGTTCTGAGTTTTTCAAAAACTATATACTCACTTGACATGGTATACTAGCTATAATTCAGAAGAAAATTTAGACAGCAAGTATAGTATGATTAGTATGATTAGTACGATTAGTATCCATGTTTTCAAGTTGCTTTTGCAAACTCTGAGCTGTTGGTGCCATGAGGTTACTGCTGCTGGTTCAGACTGTTGTTTGTTGCTTATGCTTTGTTTTTTGTGGTCGGTCTTGTTGCTTGTTGGTGGCTGTTGTCCTTATGTTGTTACTGCTGTGTTGTCTGTGAGTCTGCCTGCTGGTATCTGTCAGTGTGGTTGCTCTGTCTTTTGTTGCAGGCTGTGATTTCAGGAGCATTTGTTTTGGTTTCCTGGTTGGTGTATGTTTGTAGGTGACTTTTTAGCTAATATTGGTGTCAATTGGTTTTGGCTGGTTTTCTTAGATTTATTCCTGAATTTTGTCCTATCCCTCGCAGTGAAGGGAGTAGTGTTTCAGTTGTACTTTATATGAGAATTAGTGCTTAATTTTACATTCTCTTATATGGCAGACTCATAAGAAAGCTAAGGGGTTGTATGGAGTTCCATTCGTTCATTATGAAACTCTAGCAGAAATATATGCAAAAGACAAAGCTACCGGAGATGTAAGTGAGTCATTCGTTGATGCCATAGAAGGTATTGATCAAGAGATTGATAAGCAACCATTGATTGTCGAGAGTGATGAAGAAGATGATGTGAATTCTACTAATTCGGACACTTATTCTTCTACAAGTCAATCCGGAAAACGCCCCGTGAAGATAGAGGATGATCATATAACTCCTTCAAAAATGGCAAAACGCTCTATAAAGGCAAAGGAGGTTAAGGTGAAAGGAAAGAACAAGGTAAATTTGAAGAGTTTGTGTAGGAATGATGATGATGATTTGGTGGCCTCTCTCCATGATGTTTCCAACAATTTTGGGAAGATATTTGAAAATATCAATGTTAATCTCGGGACTATGGCTAGTGCATGGTCTAAAGCGGAAGAAAGGGAGCAAAGGATGGATGAAAAGGTGAACAAGGTATTGGATGAGGTGATGAAGTTAGATGGCATTTCTCCATCCGAAGCTTTAGAGGTTGCTACTATTCTCATGGCGGAAGAACATAAGCTTCGTATCTTCTATCAAGCACCATTTAACATGAAAAATCAATATGCAATTGATCTTCTTAAGAAGAAGTAGCATTTGATTGTTGTCATGTCTTTGTTTTTTTGTTGAACATTTGCAACTTGAGCAATACAAGTTATGTGTTGGGATTATTCATATAATGATGGACATATTATTAGTCAATGTTTGGATAATTAATGAGTGCCAACTTTGCTTTGTATATATATATTATTTTTTTAACCGTAAAATATGTAGCATAGACAATATTTTTTATCTAGGTTATTTTTTTACCCGTAAAATATGAGCATAGACAATATTGTATTATTCATTCTTATTTTTTGTTTCCGTTTGTTATACCAAACAAAAGGAAACGGAATGGTGATAATTGTTTCCGTTTTCTTTGATGTACCAAACAACTACTAAGGGTAACACTATTTGTTACCCTTTCCCCTCCTAATTTATTTCCATTCCGTTTCCTACATTAACTCCATACCAAACACCCCCTCAAGAGTTCCCCAAGTATCTAGAACCCAGGATCAGAATACCTCATCCTGGCCTAGCACAAGGGGCTCGACCTTTTCTTTCGTTTTACAACAACGCGTTTCAGCATTGCTCAAAAAGATGCCGATCATAAAAAGTACATTATATTCATGAAACTGTACATTCTGCATAGCACAAAAATATGCATCCTGGAATGTGAAAAAGGCTGTAATGCACATTGCACAATGCATCAGACTTTGTCAAATTATTTCTTCCTATTTTGTATAATTCTAGGTATGGCCTAATCACTGCTTATCACTGTCAGGTTGAAAGGCTCTGTTACATTCACTTGAAGATGATACTTTTCCACTTCCACTTGGGAGTAAAGACCATGCCAAAGCTGCACCACTGAGTGTAACAGCTGCGGGAATAACAATTGATCCCCAAACCCATTTCTGTCTTATCCTTCTCTTCTGTCTTTCATGCCGTGCAATCTCTGAAAATAAACACACAAGAAAGCTCAGCATACTGTCAATCAGGACAATTCTTATTAATATTATCTAGAAGCAGCACTTAACTATCAAAAACCTCACAGAAGCAACCAAGGGGAATTCATAAATAATCCAGTGAGATATTTTCTCCACAATGACAATTAATTGAAATGAGTCTTCATCATCAGCACAAACTAGCCCACACACACACACACACAGCTCTCCTCTATCTATTGTTCATACAAAGCTGAGACCGTGAGGATTTATGAAGTATTGATGCAACTGTTACCAGATAATGAGTTTAATGAAATTACTTTAGGTTGTATATTTTGGTTCATAATATTAACCACTAATATAAAGAGAGCTATTTTGGAAAATATACTAATTCCAGCATCATGTTATGTAGTGTATCCCTCAGCACTGAGTAGGATACCTGATCCTATTGCCAATTGCCAAATACTCCTATCATAAATTACATTATCTGTCACATTATTGAATTTTCAAACAATTTGTAAAGCATACAAACTATAGCTTCACCATAGTGAATCCTCGCACATGGGAAACTATTCCATTCCTTTTCAAGAAGCTCAAGCTTAAAAGAGACAAAGAAATTGGATATAGAGCAGCAAAAGAAAAGCCTCAAGAAACAAAACCATGAATCAACAGGCATTACCAGAGTATCAATAAGCATAAGAGATATGCAGCACAATCATTTGATTATAAATTGAAAGATAGCCACAAAAGAAGCATAAGCAATGTGGTTCGGCATAACAAAGAAGGGGATAAAAGTATAACACATGGGAAGTCATATATGACTGGAAGAGTGCAAGCAAAAGATGAGAATAACAAACACAAAATGACTGGTGATCAGTCAAGCATAATCATGTCAGATTGAAATAAGGTGGCCATATAGAAGACCAATGTAAGTTGAGACTCACCCATGGCTTCTTGGTTCCTCTGAGACATTTCCCGATTCATAGTCTCGTAATAATGCAATCTATCAGACAGACGTGCAATCTCAAAGTTCTTCATTTCCAGCTGAGCTTCCATAACTGCCTCAGCTTCAGCCTTTGCAATCCCTCTCCCTATAGATTCTGACACAAAACGTGCCAGTTGGATTTGTCGGCAAATTTCATCAATAGGACCAGTATCTGCTTGGCCATCCTCCGTTAAGGCAGTAAGATTTTCAGGAAGTATTAATCCAACAGCCCCTAACTTCTCCCGCAGCATTCGCCACAGTTGTTCCATATTCTGTAAGGCTTCTTCTGAGAGTTTTCTCTTTTCAATCTCCATCAACAAGGTCAGCCTCATTTCTCGTAGCTCGGTCTCAACCTCGTTAAGAGAACGCTGTGCTTGTAGCCCACTATCAGAAGAGAGTTCTAAAGCAAAATAAAGAAAGGGGAAAAACAAACCATCAATACCATATGCTAGCAAATGCAAATACACTTATGCAGATTTATAGCCACAACTGACAAGCTGAACTAACAAATAGGGTAGCACCGTAGCATACAAAAACACATCCATTCTCCATTGAAATAATTACATAATATACGTCATTTATGCCATAATTATTTCACAGTCACACTCAATCTATCTTCAATTGGCTGCTAGCTATGCATAATATTTCAGAGCACTAATAGCATTGCTCGTAAATAAATGAAGCTCTATCTCAAACTAAATGACTACTTTGCAAAACCTACAAATGATAATCACCAAGGCAATCTGATATCTGTCATAATGTAATCCCATGAACAATAACTTAACTTTCAGCTCTATTTAACCTAAATTACTCCAAAATCAACCAGAAAAAGAAACCAAACTTATGACTTTTTAGAACTAGAAAACAGATCCTCACTATAGCAACCATTTTTTTCTTAAACCCAAAGGTTGCAGCACATCGATTTGACAATTTATTCAATATAATGTATCTTTCAACCTAAAAGCTTCAAATAACTCTCCCTTCTATAAAAAGTAAGTTAAATCATTATCACTATAAACTACAGTTGTACAATATTACAGAATTATAGAGCTTATTGTGAGAAAAAGCCATGATTAAGTTCTAAATTCACCAAAAACAAACCAGTGGGACCAATCTTAACATTCCAATTTATCATTTCTCCCTTCTTTACCTTTGCATTACTAAACTAAACAAAGTAGGGCCATAAGATAATGCTAATTCTATAATACTACACAACAACATGCTCAATAAAACACAATCACATACCAAAACCAAATAATTCGATGAAAATTTCCAAAAAAAAAAAAATATTTACCTTCCCAAGCATCGTAAAACTCTCCTCCCATGGGAGTATTACCCCTAGCCGACCTCTCACCACCGTAATCCTCGCTATCAGCCGAAGCCGAAAAACTCATAGATTCCTGCGGGTCATAGAAATCTTCACTCTCACAATTCTCTCTCACCAAAACATCCCCATTAACTTCAGCTTCCTCAGCCTCAATCTCGGGTACCAACCCATCATCATTCGATCCATTAACCATCAATTCATCATCAAACTTCTCAATTTTCGCCTCAATCGAAACGTTTTCCTCCGAATGACTTCTTACATGCCCCCCTTCCAAAGCAACAGCAGCCTCCGCCGCTACGTTCTGGTCGGAGAGGCTCTTAAGCAAGCGCGGGCCCCGCCTTTTGTGGTTGATTAGAAAAGGAGAAGACGGAGGAAAGGAAGAGGTAGCTGAGTCAGGGATAGGTGTAGGTTCCGGCGTAGCGTAAAGCGACGGATGTATCTGCGGTCTTGCCGACGGCGGCGCCGTCGCCGGAGATGAGGTGGAGTTCAGACGACGTAGCTGAGGATGCGGCGGTGGTATATCCTTCCTTCTAGAAAATGATTTGAGATCGTCAACCGGTAACGACGTTGTTTTGCGTGAAACATCTGAAATGTTGTTAGACGACGTCGTTTTGGAAGCTCCTGGTTCCAGAAACCGATCGAATTGTATTGCTGCGAAGGTTGGCATCGTCTGATTCCAATCTCTGCAATTTCAAAACCAAAAAAATCAATCGAAATCTGGAAAATTCGAAAAGAAGAAGATTCATTCAATTGAAGAAAACAATTGAAGAATCTGAGATTGAATCTGGAGTAATTACCTGGGTTGTGGAGGAGAGAGAAAGTGAAAATGGAGGGGATTTGAAATGGAAAGAGAACCCTAGAGAAAGAGGAAAAGGCGGTGAGAAAGAAGAAGAGGGAAAGAGGGTTGAAAACGACGCGTTTTGATTCTCCTTAAGTTTTGGAGGTGTTTGTGTGTTACTTCTTCTGTTGGCTTTTGAATGTTTGTTTAATTTTAAAGGAGAAGAAGGTTCTGAATGTGAAAAGACTGAAATGCCCTTAGGTGGGAAGGAAGAAGAGGGGGGAATGAGAAGGGTAAAAATGGGGTTTTTGGTGAGAAAAATTGGAAATGTGTGAGGTAATAAATAAAGGAAGGAGACTTGGGGAAAAAGACAAGAAAATGTGGATGACGTCAGGAATGAAACGGTGTCGTATAGAAGGGGTTTGGGTTGGGTAGAATCTTGGTTTGTGGCCAAGAGTGTGGGGGGAATCTTGAGCGAAAAGAAAGTGAGTCACGGTATTTTTATGAGAGGGAAAAAAAAACTCAACAGTTTTAATTTTTTTTTTTAATTTTAATTTTTTATAGTAAAAGAAACTACTCGTAAGAAAGTGTGAGGTCCAACAAGAAGTAGGTGGCAACATTAGGTTCCTTTAAATTTTTAAATTTTTAGGAAAATGAGTATGTATATTTCCACGTTTTGAATATTTGACTAAGCTACGATTTTTTTATTCATACTTTGAAATACGGAGTATTTTGGAATATTGTGAATACACTTCTGTTACATAAGCCATATTTGACTTTTCATTTTTCCATGGGCTATTTCTATAAATTATTTTAAATTTATTAATAAGTAAACTTCATAGTATTTATATAATTTAGGGTTTTTTCATTTTTACCACCTTCAAATAATGACTTTGTCGAATTTACCACCTCCAAAAAAAAAACATTTACTTTACCACCTCATAAAAAAATTAAACATCAGTTTTACCACCTCATCTGAGCTCAGGTGACGGAAAACGCTTGTGGGGCCCAGCATAACGGCTAGTTTTTGATTTTTTTTCCAAATTTCTCTCGATTTCCCTTTTATTTAAACCTAGTTCTTCATTTGTACACCAAATTCTTGCAGATTGGAGATTAATTTTTGCGATTTTCTTCACAAATCAGTATTTTTGGGCAACCTTAACAATCCCAAACCCTCTAATTATCAAACAATCAATTGGACTCCTCGACAACAAGCATCAAATAGGTAAGCCATTGTCGTTAATTCTCTAGCAATTTTCGTGATTTCTGTTGTAATTTTTTGGCAATTCGTTGCGTGATTATGTTGCATTTGCTAAGAGTAATTGAAATTGGGCGTTTTGTGAGGTCAATTAAACCCCAATTTGAATTAAAATACTTAGGGTTCATGTAAGATTAAATTAGATTGGGGGTTTTTGTTATGTGAATTGGCTACTGAAATTAGGGTTATATTATGGTCATTGTGTTCAAATACAATTAATTTCATTCTTGTTCTTACTGAATTTCAGAAGGGAATGTCTTCAGTTAGCATGTCACCCTCAAAGGAGAAAAAATGCCAATGTGGAGTTCCAATGTCTAGGCTGACTGCTTGGACTAGGGAGAACCCAGGACGCAAGTTTAGGACCTGCAAATTCTATGATCCTGTGACTGAGTCAAGGGGGGTGTAAAGCTTTTGAGTGGGTGGATCAACCAGATGGAACACCTTGGCAAACAGAGGTGATTAACAACTTGCTGCTGGACAAGAAACTAATGAAGGGAGAGCTGAATGACATGAAGAGGGAAGTTGATGATGTTAGTGGACAAAGGAGGTGCTTGCTCAATGAGATTGACAGCTTGAAGATGAAATGCAAAGCTCTTAGCTCAGACAGGAAGAAGATGATCAAGGAAGTGCATGGCAGCAATGCACCAACAAAGAAAATGCTCACAGTACATGCTATTGTTGTGTTTTGTTGTTTTGGTTTGGTACTGGCTATGTATTTTAGATCTTAGGTTCATTTAGGAATGCTTAGAAACAAAAAAAATCCCCAACTTATGTTGTGTTTTGTTGAATTATTATGTGTGGATGTTGGGATGACATTTCTTGTACTACTTTTAACAAAATCAATGAGAAATGGAACTTTTTGGTAGAAACATATCACAATTCGTATTAGTACTTGCAACACAATGTTTGAAATTGTTTTACATTGGCTGAGACAAAAGTTAAGGCACCTTTGTGCAAAATCATTGTTCAACTATCATTGTTCTATTACAAAATACTAATGAGTAGACCTAGGGTCACAGTTGATTGAGATCCTTGTCCTTCTTGCTTGTCATTACATGAAGCTTGGACCTGGTCTGTATTTTGACTTTGGGAGGAGTAGTTGTTGGCACTCTTGTGGGCTGACTCAGGCTCCTGTTGCTCCTGGTAACAGGCTGAGTTGGCAAAGGCTTTGTTCTTGTTGCAGGCTGGCTTGACACAGCATTTGCAGGTGCAGCATTACTTGACCCAGCCTGTGCTGTTGTTGGAGGCTGATATTGTGGCAACTTCAGTGCAGCCTGCAATCACAGTATGACAAGACTCAGAAACAAAGCCACTAAATACACTCAAGTCACAAAATACACAAAATACATGTCTTGCTGCTTTCTCTTCACTTTTCTTTCTCTGTTCCTTAAGCCAAGGAGTCTGCATCTGTGGCCTCCCACCCTTTGGATTTGTTGCAGGTGGGTTAGGCTGTTCTGGTGCTGCTTCAGCCTTGCATGTTTTGGCAAAGTGGCCAAACCCACCACAGTTCTTGCATTGTTTCATCACCTTTGGCTTCTTGCCCTCAGGTGCTGCAGAAGTGCCCTCCCCTGGTTCAAGCTTTCTCTTATTTGCCTTAGGTCTTCCTGGCTGCACTTTCAGCATAGGTGGCAAAGGCTGTCTGAGCTTGACCTTTTCCCAATTCTTAGGGCCAGGCATTGGCTGTATAGGGTTCTCATATGCAGCCAAGTATGTCACCCTATAGTAATGTGGGTGCACATACAACTCAGGATCATCCCTTTTGTCCATTATGCAAGCAAATGCATGGACACAAGGTATTCCTGTCAACTCCCATCTATAACAAGTGCATTTTCTCTCTTGCAGATCCACAATGCACTGATCATCCTTGTATTTCACCTCATAAATTTCATCCCTTGAAGCTGTAACCTCACATGTCATGGCATACTTCTCCAACCCAGCAAAGACTTTGTTGACAAATGGGGTTAGTAAACCTTCCCAAGACTTTGCTGCCTCCCATTTGTCATTACTCCTCTTCATCATATATCTTCTAAGCCATTCCATTTGAGTTAGAATAGGCTTGTCTCTGGCATCTCTAATCACTGCATTAAATGTCTCACACATGTTGTTTAACAACATGTTAGACTTGCAGTTTGTAGAGAAAGCATGCCTTGACCAGTGCTGGGGGTCAATGTTTGACAACCACTGGTATGCTTCTTCATCCAAAAAATTGATACTTTCCATAGCAACTTCAAACTCAAACTGATACAACCACACACATGACAACCATTCAACACAACATAGACACATGGCATACAGTTTTCACAAAATAGAAAGACATGTAAATATGTGCAAAACTAAATGTTCCTAGCATACATTATAGTTCACCATAAAACTGACATAAAAGAACCTAAATAGAAGCTTACCAGAGTGCTTGCCCTAGCAGCAACCCAGAACAATTCCTTGAAAGTTGCACCATGAAATTTCAGTTTGAAATTTGACCAAATATGCCTCACACAAAATCTGAGCTCAGCTTTGGGGGCCACATCTGCAAATGCTTCTATGAGACCCTACACACAAGGCAAAACTAACAAGTTAGTGTACAGAAAATTCAAATAAAGCAAAGTAATTTAAACACAAACACAACCCACTTACTTTCTGTCTGTCAGACATAAAAGTCAAGCCATCTCCTTGGTCATACACACAAAGTGCCTTGAGCAAGCTCTCCAGAAACCAGCACCAGTTGTCCTTGTTCTCAATCTCTGCAGTTGCCCAAGCAATTGGGAAGATGGAATTATTGCCATCTTTTCCAACTGCAACCAAGATCTGCCCAGGGTATGCCCCTTTTAGATGGCACCCATCCACCCCAATTACTGGTCTGCAACCAGAAATGAATCCATCACTAAGTGCAGCTAAGCACACAAACATCCTCATAAAAATTGGTCTTTCAATTTGATTAATATCATCCACCACCACATTACACTCACTCCCTGGGTTCCATTTCAGCAGTGCCTTCCCATAGTCCCAAACCTTTGAGTATTGCTCTGATGAAGACCCATATATTATAAGCTTTGCCCTGCTTCTAGCCAACCAAGCCTTGGAGTATGTAATTTTGATCCCCAAGTCATTCAAGGCCCTGTCCTGAATCTGTTTAATCTTCCATCTGGGGTTGCCCCTGAACTCCTCCAAGTACCTGCCAACAAGGAACTCTGCTGTCACCTTGTTGTTCATTTTACTCCTAACACACCTATGCTTCAGCCTTAGTGTCTTAATTTGCCAAGCCTCTGATTTCACAAGCCTTGTTGCATAAAACTTGAACCTACACCTAACACCCTTACTACATGTACACTTCACTATCCTACAACTGTTCTTGTTATACACACACTTGCATTTCCTTTTGCAATATGCTGTTAGCCTCTTTGAATCATTGTGAAGAAGGTAATACTCATACCTATTTTCAATTGCATGTTGTCTCAAAGCTTTTCTCATTGTTTGCACATCACTGAACCTTTGACCAACTACAAATTTGATAGCCCTTTCAAAGTCTGTCTCAGGGTTAAACCAAGTAACACTACTCTGATCATCATCTGAATCACCTTCCACACTCTTTAGCTCATCAGAATCACAAGTTGCCTTCTCTTCAACCCTCACTTCAATGTTCTGTAGATTTCTTTCTATGTCAAACCCTGTGTCCTCATCATCACTTTGATCCCCTCCTTCAGTAACTCCCCTCAAACTGCCTTTCACCTCACTGTTAATATGGTCTACATTTTTCTTCAACCACTGTTCATCATCATCAGAGTATAAGTCCTCCTCTCCCTCATCAACTTCTAACTCAAAATCACTCAACTCAGAATCAGAAGACTCTGTATCACCATCCTCATCACTAAACACATCACTGTCATCCCTTAATCTCCTCACTCTTTCTTTTATTTTTCTCACTAAATTAGCAAAATTTCCAGTCTCATCCCCAACCTTAGCCTTACCCTTATCTGCAGCAGTGAGTTTACCCTTCCCTTTATGTGTATTAGCATTCACTTTCTCTGCCCTAGGAAGCCTCTCCTCAGCCTCTCTGTCATGTATAACAATGCCTTTTAACCTAGGGCTTCTCCTAAATGGTTCTTCTTCAGTGGGCTTACTAAGTTCTGGGCTGGGTTTGTATACTTTAGGCCCACCAAACCTCTTTTTCAGTTCCTTCCTTTGTGCAGGGGTTAGCTCATTCCCAGATATACATTTGAAGGGTGTTTTGTTAGTCCCTTCAATTGGCTCATGACTGGTAACATACATCTCACATGCCCCCTCTTTGTTCACCGACTCTAGGAAACCATTCACCTCACCATCAACAAGCTCCCTTTTACCATTCACCCAAGACTTGCCCTTTTGTTTATACCAGCAACTAAACCCCCTAGGAACCTTCACATTCACATACACAAACCCATGTATAGCTGCTTGCCTCAAAAAGTGTACATCTATCTTATTTTTTTCCACCTTTCTCATCCAATAAACCCACCCACCATCCCAAGTTAACACCCTCCTATTTTTACCAGCTAAAGAAGGTATAAAGGCACCCCCTACTGTAATTTTTAAGTCCACTGTGTCCATTCTGTAACAACACCAACAAAAGCACACACAACAATAACCAATTTCAGTAATTACAATAAACAACAAAAACCAATTCACCAATTACAACAAGTAAAAGCAATTCACATTGACTATGCACTAAATTAACAGTAACCAAGTAAATCTAATTAACTAATTATTTAACAAATGCACACTCTAATTCAGTCAAAGATTCGCATAATTAGGGTTTATAATACTTTAATTCACAGATTCCCCAAAAAGGCATACTTTACCCCAATTGACAACCATAAATCCAACGAAATGTACTAATAAAGGGTTTAAAGTACCTCTTGTAGTCAGGAATCTCGATTTCTGTCAGCAAATTACCAAGCTTTTGGTCCCCTCACCCTGTGGAAGATGACAAGAGAAGCTGATGTATTGCAATTTTGTGGTTCCAGCTCGATTTCAACCACCCAAATTGATCTAGGGTTTCAGTTTTTACAGAGAGAAAGAGAAAATTCAAAGGAGAGAGAAGCAGTTACAGTGAGAATCAAGAAAAATCAAAGGAAAGAGAGACGAAAATTGATGAGGAAGTGAGAAATTTGGTGAGACATTGATTATGGAAGGTGGAAGGTGAGAAAAGGAGGAGACAGAGGGAAATCGATTTTAAAAGAATTAAATTGGAGGGAAGTGACAGTTAACTGGGCCCCACAAGCGTTTTCCGTCACCTGAGCTCAGATGAGGTGGTAAAACTGATGTTTAATTTTTTTATGAGGTGGTGAAGTAAATGTTTTTTTTTTGGAGGTGGTAAATTCGACAAAGTCATTATTTGAAGGTGGTAAAAATGAAAATACCCTATAATTTATTTTAAAAGTGTTTTTAGGTATATTTGAATTTAGAAGGTCTATATCATGTCAATTCATTAAATACCCAATGACTAATTACATGTAATCCTTTACAAATTATAGATTTATATGAAACAGAAAAATGGCTCAATTTTTTGTGCTACAAGAGTCAAATTTTTGTTTTTCCATAAATTAGATTTGCTATTTGTATCTTTAGTAGTATACATCTTTTACAAATAAATCATAGGTTTAGCTTATTTTTATAATAAATTCACGAGAATTTGTTCATAACTTTTTATTAAAAGAAATGATCATGAGAAAATCCTTGTTCGTGAGTTAAAGCAAGTGGATGTAGATGAAATACAAAAAAATAATCCTCAATGAGCATGTTTATTGACAAGCTTTTCCCAACTTATAATAATGCAAATGAGCAAAATCTAGTTAAGTTCAAACAAAGCTCAAATCATACAATGATTTTAAAAGTTTGTTTGAGCCCAAGCTATCTCAAACACTAACAATTCTTCTCAATCTCAATTAGAACAAACTAAAAATTGGTTTGATTTGTAGTTGTAGTTGCTCATGCAAACTAATTGAGAAAGAACTTTGTTAATGTTATCATCCTTCTCGATTCTTACATGGTAAAATCAGCACTCCCGTGTAAAAAGTAGTTATATTGATTGTATTGTTGTGATCTTATGGGAAAAAAGGTTGGTGGTAGTCCTAATAGGTAGGTTGCAATTGTGTCAACTTCGATTTAAATAAATTTTGGAGATAAATGACAAAATTAAGACTTTTGGGTTAAAAGTTAAAAAATTTAAGCTTTCTTTGTTAAAATTTATGTGTTGCATTTTAGTATTTGTAATTGTTATAGTATTGTTTACTCAATATTGTATGGTACATCATACATTATGTAAATTGAAATATATAAAATTCCTAAAATAATACAACAAGCAATAAAAGTTATCACCATATCACATATCATGGCAAAGCTTAACCAAGTTTAAAGTTGTCATCCCTTGGAAAATTTCAAATGTTGAGATTGCTTAACTCTCTCTTATTGACCAATTTGTTATATATTCGGCTTGCCTTTGGGTATATAAGTATACAACCATACAATAGGTAAAGTTAGTTGTAGTTGTCAAGATGATGGTGATTTTAGATGTATTCAAATGAAATGCATCGCATAAGTAAACACTGGGTAATGACTAATTATCGTAGCTTACTTAGCATGTTGAGTATGATTTGAAGATTGAGTTCCAAAATATAAGATGCTTGAGATAATCCATAATCAAAGAAAACATTGCCCACATTTTCACCAAAGAAATAAAATCAAAGCATATATCAATATAATGTTGCTATTAGCTATCTAGAATGTCATATATACAAGCTAAGTCATATAGTTGTTCACCATTACTCTTGACTTAGAAGTTGCATATGGGAAATGAAGAATGTAAGTGGCAAGAGTGAAAAGCCAACGACAGCATATAGTTGGAACTTGGAAGTCACTAAATTAAAGAAGAGCACATGCAAATTCACATCAAAGTATCACTACTCACCGACCTTATTTGTCAAAATTCTTGAAGCTCCATACCATCTTGTCCACTGGCTTATTATATTGCTGCAAATAACAGGATAATCATAATTCAGAAATATGGCTATAGCTAAACCAAATCAACTACTCTTGGTTAATTACTAGACTAGAAAAGTTTGGGTCCTCGATTGTCTAGAAAAGTTATAATCAAACCATATAGGACAAATTGGCTAACTAGACTAGGCACCAACTTATAATTCAACTTACAATAATAGACCGAATACCCTGTTATTCTCATCTTACTTTCATTGCACCTAACTTATTTTTACTCATTTTGATTAATTTTCCTTTTGTTGAAACTAACGAGTATTACAATAAGGCAAATGATTTTTCTATAAGTCGGGTTAATTAGACACTCAGATTGCTAATTGGTGTCTGATCTCCATGTAATGCCATACTAAGGCCAAGATCGAAATTATTGATAATGACATTTTTTTTTTATACAAAGTAGATATTATTTACAACAGAGTTAACCTTAATTCACTACAAAATCTGGGCTCTGATAACAAATTGAATCAAGTAAAGGCAAACCTATAGAATATTAGAATTCATAAAATTGTTGCTCTACTTTTTCAACCAATAAAAGCAACAAAATTCCCAGTATGTACACACTAAAAAAATGAAATTTGAACCAACAAATGAAATAAGAGTACCATCCATAACAAAGTTAATAATCCATATTCACTTGTAATAGATTGCAGGTGAATTTGTATCCTTGTTCCACACCCCTCCTTCTTTCAAATACTCAATATACCGCGAAAAATCCGGGTTCGCCGTCATCTTCTTCTTCCTCCACTTCCCATCAAACAAACTAAACACAGGGTGACTCTTGCCACTTTTTTTACTCTTTGCTGGCTGTTGTTGTTTTGGCTTAGAGTTTTTTCCTAGATGACCCGTTTCGAACTCGAGTTTCTTAGACGAGGACCCGAATAACATGCTAGCAGGAACACTAGTAACCCTCTTTAACACAGCATGATTTGCACCACCACCACCAGTACCAGCACAACTATAATCATTGACACCAATCGTATTAGTCTCGTCTAAAAGCCTGTCATACCCATCTCGACGACTTCTTCTCGTGCTCAAAGCTCTAAACAAAGCCATTATTATTAAACTTGTGTCTTTGGTGTTGTTCTTAGACAATTTTTTTAGTAAATTGTCTGAAAATACCAAAATGTTGTAGGTAGAGAAATGAAGATACAAGAAAAAGATAAGTGGGTGAAGTAATATCATATAACTATATAAGGGGGGTTTGATAAAATATTATATGCATAAACTTTGGTCGTATTTGGTATGCTTGTTGAATTAAATATAATTAGGGCCCTTAGATCATCCAAATTTGACTTATTGTAAATTTGTAATATTGTGGACAACTAATGTGAAGAAAATAATATAAGTAACATTTATCCTAGTGACAAAGATAGCATGGGAAAATCATATTTGGCCCACATTTAAGTATGTATGCAACTAATTTCATAGAATTATGTCAAAGTTAGTATTAAAAGAGAAAAGGAAGAGACCAAAAGGCATGAAGTTAGAGTAGAGTTGTTGGGGAGGATTAGTAGTGGGTAGATATATTAGTACGAGTATTAGATTAATTAATTTTGAGTTTAGACTTGTTCATAGTAATTTGGAAACATAGACAATAATATTAAATTAGAGTGCTTATGAAAGTAATGATTATATGATTATATCATTTAAATTAATAATGGAGATGCAAGAAAATAGTCGGCCATAGAAGCAAATTTTACCAAATTGATGAGCAGCAGTTTGTGATCAGAAGAGTAGCTATGTCCGATTTTGTGTTTTCGTCTAGAAGTTAGATGATGTAGTAAATTAATCCAAGTCAAGTTTAAATCGAGTAGCTTTTAATTCAAATCGTTCACAAATTAAGACAATTTAATGGTTGATTGGAAAATAATTACGAAGTATTCGTAATATATTTATTGAGTTGTGGTTTATTTTATTTTCTTGTTTGATTGCAAAATGACATTCGTGAATACACAATTCATACTTTATGGGTGAAACTCCTTACTAAGTCAACACTATCATTAAAAAGTTACAAGCCATTTGTTTGATCTACCTATACAAAAAATCCCATTTTGGTAAAGATTTTCCATCATACATCAATTATACTTCTCCTATTAGACTACTGTTTCTACCATGTTCTCATTAGATGCTCCCATAACAATTTTCTCTTTCCCTGTTCGATATTAGTTAGATTTAACCATAACAATTTTCCTAATCTTGAATCACAATATATAATATAATCAGTTGATCACTTGTACTTTACTTTGAACTTAGAAGTGGACTTGGTCATATTTAATAAAGATGCACGATTACTTTGTCAGCTTCCTTCTATGTTTTTTAATTTATAAAAATAATGGTGAAATGCTCAGTGATTTATTCAATACCCATTTCATATTAATATTATGCTTCATACAAAAAGCTATCATATCATATATATAGTAGAAGGTTTGACTTTAGAGCAGATGTATGGGAAAAGTTGACACAGGCCACACGTAATTGAATAGCCTTTGCTAAATACCTAGTCTCAAAGAATTCTTTAATACGTAACTCTTAGCTATACATTTTTATCATAAATTTTAGGTGCGTGGAAGAAACATGAAAAACGATACAATTTCCAAAATTAAATGCATATTGATAGACCTAATGAAAATGAAATAGGTACTCAACCTCCCACCTCTCTATTAAAGGTTGGAGGTTCGACTCTCACCTTCCTATCAAATGGGGTGTCACAAGGTAAGATGTTCGGTTGCCAACCTTTGATTCGGGTTATAGCCAATGGATTTGGATCTCTCCTTCCGCCTCAACCCTGGAAGCGATATTGCCCTTCCAATGTCGCAAGCCAACAAATAACCAACCAAGATACATAATGAAAACTCTATTTCAATCTTCGTCAAAACAAGGGTAAGAAGTCATATCACTAGCAACACATTCTTAAAATACATTTTTAAAACTTTAGAAAGCTCGTACAGTATTACATTATCAATAAAAGAAAATATTTTATAGGTTAAGATATACTCCGTAAGTCTTTTTAGGCCGACACAACATAATCATGGAATTGGTCAAATGGATTAGTGTGTGACTTACTACACAACATAATCAGATAGTAGAAAGAGCAAGAAAACCAATTACTTATCCTAGTGGTATACATAATGCTGGGTCTAATAATTGTCATGGAAAGTTATGATTTTTTCTTTCATGCTAACCCTCAATTTTTGAATTTTTATGCTTATCTTCCGGCAAAGATCACATGACTATGATTCTACTTTGAGATGGAGATATCATGTATCCCCAAACCCCATCACGCCAGAAGTGACTTCGTCACACCCATTCACATTAGCTGGTGTTCAAAAGTCCCGACGATTGAGTCCAAAGGTAAATGTATCGAAAACTCACTGGTTTCAGTCAGATTGGCATTAATGGCATATACTTTGTATATAGCAAGAATTAGAAATCTAGCTTGGAACATAATATAGTACTCCGTACATAGCAATAGGGCTATAGGAAGATATGAGCTACTTCTATTATGTAGAACTCATAAGCATAATCACCTGATACTTTTGTGTGATCCCAAACCAGACAAGAATTAGCGGCGGATGCACCTTAAACCTGTGCTTCTTTCCTTCTGTGAAACAGCACAGATCAGCTTCTACATTCTAAAGATATCTTCACAAGACTGATGGCTATACATATATACACTTTCAAAAGTATGAAATACCAAATACATAACCTCGGCTCTTAATAGCCTACTCTATTTCTCCTCTGAGTTGAATCTGTTCCAAGCTTCCTGTTCAATGGAAGGAAAAAGGTGTACGAGAGTTACATGATGTTAAGAGTAATAAAATGACAGCCCTAAATTTCCTCCAAGTACATGAGAACAATAGATTAGTGGTAAATGGTAATTGAATAACTTACTCATATAAACCCGAAAGAGCAACACACCAGAAGGAAAAAAAAAATGACAGACATTTCATCAGATGATGACAGAACATTTACGAGTGAATGCAGACATTTCAATTAGGATTCAGCACCACGAACTTAACACTTGCAAAACTTCCAAATATTAAGGCTAGGCACATCATTATCCAAGCAGGTAATCTGGACTGATATTGGCACTTGGGAGGGACAAAAGAAAAAGTTGCACTATATACAGCTAATTACTGCTTTGGCTCCAATCTCAGAAGGCAAGTTTAAATAGTAACCGAAGTAACAAATGGTTCAAAGAGATACGAAGCATAAGGAAACACACCTTCAGGAGATCAAAAACCTTTTCACATATATACTTCTGTTGGACAGTAGCACCGCGCTGTTGTAGTTTGTCAGGATGCACGCAAAGAGTGGCTTTCCTGTAAGCTTTTTTCACCGCAGCAGCAGTTATTACTTCTGTCAGCGGAATTGGCTGCCAACCGCTATCTGGCCCAAGGATCTGCCAATGCAAAATAGAGATTTAAGTTATAACATACTTTGAGCTACATGCTTACATGGCTACATCTTAGATCTTTCACATGCTCCACCTTTTAAGAGGAGCAATCAATGAAATGAACAAGTTGCCTACAAAATAACATACTCTCGAAGCAACAAAATTTCAAAGATGGATATTAGATTACTAGGTCATGAAACAGGAGGAGGTTAATAAAATGACCAAATATTGTATAGTTCACACAAACATAAAATAGGTAAAACACAGCATTACACTGTAAGCTACCTGAATAGTTTATAAATAGAAGTCAACAAATTCACATAAACATCAATCTATCAGAGCAAAAGTTTCTCAAAAGTATCAATCACCAGAAATTTCTGATGGTTGATCAAGGAATTTGTCATTACTATGACTTCTGAGTATGCAAGGGAGAGATCAATTTCAACAGGTATAAGTGATTTGGTGGTAGTCTGAGACTAAAGATTGATCAAGTATAATATCATGTCTGAGCAAAATGAAGCCTCTGATGGCTTTCAAGTTCAATAATTTGATGCTGTGTTTTCATCTTTTGATCAGCTAACTGAACAATTCAATACAAAGAGAAGCAAATTGACCCACAACCCAGATGGTCAGACAAGGAGCCAGAACACAACAATTGTTGAAGAACTAGAACAGCTATGCAACAGTTGACATTTTGTGTACACAAACAGTCAACGCATATAAAAGAATTCAAAGCCCGAATAGTCTGCTGATGTAAGAATGGTCAATTCCTAACCGCGGTCCAGAAAATTGAGTAGCATACATACAACATTGATATGACATGTATATAATATAAACTAGTATACATACATATTGTAATGTGGATAACAAAGCTCGCAAATTGCCTTCTTTGCCACCAGACCATCTTCTGATATCGGCATCAAGAGTTTCAGCAAACCGCTGGTAATAAATAAAAACCAGGATAATGTAATCCATTGAAACACAATTCTTCAAATATAAAATATTAACTTTTCAGATAGGGACATAAAATACTCACAGTCCTCTCTGCTTGCTCCCTTTGAGCAAGAAGATCACGCATATTCTTTTCCGCAAGTGCTTTTGCCTGAAACATTGAAACAAATTTGCAGCAAACTGCTAGATAGTAATCGAGTACAAAGAAAGAATATAGAAACTTACCACCCGTTCCACTGTTCGTCTATGTCTCTCTAATCTGGCCTTGCACCGTTCGGCAGGTTCGCCATTAGCTGCTTCGAACCTCTCACTACTCTACAAATCCAATTGCAAATGAATGTGAATATGAGAGTTATGAGACTAAAAAATTTAATGAACTGGCGTTCAAAAGAATGATTACATAGCAATATACTCACTGTGGGGAAAGAGCTCTGCCTCATGATCACATCTCTCTCCGATGTATACTTTTCAGAAACAGATCTTTGAATTCTTTCTCGTGCCCCAAGAGTAGCCCTCTCAGCCACTGCTTTCTCAATGGCACGTTGTCGAGCTTCTGCATTTGCTCTCTCTACTGCAGCACGCTCTGCCCTCAATTTGGCCTCTGATGATGCCTTGTCAGCTAGTGACCTATCCCTAGCCTCTGCACAGGCCTTCTCTAACCTCTCCCGGGCCTCCGTCATTGCTCTTTGCCGTGCTTCATCCGTTGCCTTTTCTAGAGCAGCCCTTTCAGCCCTGTCTCTGGCATCTGCATATGCCCTATCACGGGCTTCACGTACTGCTAATTCAACTGCCATTCTATCCTTTTCCCTTTCTCTCAATCTCTCTCTCTCTTCCTCGAGCTTCTGAAGACGTTCCTCTTCCAGGTCTCGCTTTTTGTCTTCATCTTTCTCTTCTGAAGTGAAATTATGATTGCTAATCTTCCCCTTTCTTTCAATGCTTTGGCCTATATTAGGCAGGTCAGATATATTCTGGAAATTGTCCTTCCCCTCAGACAGTACAGTATGACCTTCAGGTTCTACCTTACTAGCATGCTCATTAAACCCATTAATATCATCAGCAACTGTGGATCTAGCTTTCTCCTTGTGCACGATGTGGGCCTGACCCTCCCCTACTAGATTTCTCTTTCCTCCTATATCTACATTAGGATCCTTCACCAAATTAGGATTTGAGGCTGACTGCGCAACTTTCCTACTCGCCTCTTTCAGGTTTTGTTCATTTCTAATACAATCAGTACGTGTCGAGGTGTTTTTGTCATTCAAATCAAGTGTTTTTGAGGCCGGAATTGTCCTTCCCTCAAGCTCACATTCATTAGGGCCCACCTGAGCAGCAGTAGCTTCTACTTGTCTTTCATCAATCAGAACATCAGCCGTTTTAACTGCTTCCAACTTGCTTTTGTCATCTGATGGTGCAGAGTCGATCTCTTCATTCCCTTTCTGAGAACTTACATCCTTGGATCCATCAACTTTCATTTGTGACTTCTTAAGTTTACAAGACATATTCAGTTCCACGTCCATCTTGTACAGGTTAGCCCCGTCAGAAGACTTCACATGTTTATCCTTCGTAGGCAGCTTCATATCTGGGGAGCTATGAGGCCCCTGGTTCTCATCCTCCAACTCGATCTTTATGTAACTTTTGTCTTCACCCTTCTGAACTTCCCTGTCATCAGCATTCTCATTGATTTTTCCAATTTTTTCCATCTCAAATCCCCGCAAAGAAGTATGCTTCAGCTCAGTAGTCTTCTCAAGCTTCTCTTTACTTTCATCTTGTTTCTGACCCTCAGCTGAGCTATTGTAGTCTACAATTGGATTAGGATACTCATTAAACCTTTGTCTCCTTGCCTCTTGTTTAGAAGCTGCTTTATTTATCTCAGACTTCTCCAGTACTACACATTTTTCTAGCGGCTTCTTAGATTCTTGGCCATCAAATGCTTGCTCACGATGATTTTCATATTCATCTCTTTGCTGCAAATTTCTTGTCTCGTTTTCTTGGCTTTCAGACACTCTTTCTAACCTCTCCCTGCCAGAGACATCCTCAAAAGCATCCTTCAATCTCTTATCTGCAGCTTTCATTTGCTGCAAGTATCTTGTGTTGTCCTTTTCTTCACTGTCACATGATTTTTGCAATCTATCTCCCATTAAAACATCCACAAAAGTTTCCTCTAATCTCTTGTCCGCCACTTCCTTAGACTCCTTGGTCATTTTCTTCTTATGAGCCTCTGGCTGTCTAGTCTCAGTCCTTGGTCTGTCGCAGGGTTCTTCTGCTTTCTGCTCATGTTCTCCTCTCACTACAGGATCATGCACTCTTAATTCACCCTCATCCCTTTCACATGATCCTCTCATTTCTTCCTCGTTCAATTCAGAGGGGTCATCATGCTTGTCAACCAGTTCACTATGACAAGCCTCACTTTCATTCTTATGCTCTCCTTTCTCAAGCACGGTTACTGATCGCTTCCCAGGTTGTTTATGAATAACCTCACCAGGATATTCCTCCTTTTTTTGAGCTTTGCTAGGTAGAATGTCATTATTTTCCTGTTCATAGACCAACTCAGGTTTCAGCTGTCTTGGATTTCCCTGAGACCTACGCTTCTGTCTTTTGTCAGGTTCCACATGCCCACAGATCACACTGTCATGAACGTCTTGAGCCACCTTGACCATTTTCTCATAGTATTCTTGTCTAGATACTGCTTTTGTTGCTTTTAGCCTTCGCCGATTTTCTCCTGCTACACAAGCCTCCCCAGCCGAATCCGAATCATGATTATCATTGTCCTGCCGCTTGGTTCCTATCTGTGCATCACCATTACTACTGGGTGGTTGAGTAACTAATCTAGTGTTGTCACTATTTACAAATTCATAATATTGCCTAGCCTCCTTCCATTGACCAGCCACATCTGTATCCATGGACAAGCTACTTTTCTTCCCTTGTTTTGTCTCAGCTGGTTTTACAGATCCCGCAGTAGGCTGTTCAACAACCAGGTTATCTGGTAAACTATGTGAGGCAGTTTTATCATGCCTAGTTTTAGCAGAATTTTTTATCTTACCAAGACCTCTATCACTTGTTGCGTGCACTTTGGTCTCTTCAGCCAAATTTTCATCACGTACCCCTTGAACATTACCGCCGCCATTTACATCAGTCTTTAATTGCAGCTTTCCACTGTTCTGAACTCTGTCCTTCCTGTCTCTTGACTCCCGCGCAGCTTTCAGTTTTGCTTGAGCTTTCTCCATTGCATCTTTCATAGCAGCAGCAGAAGCAGCAGCAGAAGTACTTGCATTTACCTCCATGTCAAAAGATGGTGGTAAGTTATAGTTAACATTTGCCTCCAAACCACATCTTTCAGAAGCCATAGGACTTGAATTCATCTCGTGAAATTCTTCATTACTGTCTGTTAACACAGATGGCAGTCTTGATGGAGGCGGCAATTGGAACTTTTGGGACGGTTCTGTTCTGAGGTTGGCATCAGATACAGATGCAAATATAGAATTTATATTAGACATACTATCCACACAAGCTTTTCCAGATCTCTGGTCACTATCATATGAGGCATGAGACATAGTTTCATTTCCCATGCTAATGACAACGTCATCAACAACTGGTGAGCACACATCATTTCCCATCTCTTTCAAAGATGTGGCTTCGTCAAATACACAAGTATATCCAGACACGTCATTTAGTTTAGCTACATGTGTCATGTTTGGCACATATGTGCTGGTTCCCGGATTAACTTTATGGTAAGAAACGTTAAATTCTTGGCTTTCCGAAGGTTGATGAGAGTTTCCACTCTTTTCAGAAAAAGCAAATGGATCTGAATCATCATCAGAGAGAGACTCTGTACCAACTGGGGTCCTGTCCATGAAAAGAAAAGGCAAATGCTCAACACATTATTCATATTAGTGAGTGCACAGAAGAAATAAGAGGGTGGGTAAGAGGTGAAATGAAAAAACAAGCAGAGAGTTGCTTGCAAACTGCCATATGGACTTGTACTAGAAAAACAACCCACCATCATGAAAGATAATTTCTTTTCAAAATTGCTTCAAGATTGTAAAACAAACACTGACAATGTGCTTGGATAAGAAAATCTGGAGAGAGAAGAGAGGGTGGGAGATGGAAGAAGTAAATTTCTTTTCCCTAATATGAGTAATAAACAAAATCCAACCCAACAGAAGTTTAAGAGAAACAATAGTGCATTTCTCCCTTCCTCCTCAGTCCTCCATCCACCATTGCTACGCAGCATAAAATGCATGAAGTCGATGCATAGGCTATAGAGATAGCCCGAACACATGCTAATCTGACAATATGCTACATTTCAGCCTAAACTCATGGTACAAAATATTACAGGCTAGTGATTAAACAACTAAGGTCTCTTCACAATTGAAAATCTGTTGAACTTCTATAACGTCTGTTTTGTCTCAAAATTATTCCTTTTTTTTTCCCAATTCACAATTGGTGATGGATTGTAAAACTACACTTTTTTAAAGCACTAAGCAGTGTTTAATAACTCCTGAATACTCCAGAAATGAACACAAAAATAATCATAAGATTCATAACCAAGCCACAAAACTGTATATCATAAGTTAGAAACAGTGAACAACGCAACTGTCCACATGTAAAATCAACAAATCGGAAATTGGAATTCCAAAGGCGTACGTCACAGCTTCACACCAGTTCTTTTGATACTATCTCAAGCAACTGATTTCCTATCTCACTGGTGATCAGATTCACAACTAAGCAAGACACGAAAAGACACCAAAAATAGACCTGTTTAATAATTAAATCACCCAGCTAAAGCAACAAAAATTGAAATTCTAAGGAATGTATCATTGTTTTGCCACAACCCTCAAACATTCCCTCCTCTTCCCCACCAAACTCGGTACTCCAAAGCTACATGATATCTCATTTAAGATAATGCAAATTAAACACAACACGTCTAAAAAGATCAACAACAAATTAATTAAAAAATAAATTGAAAAAACAAAACTAATTAAAAAAAAAATAAAAGAAAATAAAAAAAGCTGGAATTTTGAAGTCAAATTTCAACTAAACCAAACTAAAAGTAAACGATTACAGGCAAACAAGAAAAAAATTGAATTGAATTTCTAATTCTTCTATGTATCAGCATTGAAAAAAAAATGAAAATAGAAAAGTTCACTAATCAGCAAATAGTGGAAGAAAAAAGGATCATCTAAATTAAAAATAGAAATTAAAATTCGAAACAAAATTTAAACAAAAAAGGAGTAAAATTGAAAGAAGAAGGATAATTACCAGGCTTCATCGGAGGAACCATCGCCGTCACCGTCAGCATCACCGTCGCAAAACGAGCCATCACACGGTCGGAAAAGCTCATCAAAAGGAACAGCAAAATCAACAGCATTAAAACCGCCGAAAACCTCGGAATAGTCGAAAAACGCGGCGGCAGCAGAATGAATGTCGTCAGGAACAGCAGGAAGATCAAGAACAGGAATCGAAGAAGACGACCTTGAAGAAGAAGACGACGACCTAAAAGCGCCGAAAATTTCAGTGTAATCTTCAGGACGAGGAGCTAAAGAAGAAGACGAAGTAAACTTAGGAGGACCACCAAAAACGTCGTCGTATGAAGTATTAGTGAAGAATCCGCCATTGTTGTTGAGGAAGGAAGAAGAAGAAGAGGAAGAAGAAAGAGGAGGCGGTTTCTTCTTGGAAGAGAATGTAGGTGGTCGGGAGGTAGAGTAAGGTCTTTCCATGGAGGAGAGAGAAAGTGAGTGAGTTTTAGAGAGAGAAAGCGAAAGAGAGTGAGTAGGGTTTTGAGGTTGGGTAATGGTAATAGTAGCGTCTCTTTCAATTTCTCTCTCTAAATATTCTACTTTTGCTTTATTAAAAAAAATAAAGGGAAATCTGTAATTGATGTTTTTTTGTGAAATACAGAACTTTTGTTTGGGTTACAGAGGAGTGTGCAGGTGGTAAGGACTTGTAGAAAGGAGTAGGGAGGGAGATGAGGAGACTCAGCCTGCACTTGCATTGGTAAGGTAGAGATTGGTGAAGGGTATATTCGGAATTATTTTATTTTATTTTTTTTTTTAAATGTGTATGTAACTTCTTTGATTTAGGGAATTTGGGAGTAAATTTTTGTTTCTTCATTTGGAGTGATACAACAAATTTGTTCCCTTCACTCTCAACTTTTAAGTATTCCATTTGTTTAAGATTAATCACTATTTCGCTGTACTTTGACTTATACATGCGTCCATTTATGATTTTATATATTATACGGTGTAAATGTAATATCTTTCTTTAAGATTTGTTTTGAATTAGTCCACGGGGGAGAGTTTTCCCAAGAAGGAAGTTCGCAAAAACAATAGCTCTGAAATGCATACATTTGTCTCATACACTATGGGGATGGCGGTACTAATGTGTATGTTTGTTTTATTAATATGTACTATTTAGATACTTAATAAAATAGACAGGGGTTGTAAGGAACATATCAATTGATATAAAAATTGAACAGTCTTTTAAAAACAGCTTAAAAATGAGCGAAATAGGGGTTAGGGGATAGTTTTCAATAGCCGAGGGTTAGGTGTACATACTCATTTAAACGTGCGTTAGAAATGATGCATACATTTTTTTTATACTTCGTATTATCTTTCCCCTTGCGTCAAATACAAAAATTATTTCCCATCAAAAGAAATATACTACACACAAAAAATATTTCCTAGGCTTCCACCATTGCTGGTAATGGATTGGAGGACGTGGAGGTAATGAAATGCATGGATAATTTGTTCTTTATTTTGTATATATGCAATTTAATGATTATTGATTGAGACAGCAAAAACTCATGCACTGATGCATGCCCACGAATTAACAAGACGATTCATAAGAAATTTTTATCATATAATTTTGTTTTCAAGCAGAAATTTTCAGCTGGTCCCGTTAGCCACTCTCTATACTCAAGTTCATTCATTGATGTTAATGTCAAATTTTCACGATACAAAGACAATTTTCTTATTTTAACTTACGTTATGTTAAATTGTCTGGTTATATTTATTGGCCATAAACTTAACTTGTTGATTACATTCGAACTTATTGACCCCAATTTTAATTGAACTTATTAAAGTTGTGTTATGATCGATTGAGTCTTATGACTTATATTTGTACGTATTTTAGTTTATATTACTCCTTCTATTTTTATTTTTATTTTTTATTTTTTTACCACCAACAGTGTCCAAAGTTATATCTTTACAAATATGCTTGTCAAACTATTGCATCTAAAAACCAATAGAGAAGTATATTGCAGTATATAAATTAAATTAATTATATAATCTTAGGATATTGTAGATTAGCATTGGTGAGTATGTATACAATTATAAATTGTGGACATGGGTAAGCGGTTAGGCATTATAAATAATCGTTATCATGTGTCAACATCTCAAACCAATAAGTTAACAAGTTGTTTTCAATGATTAATTAGGAATATGATAAATGAGGATTAGTTGTTAATAGTACATTATTTTTATTGATTAATAAATTTTAGTAGTTGTTACCGTTCCATAATCCATAGGAATTTGCTGGAAGGGTAGGTGTATTGATACCATCATGCAGAACGTGACAGATTTGTTTCTTCGTTTTCTTTATGGAAAAAAAAATATATAATTAATTTCTAATTTTTAATTTTGATTTTAAATTAAATTATGATTTTAAAGTTTTTAAAGGGGTGGTGGCAAGGTGGGGTAGACTGGTAGAGTAGGAAATAATAATAATAATAATAATAATAATAATAATAATAAATAATAATAATAAAAAAAAAAAAAAAAAAAAAACACCAGTTTATTGGAGGAAAATAATAAAAAGTGAGTATAGTTATAAAGTAATACTACGAATTAAAGTAGGAATGTAAGATTATTATTGATTGTAGGACGACTAATAGGAGTATGAGTTTGAGAATAATAAAAGCCTACTGGACTTTTGCTGCATCGTGGTCGGTCGATCCGTCTTTATATACTTCATGCGGATGGATAACGTAGAGATCACATCAATGGTTCTTGTTTATTTTTTAATCCTAAAATGTTCCGGAATAAATAATCGAGTCTCCTACTATATAATAATTGATAAATAGTGTGTTCGATTCATTTGATGATCCGATGATAGTCTGATATGTACTTTCAATATATAAAATAGTAGTGATAAGTGATATAATCTAAAATGAAATACGTATGTATGTACAATGTATTATGCATGCATAATTGTCACACATGAAATGTTCTATGAAACATACAGACAACTCATAGTTAGCAGATAAGATAGTATAGATCAATGTATTACGTCTTTGAAAATACGGGGTAATTTGGTAAGTCACTAAGTTGGTATGAGCAAAAATAATGACCAAATAAAAAGTCCGAATAATAAGACAAGCTAGTATAAGTGTGTTAAGTATAAGTACTACGTAGATGGGGTGAACTGTTGAAGGTACCGAAAGCTGCAGAGTTTGGAGAAAGTTGGCAATTTGCAATATTGGATTATCACCTGACCTCAACCTGTTTCTTGTCCATTATTTCCATTACTTCAAACAAAAAGGAGTGGATATATATGCTTCTGGTTCAATTGTTTCTGAACACTAAAACAGTCTAAAATTTTCAAAATTTAAGGTATTTTGATGTTTGATCATACTTTATAGGAGTCTATTGCAACGATTGAAATTTTTCAAAATTTAAGGTATTTTGTTGTTATTTGATCATACTTTATATGTGTCTATTGCACTGATTGAATTTTTTTTTCAAATTTTAAGGTATTTTGTTGTTTGATCATATACAGTTACTTTATATATATGTGTGTCTATTACAACTTTTGAAACTTGATATAAAATAAGTTTAAACTGTGTTAAAATTTAAGGTATATTGTTGTTATTTGATCATACTTTATATGTGTCTATTGCACTGATTGAATTTTTTTTTCAAATTTTAAGGTATTTTGTTGTTTGATCATATACTGTATACTTTATATATGTGTGTCTATTACAATTTTTGAAACTTGACATAAAGTGAGTTTAAATTGTGTCAAAATAATAAAATAAATAAACGTTACTAAACACTTCATATAAAATAAAATAATATTACGTTCGATAATTATGGAGTATTAGTCAAATATTTCGCATTAACTTTTACGTATATTTAGAAATGGATTAAGTCACATACCTTGTCCACATGTAATACAAATAGTTAAGTTTTCCAAGTATTAATTAGTAAGCTATCTTTTTTTTTTTTTTTTTCAATAATCTTGAGAGATTATTCTTCACAATATTGAGTAATCTGTTGTATAAAATAATATAGTCATAATCGCTAATTATTAGTTTAATGACATACTGTAACAAAAAGTTTTATTAACCCCTTACCCTAACTTTTTGTTGTGCGACAGCGGAAGCAAAGGTCGAAAACAAACAAGAAAACAATAAAGAAATTCAATGCAAACAATAAGAACAACACCAAGAATTTACGTGGTTCACTATCGATGTGATAGCTACGTCCACGGGCACCGAGATCGAATGATTTCACTATAAACTGCAAAGATTACAAAGATGATTCTTGTATTTCTCAAGAACGGCTCTCACTCTGTCTCTCTTGTGTTTCTCTCTCCGTTACCCTAATAATGATAATAGGAAGTTTATATAGTAGTGATTCCTAATTAAGATATACTTAGGTTACAATATCACAATATGATAAATATTAAATTCGTAATCGCTGAAAAAACCCAGATCGCCCGGTCGGGCGAAGGCCCGCCCGATCGGGCGCGAGAACACGTCTTTTCCAACAACCGAAGTACTCCAAAAAACCCCTTCCGCCCGGTCAGACCGGGCAAGGTCTGCCCGATCGGGCGAAGGCTCGCCCGGTCGGGCGAAGGCTCGCCCGGTCGGGCGCGAGAGCAGCTTCTTCAACGAATTTGCCAGGCACCTCTTCTTCTTCCGCCCGGTCAGACCGGGCAATGTCCGCCCGATCGGGCGGACAAAGCTACGAAGTACGAGTCACCTAATATACTTATCAACAATCTCCACCTTGACGAGAACTCGTAGTCAGCAAACGACCCCATCAAGACATAGTGAAAAAACATCTCAAGCCAAACCCGATGCAAGACTCATGCATAAGCCATACATCCCGATAAGTCTTCAACCAAGACCCATCACATACTCGTCTCCAAGTATAACAACTCATAATGCTCCACCTGCATCACAAGCCCCGGGCAAGCTCCACCTTAAGGCCAACACACCTACACCAGGAGCTCCCCAACTTCGCCCCTCAGGGCCTACTACATCACGTAGTAATCAATATTTAACAAGTCTAAGCAATGTTTAAACTTGCTAAACGGAACAGGCTTAGTGAAGAAATCAGCCGGGTTGTCAGCAGTCCCAATCTTCTTCACCTTAATCCTCTTGTCAGTACGCAAGAAATGATACCTGACATCAATGTGCTTCGTCCGATCATGGTGTACTTGATCTTTAGCTAAGCAAATCGCACTTAGACTATCACAATACACTGTAGCAAAATCCTGTGCAATACCCAGTTCACCTACTAGGCCTTTGAGCCAAATAGACTCCTTAGCTGCAGAAGTTAAAGCCATATACTCAGCTTCAGTAGTTGACAACGTAACTGATGACTGCAATGTAGACTTCCAACTAACCACAGAACCACCCAAAGTGAACACATAACCAGTCACAGACCTCCTGGTATCCACATCAGCTGCATAATCAGAATCACTGTACCCAGTGACCAAGCATTCCTTATCATTCCCGTACACAAGACCAATATCAGCTGTCCCTCTCAGGTAGCGAAAAATCCTTTTCACCCCTTGCCAGTGTTCCCTCCCAGGTCGAGCCATAAACCTGCTTACAACACTAACAGCATGCGCAATATCCGGCCTAGTACAGACCATAGCATACATCAAACAACCAACCGCGTTTGCATATGGAACTCTAGACATATAAGACAACTCCTCCTCTGATTGAGGTGACATAGACAAAGACAACTTACAACTAACAGTAGTTGGCGTACTTATAGGCTTCGATTTTTCCATCCCAAAACGAGACAGAATCTTTTCAATGTAGCTTTTCTGAGTCAAGAAAAGCTTACCTCTAGCCCGATCCCTGTAGATCTCCATACCCAAAATCTTCCTAGCTGCACCCAAGTCTTTCATGTCAAACTCCGAGTTAAGCATCTCCTTTAATCTAGCAATATCAGATTTATTCTTTGTGGCAACCAACATGTCATCAACATATAACAAAAGATAAATCATGGAACCATTATCCAGCTTACTATGATACACACAGCAATCATATGAATTCCTGTCAAAACCTTGTGAAACCATAAAAGAATCAAACCTTTTGTACCACTGTCGGGGGGATTGCTTAAGTCCATACAATGACTTTAGCAATCTGCAGGCATAGTGTTCCTTTCCAGGAACTTCGAATCCTTCGGGCTGCTTCATCAGAATCTCCTCCTCCAAATCGCCATGAAGGAAAGCCGTTTTAACATCCAACTGCTCCAGCTCAAGATCAAAATGTGCTACAATTGACAATAACACACGGATAGAAGTATGTCGAACCACAGGTGAGAATATCTCAACAAAGTCAACCCCTTCTACCTGACTGAACCCCTTAGCAACTAGCCTAGCCTTAAAACGTATTTGCTCAGTTTCCGACAACCCTTCTTTCTTCTTGTAAATCCATTTACAACCCACAAGCTTCCTCCCTTCCGGTACCTTTACCAGTTCCCACACTCTGTTCTTGTAAAGAGACTGCATCTCTTCACCCATTGCGGCAAGCCATTGCGCAGACTCACTACAACTAATTGCTTGTTTATATGTGGCAGGTTCAAATGACTCTACATCATCAGCTACACTCAATGCATAACCTGTCATCGCATCAACACAGCAATTTCTTCCCTCCATCTCTTCAATCAATCTAACAGGCTTCTTGATAACTCGTTTAGGCATCTCAAGAATGGTGTCAGGTTGACTAGATGACCCCTGATTAGATTGCTCCACCTCATCCCCAGAGTTAGAATGAGTAGGAGTAATCTCAGGTTCAGGAGTACCCGGCACTGGAACATCAGCATCATCATCAATATATTGTACCCGAGGTAAATCAGCAATGGTAGACTGATGTACCTCAAGTACCCCATCTGTCTGTAATAAATTGTCTCCTTCCCTTCTCAAATCTGAAATCTCTGCATTTTTAATTGAATACATGGTGTTTTCATCGAAAGTAACATCCCTACTAAGAATGACCCGACCCTCCGAAGGTGAAAAAATTCTAAACCCCTTCACACCATCCCCGTACCCAACAAAACACCCCTTCTTGGCTCGTGGATCCAGCTTACCCTCAATAACATGATAATAAGCAACACAACCAAAAATCTTCAAATTCGAAAAATTAGGCAACTTACCACTCCAGATCTCAAACGGAATTTTGGAATCAATTCCAGAATGAGGACCCCTATTAATGACATAACAAGCTGTTAACACAGCTTCACTCCAGTACCTCCTCCCAAGCCCTGCATTAGAGAGCATGCATCGAACTCTCTCTAGCAGTGTCTGATTAACCCGTTCTGCTACACCGTTCTGCTGTGGTGTCTTCCTGACAGTATGATGCCGACCTATACCCTCATCTGCACAGAACTGATTAAACTCGTCTTTGCAAAACTCTAGCCCATTGTCCGTTCGTAGCTTCTTGATCTTCCTTCCTTGTCGATTTTCCACCAAAGCTTTCCATTGCTTGAAAACTTTGAAGGCCTCATCCTTTGACTTAAGCAACCTAAGCCATGTGTATCGGGACTTGTCATCAACAAATGACACAAAATAGTGGTAACCTCCCATACCTTCAACTCTAGATGGACCCCAGCAATCTGAATGGATGTAATCGAGCACTGCATCAGTAATGTGAGCACCCTTGCTGAACTTTGACCTGTGTTTCTTACCAAACACACAATGCTCACAAAATTCAAGGTTGGCAACCTTGACCCCGGATAGAAGACCCCTCTTGGACAATAGCTGCATCCCCTTCTCCCCCATATGACCAAGCCTCATGTGCCAAATCTTAGTCATCTCCTGGTGAGATACAGATGCGCAAACCGCAGAACTAGGCAGTGTAACACCCTCAAAAACATAGAGGGTGTTCCTTTTGATACCCTTAAGTACCAACTCAGAACCTCTGAAAATACACAACTCCCCATCTGAAAACACACCATTGTACCCCAATTCATCCAGGGTACCCAATGAAATCAGATTCTTTCCTAAAGCAGGAACATGCCGTACATTAGTCAAAGTTAACCTCCGCCCATCAACAGTCCTCAACCTCATGGAACCAATACCTGTGACCTTACATGGAGCATTGTTACCGACTATAACCATACCCCCATTGCGAGGTTCATATGTATCAAACCAATCTCGACGTGGACACATATGGAACGAACACCCCGAATCTAGAACCCAGTTATCAGATAAATCATCAGACCTAGCAGAACTGACTAATGCTAAATCTTCCTCTGAATTATAGCTCTCATTCGGTTTCTCTTCAACTACAGCAGCCTGGGACTTGTTTTTCCTCACCGGACAATTATTCCTAAAGTGACCCGGTTCTTTACAGTAATAACATGTTTTAGTAGTAGTTTTACTAGATCCATCCTTGCCGTTTCCAGCACCCGACCCAGCATTGTTCCCCTTGTTAAACCCCTTATTCTTTTTAGACTTTCCGGACTTAACAAACAACCCACTACCATTATCCCCATTATCACTCGTAGCTTTCATTCTGAGTTCCCTAGTATGAAGTGCTGCCTTCACTTCTTCTAAGGTTATAGAATCCTTACCAACAACAAAAGACTCTACAAAATTCTCAAAGCTAGACGGTAGAGATACAAGTAAAATCAACGCAGCATCCTCATCATCAATTTTAACATCTAAATTACGTAAATCAAGCAAAATAGAGTTAAGTTTTTCTAGATGTTCCCGTAAGGAAGTACCTGACTGCATCCGGAGGCTAAACAACCGCTGTTTCAGTAATAATTTGTTGGTCAACGACTTAGTCATATACAATGACTCCAGCTTCAGCCACAATCCAGCCGCCGTTTCCTGATCAGCAACCTCCGTGATGATTTGATCATCAAGACTAAGTAATATGGTAGAGTGTGCCTTCTCTTCCATAACTTCTAACTGCGAGTCAGTCGGTCCGTCTCCTGACTCCGAAGTAGTACTCTTTGGAGCCAACGGACGCCATATCTGCTGTTGTTTTAACAGAGCCTTCATCTTAATTTGCCATAGCCCGAAACTATTTTTCCCGGTAAACTTCTCAATTCTTATTGTTGAATCTCCTGCCATTGTTATCTTCAAGAAACTCTCCAAGGATTGAACCTGAGCTCTTGATACCAATTGTTGTGCGACAGCGGAAGCAAAGGTCGAAAACAAACAAGAAAACAATAAAGAAATTCAATGCAAACAATAAGAACAACACCAAGAATTTACGTGGTTCACTATCGATGTGATAGCTACGTCCACGGGCACCGAGATCGAATGATTTCACTATAAACTGCAAAGATTACAAAGATGATTCTTGTATTTCTCAAGAACGGCTCTCACTCTGTCTCTCTTGTGTTTCTCTCTCCGTTACCCTAATAATGATAATAGGAAGTTTATATAGTAGTGATTCCTAATTAAGATATACTTAGGTTACAATATCACAATATGATAAATATTAAATTCGTAATCGCTGAAAAAACCCAGATCGCCCGGTCGGGCGAAGGCCCGCCCGATCGGGCGCGAGAACACGTCTTTTCCAACAACCGAAGTACTCCAAAAAACCCCTTCCGCCCGGTCAGACCGGGCAAGGTCTGCCCGATCGGGCGAAGGCTCGCCCGGTCGGGCGAAGGCTCGCCCGGTCGGGCGAAGGCTCGCCCGGTCGGGCGCGAGAGCAGCTTCTTCAACGAATTTGCCAGGCACCTCTTCTTCTTCCGCCCGGTCAGACCGGGCAATGTCCGCCCGATCGGGCGGACAAAGCTACGAAGTACGAGTCACCTAATATACTTATCAACACTTTTGTTAGGGGAAATCTTTCCATAAGACAAGAAGCCCTACAATTATGCAGCATCATTAGCTCGAATCCTTGGACCATAGCTCTTTTGGTAAGCACATAACATTAGGAAAAGGGTATTAACCCAAAACAAATTAAATTAAAGTAGATGCTTTAAGCCTTTAATTAATTAATTAGTTTACTTTGGTATTTGTTCTTCTTGTTCCCAGCCGTTTTTCTTTTTATTAAAAAGGACAACACTTTCGCATTTAGTCGAGGATTCTGCTTTACTTTATCATCTGATAGTATAACAATTAGTGAGGAAAACAAGATTCAAACTTCATACTCTTTTTAATTTGTTTATGATAAATTGACGGCATCACAATATGTTCACCTTTACACTATTCATTTGCTATCTTTATCTGCATTATTTAGTAGTCCACAAAGACATTACGCACAAATTAAATTCCGTAAAACATTGTTGAATTAGTGTCAATGTATATTTATTTATAAGTATTTGGTTACTAAAAGGTAATTTAAATATATTACAGAGTAATAATTAAAGTTATACGTTGATAATGCTAAAGTCAAAATGCTACAATTAACCATAAATAAACAAAGAAAATAAAAAGTTTTTGACTTGTTTAAAGTTTTCTTCTTGGATAAACCAATTAGATTTTGCCAACTCAAAAAGCATAGATTAAATCTAGTTGAATATCTTTTATTCATCTAAAATTAAAATAAACTATTTTAAGGGGTGAGATAATCATTATGTGCATAATCAATTAGGTATTGTGTTAACGTAAGTTGTAATTCAAGGCCTTAACATGGAATGTATTTGCAGGGAAAATTTATGATTAAATTCGTCAGGACCAGTAATAATTCTGTACATAAACAATTCCTCCAAAAAAAACTCATTCTGTCCCACTCATGCAATTAATCTGACATCATCAAGCTAGTCAAAATGATGAATATATACTTAATTACAACAGTGTATTTTTAATGGGTTATGAAGAACTAGGGGGTTTCACATGATCTAGTAGAAGCACGACCTTAAATCTCACATTATTTACGTCGAAGAAGAGTCTGGCCTGATACAATCTAGTAAGATAAATATGTAATACGTGGAGTTACTAGTTTATTCTCCGATTCTCCCTCTATATTTTAATGTGAGAAAACTACTTTCAACTAACTTGCTAACAAGTTTAAGTGCGCAAATCAAACACGTAATTATCATATATTATCTCTCGCCCTCCCTTAATCAACATATCATCAAGATTTCTCTAATAATTAATTAGTGTTTAGAATTGGCAAAATAGGGATTGCATGGATCGATGTGGTTGAGTACAAGTGCAAATTGACTTTCATAGTTTTATTTTTTTGGTTTATTTGTTGATTTGTTTACAATTAGCCTGAGAGAGACTAATATAGTTATTTATTATGCCTGAGAGAGACTAATATAGTTATTTATTACTTGAATTTCTTATCGGATCTTATGAATTGGATTCAATGTTTTAATATTATTTCTCTCAATGTTTTTAGCGGTGGAGGAAAATGACATGTTAATTCAGATTTATACTCAAGGATGAATATTGAATACATCACAAGTTCAAGATCACGTATGCACGTGAGAAATAAAATGTGTAGCACGATTGCACGAACAATAATCTTCAGCGATATACTTCAATACAGTGCAGTTCGTTATACAGGCATACACAACTGTTGCAAATTTTCTACTGCTTATTTGTTTTTAGGATAGTTTTAGAATGGATACAATAATTTTTTTTACAAAATACTTTGTATGACAATAATAAAAGAGACAACTGAAGATGCATATAAAAACGGCGAAAGTTTATCAAACAAATAGTATTGTACTTTATTAAAACCAAATATATTTTTGTAGTTTTTGTAGGTACTATAAGCAAATATGAAGAATTAGACATGACTTTGAGCAAAAGAATTAGAGAAATATACATGACTTTAAGCACTTGATCCACACGATGCGTCCATACATGCATAATATGCCACAAGGGCGGGTGATGAGAATCGATTCCATAATTTCCTGGAATTGAGAAGGAAGCTCTAAGTCCTCTAACCACTTTTTAGTTTTGATTGATGATTTTATTAATGATACCCAATATGTTCGTTCCATGCACCATACAAAACATATTTACAAATACAAATTAAATTACCAGTCATATAAATGGCAACTTTCATCTGCTTGAAAGAAGACCATACATTATATTATTTGAAACCTAAGGAGTAAAGCACAGGAATAAGTTCCAAATCATTTTTCCTCCTCCCTACAATGCCAAAGGTCTCATCCATGTTAAGACCTTGAGGTCTTTCCCCATGAGGTAACTTCCAATCAAAATGGTAAAGCAACATAGCTAACACAAGCTCAACGGTGGCTAACCCTAGTCCCATTCCAGGGCACATTCTCCTTCCCGCGCCAAATGGAATTAATTCATAATAAGTTCCCCTGTAGTTTATCGGTGAATCTTCAAATCTTTCGGGACTAAACACTTCAGGGTCTTGCCAATATTCGGGATCTCTTCCAATAGCCCATGCATTGACGAAAACTCTAGTGTTTGGAGGTATTTCATAACCATTAATTTCACATCTCTCCATGGATTCCCTAGGAACCAAGAAAGGGACAGGAGGATGAAGCCTTAACGTTTCTTTGATTACAAGTTTCATGTACACGAGTTTGTCTAGACTTGCCTCGTCGATCATTATTTTTTTTCCTTGAAAAACTCGTCTCACCTCATTTTGTGCCTTTTCCATTACTCTAGGGTTCTTTAACAACTCGGACATTGCCCAATCTATTGTCGTAGATGATGTCTCTCCTCCAGCACTAAACACCTCCTATTACAAACCATATATATAAATTAAACGCGTGCTAAACATATATGAATTGATTAAAGCTATAGATAGCTTAAGTATTGAATTGATCAACTTACAATAATGATAGCCTTGATATTATCAGTGGTGAGCGAAAATTCATTTGTATGATGTTGTAAATTATCATTATGAAATTGTAGTAGAATATCAACAATGTCTTCGTCACCCTCGTTTTGACCTAGTCTCTTGTTACACAAATGCTCCTCTATAATGGGATCCATTATCTTGTCAACTCTCTTAACAATATCTTGAAGTTTCCTTTTCATACCAGAAACCACACTTATGAACTCAATCGATGGATATAAGTCACCGATCGAAAAGCCGGAGAGTAATGCTGCCATATCTGCTACTAGCTTTCTGAATTCTTCTCCGTCATCTGCTTTCTTATTCAAAGCTAACCTAGTGTACGTTTAAACAAATCAATTCAACTATACATGAGGTCATACTAAGTAAACTTTAATTTGAACGTGTTATGTGATTTACAGATTTAAGTGAATACAGCGTCACATGTGATCTTGTTATATACTCCCTCCATTAATAATCGTAACATTTTGACTGGCACACATGTCAACCTACAACTTTGACCATCAATATTTGTAATTATATATTATTAAGAAGTATAAATGGTTAATATAATGAAAAATATACTAAAATTATTTACATGGCAATATATGTTTTTCATGGTAAAATATATAGTCAAAATAAACATATGAGTAGTGCAAAAGCCAAAGTGTTCCGATTATTACAAAATGGAGGGAGTACGTTATAAACTGTAATTTCAAAATATATGTACCTTAAGGTGATGTCGAAGCTGAGGGCAAATATTTTACTAGTGAGGTTGATCACAGACCCAGCCTCCGCCTCAGGAAGTAACGACTTGATGAAATCCATGACCCCATCTTCTCTAAAGCATCGAAACCCTTGAACACGGCGGGCAGTAAAGAGCTCGAGGGTTGCGATCTTACGGACTTGGCGCCAGTACTCACCATAAGGGGCTAGTGCAATATCAGTGCTTTTGTAGAACACAACTTGGGGCATCAACAACTTTGGCCTATCACAAAGCACCGCATCATGAGTTTTCAGCGCCTCCCTCGCCATCCCGGGTGATGATATTACAACGGTCGAAACTTCTCCTAGCTTAAGGTGCATGATAGGGCCATACACTGCCGCTAGCTCGGCTAGACGGCGGTGTGGGAGGGTGTTCTTGGATGCAAGTTGATGGAGGTTGCCTATTAAGGGTAACTTTGGAGGACCTGGAGGTAAGTTTGTAGGTGTTTTTTGTTTCTTGAAAAGCTTCAAAAATATGGTGAGGGAAATAATCAACAGTAAAAATGAGAGTATCCAAGATATCTCCATTATTTGTTACTTAACTTTACTTTTTGTTAAAGTTGCTAACACTGTATTTATGATTTCTTATCTTTGCTTTGCCTTAGCTGATGGACTGGATATATATTGGTCATATTATATAGTTGAAACTACTACGTAGAAAGGGAGTTCCTAATAAAGTTCAACACTTAGTAAAATATAATTGTCATTCGCCACCTATGTATTTGCTGGATTGAAATATTATTTTTTGGTGGATAAACAATTCATTGCCATTAGACGTGAGTCTCAGGACCAAAGCGATATAAACTTTTTTTAATTCATACAATTAATTGAACAATAAAAATCGTCGTTTTTGAGACCTTATTAAAACAGCAGAGGTATATATATCAATGTCTCATTAAAACTACTGTAGTTTTTTTAAAACAAGCGTCTATAGACACTCATTATAAGAACCGTATTAGTACTAAGAGGGAAAAAAAAAAAAAAAAGGATTGCGTATCTTCATAGAGTTCTAGTAAATGAGTAGTTTAATATGATTACATTCTTACATCTTAGAAGTGGTCTAAGAACGTATATCTGGATTTATTTTTTATACACAAGTATTATTTACAAAAAGTCTATGGATCTTACTAAGATCTTTGAATTGGCTCTAGAGTTGTTAATTAACTTAATACATTGTCATTGCAGCGGTGAGTCGTGACCTCCTGAAGGAAAATGACATGTAAGCTTGCTTATCGTAATAAATCACTTGAATTTTACAGTAACGGTTTTACAGAAATTCGGAGTACAACCACAACAAAGACAATGTGACTGACACAGAATTCATACGACGTGATTTTAAATTAAGATAATCAAAGAAATATTAAATGAGCAGAAAAATAGACCCGTGGATGAGTCTGAATAATAGGGCCCAATGCAGGTTGATAATGAAGCAAATGTAAACAGATTTAAGCTGTATGTACAGCTATACATAAGCCCAATAAGATGACAACATAAACACGGTTAAGTTCCGTAGGCCCAACCCATTTGAAACCTTGCCCATTTACACAAAATACAGGTCAGATTGTCAAAATGTGTTTTCCCAAATGTAATATTTGGCATCTGTTATTGAGGTTAAGCACGCATTATTGGAGTCTGAGAAAATGATGATAAAAATGGAAAATTTTCATTTATTAATGGGTGAAGCTTTTGCCCCAGCTATCAAAGGAATGATGTTTACATAGACTCGTCAACTTTTACTCTCATATTAGGAGTTTACAACACCACAGAATTGGCCTCGGGCTTATAAGGGCAAATCTAAGTAATCATAAGAAGGGGTGTAACTTGCTGGTTCAATACAGGATCAGTAATACTCACAGTATGTTACCTCTTCATGTATTCCTTCCCAATGGGAGCGAGCTGACATGACTAATAGCAAGCATCATACGTAGACTTTGGGAATGGGAAGATCCTTGATTTGCATCTGCTTGTACATCCATTGACGGTTGTCTGGAGTTACATCACCCCCAAGTGAACGAATGACAGACCCACCACTACAAGAGCCCACTTTGCAACAATCTCCTAGGGATAGACCCTTTATCAAACCATATATGAACCCACTGGCAAAGAGATCACCGGCTCCTGTGGTATCGCATTGCTGTGCTTCCCCTATGGCTGAGATTTTCACTGTCTGCATGAGGAAAACCAGTTGTCAATATCTCATGTTAGATATTTAGTGCTTACAGATTTCACAAATAATTGGTTGACATGAGGAGGTTGATGTCATGAAGCAAGTATGATTAAAAAGCAAGATATAAAAGTCATGATGCACCATTCTATCTGAGCACACCCAACAGACCTCCTTTCCATGTTTAGCGATGCAACCTTTAGAGCCAAGCGTTACAACAGCCCATTGGCAATGTGTGGCTAGATAATCAAGAGCAGCTTCAGGACTTGTATCTTGCTTGCCCCTACAGCCATGGAAAACAATATGATGCTTTAAATGTGTATAGACCATCAGATTCTCAGTCATAAACTCATGATCAGTATTAACTTTGGAAAATAGCTGATGAATTGAACCTACCAAGCCTTAATATAGCATAGTGAGATAGGTTTGACTCCACGGATTTATGATAGTAATAAGATTAATGCAAATAATGCAACAAGATTAGAATGAACTGTAGGAGTATATGCCTAGCAAAACTCTCCTTGAAGCTGGGATTTCACTTTTGATGAATGTTATCCCTTCTGAACAAAATTATGTTTCTGAAGCTTGAATTAACAAGAAATCATCTGCTCCTTTGTCAGACCAAATAACTTAGTGATTTCAGGGAAGCTTTCAGATCCATTGAGAAAGAGAACTACACTTTCAATGTTACAGCAAAGTTTTCGTTTTCAGACAAAAACTAATATACTCAACTAGCTCTACCACAGTTTCATACAGTAGCAACAAGCAACATGTCATACGTATTGACATATTGTAGGGAAGATATTGAATCTATTGATTACCTCAGAACCTCCATTGCTTCATCTTCATTGGCAAAGCAAAGATCAATATCTCCAGACTCAAGCAGTTCTATCAAAGCTGACTTATGGCTTCGCACCATCTGCCAAAGTGTTTTAGCAATTCATTAAAGAAGAAGAGCCTGGAGGTGCCAGCAAAGATCACGAGTAAAAGAAGGCAAACAAGAAAGCGAAGGGAAAGAATAAAAGTATATAACTATATACCTCAAAGCTGGCTAAGTCCAAGGAGACAAGAAGGCCATCCCGTTTTGCTATCTTAACAGCAGCATGTATAAGTTCCAAATTGATTGCTGCAAATCTCATAACCAACCACTGAAGAGAAGAAACAGATAGCTTAGTGAATTGCTCAATCTACTTGCCCCAACAAAAAATTTCTCTGCAACATAAGCCAATTGCTGATATACTTATTTGTCCTTGCCTTAAGGAATGGGGAGTCAGAAATATTGAAAACACCCTCAAGTCTCTTTTATATACTTCCTCCGTTCTATTAATATTGCAACAAGGATAAAATTACGCATCCCATATCACATTTTATATGCTAAATATCTATAGTTATGTAAGAGTAAAAATTATAAAAAGTTGATATTGTGAAAGTATTTTAAGACGAATCCAACAAGATCCCACGTGACTATATTTTGCTTAACATATATATTATATTATATGGTCAAACAAGAGTGATGAATAGAGCAAAAAGTCCATTGTTGCAATATTAATAGAACGGAGAAAGTATATAATTTTTTATTTGCTTAGAAATATAGAAATATATAACTAAATTACATTGTAAAATTGGCCAGCTAACACGCTTATAATTTCTAAGAATAAAAATTTATGAAACAGTTCAGAAAATACAGGTTACTACCTTGGATCCTCTGAAGTTATCTTCAATCAACTCATCAGCCTGAAAGAGATAAGAAATGAGGAGAGACGACATGTTAGGTAATTCATGTAAGTCATAATGGTCAAATATCACAGCTTGGTGCTCTTCTTACGTCGATTAGCACAAACAAAGGACTCCAAATAGCATCACAAACACTATTACAGAATGAGAAAAATCAAGCACCTTAAGTCTAACAGCCTCAGAAAGGCACGGTCGCATCGTGCGATTTCCAACTGCATCAACCAAACAGACACACTGTATTGCACAAGAGATACAATTCAGATACACACTACAAAAAATACTATGTAGAGTAGGTTTACTCCAAGTGTCAGAATATTTGTAAATCTCACTTGGGCAGTGGCTCCCTTCTTTGTTCTCAATTTTGATAGATCAACATCTTTAGAATTCATGTTATGCATAAACAACTGCCCTTCCTCATCATCACCACAAGCACCAACAAGACCGGAAGCCACACCGAAGCAAGCAGACAAACCTCGAATCGTATTCGCTACACTACCTCCACCAAGGGTCTTCATAGGAGATAAGTCATCTTGGGTTAGGGATATATGGGTTTTGACCTCAGTAAGTATGCGTTCTACATCCGCAAAAGCAACCTAATTACAATTAAAAAGACATAAAACAAAAGAAAGTCTTATTGGATTCAAGCATATCAGGGAAATCATTGCAACAATTGAAACACAAGCTTATATTATTAATAAATCACCACTAAAAACACATGAAACCTTACATTCATCACCAATTATGTGAATTGTAATGTTTTATAACAATTCCAAAACCTATAATTTTTTTCTCTTGAATTGGGTCTCATCCTCATCCAAACATAATTTTTCTATACTTTTTCGTTTGCTAAAAATTCCGTGTATATGGTTATGGGGCAAGTAAAGTACGACGGAAACATATATTCCAGTTGCAACATACACAAAACAAATTTCAAATACGGAGTACAATCCAATTCCTCATAATTCAAAAAAGATGGGATTTTTATGATAGAATTACCGGAATAGAGCCACCCATTTCACCGGGAAAATGATTGAGCAAAGACCAATCAACCCTGGCAACATGATCAACAAGAGCAGAGGGCTGAAGACCCAAAACCACTGGAAAATTACCATTTTCAATCGAATTTCCATTCGAAATTGGGTTTGCTTCAACCTTAGCCTCAACCCCCATTTTATAAAAAGAGCTTTAAAGGGTAAAGAAGCGGATAAGAGGCGGCGGAGAAGTTGGGAGAAAACTCCACACTCCCTCAACACACTTTCAAGACGACTAGCAGTGAAAGAAAGTGATGATGAGATTACTTATTTCGGTCCTTTTTAAGGGGGATCTTACATTATAAGGTCTTACTCAGTATATTATTATAGTGGAGTGGTAGCCTCACCTTTTTTTTTTTTTTTTTTTTTTTTATATATATATACAGCTGCGGCAAGTGCAACATAGGCCCATTCAGATTTTTCATCGCTTTTCGGTTTTTTAGAATCTTGCAGATGCTTTGGTTTATCATTAATATCTTTAAATATAAATACTTGTGAAGGTCATAAAATGCGCAATGTACTTTCCCGTCCCTTATTGTTTGCACCATTTGATTCAAAAAGTGAGCTTACAGTGCAAATAAATAGGGATTGAGAAAATACTAGTTTAATTCTTTACAATTTACGCTATTCACTCTTTTAAGTTGCGGCAAGGATGAAATTTAATCTTACAAAAGACGAAATTTTTAAGAATGTCAACTTATTTGGTAGATATTGTTTTAGAGTTGATATACAAAAAATAGGATAATCTCATCTTGACCATATTGTCATCGAAAGGAGTTCCATTAATCAAGCCTTTCCGTTAATTATGCGTGGAAGATGCCTCTAATGTTATCAAATTAGAAAAAAGAAGCCCATAATTGCCTTCTTTTGTACTTAATTAATTAAAAGATGCCTCGTGACTCATTCTTAATCAGCACTTTAAGTAGAGAATCTTTGAAGATTATGTTCTTGCCTGGTGCGCCCATTTAAGGTGCACCCTACAGTCCATAATAGATTAATAGGGCACATATGTAGCAATGTAGGGCTATTGCCTTAATCTGTAATCTTCTTTCAGCCGAGTATTAATTGATCTATTATGTACCCACTTCTCTCAATTTGTATTTTTAACATATCAACTTTTTATAGTTCTTATAATAACATAATTATAAAAATTGCTTAAAAGTTTTGCATTGATAAACATGAAAAAAAGTTTCATAAACGGACAAAATGAATATACGCTCGAATGTTCAACCTGTTCCATATACATCAAACCCATGTGCTAACTACTGAGGTTAGGGTAAGACAACGATGAATCGAGATAAGGGTGTGGCCTACAAGCTACAAGCTCTCACTACTCAATTCCAGTATAATATTACAAAGCGAAATGAAAAAAAAATATGCAAATCCAGCCGAAAGCTTGCAGTAATATGCAAATGCAACAAAGCCTAGTATTATTATTATTCACCACCACACAAAAGATGACTTTATCACAATAATGCAAATCACTATTAAGAAAGTAACCTTAATTTTTGCACGCAAAAGGAGAATAACAAATAGTAAGCATAGGAAAAGAAAGCTAAACTTTTCTCCATAGTACACTTTTCAATGTTTTCCTGCCTCTAATTTTTCTTCATCAACCATTGAAGAAAGCTACACTCAACCTCATTACAGTTTTTTTTTTTTTTTGTTCTGCCATATTTGAAACAAAGGTAGCTATGAAGGGTCGAAGATTATTTGACACCTAAGTTCATTGTCATAACATCGTCAAAGGTAGATGCTAAGATTCTGAGGTATGCAAGACTCAAGATTTGCTGTGTCTTGGCCATTAAATCAGCCAACATTTTTATACTATTTGAAATAGGAAAGCAGACTGCCCAAAATTGGGGATAACCAAAGTCACCTGGTAACAACACAATCCAAAATGGCAATTAGCCTGGGAAGGGCTCCCAATTAGAAAAACCCTTATAGCTGACTTATCTGGCAGTGCTGTCAGGGACAAGCTCTGGTGAAGTTTCACGAACAGCATCTAGCATTGAGCTGTAATCCTCATTCTTGAGGTTGTATTTCTTATGAAGCACCTTTTTGAATTCAACCTCATCAATGCTCTTCTCATTTTCGGCTGCATGAACCTGTGCTAGGTTAGAATAATTATTGGCTGACTGAGAAATGAAAGCCATCTCTTCTTCTGTGAGCTTCCTCAAAAATTTTGCAGGGTTTCCTGCCCAAACCTGTTTTACAAGTTTCAAAATGCAATCAACAGTCTATTTACAATTGCATACGGAGCTCCAAAGAAAAACTTATATAAGCACCTAGTTTGTCCATCTGAAGACTCCCATGAAAAATATTTTTGAAGTTAACATTTGAGAACAGGCCAAGCAAGTTCTTACGTGACGAGTATGTTAAACTTAGTACTTCCCCATATTACCCTTAGCATTCTATCAAATAAGAATTGCATTGGTCTGGTGGGGCTGTAAAGTTTGAACAATGATGAATAGGTAGGGAATTTAACTCAATTTCTTAAACAGGATCCCCAATCAAATGTGGCCTACAATCCAGGGATGGAGGGAATATTTATATTTTTTGAGTCCTCGGAAAAAATCAACTTCTATCATGTATACGTGTTAGTACTTAGTACTACCTGGACTCAAGCAAAGGATCGCATAATGTGATGAGAATACCTTTCAATTGTCACGGCACAGATTATTGGAACTTGACTCTATCCAGATTTCAGATATGTACCATTTATAATGAAAATTTAACAACAATGACAAGGGGAAAAAAATTAGCTTTAAATGGATCATTTACTCTACTAATTGCCCATAAGTAAAAAAGGTTAGATAAAAAAACCAACCCTTAATTCTAAATTCCACTCGAAGCAACTTTTTCCCCTTTGGAACCCTATGTAAAAACATTTGCTTTATCCTCCTCAAACAACTGTCATGTCAGATTTAATTGGAGAAAAATAAAATAAAAAGCAGCATAAGTTAAGGACAAACCTCCCCACAAGGTATCCTTGTATTCTGTCGTACAAGAGATCCAGCTGCAACCATGGCGTGCTTCTCAACTACAACACCATCGAGCAAAGTAGCACCCGTACCAATAAAGGCCTCATCCTCAACAGTGCAGCCATGTAATACCGCACTATGACCTGTTAAGTCCAAACTTAGGTCACGTCAACAGAAACTATATACAAGTATACATCTGCAAAACAAATACTATATAACACTGACCCACAGTAACATTGTCTCCAATAATAGTCGGCAGTACTTTCCCAGATTGATTGGTTTTCGCCACATGAACGAGAGAATTATCTTGAATATTAGTCCCAGACCCAATACTAATGTAGTTCACATCACCTGCACAAAATTGAAGCCGTGTAAGAGTTGCCGGTAAAAGAAAAACAGCATATATCACGAGACATTTATAAATAATGGTGTGTATGTGGTTCCTCGAATGATGAGACACTTTTGGTTAGACATGAAAGAGATGACATGAAGTATTAAATATAGAGGGAATTTGGAAGGATCATTTTATACCATTGTTTAACGAGGCAGTGGAGCTCATTACAAATAGGACCAGGGAAAATAAATGAAAATTAAACTTTCTAGGGGAGATAGAGACTTGAAGCTGTGACATTACTCAAGTAAAGTGGGTATGTATTCAATTCTTCATCTCTGATGCCACCCCAAAAGAGTTCCTTTTCATGGTTGAGCTTATGAGAAAAAATAAAGGTGTGGCTACTTGTAGGACTTATAACACTTGGACATTGAATAATTGGAGCACATTCCTCTTCAGGTTTATCATGTTAATTGAAACCACCTTGATCAGAGCATGGGTCCTCTACTCCTCCCTATCACTCTCCTCATCCAAAAAAAGCTACCACTCCCCTCTTCCATGTTATTTGTTCCAAAAGGCAACATTCCAATTATTTAGAGATGGGGTAACATCTTGTACTTTAATGCTAAATCACTTATTTTTGTAGAAAGGCACAATTATAGAAATGTCAAGAGCTTGCAACATAGCTAGGAGGACAGCGCAATCTTGTCTCTTCAAATGTAGCCAAAGCCCATTGATAGAATAATTGCCATCCTAAAATACAATATTACCAAATCCTAATGCTGGCATGTCCCATTTTTCTGGCAACCTCTTAAATGAAACTAAGTTATTTCCTCTCTTGACACCCTTAATCCTGCAGGCCTACATGATTACCCATGACAGCTTCTGTAAAACAATCAACCTAATTTATAACTATTTTATAAAATTGATTATTCAATAAACTGATAGCATATCAGTATACAAACTGAAACTGATATATAAATATACCTCACTATTTGAGTTCAGAGCATAGAAGTGCATAGTTGCAAGTGAAATATAGACTCTTATAACTCAACCTTCATATCGTCCATCAGCAGTGTAAGCTCATCTTATAACTAATTCATAGACTAATAAAAAGCTAAAGAGATTATCAGTTTCATTATTAATCAGGACCCTTTTTCTGACCTCTCAAGACAAGATGCATTGAAAAGACAACCTCTCACACAGCCATGCAATCTTGATGATATCTGCATATCTCCATAGGTCTAACCTTTCTAGAAAGCTCAGAAAACATTCTTTACTCAACTTAGTCTTTTTTTATCCACTAAGTCCAGCAATGTAACTTAATACGCATCATTGCCACACATAAGGCATATTACCCTAGGGTGCACATGCAAAACTGAGCCAATTATGAACAGGTCAAACATGTTGGGCAATGCATTACCTCTCAAAACACATCCATACCAAATTGAGGAACGATGTCCAACCTGAACATCTCCAATGATTGATGCGCTTGGTGCAACAAATGCTTCCTTGTTCACGAAAGGCTTCTTGTCAAATACGTTCATTAGAGTTCGATGCCGTGACACTGAAACAAGGCAAAGTTAGATAAAGAAATAAGTTAGCAATTATTGCAGTAACACTTACAAGATATTTCACAAGACCAGGTCAGCAAAGTCCAATTATATGTGTGTACAGTAAAAGCTAAAAGAGAACCCAAAAGACATAACAATAACAAGAAATTAAAAAAAAAAAAAAAAAAAAAAGAGGGAGAGAGAGCAAGAGCAAGAACAAGAGCAAGAGTTGAGCCCCTAAAACTAAGGGGAAGATGGAAGCAATCACCAATGCACCACTTCCTGATTCTCATGTGCCAATACAAAAATTTCATGGTGGACTTTCTATTACCAGTTAACTAAAGAGAAATCCCCAATTGATACTTGTCCCTAAGGCAATTGCTATTTGCTAGCCTTCCTTATTTGAGACATCAGTAAATGAAGAATATTCAGAACAAATTATCAAAACTGCACCACCCACTTCAAATCCACATTAAAACTTTCTGGTCCTTGTGTCAAATTTTCAGCTTCAATGAAAACAGAAGTTTATCCTAAAATTAAAGAGGATAATACATTGGGGAAATGAAATCGGTTGCCTCCGTCCTTACAATTAATCTTTATTCCTGAATCCTGACACTCTAGGGCATTAATATGATTGATTACATAATGCTCAATTAAAGACATAATTTTTCCTCTTTTTTCCCTTTTTTTTAATCCTTTAGGGCAGAGGCAGAATACTTTTAAGTTACTCATACTAAATGTCTTGACTATACATTTGTGTATTATATCTTCCGAATTCATATAGTCGGTAGATCAATTGTTATAGGACAGTTAAAAACAACTTGCAATAATTAGAGAAATGAAAAATGACTTGTTATACTTAATTTGCGGGATTTTCTATGGTTTTTATTTTATTGGGAAATAGTAATTTCTTTAGCTTGGAGTTCATACATAGTAGAATACACCACCTTAACCGATTGCTAACTAATAACTTGAGCATGGGTTCAAACAGGTTTCTCAATGCATGTACAAAAACCAATATTTCACCAAGCTAAGAAAATTACTGGTAGGATTAGTATAAATCACCCCATAAACTTTATAAAGAACTTAGGGGATTCAAACCACTTATGATAGAAGCTACTTCCGTGTCTACTGTTTCCTATCACTGCATCACCTCAGAAGTGGCACGGAAGTTGGTTTCCGTCTGCCTTCAGCGGGAACTTGGATGGATAAAATCAATAACCAAATAATACAGTAGTAGTACACTTTAGATTGTTCATAAAATATGTTCCACCATAGAATTCAAACTTCAAAGGCAGAAATCGAAGAATCTCCTTTTCCATTTTCAAACAACAAAAATTGGACAAAAATTATCCTAATTCAAAAACATTAACCTAATCCAAAAACAAAAGGTCAAATTAATCAGCAACATTCCACAGTAATAGACTAATAAATGAAATCAACAATCAAAACACAATAAATTTTTGAATCCAGAAAAAATAACGAGAAGAGAGAGAAATTACATTGTTCTCGGAAGTGGTAATTTCCCTGAAGACGACAACCGAGACGATCAAGTGCTTGACCAGTTTCTCTGATCCAGAATCCGACTGTGTATACTGCTCTTCCCATTGTCCCCATTTTCCCCCTTTCTTCTTCGTCGAATTGCGAGAGATGATGATTAGGGTTTTGTGAAAAGGAAGAAGAAAGCTGTGAGAGAGAAGACAGACAGCGCTGCGACCGACCGTGCTATGGAGAAAGCTCAGTTGCTTATAGCTCCTTTCACCTTGCTTTTGTTTTTTTTTCACTTTTTACGGTTATTTCTTGCTCACACGAAGCCCTTTGCTCGATTTATTTCATTTCTTGCTTATTGAAGCTCATAACTCGTAAGAAAATTGTAACACCCGCGAGTTAAATAGAATTTGTAGGTTAGACTAAACTAGAATTATCTCCGCGATTTCACTGCTTCTTGTTACAATTGGTTTGAATAGTTGGATTCTCTTCGGTAAATTTCATTAAATTAGATCTTACCCCTTAACATACCAAAGAACGGTATGCTTAAGACAGCATGAGCATTACATGCAACACAATGACTTGCATTTCATACACAACCTCCATGGTCCAGTACATAACTCAATTTAGAAACTTCATTATTTGTATAAATTGTAACAATTAAGAAGATAAGAAAATTTGATTGAATTGTTTGTTTGCAAGACATAATAGCTCAACATGCTTTGGCTTTGTAAAACAAACCATTATCCTTAGCTTTGTCCACATTATTTCCAAGGCCTGTGAATAGGATGAAACATGGTAACTCAAAAGGATTCTTTATGTATGAATTGACATCCGAAATGAATCATCAAGGCATTACAGAGCACAAGGAATCAAATTTCTAATACAACCAACAACTGATGGATGTCAAACCCAAAATTGCAAGGCAACAATTGTTTGAATTATTGGAACTGAAACAGCCATCCTTGGTAATATCTGAGCATAGCTGACAAAATAACATTAACAAACCCCAGCAATGTGACAGCAAGAGTTGCAAGAGAGTTTAATTTAGGAAGATTTTTGTTCGCCTTTGTTTGGCAGAATGTTATCAGGGAGGATGAGCTCTGGGGGTGTTTCTCGGACAATACCGATCATTGAGTCATATTCCTCATCTTTGCGAGCATATTTCTTTCGCAGAACCTTCTCAAATTCAATCTCTTCAAAGCCCTTATCATTCTCGGATGCATGAACCCGAGCAAGATTGGTATAATTAATGGCAGATTCAGATATGAAAGCTAACTCTTCCTTGGTAAGGTTCCTGAGGAATTTAGCCGGATTTCCACCCCACACCTGTATTCAAGAAGTGGCATACAAATATATTAGCAAGCATGAGCCTGCATTCCTGCACACTCCAATTGAACCTATGATACTTCAGAGGGCGGTTAAAAAAAGAAGTTAAGTTGAACTGCCCCTCCCAAAGGGCAGAAGAGATGTGGCAGCAACCACTCTGACCAGGCATTTCTCAGATGAAAAACATCAATTTATTAGTCAAGTTATTTAAAAATGCTACACATTGGATTGGAGACAGAATACCTACAGGCAAAAATAACCAGATAGGACTCAGCCCAGACCAAAATAACTACTACAATTTATAGAACATATAAAACAAGCACACTAATTGGATTCTTATCATAAAAGCCCCTTAAGACATAAGACAAGGTGACTCGAAAACTGAGACCAACCTTTCTGCTTTATGTCATGCCCCAACTAATTTTAACAGGTGGAGGTAGAAGGCCCAAAATCCTAACATTAAGTGGTAGGCATGCAACAACATAAGGTTCGAGTTCCACTTCAAATACACCAATGATGCATGTGACACCACATTAATGACTAGAAGCACAGGTTTTTAGCAAGTGGCTCAGGCAAATCTCATGCATTGGAGGGTCTCAATCACACAAAAGTCTAAAACAGGGTATATTTGCTTAAAACTAAAATAGAAAACCAGAACATAATGTGAAAATGAAAATACTAATTAAATGGAAATTAAACAGAAATTTTTTAAGCAAATTATTCATCAATGAAATGCTCTATCCAATCTAAAACTTCTACTCTGCCCTAATTTCAAAAGACAAAGAACCTTTTTATTCTTTAAAAACACTTCACAAATCCAGTCCGAATTTCATCTTTCGCATCCAGACTATATCAAACACATGCACACAGAAACTCCAATTTCTACCCAAACACCTACTTTCCACTTGGCATTCGTTCCTTAACAATTATCAAAACCATCACTCATGATCCTTGATCATCATGGTTTTCTCACAACAAAACAGTGAAAAGGTTTCTTAAGCAATCCGTGCATTAACTTCTGAGAAAGTACAAAATGGTTCAGACCTTTCAGTTCGAATAACTAAAACAGAACTAGCTAAGCAGTAGAAAGGGAGCAATTCACTACCTGCCCAGAGGGAATTCTAGTATTCTGTCTTACAAGAGCTCCAGCTGCAACCATGGCGTGTTTTTCAACAACCACCCCGTCAAGTAAAGTGGCACCCATGCCCACAAATGCCTCGTCATCAACAGTACAGCCATGTAAGATAGCACTATGACCTGGTCAATGCATATCAAAGGTCACACAATTTTGTTACATACTGGAAAACAAGTATAGTAGTTTGTTCATCTTTTTTAACTCACCTACAGTAACATTATCACCAATAATGGTCGGCAATACCTTCCCAGCTAAGTTAGTTTTTGCAACATGAACAAGAGAATTGTCTTGAATGTTGGTCCCAGATCCAATGCTAATGTTGTTCACATCACCTGCATAAGATTAATTAAGGCCAAATTAGGCAGCAGAACATAATTTAAGGAACATTGCCAGCAGCAGCCAAAAGTGCATAAGTGCATGCAGGGATATTTTAAATGAAAACAGAGGTTAACAGTAGAAATAGACAAAAAGCAAATATGACATCCAAGTGCCAATCATATCATATATTCATAACATTAATCCAAAGTCTCCTACGAAGCTACCACTTACTTTAAGGAAGTGGTTAGAACTTAGAAAGCTAAAATAATAATGCAATACTGTTAAAGATTTAAAAGGTGAGCAAAGGAAAATGCAGGAGAAGAAAGGCAAAGATTCACGCCTAGACTAAGTCAAGCGCACAATTCCACAATAAAATATTGTCATTCATTTAAAGAATATCAATCTATAATCATGTTTCGAAAAAATTAGCAAAGTATCACAAAATTCTAACAGCAATGCATCATCTCCAGCAACAAAAGATTTAAAACTTCTTTCTCAATTAAGCTACAATCATTACTGAACACCCAACGGCGTGCATCGTATGTATCACAGGCCTTACAAAGAGCTAATGTCCAGGCAAAGCAAATGGTAAGATATATTAGGAATTAAAACACTAGAGACAAAAAAAAAAAAAAAAAAAGCTGCCTTGTGCAGCTTCATTACCCTGCTGTGTGTTTAAAGCTACTTATGAAAAGAGCTCATGCATCCTAGATTCCTAGATCCTACTGTTATAGTTTAATAATACTCCGTAATAGTGCATGAAGCTGGAAACCCTATTATTAGATAAATAAAAATTCAGTAACTTAAAGCTAATATTTGAAATTATATCTGTTTAAAAATATTAGATCACAATTTTCTTTATGATCAAATCTCTTCAACTTTGACCAGTATTATTTAATCACAATGTAATTTAAAACTATTAAATAGCTTACGAAAGTGCTATTTCTAAAAAATAAATTATGCAAATAAATTAATACAAAATCAGGCAGATTAAAGATCAAAGTTAACAAGCTTTGGCAACTAAAGTAAAATGCGACATATCAATTAAAGATGGAGGTGGTATAATAAAGATCATAGCTTTTACTAACAAACACATGCTTTTTGTTTATGTGAGTCTAAAGCAAAAACAAACTATCATACAAGGTTGGAAAAGGAGGGAAAATTTAAACACCTTACCTCTTAAGACACAGCCATACCAAATGGAAGAACCATGTCCTATCTGCACATCACCAATAACAGATGCACTTGGTGCCACGAATGCTTCCTTGTCAACAATGGGCTTCTTGTCAAAAATGTTCATGAGGGTCCGATGTCGAGACACTTAAAAAAAGAAAGACAGCATATAAATATGAGACACAGATGACAATATTAGGACCAAACATTAGAGGCATCATATTATAAGATAAGTAAGTATATATGCTCAATTCACGGTGAATATCTTTTACTGTGAGATATTGTCAATGAAATTTATAGGATTACAAAACACCAGATCATCTTTCAGCTTCGTGCAAATGAGGGATTATGATCTTTCTCTAGCAAACACTTCAAAAAGAAATTCCTGCAGCTCCCAGCAGCATAACACACAATCAATACTAGTCTCTACTTAATTCTCTGTCAATCAATACTAGTCTCTACTTAATTCTCTGTCAATCAAAGATAAAAGTCAAGAAAATAATCCCTGAAAAACACTAGAACTATTAGAAACTCAATTCAATTCCATCCAATATCGCCAGCAATGTCATGCCCTTATATTTGATTATTTGAATATAGAACTTCCAGCAAAACACCCACATCTAACATATCTTATCAGGAATAACAACTGTTGGACAAAACTCCCTATAGAATCCCCTAGTGAGAGTAACCCAAACATTTCTCAAAACCTTAAAGCATTGGTCCAAAACTAAAATCATCACACTATTCAGCTAAAAACATGTCACTTACTTTTCTACCTTCAAAGAATAAAAGGCAACCCACCCCTCAATCAACCACATCGCCATCACCGTACAATCTCAGCTGCTCAGCAGCCACCAAAACATGATCACATTTCCACAGGGCCAAAGTTCAACAATCAAAATCCCACACACTCGTCATAGGCTACCAATTCGACTTTCGAATTAAACCTCAAGTGAATCATTGTACATGTAGATACATCCTAAACCATCAACAAATTGCGGCATTTCGTAATAAAGCTCCAATTGCAAATTAGAGCTAATTTCTTTCAATGACTCAAAACAGCTACCCCACAACAAAGTTCTATGATTCAATCCACCAGAATTTCTCCAATCATATATGTTCCTTATAAAAACAACAGCTCTAGTTCCCAATTTATAGAAAGAAAAATCAATTCAAGAACATAGTCAACCTCATTCACCATTTCCACGAATCATAAAGAATTTGATCCAAAAAATCTACGAAAAATGGCGGATAAGATAGAAAATGATAGCAGATCTAATAATGAAAATGCAGAGAAAAAAGTGAAGCTTACGTTGTTCCTGGAAGTAGTAGTTTCCTTGAAGACGACATCCGAGACGATCCATGGCTTGACCAGTCTCTCTGATCCAAAATCCGACGGTGTAAATGGCTCTTCCTAGCGTCCCCATTTTCTTCTTGTTGTTTTACTCCGATTTGATTGGTTCGTCGATTTAGGGATTTGATGAAAGGGGGGGAAATTAGGGTTTATCAGTAGAGTGGGTGGGGCATTTGGGGAAGATGGAGAGGAAGTGACTGAAAGAGTGAGGAGAGAGAAATAAAAAGGGCAAACTAACGACTGATCCCCGTAGTATTATTTACTTTGTCTAAAAATTTCATTACGGAGTTCATTAGATTCGTGAATTACAACAAACAATCTTAGCTTTGCTCAAAATATATTGCCAAGTACTGTATTTGATTCAATTATCACGAATAGATGAAAATCTTACTCTTTTATGATACTAGTAAAACTTTTTATTTTGAATTAGTCTTTCTATTAAAAAAAAAAAAAAAAAAAACAATTACTCACATCATTTTAAATTCATATACAAGTACTCCGTTTAATGTTTGGTTTATCTCAATACGGAGTACTACATACATTGAACAAAAGTTGCACATTTGTAAATGTAACCCATCTAATACAAGCAATTTGGATGTACCATTCAAAAGAACGATCTCTTAATTTTTATTTTTATTTTTTCTTTAAACAAACGGTTTGTATATAACAACTATACAACATTAGATTTGAACCTAATATTTTATAATACTTGTAGGAGAACCCAATTAAGCTTTCCCTTCTGGTACCCACCAATTGAAGTAGCTGCTAATTAGCAACCAAGTTACTTCGTATTGTTTTAAAATTCATAAACTAATCGCATGCATCATCTACATAATAGTTTCTTGGTTCCTTCAAATGAAATCTCATAAATTTACTCATTTGTTATGATGGTAAAGCCATATGCTTAAATTGCAGCAATGACAATATGCAAGTAGTAACTACTCCGTAAATCCTAACATTCGTGGAGGACGAAAGCGGAATTCTGTGAACATCCATCCTAATAACTCTGTTCTATCAAAATTGATTTCAGGCAGGTTTATTTGGGCACTGCATGCCTAATTGGCTAAGCCTAATCTTCTTTCTCCAGAACAATGAATTCTAAAACTAAAGCACATACAAATAGAGTACGACAGATCAAGATCTGCGTGCCAGATTCTATTTCAAAACCAGCACTAAGATTTCCAGATTGGTTACATGCCTGTCAAATAAAACATGAACACAATCTATTTATCATCGTTATCATATCCAGAGGCTTGGAGCATTTAACTACGGAGACATAAGCTGCCAGTTAGAATGCAATTCATCAGTGTTCAGCCTCTACTTATGAAGCATTAATGCCGTTAACAATAACAATCATAACCACTTGTCAACTTGTGTGCCTTACTGCCTCAAGCCCTCAACAATGTACGAAGCATAGAGATCCCTGGGACACAGCACAACAAACACAAGTTATTATGGACGTCCAATATGAGAAGAAAAAAGTACTAAGGACATTGGAGTAGTGGAGAGTTGGAGAATAAAGACATTGCAGAATCATGTACTGTATTGTTACAAAGAATCTCACATTGAATATTTGATGGCAGCAATTGCATCTGGAGCTGGCAGAAAATCATTCACTGCAACACTCTTATTCTCGTTCTTCTTGTCTATATTTTCTGTGAAGGAAACCTTTGATGGAAGTGGAAGAGAAATAAAAGGTCAAAAACGGGACCCATAATCTCTAAGTAACAAAAGATAAAGATGATAAGCAAAGGATACAGTCTTCAAAAAAAACGACGAATTTCAGCAAGGCGGTGAGGAGGAAGTTCATTGAGCTCCGTGTAGTGACGGAATTCAGGATCATCCGCACACACTGCTATAATCTTGTCATCTTTCTCACCCTGCAACACATAATATAAGTTTAAATTTTAGAAAGTTGATTGTGGCATTTCAGTTTATGGTAGGACCAAATAATTGTAGGATGCTGTACATTACTAAAGCAGGAAAGGTGAAGGTGGAGGAAAGACATTCACCTGATCAATCATAGGCATGAGTCCAATAGCCCGAGCTCGAAGGAAAGAACCTGGAAGTATAGGCTCCTGAAAATTGCAGAAACATGAAATACTTTCATCCATGAGTTTATGAAGGCTATCTTACACACGTAACATAAAATAACGATTCACATAGCTCATTTGCTACCTGCATCAGTACAAGCACGTCCATAGGATCACTGTCCTCACAAAGGGTACGCGGGATGAAACCATAATTATGTGGGTAAACAACTGATGAGTAAAGAACCCGATCAACCTACAAGTAAAGATCAGCATCAGTTACACAACTTGTACTTGTGCAATGCGTAATAAGATACAGGCCATGCAGCCATACAACGAAGCATCTATTTTAAGTTCTTGCCAATATCCCCCAGGGGAGGGAGTGGATTGGCTTTAATGCCATGATTGATCACGGAATCCTTCAGAATGGGGAAAGAAAAAAGGAATAGAAAATGCAGTTACAAACACTCCCCACACCAACCCATAGATCATCAAAAAAAGTCAATCCCCTGATCCATTTACTCCTAATTATATAAACACAACCCTCCCAATATGTCCTCACAAATGACTCCAAGAAGTAAAACAGGAACAGATATACAGCAGAGGTGGAGGAGGGGTGTTATCACATTGAAGGTAGATATTTAGGGCAAACCATTCGCAAATAGTATCCCTAGAAAACAATGTTCCAACAACAGCAGCAAAAATTAATGATTGAAAATGAGAACAAATCATAAAGCACCTAACATTAACTAAGGAAAAAAATAAATCAAAAAATTCAAAACTAGCATTACTTTAATCAACCCAGTTGTCTTGTCCAACTCATACTTGACTTTGCTCCCTTTGCTTATCTCCACAACCTGTAGTGCAAATAATTGTAGAGTATGAGCAAGACACCACACATTTTCCCAAAAAAATAAAAAATAAAAAATAAAAAAATCCAATGTAAAATCATTCCTGAAGAGGAAAGGAAACTAGGTTGCCGTGCTCAGACATATAACAGCAAATGCCCTTGAGGAAAGATGATTTGACAACCATACTTCGTACCATCACATACTTAACCTAAGAATCTAAGATCTGAATATCACAATTGATGTTCTACATCATATATTCACCAAATAACTAAGTGCTATAAGTATAATGTTTCTCGTCTGTCAGCCACACAATACACTGCAAAATCAAGTCCAGTGTAGAAAATCATTATCATACAACAAGATGAATTGGTTATTAGCATTGTACTTACACAGTTGAAAACTGTAGGAGCCTCAGGTCCTACAAAACCACACACAAGTCAGAAACACAGACTACAAAGATTGATAAACTTGTCAAATAACTATAATCAATAACACAGAGATGTAAATTAGCCCACACCACCAACAATGAAGACAGAAACAACATATGATAGCAGTACTCAACTACTCAATTAGGGAAAACATATATTTCATTGCAAAACAGGTGATAAATTATGCATAGTAAACTTAATAAATTATACGATAGCAGTCCCAAGTACCAACCGATTTCAATCTGTCAGATGCCTAACTATTCTGAGCAAATGTGATAAGATATTTCCCTGATTCTCATCAACCAGACATAATTGATGAACAATATGCATTGGAGAAAGATTTGTACATGCACCTTTAGTATAACACAATGAGTAGCACAGAAATTAAGAGAAATTCAAGATTAGCAAAGGTTAAAAACAATGAGCAAGTGGTTTAAACATATGTATCATGGCTGAAAGAACAGCAAAATGTCATCTACACTTTACCAATCTCCAGATCATGCCAGGGATGAGCAGCCACAGATCGTCGGGTCATGGAGGAAAGGATTCTCTCATTCAGGGTGACACGAGGAAACCCTGAATACTGGTTACCTTCCTGATTACTCGCTTCTCCTTCATTGCTTGCCATTGTTTCCTTCTACAGGACCAAAACAAAAACCAATACATCAGCTATATACATAGACATGATGAAACTATAAATCAAATACAATGACAAAACTTCAATAACAATGCAGGGGATTGCGAAAAAAAGATATTTGACAGATGACAATCATCTGATGATTAAACTAGATTGTTAGGCCCTGTGCTCTTCAACTTCAATTCTATCGAATCAGTAACCAATCATTTTTAATCCGCAAATACAAGTAACTATTCCGTACCTAACAAAAAACACCAGTAAGTCGGCCAAATTCCTACTAGTCCAATACAAATCAAATGAAGCAAATGTGGCCTGCTATTTAAAGACGGCGTGTCTAGTCATCTAGACCACCCGAGATTCCAACTAAAACAGGAATTGCACCAGCTTCTAGTTCTTATGCATCAAATGAGTAACTAGATAAAACCCTTCAGCGATTGATAATCAAATAACCTACTCCCAAGTTCCCAATAACACTATCACCTTCAAAAGCACACAGAAGGCCTAATCAAAAACTTATTCCGGGAAAAAAATGATACATGAAATTTGGCATTTAAACATTAAGCAGCAACCACAGCAATTACAAATTTACAACTGTCCAATACAGTAATAAAAATCACCCAACAGCTGAATGAATTGATTATCTGGAGTACCACTAAAAATTATGCTACTATATTTTAAGAAAATAAAAACAATAAACAAAGGTAGCAATTATTCAAAAATAAATAAATAAATAAAATTTAAAATAAAAAATAAAAAATAAAAAAACCCACATGAATTCATCCATAAATATGAGATTAGAAGTTAAAATATAGCCATAAAAACAAGCATTTCATCATAAATTAGCATAAAAATTTGAACAGGAGCCCGAAAAAATGAGAGAGGCGATGAAAATAACTTACAGAGAATACGAGTATCACTGAAAGCAAAGTATGATTATGAGATTTATATTTTATTTTTTTTCTCTCTTTCTATCTCTGACTGAAATGCTTCCGACCTTTGTAGACGTAAAAGGATGACTTTGTAATACCCAAAAATTAAAAATTACTTTATAAAAACAATATTAACATATTTGCTAGAACACTCCTGTACTCCACCACCCCTTATGAATGAGTGTGGGATAGGGGGTTTAGAATTAAGGAAATTTGTTGTACGAGTAGTTTGTCGATTTCCTTTTTAAAAAAAGTTTGTCCATTTTTAGGCTAAGATTCCACTTTCAACCGTCCGTCTAGATTTCTGGTAGATTACGAATTACGATAACACTCCAATGATATTTTTATTTTTATTTTTAGTTTTATTTCCAAAGTAAGATAAAGGAAAAATATTAGAAAACCCTCCTCACGAGGGAATTCCTAATGCATCTGAGGAAAGAATGGGAATTAAACTAGAGTTATTACAAGGTATGATATCCATATTGTCACTAACTAAATGACCCACATTTGCTATCCAATCTGCTGCTTTATTCGCCTCTCGATAGATATGGTGAATGCTCCAACTGTGAAACTGAGAAAAAAGAGCTCTAATATCGAAGATAATGTGCTCGATCTCCCATGGAATGAACCAAATACCTTGGACTACGTTGATAACTAAAAGGTTGTCGCCCTCAATTTGAATATTGCGAATACCTTGTTGAAGAGCTATGAGAATGCCTTTGTGGAGCGTCGTAACTTCTGCAATGAAGACTTTGGTACTACCCAAGTTGAAGGTGGTAGCCTTGATAAGTCAACCGTTGTTATCTCTGATGATGAATCCTGCCGCCGCTGAGTTGTTGTAGACTGACCCGTCGAAGTTGAGTTTATAGAAATTTGAAGGAGGTGGCTTCCAAGAAACTAGGAGTTGAGGTTGGGGAGTGGAATGGGGGGAATGGGATCTCTTGAGGGGAGATCCCAAAGATCAAGAGATCCCAAGGAAGAGAAGATATCTATGAGACTTTTTAGTGTCCACTCATTGAACGCAAAGTACGCTCGATGGTAAACTCGTAACATGTCTATAGTTTCATTTCGGAAAATGATAGAATTTTGTTCTTTCCAAATGCTCCAGATAAGGAAAATAAATTTCCTTAGAATAAAGTTGTGTTTTCTAAGAAACAACATAGATTCAACAAGTGACTGAGAAGGGATTGTGCAGTCTAACCATTTCTTTATAAGAGGGTTAGACCAAATTTCTATTGTTTTGTCACATTATAGGAAAAGGTGATCCAGAGTTTCGCTAAGTTGATTGCATAGAATGCAATTTTCAAATGGAATAATATTTTGCTTTTTTAGAAGGTGACGAACTCCAAGACTATTGTGAAAGATTTGCCATAAGAAAATCTAAAGCTTAGGGGGGATGTCTAGAGCCCAGATCCAACGATATTGTCATTTAATGCTATTTGGCTCAAGATTATGGGCCAACCATGTTGCAGTTTTAACCGAAAAACATCCTGAAGTAGTTAGCCCCCATACAGGCTTATCTTTTAGTGCCATTCTTGGTAGGGGAATGCCCAATATTGTTGCCAAAACTCCGTCAGGGAGGAGTGGGTGTAGTTTGACTTTGTCCCACTGTTTGTTCGGTAAAATAAACTTTGAGACTTTAGCATCAATGTTTACTTGGTTTGGGTCTTTTTTAAGCATTTTGAGTAAGCTCTGATTATCTATCCAGTTGTCTAACCAGAAGTAGATATCAGTTCCATCTCCAATTTTCCATCTCCAATTTTCCATCTAATTGCTTTTCGTAAGAGATCACGTTGAGCTAGAATTTTTCTCCATATTTTGAAATCCTTTGGGCCAGGAATATAATCAAAAAAGGATGAATTTTGGAGGTATTTATCTCTAATGAATTTAACCCAAAAATGATATGGCTTGGTGACAAGCGCTAAATCGGTCGCACAATCTAGGCTAGGTCAAACACATTTATAACAAACACCTCACTCAAACAAGTATAATGGCAAGCAAGGGTTCGGTCCACAGAGAACGGGAATCAATTGCTAAATAATCTTAACGCTCAAGCTAAATTGAAATCAAGGTATAAGTGGTGATTAACTAACAGCCTACAACTAAGGATTGAATTCAAGGAATTAAAACACTAGGGGAATGGGATTCACTCAACCAATAGCAATTAGGCAAATAGGGAGGAGCAAGGATAAAGGAATACCAAAGACCACATGCAAGACCAACTTCAAACGATATGAGAACAACTCAAATCACTAAGCTTAGATCCCTCATTAACTTAGCAACAAAAGATACATAATCATATTGTAATAAGTAATGAAACATTCAACTCACACTTCCATGTCGAACCAAACATTTCATGCCATCAAGTTCAATAATCTAGGTTAATTACTCCTATCATGAAGAACTAACAAGCAATCTCATATAATCCATTTTAATCACAATCCATCATCAAAATCACTCCCAAACTCACATAATCACAATTAGGTTGGGTTTCACCCAACCCCTAGCTAAGGAACTACTCACACATCATATTGAAAAGCACAAAATAAAAATTTAGGGTTCTATCTTGCTCAACAAACTTGGAATAGTAACTTGCTAAAAATAGAACTAACATTCAACAACAATCATCAAAGAACTAAAAGGGATTCAAATAACAAGGTACAACATGATAAATAAGAAACCAAGTAAAGTGGAAAGAGAAAAGTTACTAAAATGAAGCTTAAAAAATGTTGAATAATTGCTGAAAATATGAGAATAATCCTTGAAGTTTGCTTCTACAATGATTAGATTTTTGAGTTTTAAAACTAGATCATCAACTAATTTTTATGAACTAAGGTGCTAACTAAGAGAGTTTTTGCTGAAAACTATTCTACTGTTTTTCTTCTCTCCCAAAAATGATCTAAAAAGGACCTTAAATAGTCCGTACAAAGTTGGTTGAGATCGGGAAAAGGTCCGACCGAACTCTGGGTAGGTTCGGTCGGACTCAGGGTAGGTTCGGTCGAACCTCCCTGATCCTTGTTTGGCCGAACTTTTGAGGTTCGACCCCTCCTGCAAAATTGCTGAAAATTGGTTTGACACTGCCTTCTTTATACCCTGGAGGTTCGGTCAAACTTTTCAAAAGTTTGACCACACCTAGGTTCGATTGAACCTTTCAGAGGTTCGGCCACACCTCCTCTTGCACTTCCTTTTCTTGCTTCCTTTCCTTCCCTTTTTGTTCCTCTTGCCTTTGTCCATGTCTCCATACTTGGCCAAGGGCTTCCCACCGTGCTTAGGACCGCCATGGAACCTGCAAAAGATAGAAAAGATCACGAGAGTATGGGGATGATAAAATAATGCATAAAGATTATCAAAACAAGCGCAAATAAGCATTACTCATCATCAACACATAAAGAAGCCATAAGAGGAGAAATGAGGTGGAAAAACCTAAGAAAAATAGGAGGAAAAAGACCTAAATACTACCCCTAAGAGTGACATAAATGTCACTCATCAACAATTAAAAGCTTTGATCTAGTCTAATCGAATTCAATTTTGTCAAAATTAAGTGATAAGTATCTGAAACAAGTTAAAGAATAAGACCATGTTCACTTCACTATATGTTAGTTTACTGAATTGAAATAATTTTTACTAAAATAAATTATTTTTATTGAACTTAAATTATTTTTGCTGGATTGAAATTACATTTATTGATTTTCTATTATATTTCTTTAAAAGTTATTGATTTTTATAGAACTGGAATATGTTTATTGAATTGAAATTATTTTTACTGATTTTTTCTTATAAGGTTAAGTGAACAGGGCATAAGTCCGTATGATCTATCAATCTTACTCACGGAGTACAAGAACAACAAAATTTTAGTCCCAAATTGATATGAGATCAACTTAAATCTTCAATATAGCATAGTTAGAGCACACCCCCAAAAAATATATTGTACGTAGTATTAAAATTGAAAAAGAGATCTTTCTATATACACTCGAGTGTACATTTTTTTTTAATGTCCGAGTGTATACTCTTGGGTGTACCTTACACCCGTATATATAGAAAACTAGATGAAAACACCTGTATATTTGTATTTTTTTTACAACTTATATTTGTTTCCTATGTTTGTGATAAAATTTGTTACTTTATTTATTCGTTGTACGTAGTATATCATATTATCATTTAATATTTTTATTTTATTTATTTTAGAATAAATTGTGAATTTTCTCTCACTTGTTATATATATTTAAATGAAATTCCGAATATCAAAAGATAATATTTTATATTTATTAATTTAAACTTTAAAATTTCATTCGCCAATTTTATTTTGTTAACGTAGAACTTAATTTACAAATAAATGATAAATGATGAACATTTTTTTTTTGCTAGAAAAAGAGAAAGGATATATTTTTAATTTCAATGGTTTTTTCATATTTTGTATTTAATTTAAAACTGTATTTTTTTTTATTTTTTTTATTTTTTTTTTGTAGAGAAACTGATTTTTTTTTTAACAAATGTGATTTCCTTTTTTTTTTATTAGTATATTTTTGTAAAATATTTCATTATAATCACTTGTCATATTTTCATTATTTTTTTTATCCAATCCAATTTTTTTAAAATATCAATTGAACGTGAATTTTTTTTTATTTTTTAAGTTTAATAATATTTTTTTATATATACGAAATAAAATAAATTGTTCTTTTCTCTTAAATAAAATTTCCAATTTATAAAGATAATATTTCATTTTTTATAATAAATTTAAATTTTTAGTTTTAATCTTACGTGGCGCTTTAAAATAACAATCATACGTGGCATAATCCTATACGTAACGCTCTAAAAATACTAATTCTACATGGCGCTCTAATAATTTTTTAAAAATCAAAATTCTAGGTGGCTCTCTAAAATCTTGGGAAAAAACTCCCTTTTATATAATTTAACATAATTTTTTTTATTAATATATTTATATAAAATATTTTTTTCATTATTTTATTTTATCTAATATCAATTGAACGTGAATTTCATTTTTTTTTAAGTTAAATAGTATTTTTTTATATATATGAAATAAAATAAATTGTTTCTTTTCTCTTAGATAAAATTTTCAATTTAAAAAGATAGTATTTTATTTTTATAATAAATTTAAATTTTTAATTTTAATCTTACATGGCGCTTTAAAATAACAATCATACGTTGCATAATTCTATAAGTAACGCTCTAAAATACTAATCTTACATGGCGCTCTAATGTTTTTTTAAAAATAAAAATCCTAGGTGGCTTTTAAAATCTTGGGAAAAAATCTCCATTATATATATACTAGTTTTGTACCCGGGCGATGCCCAAATTGTTGATAAAATTAGTAGTTTAATTTTTCAATAGATATCTATGTTATTATTGACTTGAAATTATTTTTATTGACCTTAAATTATTTTTACTGAATTGAAAATATTTTTACCAAACTAAAATTATTTAACTAATTTTCTATTATTTTTTTAAATAAATTAAATATATTATAAATGGATCTTATTTTAAAGAATTTTTTAAACTGAATTTTATGATGGAAATAGAACCAAGTTATAGGATATTTATTAAAAGTTATGATTAATTTTGTGTATATGAAATATTAGAAGTATATGTTTAATAAAACTCTATACAAATTTTTTATCTTAAAAAATCTATTCAAAATTCGATTACTTAGCATCATGGTGTCACAATTATATCAATTTGTTGCCTACGTGGCGTGACACTTGGAGAAAAATTAAAATGCCAAGTGTCGCTGTCTTATGGCCTGGCTCCAAGACCAGCTTTATTTATTAGTGACTAGTTTTGTGCCCGGGCGATGCCCAGATGGTTGATAAAATTTTAAGATAACATTTTTACTTGAATGTTAAATACAGTCAAATAATTCGTTCTAATAATGTAAGATATTTAGACATACGATATCATAAGGTGTGTACTTTGTGTAGTTTTGTTTGTAAATAGATATCTATGTTATTATTGTCTTGAAATTATTTTTATTGAACTTAAATTATTTTCACTGAACTGAAAGTATTTTTACCAAACTAAAATTATTTTTATTGATTAAAACTTATTTTACTGATTCTCTAATATTTTTTTAAATAAATTAAATAACAATGTATTTTGTATGTGGCTAACCACAACATCTGGCCAGACAAAGTAACTCCTATAAAACTGATCGAGTAACCCTTGTAATACTAACTGAGTAACCTCTAACACTGACTAAGTAACTCATGTCTATAACACTGATTGAGTAACTATTATAACACCGATCAAGTAACTCCATAAGGCTATAACACTAATGAAGTAACTCTGATCTTGTAATGGTTGGTGACACGGTTTAGCCAGGTACGTATAAATGTGTGATTAAATATATATTATAAATGGATTTTATTTTAAAGAACTTTTTAAAACGAATTTAATGATGAAAATAGAATTGAGTTATAGGATATTTATTAAAAGTTATGGTTAATTTTGTACATATGAAATATTAGAAGTATATATTGATAATAAAACTCTATACAACAATTTTATCTTAAAAAATCTATTAAAAATCGCTTACTTAGCATCATATGTGTCACAATAATATTTATATATCTTCTGTTACGTGGCGCCTTGACAAAAAACTGAAATGCCAAGTGTTGCTTCTCGTGGATTGACATGCGAGACCGACTTTATTTATTAGTGATATGATATGATATATATTAAATTTCAGGCAGGAAATTAGCAATTTAGCATTATGTTATTACGTATAAGAGAAGCGAAAAACGGATTAAGAAATCCAGAAAAATTGACGAAGTGTCAACAAAATTAACCATCTTAATTAAGTTTGCTGGGAAAAGCATTACCCCCAAATCTCTTCAACTCTGTCTTCCCTCTCTATCCTCTATTTTGAACTTCATCGCACGATTCTCTTCAACAACTCAAAATTAAAGGTTTGAGATGTTTAATCTGTTCAAATTCAATGTTCTGATGTGCTTAATTTTAGCTGCAAATCATTGACATTCTTCAATGACAAGCTTTCTATCATGTTTCATTTCATTATAATTTAGGGTTGATGCTATAATTCCACATGATTAGTTCATTATTTTGGTATGTAATTAGTTACTTTCTTTGCTTATTTTATACGGAGTATAGAACTAATTAAGTAATTATGATTCTATGTTTGCTTAAAACGTAATTTACTCATATACACACATGTAATTTTGTTTGTTTGAGCATCATTTGGAGTGATTTGAAAGAAAAACTAGCTTATTTCTCAATAATTAGGGCTGCAGGAAATCTCATTTATATTTGATTAGTTAAAATATCAATTTCATGGGTATATAAACCTTTTTTTGTGGATAATCAGATTGAGTTGATGGATCCTTAGAAAAGAGAAATGATTATATATTAATGTGTCTTCATGATCCTGAAAGTGCTGCTTGATCAGTTGTCCTAGTTTTTTGTTTTTCTATTCTTTATTTTGCTTGTCGTGGGCCGGGCTGGAGTGGTCGTGGTCGTTGTACTTGTAGCCTTGTAGGGGTTTAATGGATGTTATATTTGGATGGATGCTGGGAAAGAACATTGCAGGGAGGAAATGATGTAATATTATTAAAGAAGGAATATTAATTTACCACAAAGTTGTTACAGAGGATTAACTAAGAATGTTAATTGTGATTACCGTTTATAAATGTATCTGATTACATAGGTTACGAGTCAAATTCTTGTTATTACTCTATTTCCTTGTTGTTGATGTATTAAGGTTTCAGATTATTCCATAACATGTAGGCAGGATTGACATTCGGACTTTTGTTTCACTAATCTACAATTTATTGTGTGTGCTACAGCGAGGCTTTTGAATTTATATTTAGCCTAAATGAACTCTGAGAATGAAGAGATTGGTGATAGTGAAGAGCCTATGCCTCTTCCAAATTGGAGAAGCAACTTACACAAGAAATTTCAGCACTACTTGGATAGATCGGTGCCTCATCTGTTGCGGAGATGGCTTGTAACGATAGGGGTGGCAATGATCTATATTTTGAGGGTTTATTGGGTCAGGGGATTCCATGTTATATCCTATGGTTTGGCCACTTATGTGCTGAACTTGTTGATTGGATTTTTTTCTCCAAATGTTGATCCAGGGCTTGAAGGACTAGATGGAGCTCCTCCATCTCCGGCCTCTCCGGGCAGAGATGGTGATGAATATAAGCCATTTGAGAGACGAGTGCCCGAGTTTCGGTTTTGGTAATGTATTTCTCTTATTTCATAAGGTCATCATTAACTTATTAAGGACAGTTTTTGATATGCTAGCTTAAACACTTATCTTCCTAAAGGTACCATCTAGATTATATACATTGCGACATTGATGTTTGCCTTGTCCTCGGTCATGAATATTTTGTTATCCCCACAGCAGACATCACTGCCATACTCAAAACTGCATATGTAAATTTTAAAGAGTACATTAGTTTTATGAAAACCATATGATTCATTTTTCATTGTACTCATCTGTTAGTACGTGGATCACCCCCCCCCCCCCAAAGCACCAACACATTATGTTTCTATCAGATGAGTGATGAGTCGTGTGGTGTTTGTTCATCCTTTTGGTTAGGTTTATTTAGCTTTCGTTTTATGCCTTCTTGCTGATGACAGACTTTGGGTGTAATCTTTCTGTAAGGTTCACAGCGTCCACTAGGACCTACTACTTTTTCCTTTCAAACCTGCTTGGTGTTTTTTGAAATTATGTTAGCGGGAAATATCTTCCTGCTCTTGTTCGATTGTTCGGGCTTAATAATGGTTGCTAGCCTGCTGGGTAGGCTCTTTGGTTTTCATTTGATTAGTCATAGATCATGGAGAATTACAAATAGTCATGTTAATACTCTACATGTCAACCGGCTCAATCCTAACACCTATCGTTAGTTGGAATGATGCGTTGCTGCCAATACCAAAATTTCTTGTAAGGTCTTAAAAAAAAAAAAAAAAAAAAAAGAAAGATAGGTAGTTATTCTCAAAGCTAGCCATAATTAGGTGTTTCTTTCCACAAATTTATCAAAATAATATTATGACATTACTATATCATACAAATCTTATGGTATAGATTTCTTAAATTTTATCAATGTTTTTTGAGAGAAATTAAGGGTGACAGTTGATTTAATGAAAGCATGGAGGCTTTAAATTATGAAATAGAGGGGGAATTATTTGAGAAGAGGTATGACTATACTATAGAATGTAAAAATGAACCTGTTACAGATTGTGGAAGTGAATGCCCTCGACAGGTGTTGAATCGTTCACCATAGAAGGTTGATTTTACCTCTACAGGATGCCCAGATGGAATGGTACTTGGCACATTCCATATGAGCCTTACATGCAGGCACTGCTTATGTTTATGGATAGAAAAATGTTTGATAGGGCCCATGAAACCTGTGATCCCTATTGTCTCTGTCCTCCCTCCGTTCCTAATTTAGGCCAGCTTACAGGCCTTATTCCTTTTCATCATAAATATCATGGATCTTGTGATCTGAAGAATCGTGTCGCTAACTGCTAATTTAAGATGAATATGTTTATATTGCTCAATTCGTGTTTCCTGTGGTCAATCAGTTCAAATTTTACATTTTTTTTTAATTTAAACTAAAATTTGGAATTTCTGGTGTACATTGGCATGTCTTTGACCATTTTACAATTTCAATCTCAGGTATGCCATCACCAAGGCTTTTATCGTTGCATTTATGTTGACCTTCATATCTGTGTTGGATGTACCGGTTTTCTGGCCAATATTGTCAAGTTACTGGGCCTTTCTCTTTGTGCTCACAATGATACGTCAAATTGTACATATGATCAAATACAAGTATAATCCATTCAGCACTGCAAAACCGGTGAGGATGTTCTGCACTTCTGCTACTTGTTATGTGATTCAGTTTTTGAATTCTTCATTGTTTAGTGATATAATAGTTCAGAGCTCCAGTTGTTGCTTTTTAGGTTATATTCTGAACCATTTTGTTGCGTGTACCTATGTTTCTAATCAGGTCTTTTCATTCTCTTGAATTTTCCCACAGAAGCACAAGGTGAAGAAGGAATCAACTAGCAACAGTAGCATACTTAGAGATGAATGACCAGAAATTGAAGAAAGCATAACACATGTATACTTCATGGTGTCTAAAAGAATAAATGTAGTCAGTAGAAAGTGGTGTTACTAATTGTTAAGACGAGCTTGTACATAATCAGTACATTGCCTTTTATAGTCTATATATGATTCTCTCTCTCTTTTTTTTTTTTTCCTTTTGTATGTTACCCTGTTAGTTGCTTTGTTCCTTTCAGAGCATTTTCATTAGACATGATATTATTTTGATGAATTTTCCTGGACAATGCGTGTTTACTTTGATCTTAAACAAAAAACGTATAAAACATTTTTTACAGTTAAATTGCAAGTTGATACATGTCACACTGACTCCCCTTTAATTGTGGCTTGAATGCTCTAGTCAATCCAAGATTGGCTTGAATGCTGGAGCTACATGCATATAATTGTACAGTCAGGAGCTGACGAAGTTCCAAAGTAATGCAATATAGGTGGACATTGGAGTACACATTTTCCTTTATTTCTCACCTCCTAGAGAAAAAGGTTTGCTGAGGGACATATCTTCTTGTCTTATGCTCACAATTTCTGTGAATTTTTTCAGTCAGAATTTTTTATGATGATACAGGTAGAAATGATTAGTGATTTCCAAATTGTTGCTTATTGCAGGTGTGAACGGAGTAGCCAACACTAAAAATTGCTGCTCATGCATGATTTATATAATCATTTTACGGCAACAACAGAGGCTTTTGCATGGTATTTGAGAGAAAGATGGTAAAAATCCCATACTGTGATCTATGCAGTAGTTTTTTATTTTTTTATATGGCTGGAAGCAATTATTTAAAATTATTGTGATGGGTTTTTTTTTTTTTTTTTTTTTTTTTTTTTTTTTTTTTTTTTTTTTTTGTGTGTGTGTGTGTGTGTGTGGGGGGGGGGGGGGGGGTTATTGATTAATTTGCAGATGTGGTGGGAGAATACTGATTAGCCTGCTGCAAGATATGTGAATGTGGGAGCCTGTGAAGCAGACTGCGGTGCTTGAAAATTCATTCTGTGAGTGTATTTAGGCTATAGGAAGCTTGCAAAGTGAGTTGCATCTGCTTTTACGATTCTTAGAACCTACTACCTATTATCCTTAAATTGGTGAAATTTTCACACTAGATTGAAAATGCTTTAAATTACTAGTTTTGCTACAATCAACCTTGCCGCAAAATGGTCATTCACAATGTGGCAAGTGATAGGGTTTTGGTCAGGCTATAATTAGGTCTGCAGTCTGCTAGGAAAGTTTCTTAAACTGATTCCTTTATATGGTTATTACTGCAAAATGGGGTTGACTGTTACTCTATTAAATTCATATTGTTTTGTTTCTAGAAGTTTACACATTTTTCCCAATGCTAAAGTCCTCCTGACAAAAAATTCTGTGATGATGCATCTTTCTACTAATTATTTTACAAGGCAATGTAGCATTCAAAGTTATATTTTAATATAGATTTGACCATGACCATCTCATGCTTAATATCCTATTATCTTTTACACCTATCTTTTGAACAATCTGACCAACTATTTACAAGCTTATGCCAAAATAATTTAGACATGGCTACGATTATGACCATGATGATATAAAAAATTTGAAAACTTTTGAATAGTAATATTATATTATATTATATTTTCTTGCGCAAAAGTTAGAAAGTACTCGTAAGACGTAAGATATTGGAACCAGCTAAGGTTTTCACATTATATTCTACCTTCTGATTTTCATTGCTTGACTCATTCTTTCTCCTTTTATCATTAGTTTATATTACATTCTAAGTTTCAGTTGCAAACCACCTTCCATGAAAGAACTAGATGTTTGGTGTAATGGCTGATTAGTTTTCCTCTACAGAAATGGATAGATTGTTCCATGCTGCTCAGACAGGGGATATTGAGGAATTGCACCAACTACTAGCAAGGAACCCTCTTATCCTTCATCAAGTCCCGCTTATATGTTCTCAGAATCCCTTACATTTTGCTTCTGCTGCTGGGCACTTGGATTTTGCAAAGAAAATACTGGAACTGAAGCCTGAATTTGCTAGACAGGTGAATGCAGAAGGTTATAGCCCCATGCACTTAGCATCTGGATGTGGACACATACAGATAGCTAGAGAGATGATCAGAATTGACTCAAATATTTGCCGTCTTGAAGGCAAAGAAGGGACGACACCTCTACACCTTGCAGTGCTGGGAGGGAGGGTTGACTTAATTATCGAAATGCTAGCTTATTGTGAAGGGTGCATAGAGGATGTGACGGTTCAGAAAGAGACTGCTTTGCATCTTGCTGTCAAGAGCTTTCAGCTTGAGAGCTTGCGTGTTTTGTTGGATTGGACCAGGCAAATGGACAAAGAAGAGATTCTGAATAGAAAGGATGAACATGGGAATACCATCCTGCATCTTGCAATCTGGAAGAAGCAAAGAAAGGCAAGTCTCATCTTTATGAAGTTTTTTTTTAGAATTATTACCATGTTATAATCGTATCCAAAACTAGTATACAAGGACCTTGGCTACAACCGTTCCCTTCAACTTATTAAATAAAATCAGTAAAATCAAGAAAGGTCAGTTGTAATCCGTAATAAATCAGGAAATGGCTAACTGCATTTTCTGAATATGACAAAAACACTAGTGAATCAACAAAAAGCAGTCATAGAAAAGTTAGTAAAATTCAGTTACAACTAATAACAACCACGTCAAAATCAGTACATATAAATCAGTAAAATAATTCTTACATCAAAAGCTATTTCCAAATGTGGTACCCCCCCCCCCCCCCTTTTTTTCCTTTTTTTTTTTCTCTTCTAGTTTAGATTTAGATATCTGTCAAACAAGATAATGATTGTTTCCTTCAAATTTACAAAACAATTGAATGTAGACTGTGGATCTGCTTCTGAGGAACAATTCTAGGACTCTGGAAGTGAATGCAATAAACAATAGTGGTTTGACAGCACTGGATTTATTGTTGATTTTCCCAAGTGAAGCTGGTGACAGAGAAATTCAGGAAATTCTTCAGGGTGCTGGGGCATTAAAAGCTCAAGAACTTACCCTCCACAACACAACCTTTACCACCTCAACTAACGATCCTTCAGTTAACAACCATTCAGAGGATCTCATTGAGTACTTCAGATTTCATAGTGGGAGAGATTCTCCAAGTGATGTTCGAAGTGCACTTCTAGTTATCACTGTGCTGGTAGCAACAGCAACGTACCAAGCTGGTATCAGCCCTCCTGGTAGTGTATGGCAGGATGATGGTCAAGGCCATCTTGCTGGAACTTCCGTCTTGGGCACCCATGACTTAAATTCATATATCATCTTAGTTTCGTGCAATGCTATTGGATTTAATGTCTCTCTTTACGCGATAGCTACACTAACAGCGAAATTCCCCTTACAGACAGAGCTTCAAATCTGTCTCTTTGCTTTGTACGTCACATTCAATGTTGCTGTAAGTGCTACTTCACCCAAAAGCACCAAAACTTTTACAGCTGTGTTCACGTCTGTGACGTCTACTATAATCCCACTGTGCTGTGGCTTGCTCCGAAAATTTTAAGTTTTTGAACGTACAGGCGCATAAGTTGCATATTTGGAAGAGAATGTTGAATTGGGGTGCTAGAATAGTGGAATAGGGATCATAATCTTTTTCATAATTCAAGGTAGATATTATTGGAACCCATTGTTTGTTGTAATTGTACTACTCTTAAGGAAAATTTATCAAAAATAAGCCAACTTTTGTGCGGCTCAAAATAAGTCTACCTTTTGATTAACAAAAAATAAGTTGAACTTAATATGATGTCTACCTTTTTGTTGGCTTTGGTTCCTTGCAGAACATTGTCATTAGACCTGATAATATTCTGATGAATTTTCATGGACAATGTGATTAATTTAATTTTAGACCAAATCATGTAAAAAAATTTTGTACAGTTATTTTGCAAGTTGAGACGTGTCAACCTTACTCTTCTTCAATTGTGGCATGTTCTAATCGATCCGATATTGGCTCGAATGCTGGAGCTATGTACTTACAGTGAAGGAGGAGCTGGCAGAGATCCAAAGTAATGCAATATAGATGGACATTGGAGTATACATTTTCCAATTCATCAGCTTCCAGAGAAAAGGTTTGTTGGGAGACATTTCTTCTTCTGTTAACAATTTTTGTGGGTTTCTTCAAACAAACGTTCATATGAGATAGAGGCTGATTTGATTTGTGATTTCCAAATTGTTGCTTATTACAGGTGCGAATGCCGTTGCCAACACTTATAAATATTGCTCAACCATGACTCATGTACTCAATTTACGGCAAAAAATTGGTGGTGGTGGTGGATGTGTGTGTGTGTGTGTGTGGGGGGGGGGGGGGGGCGCTGCTGCAAGATGTGGTGGGATAATATTCCTGCTGCAAGATGTGTGAATGTGTGAGCCAGTGACTCAGACTGCGGTGTCTGAAATATCTCATTCTGTGATTGGTTTTAGGCTATATACTTGCAAAGCAAAGTCATTAACTTCCGCTTTCACAACTCCCAGAAGTCACTGCTAATACCTTTTGGTGAACTAAAAACTTGGTTGAAAATGCTTCTATTTGTTTGATAAAGAATGCACATGAACATCATGCCTGGCCCTTGGCACAGCCCAGCTGTCTGAGCAAATGTAAGTGTTCCGGCCTAGTGTTTACCTCGCCCTAAGCTTCATTTCTCTGGTGTCACTTTAATAGCTGCTCAGGGTCTCTAAAACCAATTTCTTTCTTTCTCTTGATTCCATCTTCCTTCTGTGAAGAATTAAGAGATGCTGCCACCTCCACTTTAAGTAAAAAAGTAACCATTTGGCATTTGCCTAAGTTGCATCGCACGCTGTTACTGCTCAAAAAATGCTTGCTTGGGTAATAGGGAAAAGCCCGTCTGACAAAATAAATGTTTTGTGATGTTGCTTGTTGCTACTTTCTTCCTAGTATATTACAAAATATAGTAGCTTTCAAAGCCGTATTTGTTGGAAAGAATGGAAACCATACTTAATTTAGTTGATTAAGCTATTTTAATATAGAGTATGATTGTGTCATGCTAAAAACCCCATTAGCTTCTTACACCTATCATCTGAACTCTGACCAAATAATTTTTGACATGGCGATGATTATGACCATAATAATATAAAATATTCAAAGACTTTCGAATTGAGTAATATTTTAATAATATTTCATAGCGCAAAGTTTCAATGTACTTGTGAGATGTTGGAATCAGCTTACGTTTTCACATTTATAGATTACATTCTATCTAACATTCATTGTTTGACTTTTTCTGAGTTCTTATATGTTCCATTTATCATTAGTTTGAATAACATTCTAAGTTTCAGTTGCAAACCAAAACCATTTTCCAAGAAAGAAGTAGATGTTTGATGCAATGGTTAATGAGTTTTCCTCTGCAGTAATGGATAGATTGTTCCAGACCGCGCAGACAGGGGATATTGAGGAATTGCTCCAACTGCTAGAAAGGAATCCCCTTATCCTTCATCAAGTCCCACTTATATGTGCTCAGAATCCTTTACATTTTGCTTCTGCCGTGGGGCACTTGGATTTTACAAAGAAAATACTGGAACTGAAGCCTGAATTTGCTAGACAGGTGAACGCAGATGGATATAGCCCCATGCACTTAGCATCTGGATGTGGGCACATACAAATAGCAAGAGAGATGATCAGAATTGACTCAAATATATGTCGTCTTGTAGGCAAAGAAGGTGCAACACCTCTACATCTTGCTGTGCTAGGAGGGAGGGTTGACTTAATAAGCGAAATTCTAGCTAATTGTGAAGAATGCATAGAGGATGAGACGGTTCAGAAAGAGACTGCTTTGCATCTTGCTGTCAAGAGCTTCCAGCTTGAGAGTTTGCGGGTTTTGCTGGATTGGAACAGGCAAATGGGCAAAGAAGACATTCTTAATAGAAAGGATGAACATGGGAATACCGCCCTGCATCTTGCAATCTGGAAGAAGCAAAGACAGGCAAGTCTCATCTTTGTGAAGTTTTTTGACAACTCAAGGAATTCATATGTTGTGCATATTTACATTGCCGTCTTTGAACTATGATCTGCTTTTTTTCCTTTTCTTGTTAAGATTTAGATTTCTGCCAAACAAATATTGATTCTTTCCTTGAAAATTTCTAAAATTGATTGTAGCTTAGGCTGTGGTTTTGCTTCTGGGGAACAATTCTAGGACTCTGGAAGTGAATGCAGTAAACAAGAGTGGTTTGACAGCACTGGATTTGTTGTTGATTTTCCCAAGTGAAGCGGGTGACAGAGAAATTCAGGAAATACTTCAGGGTGCTGGGGCATTAAAAGCTCAAGATCTTACCCTCGATGACACAACTTTTACCTCATCAACTAACGATCCTTCAGTAAACGACCATTCAAAGGATCTCATTGATTATTTCAGATTTCACAGTGGAAGAGATTCACCAAGTGATGTACGAAGTGCACTCCTAGTTATAGCTGTGTTGGTAGCAACAGCAACATACCAAGTTGGTATCAGCCCTCCTGGTAGTGTATGGCAGGATGATAGTCAAGGCCATCTTGCCGGGACTTCTGTCTTGGGCACCCATGACTTAACTTCATTCATCTTGTTAGTTTCTTGCAATTCTATTGGATTTAATGTCTCTGCTTACATGATAGCTAAATTAACGGCGAAATTCCCCTTACAGACAGAGCTTCAAATATGTCTCTTAGCGCTTTACATAACATTTAATGTTGCTGTAACTGCTACTTCACCCAAGGGTGCCAGAGTTTTCTCAAACGTGTTCACTTCTGTGTTGCCTACTGCGGTCCCTGTATGCTGTGGTTTGCTCCGAAAATATGAAGTTTTCAAACGTATCAGGGGCATATTTCGAAAATTTCGGTGAGAATGTTGAAGTGGGGTGCTGCAAATGAGACAAGAAATCATAATGTTATTCATATTTCATTGTAGTAGTAGATATTTGGAACCCATCCTGTTTGTTGTATATTGTTGTATTGTACTAAGAAATTCTTGAAAACTTGTCTTTTGAATACAGGAAGTAATACTTGCAAAGCTTTTCATAATTACATGATCTTATCAAAAACTCGAATTGAAATATGCCCTTGCGACCTTGTGAGCAGGATATCCTGATATTTCATCATTACCTATTTAGTTAGGGATCCTCAAATGATCTTACTCCGTAGTTGGCTTGAAATTTTGGAGGTCAAAGCAATAACTTTTTTTTAACGATTTAATTAAAATTTACAGTATACTTACACTTAGAGAGTTGATACAAATGTACAAACTATATACTCGTATCAAAATGTCATGATACATTTACAGGGGTTGACAACGGTGATTTTTCGAGGTTTAAACTCGACAACCAATCCAATAAAGCTGTGTTGACGAGCTCAGGGACTTCATCATGAGGGCAATGTCCAGCTTGAAGATTTACAACTGTTGTATTGGGATAAAATTCCTTGATCTTCATGGCCTTGGTAGGACCAACCCAGGGGTCGAGGTCTCCCCAGAGCAGTAATAACGGGCAAGACAATTGGCTTAAGAGGCTGTCAAGTGTGTACTTTCTCTGGTTTGACATGAACCGAGACATCAATCTATCACCAAAGCACCAAAATAAGAAGCAATTCTATTCTCACAAGCTCAAAATGAAGGAGTTTGACGCTCCATTATTTGGATAGCCAATTACTAGGGGAATTAGGGGGTTGGTGTTGGACAGGCTGTTTAGGTACATAGTTATTATGAAATAATTACAGTGAAATTATGAAAGGGAATACATCAGAGCATGACAGCATGCATACCTGTAATAAACCTCTCCAGCTTTAGGGTCTGATGCTGGTTGGGTAATGGACTCCACGAGGTAGTCATCCACGTTAGAGCTATTTATGTACACCTACACAATAGTGATCCAAAATCGACTACTTCAGTATAGTAAAAGAGTGCTTGAAATCTTGAAAGTAGCTTTGAGTTTACAAGGTTAGCAACTAACACTTTTAAGCACTGATTCAACGCGAGCTGGCTGTTTTGCCTGCCAGAATAAAAATCCAAGAAAAACACGCTGAAAAATTTCTTTGAAAGGCTTTATAAGCTTCTCCAAGATATTCGCCTCAGATTCTTCAGTTTTGGCATTTGGATCTCCAAACTGCCCAGCAGAGTTTAAAAGTACAACTCCATTAACTTTTTCAGGCAAGCTAGCTGCTGATGCCAGTACAGTAAAGCCTCCAAGGCTGTGGAAAGACCGCGTGTTGCAAAACAGAAGAAATAGGAAATCAGAAGCGCTTTGCTTTACATGTAAAGTTTCTGAAGAGCTACATTCAGAATTAAAAGGAAAAAAAAAACCTATTAATCCACCAGTTACCTGTTCCCTACCAGAACAGCAGGTTCCTTGACAATTTCGTTGATAAAATCAACCACTTGGTCTCTCCAAATAATAGCATCATAGTCAATGATTGCTTTCTCACTCCATCCAAACCCAAGCAAATCTATTGCATAGACTTTATACTTTTTGGCCAACTCAGGTACGTTGTATCTGCACATGAAAGAAGAGATCATACACACTTATTGCTGTTACATTTGTAATGGAAGCAAGGTCTCACTAGCTTGTTCAACAACAGATCCCATATATGATCCATTGGTAGATTTTAGCATTCTCATGTAATAATCTTATGTGTTCGTCGGATCCTAAAGACTTCAACATAAATAAGGACAAACCAAACCATGGAAATTTATCAAATAATAGCCAAGTTTCACACTTGGACGACATGAATCAATGTCTGACACCAATACCCAAGCCCTGCTAACATTGGTCACAAGCTCACGATACACACAACCGTCTAAAGTTTTAACCTTCAAGTGTACACCAAATCAACACCTTACAAGACTACAAGATTCATGATGGGGGAATTTGTGAAATTTATTTTGGACAAAGCTTACAAATTATTCAGTGTCAGACATTGACTTCAGAAGTTCAGAGCTATTAAAGAGTTTAATATGGCTTAAACACTAAGATCAAACAAACAACAAACCTCCAATGAAATGCAGAGGCACCAAAGCCATGTACAAGAACAATTGGGGGACCCTCTCCTTGCTCCACATAATGTATTTTGTGACCTCTCCAATTCCAAAAATTATATCCTTCTGGCTTGTATGTCAGTATTTCCAGCCCTGGAAAGACAATGAATCTTCATAAAACATTTTATCACTTTCATACCCTCCGAAAAACAAAAAGAAAACTAATGTTGATCTAAATGAACACTGGGAGAAACGAAAAATTTAACCCCAAATTTATAATTCAACTGCAAAGATGTCATTTGTAGCATGAAAATAGCATGCCATTACACATTCTTGCCTTTGTGACAAAGTGGCTGCATTCATTGGAATCTCAATTAAAGTGTCAACTCATATACTAACTTATACAAAAGTACACAACATATATATGACAGGTAAATCTCAAACAATATACAATAATACAATCGCGCGCACACATACAAATTGCCTTCAATACTTGGTAATCATGGTATATCTTGCTCACTTACAGTCTAATAACCAAGATTTTACAGAATTTGGATTTTTAGAAGTATCCATACACATCTAAAATCTCTTTAATGAGATATAATTGTTTTTGCCTAATGTTCTTATAACTCAGATCATGGACTATGATTAATCTATCTTCAATAACATATGATTTACATTTATGCATTTCCATTCTCTTTTTATACATATTACTTCAACTTAATTTCTTAGCTACATGTATTGCATTTTCTTTCAAGATTACACCTTTTTCAATTCTCTCTCTATTTGTCAACATTCTCCTACTTTTGATGAAAAAGTAAAGTGTAACCATTATTTCGAAACGGAGAGAGTATAAATTAAAGGGTACGAGTGGAGTACCTTGTACAGGTTTTATAGCAAGGGAAGCCGACTCCATGGCTGTGATTCCAGCAGCTACAATTCCTCTCAAAGCAATACCCCTCCTACTAATTTGGTATTTGCTCCCTTCTTTAAACCCAGTAAAAAAAAATAAAAATAAGAATTATAACTTTTTTCAAAAAAATAAATAATAAATCAACATTTGTAAGTAGGAATTGAATTAAGCATACCTGGGTGACAGAATCTTAAAGGAGCAGAAAAGCCCCTAGAATGAAGAAATAATTGATGTTTATTGAGTTTGAATGCAGGAGTTGATGATGTAAGGCATGATGAAGAAGACAACATTGAAAACCCAGGTATGAATACTAACAAGTTAAGGAAAACTATTTTTTTCTGTAAAATCTATTTCAATTGGTATAATTTTTGCTGGGGAAAAGTTCTGTTGAAGTTTATATTAGCACCAATTTTATTTATTTATTAATTTTCTGGGTTTGATTAACTATTTATGTGGATAGAGGTTGGAGGGAAATTTTTAGGCGTGGCCAAATGTAAGCCAATTCTTGCCAATTTTTAGCAAAATATCTACCATTTTCACCTTTGTGTCTAAACTTTGGGTTAGAGCTAAGAAACCAAGGTTATGGATCTCGTTTTGTACTTATGAGTAGCAGAATAACTTTACTTTTTCGATTTTCCCTTATAAATTTAAGTGTTGACTTGTGTAAAAAAAAACTAAATCGGGACAAGTTAGTTTTAGTGGAAACTGAAAATGGTAGGAGAGATCTTGTTTACTCATTATACCATATATGCTTAAGAGTAGAGGAATTTTCTTACTTTTTCAATTTTACATTATAATTTAAGTGTTGTCTTGTATAGAAAAAAAACTAAATTAGGAAACCTTAAATACTCCGTACAAAATGTGGAAAATATTGGACAAATTATTTAGAACATCACAAACCAAGGAAGTATCTCACTTGTTTTTAGCCTTCTTACCTTTATAATTTTGAAGCTTGTTAACACACAATTTAATCATTAACATATCTAATTAATTAAAATTGCATAAATTACTCATTAAGAATGTTATAAAATTTACATGAGTTTTTTTAAATTTATTTTTTTAAAATAATAAAATTATAAAATAATAAAATTGTGTGAAACGTATGTAAAATAATAAAATTATTATTTTAATGTTACAAATATTAAAATAATAATAAAAAAAATCCTTTAAAAAAAATGTATTAAAATAATAAAATTGTGGAATAATAAAATTATTATTTTAATGTATTTTTTAAAAAAATAATAAAATTATCATCTTAATGTTACAAATATTAAAATAATAAAATTGTGTGAAATGTATGTGAAGCAGTTGAAGCCTAAAAAAAAAGTAACTTCTTTCCCAAAAAATAAATAAAAAGAAAGTAACTTTAAAGCAAAAGATGAAGGAAAATAGGAAAGAATATGTCCCCGGAGAAACCACCATGGCATTGGACTGGTTCTCAAAATTAAAACCTGTAAGTTTTCTGTTTAATTTCATTTCATTTCAAATTCATTCAATTTTATACTCATTCATTCAATTCAATTCTATAAATTTTTTAAATAAAAAATCAATTTCTATTACCTTTCTCCCCACAAAAATGAAGAGAGAACTAGATAAGAGCTCCGAATCCTTCGATTGAGGAATAATATGGTTAGTCCCAAATTCGTTAGAACCAACTTGCTTTGACATTTACTTGAATAACTTGATTCAATTTGAAAAGGGAAACTAGAATTCTAATTTTTCACAATTTTTAATTTGTTGTTTAGAACACTGTATAAATTAATGGACTAATCTTGTGTTAGGTTTAGTGTACAGAAAAACTCGACTTGTGTATAACCTTAAACAATAAACGATAATTAATATAAAGCGGAGGGCGTAAAAGGATGGAAGAGAGAAATGCAAGTAAGATGAATCAGTTAGCATTTGATACAGCTTATAGCCGTTGACCCTGTATATGAACATCACAATATTCACAAGAATCTTACAAGGTTTCATCTCTGATTTGGTCATGACTCATGAGACAACGAGAAACGATGAGTAAAAGCATGCTTTAGAGATAACATGGGCATGAACTTGGGTGTAAAGTATATAATTTTCATTAATTTATTGTTTTAGAACAAGTTTCTACACTATATATAGAGACCCTTTTTGAAAATTTATTATGAATTTCAGCCTGAATTATTATTAATTTTTTTAATATATTTTTGTCAAGTTTGTGATAATCAGTTTAACTGTTTTCGGTCTGTGCTAGAGTGATCCAGCAGTTGTTGCCTGTTTTTTTGCCTTTTGTTTTCTTAATGATCGACAAGCTTGATAAATTTTTTTTCTTGGATTGCTGGATTTATATTAGGGAGGATGAAATTTTGCAAGAGTTATGAAAAATACATGAAGCAATTGGGGAAGACCCTTCCCGGGATTGGATACAGAAGGCTAAAGAAAAATATTAACCAGTGCAGGAATCATATGAAGTCCCAAGATGAGGCTGTTAGTCCTCTTGATTGTTCAGGTAAGTAATAGGGAAGAAAGAATTAAAGGCTTAAATTTAGTCCGAATTTAAGATAAGATGGCCTAGACGGGTGTCTGGTATAATCATTAGATCGCTTATAAAACTCAGCTCATATTTTTGCAACAAACTGAACAAAGTAACCTTATTGTACCAAGCACCTTTCTTAGTGTAGAAGTACCATAAAATTTATGTCTAAGATATAGGCAGAAAAAAAAAAAAAATAATGAAAGTGACTAAATTTAGTATATGTGGAAGCAGTTCTAGTTTTGGTCCTATTCTAATCTGGAAGCATTATTCTCTATTTGTTTACCCTAATCCTTCACTTTCTTGCAGTGTGTGACGGGATTTTTTTCCCTTCCCTCTTTGACGAAATGTCAGCTGTGGTTGATTGTTTTGACAAAGAGGCTCGGAAGTTGCTTGACCCACCATTGTCATGCCCATGGGGCATTTGGAGGTACTCTTGTTTTGACTGCTCAGGAAATGGGCGAAAAGATCATGTTTTGATGAAAGAGGGTCAAGAACTGCTTATTTATGCAATGGTTAATGCCATTGCATTTAGGAAAATCCTTAAAAAGTATGACAAGGTATATTCTAAATACTTTGCAGTTTGCATATTAGTAAGATGGAGTAGAAAATGTTTATTCTAACTAGTACTAGGCAACAAACATGAGGCAAAATGTATGAAATACTCTCAGTTAGACTTGGGTTGGGAGCTACGGAGTATCAACATTTCACCCCATGTTAGTTGCCTAATTGTTAGGCAATTACGTAGTTAAGACTTTTTTTGAGTTTTGTCCATGGAGTAGCACTATAGTACATGCATAATATATTGTTTTCTTACAAGTGATTTGTTGGTTGGTAAGGTTCATAAGAGTGAAAAAGGCCGGGAATTCAAATCAGGTTCCCAGGTTAAACACATCATGATCCTTCAATCTCCTTGGTTCCATGAGCTCATGTCTTTCCTGATCAACTTGAGGGATAGAAAATTCAAAGATACAAGCCCAGATGCGTCGCTGTTTGAAGATTTAGCCCTCATGTTTAACAATGAAATCCCTTCGATGAGTTGTGGACTTTTTGATTCCTTCTGGGTTGATGTCAATTTGATCTGTCCTATTTGTTTGGTATGTCAATCTTAGCTTGTAACTTTCTTAGTTATAATGGATGCATGCTAATAAAACTAGTGTCTATGACTTTAAGTTTTCTTGCTGGAATCCAAATGATCAGAAGCCATAGGAATATTGAATATAGGATGATTCTCGATCTATAAACCATCCTCTTGTGTTATAATACCTTGTTAAATGTTTTTTGGTTTGTAATATAGAACAAAAGTTGGTATGAATTGCATAGAGTAGTAATTGTTTGCATTGTCCTAGCAGATTTGTACATTGTTGTATCTAATATTCTTATGACTGACATGTTAAGACATGAACAGGATATAGTCTTTGATGCGGTGGCTCTTAGATGTGGACATATCTTATGCTATATGTGTGCTTGCTCTGCTGCTTCAGTGACTATAGTCGATGGCTTGAAGGCAGCTACTCCAAAGCAGAAGTGTCCTCTATGTCGAGAGGTAACCACTTTTGCAAACGTGCATTTGGGTCTATATATAATCACAAAACATAATTCCATAAAATTTAAAATGCAGTAAGCTTAGCTTTCATGGCATTATACTCATAATTTTAAGGTAGTTAATGATTGAATTTGACCTTTCATGTAATCATATTAATAAGTAAAACAGATAGATAATCATTACTACTTAAATTGATAGATTGCTATAACTTTATGAGCAAAGTAATTAACAGTGACTGGCAATTCTTAACTTTAGTGGCATCACTAATAAACTTATCATTCGGATCATCTTCCATGTTTATTCAGGCTAGGGTGTATGGTAATGCCATCCGCTTGGACGAATTAAACATTCTGTTAAGCAAAAGGTGTGTTTATTGTCCCAAGCATCCTCTTCGGAAAATGAAGTATATAAACTCACAGTATCCTGACAATTACTATTAACGCGCAGGTGTCCTGAGTATTGGGAAAAGCGGCTTGAGTCAGAGAGAGTAGAGAGGCTTCGGCTGGTGAAGGAACATTGGCAGTCACAAGTGAATGGTCTCTCATGACAGTTTGAGCTTTGTTGTTATAATTGCCCTCTTTCTAGTGCAAGTGTATGTTGGGACAAGATCGATTTTTGCAAACATTAGCTCGAAGAGTCTGATTTTTTGTAACTAATGTAAATGTAATAATGGTATATATGATCATTTCACATAAGTATATAACACTATATGTCTATAACCATAGATGTCATTTTGTTAGCTAACTTAATTGTAATTGGTTAAATATACATGGCAATATGGCATCATATGTATCTATCTTTGTTTTTAATACTTGAGAAAATACCAATAACCTTATGAATCTTGTGTTGCTGTTGTGGGATCAAATGGTGCTTACACTGCTATTGTAAAAGGATTTAGGTTTGATTTTAACCGCCTCCCATGCTTGGCCATGCGTCTGGGCCTACCGATCTTCCTCTCCACCCTGTTGTTAGGTTTTGGAGCTTCTCCGAGTCATACGTACATGATCGCCAAATGGACCAAATACATGACTATACTTTTTGTTATACATTGATGAGTGCTTAAGATGAAAGTTCTACCATACAAAAAAAAAAAAAAAAAAATCAAAGTTCTACTACGCTCTTAGACCAAAACATTCCAATTAAGCACATCAATATAAAACGGAAAGAGTACTATTATTATAATGCTACATTGATGAGAGCTTAAGATCAAAGTTCTACTACACTCTTTGACCAAAACATTCCAATTAAGAGTATCAACATTAGGGTTGTTCAGAGTGCGCTTGCAGTTTGGTGGGTTTGCATTTTGAAAATTGTGGTGCGATTTATAAAACTAACCAAATCACGGTTTTGCAGTTTGGTGCGGTTTAAAAAAAATTAGATTAAAACGCACCGCAAACCATACTTTGATGCGGTTTATACCGTCAAATCGTAAACCGTTAAACCATTTTTATACTATTTCTGTTAAAGAATATATAAAATCTATTAACTATTACTAAAACAAAACGTTGCTGATGTCATCACTGTCCACATGTCATTCTCATAATAAATTTTCCCGCCTAAATGCAAGGATGATGTCATCTTTTTTTTTTTTTTTTTTTTTTTGTGAAACTACCATGTATATTAAACAATTTTGAAATTTGAATATAAAAAGCTTCTACATTACAAATACAATCTATCAATTTATTCTAAAAAAAATGAAACAATTGTAAATAGCACACTTATAAATGGACTCCTACATTGAAATATGTATTAAGCGACGTTGAACATGTATTATATCATAATTTTGATGAAAATCTAAAATTTTAAATTTACAAATATTTTTGTACAAGGTGCATAATTCTTATTATATTTATCCATTTTTTTTAAAATGTACAAATTATAAAAATAATTTTTATATAAACCATGCATCACACGGGTTCTAACCTAATAACTTAAAATATGATGTAATCTTTTACTACTAGCTAATTAAAAGTTTAAAAAAAGTTTAAATACTTGAATTATATGTTTATAATCCCAAAGTAAAATAAAAGTCTTTTTATAAAAAAATTTAAATTTTTTTAAAAATATGAATAAATCGCAAAGTGCACCAAGTGCGGTTTGAAAAAATGCAAATCGTAATTGTGCGGTTTGAATCTCAAACCGCATCAAAAACAGCCTAATCAATATAAAACGAAAAGAGTACTATAATTATTTATGATAACGTCATTTGATGACACATGATGAATGCCCACATATTTATGAGGCTGGAGGACTTTGGTTAGACATTACCTTTAAGAAATTGAGGCATTAATTTAATGTACTTATATATATTTACCCACATTGTATAAATTTCAGTTTTGTTTTATACGAGCCCACTCAGTCAGGCATAATTTGGCAGCTACCTCTAGGTCCTCTACGGATCAACCAAAAATTGTTAAAAGATTCGTAACAAAATTTTATACGATGAAAAATTGTACGGAATACTAAAATTGTGACAAAAGTTCCTTAAATTTCTACTCCATACCTATTTTAAGAGGTTAGTTTTAGTTACATTACTGTCAGCTGTGTAGTACTGTAGTTGTCGTTTGACAGATAAAAAACGTGAGATTTACAAAGATATTTTAATTCTTTTGACGCTACGTAAAAAGAAAACAAACACAAGAATGCATACTATCCAGTATCCACTACTTAAAGGCCCACGGCCTTTTGATGGGACTACCATTAAATGACTTATTTAAGCTTTTATATATGCAACAGAATTAGGAACTAGGAAACTAACATGATATGGAATTGTTAGAGCAAACTTCCTTGGATGGATGAGGGGATCTGATAATGTATAGCGAACAACTCATCACGTCCTTTTAACACTATGATCGTTAAACTCCTTCTTTTCGATCTTTTTGATTGACATACAACTTAATAGTCGAAAGTACGTTAGAACATCGTGTTCTCTTGACCTTATTCAATCAATTCTTGGAGGTGATCGACAAATGAAGACTTGAACCCTTTGCCAAGATAGCTTCTTCTTGCACCTTAGCTTCTTGTTGCTCTTTTGCACTTTCATGTACACAAGAGCTTCTTGTTGCTCTTTTGCACTTTCTTGTTGCTCTTTTGCTCAAATGAGGTAATAACATTCCTTTTCCATTTCATTCTCATTTTCACCCTTGCTGCCTCGATTATCCTTTGCTACTTTAACTTGAAATAAATTTTCAGACTTGAAATTGAAATAATTGTGGAATAAAAAGGTTGTCATATAGGGAACAATTACAAAGTATAATAGAGTTTCACAGAGTAAGGTAAGATGATGAATCGAATGTTTACACAAATAGAAAAGCAAAAAGTGCATAAAGCTTTTAAAAAAACAACTGAAAAACGAACGAGTATCCAAAAAATAACTTCACTGTAACTATCTAAAAATAGGCAAAAAACATATTTATATAACTTTTTTAATAATAAATGTTGTAAGAATAATTTTTTGGCAAGATATGAAGATTGAAAGATAAACATACTTGTGTTGTATACGAGGACTACAAAAGAGCATAACCACACAGAAGGTGAGGAAGGAAACGAATCAAACGATGCAACATGATACGCATATGCATATTTAAAAATAAAAATAAAAAAATTAAAAAATTAAAGGAAAGCGACATTTTTGGGTAGTTCTCATTTCACAGGGAACGGGTCACAATTCCATTGGGCAATTTCTAATAAATTAATAATATACTTGTATACAATTACCAAAAAAAAAAAAAAAAAAAAAAACATTAATGTTAATTGGCTTTGTTGATGAGTAATTATGAGAAGGTTACTCCCTCTGTTTTAAAATAATTTACATATTTAAATTTGACACATAGTAACGCATAACTTTAACCTTAGATCTATATAATTAATGTTAGTAAAAATATAAAAAAGTTAATATTCTAAAACTGTATATTAATATCTATTTAACAATATGTTTCATGATAAAATTTATTTTTATACGTTAACTGAAAAATAATGGTCAAAATTAGTATATGAATAGTGAAATAAAGTCTAATGTACGTGTCAATTATCTAGGAACAAAGGGAGTATGAGGAATTGGTACATAAAACTATGTTAGTTCATCCTTATAATGTCGGTAATATATATAAATTGGTTACTTGTATAGTTGTATGGTACTAAAAAAATAAAATCATTTATGAGGGAGAGATTTTTTTTTTTTGAACAATGAGAGGGAGAGAATTTAATTATAAAGTGAACTGACATCATTTGACTAATTTATTGTATATTTCACAACAGATTATAATGTCAAGTGACTGCAGTCTATCATTTAAAAACTTACTATATAAAGCAAATGATTATTGTACTCCGGAGTATTTTTCTTAGAAACAAATCACGGATTTATTCGATGGAATACTTTGATTTAATGATGATTTATCAATAAAAATCAACGTAATTCACCAACAATATCAAGAAAAAATGTGAAAGAAACACTTGAGGTTGAGATCTTCGCTAAGTCACTATATATATTGTCTGGTTTCTAAAACCTTGGCAGTTGGCACAACTGCACAAGTCTCAACTCTCCAAAAAAAAAACTCGTACAATCAACTACTCTAGTACTCTTTATTTTTCTTAGTTCTTTTTTGAACAGAAAAATTGAGGGATGACTCCTATGGAAGCATGGCTAGCTGAATTGGTAAGAAAATACTTTATTAACTCCATCAAATTTTTTGGACATAATTTTTCTATATATGATGACGTAATAACATCTGGTAACTAATAAGTCTATAATAATTTAAGTTTGTGCAATAATGTCTATATGCGTAATGTTTGTGTAGAATTTAAAATTTTGGCCGTTGTTTTATTTGGTTGAACATAAAAAATTGCATTGTACGTCTATTCATTGTTAATATTTAGTACGTCTAAACTACTAATTAATAAGTACATAGTAATATAAGTTTGTACAACAATTTCTAAATATGTAATGTTTGTGTAGAGTTTGAAGATTTGACATTCGTTTCAATTGGTTGAACATAAAAAGTTACAATTTCTATTTAGTGTCAATATTTAGCACGTCTAAACTACTGAGCAATAGAACAAAATAAGATCATATTATAGCCGAAAGGAAGCGCCGTGAATTAATCACTCAGATGTTCATATCTCTTTCCACCCTTGTTCCCGGACTTAAGAAGGTAATTATTTCTTAATGTGATTATAGTGAAATTCTAATCAATTCCTTATAAAGATGATATAAGAGCAATTTTTAGAAATATAGGCCCCGTTTGTGGTTTTCAAAATGTAGTTTTCGATCATTAATATCTCTAATTATGTACTTACGATGCATTAGAATAAACTTAAAAACACAGGTACTGCATACGTAGTGTATGAGAACATTTTTATTAGTATTTTAAAGCGTTAGTTGCATGTAAACATGGTTGTGGGCCGGAAACGCTGGCATGGCTAGGCCACTAGGGATGTATTGTGATGAAATTTTCAAATACTACCTTCGTTTCTTATTAATTGCTACATAGAGGTATTACTTGTGATACATAAAAAATTCAATTGTTGAATTGAAATTAATAAGAAACGGTAGATGACTTACATATCGCCGAAGCTAATGTGCCATGAACCTGTATATATGATGCTTACGAACTTATGTTGTGCCTACCTTGCAACTTTGTTGTGTCGTGTCTTTTTCATGTCAGCGCAACTTGTCCTATTGCCATCTTATATAGTTAGTTGTATGCATCCATTGAAAATCCATATGATGCTTATAAGCTTATGTTTTGCCTACCTTGCACCTTTGTTGTGCTGTGTCTTTTTCATGTCAGCACAACTTGTCATACTGCCATTTTAATTAGTTGTGTGCATCCACTAAAAAATCCATTTACGGGAAGATTTTTTATTTTTTTGACACAATATATGACAAGATTAAGATACTTGAGTTACTGTTAAAGAATCTCTATGCGATATATTGTTAATAACACTCTGCATAATTAATTAGTTAGTGTCATAGACGCAGGTTGATAAAATAACAGTCTTAACAGAGACAATCAAATATGTGAAGCAACTTCAAGAGAAAGTGAAGGTACTTGAAGAAAAGGCAGATGAAAAGAAGGTTATAGAGTCCATGGTTGTTATGGTAAGAGCCCATAAAATTACAGTCGACAACGATAATGATAATGATTCTTCCTCTGCCATGGGTGACAATTGTGCCGATGGGAGTGGTGGTTGTAACTCCAATATTGGTGATAGTAACAACGATGAGAAAGACACTATCAATCTTTCATCACTGCCAGAAATCGAAGTTAAGAAATTGGGCGAGACGCTACTCGTAAAAGTATGTTGTGCAAAACAAAAATGGACTTTACCCAAATTATATGCAGAGTTGTACAAACATGATATAAGTATTACATATTCTAATGTTACACCCTTTGAGAGATTGGCCATCATTACCATAGTTGCACAGGTAACATTACTATAATTTATATTCAAAGACCTTATATATGCATACATTTATTAATAATTATATAGATTTAGTGAATTTTTGTAAGATCAAATCACTTTATAAAATTTAGCTTCTACCTATCAACAACAAAAAAAAAAAGAGTTTAGCTTCTAATGCGTGAACAAAAAACTAGAGTTAATTATATTGTAATTGCTGTGAATTCTAAAAGATCAATGATTACTGTAGAATTTTCAAAGAAATGTTGTTGTTTCATATGTTACTTGTTGTTTCATATTTTATTCTAATAACACATGATGAAGTTAAGTAATAAACCCTTTATTTTATGCAGATGGGGAGGAATTTCAACAAGAATGTGAAAGATTTTGTTAAAACTCTTTGCACCACTCTCCGTGAACCCGTACGTGACGGTTAACTAGCCACGTTTTAGTCACTAACCGCGTCATGCATACAATGAATTTCACTATCGGATGTACAATGAATTGGTACAATGAATTTTCACTATCGGATGTACAATGAATATCACGTTTTAATTTTGTAATTAGGTTTTTTTTTTTTTTTCTCTTTCATTTTTTTTAAATAACAATTTTAATAAAGTGAAGGGGCACGTGTTATCTGACCCCTCTTACTAGATCTAGGAATGACAACGGGTCGGACTCGGAGCGGTTCATGCTAAATCCGACTCTAACCCTACAAGAAGTCGAAGGCTAAATTTGACTCCGACTTCAATATCCAACCTCCAACTCCGACTCCGAGTTTTTTTCGGTTATTCAATATACTTTGAGAAATTGGGCTATTTGGACCTTTGCAACTCACACCCATTGCTGCCACTACCCACACCCAAATCTAAGATCCTTCGAAGTCGGACATTTGTTGGATTCGGATTATCTGTAGGATCCGACTCCGACCTTCCTTCGACTCAGAGTTAGATTATTTTAACAGAATCGGAGTCGGATTACTTTTTTCCTCAAATTGGGGCAGATCCGAACAGGATTGCCATTCCTAACTAGTTCTGCTTATGTCAATTACTAAGATTTTTTTTTTTTTTTTTTAACTTTCAAATTTGTGTGCTGTAATAACTACTTCTTTCTTCTCTAAAAGTTACTACGTATTTAAGAAATGAAGAAGAATAAAATGGAGTGCAATGAGATTTTATGCACCTAGTATGAGTTAATCACTCTCGAACTACCATTGTAGTATTACGGATTACGAGTTTTAAAAAAAAAAAAAAAGTTTCTAATTTTGGCCTTGTAATTTTCTATTACTCCGTATGAGATTTTCGAGGAACACTGCTAACTCGCCTAACTGATTCACTTACTAGCAGACTACTGTAGTAAATACTTAGGGGCTGTTTGGTTTGTACAGGGTAAACGGAATGGAATGAACAAAGGGAATGAAAGAAATGAAATGGAATGAAAATCCCTCAAATGTAATATGTTGTTTGTTGTAAAAAAAACAATGGGAATCACTACCACCACTACACCAGCACCACCACACCCACACAACCCCTCTTTCTTCACTTTCTCACTTTTTCCAGCCACCCCATTCCCGTCGCACCAGTCTCCGCCCTTACCTAACCCGTCGCCGGAACTCGCCGCCCCTCCCTAACCCTTCGCCGCACCCTGAAACCACTACACCACCACCACCACCACCACCACACCCACTCTTTCTTCACTTTCCCACTTTTCCAGCCACCCCATTCCCGTCTCACTAGTCACCGCTCTTCCCTAACCCGTCGCCGGAACTCGCCGCACCTCCCTAACCCTTCCCCGCCCCTCGAAACTACCTTCCCTCCACGGAAAACCTTCCCCACACCATGCATAAGGGTTTTCTAGGGTTATGCATGGGTGTGGGGAAGGTTTTCCGGGGAGGGAAGGTAGTTTCGGGTGCGGCGAAGGGTTAGGGAGGGGTGGCGAGTTCCGGCGAAGGGTGAGGAAGGGGTGGTGACTGGTGCGACGTGGGGATGACTGGGATTAGGGAATTTTTTGGAGGGAGTTGAGGGGATGACCGATGATTTTCGAGGGAGTTGAGGGGATGGTCGGCGAGGGGTGGGGGAGGTGCGGCGAAGGGTAGGTGATGGTGCGGTGGTGCAATTTCCGGTGATGTGGGTAGGTAGGAGGGTGGTGGTGTGGTGGTGGCCAAGGAATGGAATGGAAATACCTTGGGGGAGTGAGGAATGAACTTGAAGGGATTTGGAGGAATGAACTTGAAGGGATTTGGAGGAATGAAGGGGGTAAAAGGAATCGAAAAAATAGCCTAACAAACAACAACAAAGGGAATGGAAATCGACGACCCCCAGCCAAATGGCCCCTTATTATATTCAATCTTTAAACATTAAAATCCAAAAATCTTCAACCAAATTGATGCAGAAATCAATGGAAGCACCATTACGAATTCTAAACCCTAGTTATCGCAATTTCAATCTCAATCTAAATCGTCAAATTTCCCTTAAATTCAACCCCAAATCACACTCTCTTTCTCCCACTCTCAAATCTCAATTTCACAATTCTCTCTCCTCAAATCCCTTCAAAAACCCCATTTTCAATCCCCTCAATTTCCCCAATTCTTCCCAATTAGGGTTCTTCCTTTCTCTCTCCTCTTCCTCCTCCAATTCACAATTTCAACCCAATTACCACCTTAACAATGGCGGTTTCTTCCACTGGCACAAAGCATCGGCGCCGGTCGCCGGAGTTCCCGCCGCCGGTGGGAAACCCGAGGTTGCGGCGGTGATACTAGGGTGGTTAGGAGCGACGCCGAAGCATTTGAGGAGGTAAGCGGAAATGTATACTTCAAGAGGGGTTGATGCAATTACATTTGTTGTTCCTGTGAAAGACGTGCTTTGGTTTGATTTGGGGAAGAAGGTTGAGAATCGGATTCGAGAGTTGGCAGATGAGCTCGTTTCGTGGTTGTCGAATGCGGAAGGCCGAGAACGACGCTTGATCTTTCACACATTCAGTACTACTGGTTGGCTTGTGTAGGTTTATTCTACATTTTCCTAATTACCAATTTTATTTGTATGTGTAAATTTTGCTTTGATTATTGAAATGTGGTTAATTTTCTAAATTATTAGTTTAGAATACTAATGCACAATTGCCTTTACTTAAATTTGTATGCATTGTATATAAATATGGTTATTTTGAAGTAGAGGGAGTGTTTTTTTTTTTCTTTTTTTTTTTGATGAATTGGATGGTTGGGATTAGGTGCATTGTATGGTTAAGGATGAAATTTGTCTAATTTTTTTAGTTTAGAATACTAATGCAATTATTGCAATCACTTACCATGTATAATTGTGTGCATAATTTATAAAGGCAGTTATTTTGAAGTAGGAGTGTTATTTTTGATGAATTGGATGATGGCAATAGGTGCAATACGTGGTTAAGGGTGGTATTTAGTTTTGTTGATTTAGTTTTGATTATCGTGCCTCGACTCTAGAGTGCATTTGTGAATTTTGACTAGCCATTGGCTAATTGATTGTGCTTTGATCTTTGTATGAGACATAGAGTTGGTGGGCTATTTGTATCAGCAAGAGCTCTTATGTCGTGGGTTTTTACTGAGGGTGCAAAAATTTTGGTTGTTATGGGAGCTCCCTGTCTCTAATCGTTAGTGGTGGCCATTTGCATGTGTACAAGTAATGTATGGTGATAATGATTTGGTGTTATTCTGTTGTTTTTGTACATATGGATCGATTCTCGTTCATCTGCAGGATAGGCCGTACCTTATAGAAAGGATAAAAGGATGTATTGTTGATTCTGGAGGGGACCCTGAACTTAACCCTAAGGTAATTGTGTTGCTTCTCAGCTTGTTATGAGATGCTTGATGTTTTGTTGTCAATTCTATTGATTTTAGACTTTAGAGGTGATGAAATCTCTTTGATTTGCAAACCCCTTTTTTTTTTTTTTTTTTTTTTTTTTTTTTTTTTTTAAATTTTTGATCTGTAGTATGTCTTTGCTGTCTTCCACGGAATAGTTTGGTGTGCATATAAGGATTACTTAAGGTTCTTCTCTTGTTGTGGCAACTTTTGCATCCCTAGATTGGGATTGGGCTTGCATTTTGGATAGTGCTGTCATGAAGATTCAAGGTTCATGAACAACTCTGTGAAGCCCTAAATCTCTTTAAGTTGCACTAAACGGGTAAAGAAGGCTGATGTTTGTGGGGAATTTTCACCTATGTGTCTTAGACTTGGCATAATTTGGGACATGCCAAGAATTTTTAGAGCTTTATGGAGTGCCTCTGGAGTTCATTAAGACTTTGATTGTAAGCAATGTATCTTCTTTTCTTGGCCTTGGATATCTGAGGATGGTCTGACAAGTTTATAGTTTCCACAGTGGCTCACTGGCGCACAACTGGCCAGCTGGTTGATTGCCTCGCATCTGTTGAAGCTAAGCTATTTTTATGATTTTTAGAGGCAGCCATGTTGGGCGTAAATTGAGCCTGGACCAAAGTGATCTTGGATGGCTTAGCAAGCTGGCATATTCAGGATGACACTAGCCTACATGCTTACTAATGTGTTTTCTTGTTGCAAGATTCCATTTCAAAAATAAACATGAAATGCTCCCACTATCCCAGTCTCTAGGACAATAGGGTCTAGACTTGTATACCATCTTTAAAAGTATTTTTATTTGTTGACAGATTGTGCCCCAGATGGCTTGAGTGATTGTCTCCTATAAGGTTTCCTGCCATAGGTGAGACTTTACTGTTCTGTCTCAACTGGTAATGAGAATTTGAGCTCTATTTCATTACTTTTTTCCAGAGAAAGTATGGCATATTTAAGAAGTGTTATACATACTTCGTAGAACTTTGTATGTGGTAGGGATATAGTGAGTCTCACCCCTCATATTGTTATTCTTATCACTCTTGTTCTTTTGGTTTTTAAGTTAGAGAATACATCATGACCAAATATTTTAGATGTTATAGGTAGATAGTGGGGCTCACCCCTCACTTTGTAATTCCCTATTACTCTTGTTATTTTTATTCTTAAGAAAGAATATTACATCTTGACTGAAGAGTTAATTCCAGTGAGATCCTATAAGAAAAAAAAAAACCCTTGGAAAAGTAAAATGCATGGGAAGGATGAACTATATAGACATTCTTGAAGGCGTTTTTAGGACTCACATATTCTCACATATCTTTCAGGTTTGGGCAGCTGGTTTTACTGCTGCTCTGTTGAAGAAACGGAATACTGTGGTGGTTCCATCGTCTAAGAATGTAGAACCAAGTACTGATAAAAACAAGTCAAACGTGCAGGAAAAAGACCCTCTCATAGTTGAGGCTTTAGTATTTGCAGTTTTGGAGAGAATGTTTTCCTTCCTTTTTAAGTTGCCTGCTGTGAACCAGTAAGTATTCTGTTCAACTTGTTTCATACCTCTTGTTACATAACTTTGAACCACCCTTAATGAATATGCTATTTTGTTTCTTCAATAGGAGATTGATGGAGATCATACATCATCTTTCAGAAAATCAGCCACCGTGTCCTCAGCTTTATCTGTACAGTACAGCAGATAAAGTTATACCATATCGATCTGTAGAGTCTTTTATCGAACAACAAAAGTTGAAGGGAAGAGATGTCTGGTCCTATAATTTTGGATCTTCACCTCATGTAGATCATTACAGGGCATTTCCTGATGTATATACCTCTCAGGTTAACAGTTTTTTTAAAAACACATTTCAATTAAGTAGATGTAGTTTCTGTTGCGTTTCCTTATCCATCATTATTGCTTTATTAGGATGATTACATATTTACATGGTATTAATTATTTTTAAAAGTGCAGTCTTACATGTAACGAAAATTGTCTTTTTTCAGTAAGATGTGTTTTGGAAAACTTGCCAGAGTGTTTTCTACTCTCATTGAGAAAGTTATGGGAGTTTTTTTTTTTTTTTTTTTAAAGCTTCCTATTTACATAAAAGAAGTAGATAAGGTTACTATTTTTTCTAGTTTTGTAGCCTATAAAAGGGCATTACCTTGTACGAGTAACAATTTAATTTTATAGTTGAGTTATTAGACAATTAATTGATTAGCTTTGTGCTTGTTTTTTCAACTTTGTTGAAGCCAGAACACTTATTGGCTTATTGCAATTAGTCTTTATTAATCAATTAATTGAATAATTAGACACCATTCTTGCAAATTGCAATAGTTGGAAACCATCACTGTTGCTTTCTTTGTGGTATAACTATCAGCATTTTGCAATGCAATCCATTCTAGTATTGGAAATTTGCGAAAATTCTTACTTCACAACAAGATGTGAAATATTGTACAACTTGCTCTCCGTATTATTTGTTTTTGAAGGAAATCATATGATTTTCAACTTACTCCTTTATACAATTATACAAGTATAAATCAACCAAGCAAAGATTTATAAGTAGAAATATTGGATTTCACATTAAAAAAGGAAATTCTTTTCAAGAAAACACTAGGTTAAGCCCCTAACCTAAATAGTAACCTCTCTGAGTCTGCGGTGTTGTACTATTGTAAGCTTGTATTTTAGATACATACAAGTACATGGCATTTACTACAACAAATAAATAAAAAACGAAAACGGTTAAAACTTTTTTTTCCCCTCATTGGCTCATTATACATACAAGCTAGGAGATACATGCACATTGTGTGTGCAATATAATATCTCTATACGGCTCTATTCTCCTTTTGTTCCTAAAATATATTTATTTTATTGTAATAAAAAAAATAAGGATGGTAGTTTTTCTTTTTTAAATAAAAAACAAAATAAAAGGTGAAAGGGGTAATTTGGGAAAATAAAATTTATCACCCATAACCCCTTTCCCTTTATATATTACTATAGATTTGACCGTCAAATTGAGGATTTGAGACTCTTATTTGGCAAAGAAACTAGATGGAAGTGGATCCAATATATGAAGTATTTTTATTCCTTTTATAATAGAGAGCCACAAGTGCAGGTAATGAGAATCAATTTCAAGATCTCTTAGAACTGAAAGGAGAGCTATATCCCTCACTCTCATAGGGAGCCACCTATGATAGCAATACAAGTTGCATGATTATAACCTAGGCTAGTTGTATCACATATCCATGTTCTCTAATTTGTCGGATTTTTTTTTGGTACTTTTGCATACAACCATATATTTTTTTTAAAAAAAATATCAAAAGTACAAAATGATGATTAATTAAGATAAGTAGATGAGAGAACATTCAACATACCAGCTGACAAAAGAAAGACTTGACCTTAAATTATATTATGTCATGTTTGTTAGAATGTCATTGCATGGCAATAAATGCCATGCCCCTAAAAATAATTATAAAAAATAATAGTCTTAGTTGTTCTCTTGCATGCCCATCTCATCTTGTCCATGTTTGTTGATTAATAAGTTATGTCATCGTTAAGACGTATTAAATCATGAAGATTATTCACCGTAACTAACTAATAATTATTCACCGTAAAAATAAATAATAATTTGTATAAACCATGAAGATTCCTCAATTTTAACCAATAATTCGTCTGTTAGACCTAACTAACGATAATACGTATTGACTTAATATAGTATACGCCGTATGATAGTCATGATTAGATGTTGTCTCATTCACTGATGATTATATTGGTGTTTCGATTTTATTCGATTTTTTGAGGCAGTCAACTAAAAAGTTCAATTACTCGCCTACATTTTTTTTTTAATTTTAATTTTTATAATTGATCTATTTTGATATTTACATTATTTGCATGTCTTATTTTAATATTAGATTTTCTACTATTACGTAATACATAAAAATAATATTGTTTCGTAAAATGCTATTGAATTTATTTCAAGATTTTTACGTATATCCGATATATAAACTATATTACCCCGTATTAATAATTTAATTAGAAATGCATAATAAATTAACGTGTCGATTCGATCGATATGATGTACCTAATGTTTAACTTATTTTAAACAATTTAATTTTGATCCTTACATGCAGCTAAAGGCTAGATATATCTCATTTTTCTTTCAATATTTCAACTTTATACAATTCTCATCACTTGAAAAAAAAGTAAAGATATTAATGTTCAAAATTGTATTAATCTAAACAATATACAAGTTAAAGAGGATCAATAGTTATAAAAAAAAAAAAAATAGATGGAGTACGAATTAATCTTTTACTTTAAGCTAGAACGATAATTAAATTGTATTGCATTATTTTTGGAGGGGATATTAAAAATTTGATGTTCTATATACACTATACAGTACCATATATATGAGTTATAATATGACAGAATTAAATTAAGGTGGTGATATAAATGAGATTCATCCAAACTTGATGGTATCCATATCATATGCATCTACTTATATGCTCGATTGGTATCAAATCATCTTGTACCTTGGCATGTATTTGTCAAGTTGACCTTCATTTAAAATAAATTTTTATTAATCATACATATCATATATATATATATATATACTCGTACATACATGAATTGTAACTAGACATTAAATATTACTACGTACTTACATAATAGGAACACTTCATACAACTATAGATTTTATTATAATTAAACATTGTTTTATCATATAGCTATACACCACGAAAGTTCGTTATACATACTTGTATTATTGTATATCATCACCAACTAGCCCAAACTACCTAAGTAAATGCTTGCATCTTGCGTATATTATGTATGTTCCATAGTCCCGTATTATATAAATTAAGATTAATAATGTTTTATTTTATTTGTTAAATTTAATTTTTTTTAAAAAGGAGATTATTCAACCTTAGCTTCCTCGCAAATAATAAGTAGTCAAGCAGCCATATTATATAGCTAGCTAGGTAATTATTAATACATAGTCTAAGTGTTACTTTGTCAAGTTTTATTTAACCGATATAATAATTGTTAGCACCAACCAAAAAAAAAACTAACTACAAACGTGCAAACAAAAGGCTTTGGTTTTGGATGCATGCAAAATTGGAACAACGTACAGCAGCCTCTTGGTTGGCAATATTTGGCAAGTTAATTAGTGGCGGCATAATTCGTACGTAAACTAGTCACTATATAATGAACCTCATATTATCCTTACAATACTCATCTTAGCAACTCTAATTAATAATAACCTCATTTATTCCTTCTTTTATACTAAACTAGCTAATTAATTAAGAGATCGATCTATAATGGCTACTCCAAAATTTATGTTTTTCTTAGCTCTTCTTCTTCCTCTTGTATTGAGTGTTAATGGTGACGGCCTAGCAGTGGGGTATTATGGGCGTTCATGTCCTGAAGCCGAGTCCATAACAATGAATGTTGTCAAACAAACTCTAGCTGTTGCTCCTTCTCTTTCTGGCCCCTTGTTGAGAATGTTCTTTCATGATTGTTTTGTTAGGGTGAGTAATAATAATATTTTACTCTTTGTTTTTTTTTCTTTTTTTTTTCCGTAAATTAGGCTATGTTCTTTTCAAATTAAATCTTTTATACTCTATATAACACAGATACGACTTATAAGTTACAACCATACTAATCATTTTCTTATTATTATATTTGATTCACAGGGTTGTGATGCTTCTGTCTTGCTAAATTCTCCTACAAAGCAAGCTGAGAAAGATGCAATTCCAAATCAAACTCTTAGAGGATATGAAATCATAGATAGAGTCAAGAACGCATTGGAAATGCATTGTCCTGGAGTTGTTTCATGTGCTGATATAATAGCCATGGTATCTAGAGACGTCGTGGTTCAGGTGTATATCACTTCATATTAAATAATTAATAAACAAATCTCTAAATTATTATTCGATTTTAAATTGTAATTTGGCACTAAATTATTCTTATCGTTTGCCTTTGTAGACCGGTGGATTTTCATGGAATGTTGAGCTAGGAAGACGAGATGGTGTAGTTTCTTTGCTTAATGATGCTCTAACTAATTTGCCGCCACCTTCTGACAATATTAACGCTTTGGTGAGAGTCTTTAGGCAAAAAGGACTGAGTGTAAAGGATCTTGTTGTCTTATCAGGTATGTAAACACATTAAACAACGATGCTTTTATTTCTTTTATTTACATTTTGGTGTCAAAAACTTCCTTCAT